>NC_092814.1:378200536-378807652 GCF_023375885.2 Dermacentor andersoni | reverse complement strand
CCTGACAATTGGCGCACTTTTGGTTTTCTGCACGACAGGCGT
This sequence comes from Dermacentor andersoni, assembly GCF_023375885.2. Taxonomy (NCBI): domain Eukaryota; kingdom Metazoa; phylum Arthropoda; class Arachnida; order Ixodida; family Ixodidae; genus Dermacentor; species Dermacentor andersoni. Next base: position 378,807,610 of record NC_092814.1, on the reverse strand, counting down.
CGGAGCGGTGCGGCCCAGAGCAACGTGAGCACACGGCAGCATTTGTGCAAACCGCACTAACGTGCCCTATCCTTTGACACTTCCTGCACTGAAGCGGCTTTGGCACAAAAGGTCGTACTATGTGTCGGAAGTGACCGACCTTGACGTGTGACGGTAGGCTGTCTCCTTTAAAAGTTAACTTCACACACTGCGAGTTCCCCAGGCGACGGGCTTGCAATATGGCAATTCCCTCTGTCGCCGGCTTGATGAGTATGTGCAGGTCAGCATCGCTTATCGAATTATCTACGTCATACACAACGCCGGCCGTAGAGTCGTGATCATGTTTATATACCAGCGCACGTTGATGCTATCCAGCACCTTAACATTACTGAGAATGTCTAGCGCGCTGCGGTTTGTGACATCTATAGCAAGGATGTTCTGTCGGGCGTTGATCCTTACATCTTTGATCTGACCCCGAACAAGTGCCTCGAGCGACACAGATGTGGCTTGGCGGTTCATCCGGCTTAGATTGTCGCTAGCAGCCACAGGCAAAAATAAAATTGTGAGGTCTGATGGCTTTCGCGTAGGGATCACAGTTGCCTTACTTGTGGAAAGAGACGTCCTGACGAGTCGTCTCTTTGCTTTGTTCTTCGCTACGGGCACGAAGTCACTGTCATCCGTGGTTTCATCACTGGTCGCTGAGTAGATCACAGTGTCCTCGCTGTCGGTGTCACTCGGGCGACTAGACCGCTTTCTCGGAGCGGCCGATGTTGCCGTAGAAGGAATAGGGACCCCTCCAGGTGACTCCACGTCCATCGCCGTAGTTAAGGGAGCGGCGTCTCCCACAGGGTAGCTTCAAATTCGCAGAGACAAAAAAACAGCGTTCCACACAGTAGACACTTCGTCGTCGTCTATCCCGAGAAACAGGAATGAGTCCTTGTGTATTGGCGCTGGCGAGCTTATCTTCTACCTGGAGACTGCATACGCGACCGACCAGTGGTTATGAGCGCACGTTCTAGGCCACGTTATTGCTATCTCGTGAAACGTAGGCAATTCAGCTCGACTCGCCTGGGTGAGACGCGGACGAATATCACCGATGGCGTTGCGCACGCCACAGGCATCCGCATGCGCGACGCAAGCTCTGGAGCTGCCATCTCTTGCTCGCTTCGCTGTTTACTCGCACCATTGTAAGAAACTTGAGAAAATTTGTTTTTATGAACGAAAAAGGCGCCATTGTTATAACGTCTGATGATGTGCAATATCTACCTTATTTACAACAGAAAAGCAGCCGTGAAAAAGTTTTAAAAAAATTTCGCAGAAAGTTTGTAATGTTCAACCAGTATTATTTTCATATGCTCGTTCTTACAAAAATGATACCCCAGAACACAAATGCCAACACCTCCCGAGAGCGATGGAACCGTTATGAGCACGTGGTATGCACAGATGATTTGCATGGTCCGGAATGACGGGGGAAATGCGGCGATACGCATGCCTCTCGGCCGCCATTGCACATAGCCGCTAATTAGTATAATTCACGTCGCTCGTTACTCCACAAATTATGGCGGAAAATCTCTGCAATGGCGGTCCAGCGTAACGTCAAGCAGCGCCAAATAGACGTTTACGAAATAGTCCTTCCTGTGACGCTCCTCGATCAGGGGATATTCCTTCAACCAATAAGCATGCAGACATGGCGACTATCATGGACCACCAACGCATATTCGCGAAATTGCAGATGCATTGCACAGGCTTCTGCACGCTACCGCTAAGTTTCTTTTTTGAAGCGCTAACGTCGAAATATAGCTTCCAAGCACCAGAAGAAAGTGTTAGGCGATAAAATTTGCAGCTCCACGTCAGGTTTTGTCATCTTGATGAAAAACGCGGAATTTCATTTTGCAATACTTCCGCTTCCCGGCACAAATGTCAGAGCACGTGACATCTCGACAGCCAATCAGAGAGTCAACACAGCGCATAATGGTGCCGTGCCATCGTCATACGTGTCGAGAATGGAGCCCTTGGAGTAAGTGAGTGTGCTCAGCACCTGCAGCTGGACAATCTTCGGTATAGCAGGAGTAAACCGTCAGTTAGTGCTGGCTTCAGCCAATCTGGACCTATAGATGTTCTGCGTGCCCCACAGATGCATGACGCTCGCGGTTGATGTGACCGGCAACGACATGGGATGGCAATATAAGTTTGAGACCGCAGAAATGAAAATGACGTTTTGTGTGTATGTGTGGTGGCGAAACCGCTAATGCTCCGATGAGGAGGAGAGAATCCTTCTTTTTCTTTATCGGCGAATGACCATGCATTGTTCTTCGGAAATAAAGCAATTTATGGGTGATGAACAGTCTTCACAGGGCGTGAACTTCGGCAAGTTGGTAATTAATGGTACACTTGCTAAACCGCGCTAGGCACACGACACGAGTAGACGAGATTCAAAGATCGCTTCGAGAATTGATATGCTGATATGCTACGTAATAATAATATATATACTTAATATATAACGTATATATGCTTAATATATAATATATAACGTAATATATAAAAATAGATACGTAATATATACGTAATAATGATATGCTACGTAATAACCCTCGTCATTTCTGGAAGGTTGTCAATCCATTCCCAAAGAAATCGATAAAAATACTTGACCAAAATGGCGTCACTATCCCTGATACTGAACTTGCAACAGCACTTAATTCAACATTCTGTTCAGTTTTTACAAAATAATCTGAATGCAGTCTTTCTTATTTCCCTAACCCTCAATATCCTCTCATGCCAGCCATCACGTTTGAATCTGATGGCATTTGCAGCCTAATAGAATGTTTGAAGCTAACTTCATCGGCTGGCATTGACGAAATTAACGCGAAAGTGCTTAAAAATACAAAAGATTTCACTAGTGTCATCTTATCACACATTTTTCAACAGTCACTCTGGTCTGGAGTGGTGCCGCAGGACTGGAAGACAGGTAAGATCATTCCAGTCCCCAAAAAAAGCTTCTTCAACGTCATTTCTTGACTACCGGCCAATTTCCATTACCAGCGTTTGTTCCAAACTGATGGAGCATGTCATCTTTTCCCACATCATGAGATTTCTAATTTCTAACGACTTTTTTTCATCATAGTCAGCACGGATTTCTTAAGAATTTATCTTGCGATACTCAACTTGCACTCTTTATAAATGACACCAGTTCCGAATTAGACCTTAATGTACCCGTAGACTCATTGTTTTTAGACTTCAAGAAAGCTTTTGATAAGGTACCCCACAACTGTCTTTTCTTGAAACTTTCAGTCCTGGATCTCAATCCCCTAATTTATAATTGGTTGCGCAGCTTTCTGACTGGCTGGCAACAGTTTGTTTTTGCAAATAACTTTTCATCCCCTCTGTCTCCTGTGCTTTCTGGGGTTCCTCAAGGTTCTGTTTTCGGCCCCCTCCTCTTCTTAATCTACATTAATGACCTTCCTAATGACATATCTTCTAACATATGCCTATTTTCGGACGACTGTGTTATTTACCGACCCATTAACAATAGCTCAGATATCCCTGTCCTGCAGCGTGACTTACAAACAGTTGAAAAATGGTGTAAGACATCGTTAATGTCAATAAATGTAAATAAAACCTCGTAAATCTCTTTCAATCGTCGGCATTCTTATGTAGCACCCTCATATCTCTTAGGTAATTCAATAATATCATCTGTGACCTGTTATAGATACTTAGGGCTTATTTTAACGCACGATCTTCCATGGTACTCTCACGTCGCTAAAATAACTAACGAGGCTAACCGCACCTTAGGCTTTCTCCGGCGACATCTGAAATTTGCGCCTCCTTCGGTAAAAACTCTTGCCTACAAATCTGTGGTAAGGCCCAAACTTGAATACGCATGCTCAATTTGGGACCCTCATCATACTAATCTTTATAACATGCTTGAATCTGTCCAAAACCGCGCAGCCCGGTTTTCTTCCATGACTATTCTTTATATACTGGTGTCACAGCGCTAAAATCTAATGTGAATCTTCCTAGACTAGAAGCGAGACGTCAAGTGTCCAGGCTCATTCTATATCATAAGTTTTATCATGCCCCGATTGGTAACAGCGTCATATCGCCAGCTCACCGCCATTCATCCCGGACCAATCATTCAAAGTCAGTGTACCCCCCGCATGCGCGCACATCATCCCATCTTCATTCGTTTTTTCCACATACAGCGAGAGACTGGAATGATCTGCTTGAAGAAGCGGTGGATCACTCCAGTGCGACTGCGTTCAGGACTGCCATCGAACACATTTTTCTTTGGAGCAGCCCACCCCTCATGTAAAACCCCTCTCCAGGGGCATTTAAGGAATAAATAAATAAATAAACAAATAAATAAATAAATAAATAAATAAATTCGGGCCCAGGGCTCCTATTCGCAAAATACTCTCACAGGTGTAGCAGGGATACTACAAATTTCCTTGCAATAGATGGAAATTGGTAGTTGTGCCGTGTTTGTTTTACTTCTTTCTTTATACTCATTGTGTTTGTAGCGTGAAAAAAGAAAACTACACTCGCCCATCACATTGTTAATGTTGATTTAGGCGTTCAAACCCCGAACAGATAATGTTTTAAATGTTGTAACGCAATAATTAGACCGCGGAAATGTGGGGCGACTTTATTTTTTATTTCAGAGTAAGACGATGCCCTGCAAGATTGTTTTTCACGGAAAATGTTCCCCTGCCAAGCAGTACTGTCGCTGTCCAGGAAGAGAAAGCTGTGCACGCGCGAGTGCTTTCGAAGCATCTGCAACCACGTAATGAGTAAGCGTACAAATGCTGCGCAATAAATGTGCGTGGCATGCGCAAAGCTGCTCGACAGGGGAACGGGCGGCGACAGTATTATCTCTCCTATGCATGGCGTGTCCTTCAGCGAGAACAGCGAGCGGATCGTTGAAAGCCGTTCTACGGGGACGGTGCTGGTGGACGCTGTTTAAGGACAGCGATTTCTGGCGCGGTGACAGGCATCTGCCGGTAAGTGAAAGCACAAAATGCAGAAGCATTTACCTCTGCTTACTTCCTTGGGCTCGCCTCGCAAGCTATCCTCATGGTGTTGCGGTGCTCTACTGGACCAAGGCGAACTTGTGCGAGCGTATGTGTGTACGTACGCTCTCGCAATCCTTAAATAATATCCCTCGAGCGTCGACCCCGCTGTCCATGTACCGTGCATTAGGTGAACGATAAAGAAGCCCAGGGGGTCAAAGTTAATTAATGGTACACTTGCGGAACCGCGCTAGGCACAGGACACACGTAAACGAGATTCAAAAAGCGTTTCGCGAATTCAGGCCCAGGACCCCTATTCGCAAAATGCTCTCATAATCAAATGATGGTTTGGGCACGTAATGCCCAAGAATATAATATTTTAGTTTTCGACCACACTGCGTTTTGGCAGCCTTGCGGCGGCGAGGGGCGGTGGGAACGGCGAGTGTGGACGGGCGCGTGGCGATTTCCAGTTCGAATTGCATTCCATGCACCGTTCGCTTCAGTATAGTGCCGCTCCTCAAGTCCGATGACACGCAGTGCGGTCGACTCTCGCGCGATATGAAATTGCTAGGGTGTGCTTCTGCAGCGGATTAATTCATGATCCACTGTATTGCTCGAATGAGGAAAAATTTTGACACACTACTCTAACGCAGATGTCATGGCTCATTACGAAAAAATCTTACGCAGGTGCCACATAAATGGCGCGAACAAAAAACTATCGCGAAATGTCGTGAAATGGCTGCATTGTCTCCAATTCGGTTTGACACCATGGGATACTTGCGGCGTTTGTGTTCAGTTTTCAAATTTGTGAAAAGTTGGGTGGTGCTGATCAAATACACAGAATAATTTTCGTATGTGATATTTACTTCTAAGTTAGAGTAAGAAATAAGAATTTTCCGCGGTACTGAGTTTTTGAAACAGACAACCTTGTTGAGACGTTTCAATGGAACCTTTGTTGCAACTGGAGGAGTCGTAGCGGCATTCGTATGCGGCCCTACGTCAGTGCGATGCACAGTTGAAGTTTATCTGCAGTCAAGCTCCGATATTTTTTTGCGTCACCCGCAATTCAGAAATATTGCAGCGAAGCTGTAGCCCCTCGGTGGTGTTCGGCATTTTTTCGTGTCTGCGTCCGTTAGCAAAAAATGTGGGCCCATCCTGGCGGCAGTGCAGGGCACTCGCAGTGACTCGTACCCCCGTAAGGCAGAGGCTTCAAGCACTCTGCAAAGTGAAGCGAAAAGTGCATACATTATCTGGAATCACGCATACAAATTACAGAACAGATTCCTTACAATAAAGAACAAGCACGAAATAAGCATCAGAACCACATAACTGATAAGGCGCTCCTGATAACGCAAAGCACGTAGTGCGCCCCGCGTACGCTTCCCGGTAAAGATTATGGTTGCGCAAGCTGCCGCGGAGCCGGCAGCTTGCGACGTGGGGAGTGACGTCACTAGCCTTTCGTATATAAGACCCAGCGTAGCAACTGATCTCGGTGTAGCATCGCTATGGGTAAGCAACGCATAGTTAGGACTCCCGAGAAGCAGCGTGAATAAGATGAGCAGCAAAGGGAAAAAGAAGCGGCAATACGAGCAGCGGCGGTGTGCTGCCAAAATTGGCATTGTCGCTATTAGTACCATTACTCTAAAGCCATAATTCATTGCATACACCCCTCAGCAGTTGTAGTGGTGGTTTTCAGCAGCTTCGCTGGACGTCCACTTTCGCAGGGCCGGGATGGCGAGTCAATTTTTTTCATCGGCTTTATTGTTTGAGGCTGTTCACAGAAAGGAGAGATTTACTGGCTAGTGCATTATGCTAGTGCATCGCGCGCGCCGATCCATGAAGTCGTGCCCTTTCGCCTCTCCTCTCAACTCCTCTCATCTTGCGCTCTCTCACAACTTCCTCACCTTCGTTACTCTCCGCGCGCGCCCGCCGGCCCGGCCCCAGCTTAGGTCGCTGCATGACGTTTCATGTTTCGTTATCTGCTGTTATCGGGAAGCGTCCACAGCTGTGCCTTGACCGGCATGGGCTGTTTGGTCAGTTTCGTGGTCCTCGATAGCTGCGTGCTTGTGCTCCGCGATGCTTCACCCCTTTCACGACTCGCCCGGCTCGTGCATCGTGCAGTGGTGCATGAATACCTCAAAAACAAGCCTTCCAAGGTCATTCCGGGTGCCTAAAGACAACAGGTGAGCGCGCAGACCCAAGGACATCAGAAGGCGCATGTACAGGATGGTCCTTTATGAAAGGGAACACGCGAACGTGTGGGCCGTGCTCTGCGGAAGCTGCTTACAGCACCAGCAGCAGGCAGCAAGGGGAAGGATGCATGGATGGATGTTATGAGCGTCCCCTTTGGAATAGGGCGGTGGGTTGCGACACCAAGCTCTTGGTATTATACTGCCTAATGTCCTACTTAGGTCAAACAAAAAAAAAGCACTATGAACTCCCTTATTGCGAACTGTGCTTTTGTACGTCTCCGTTTTTTGTCGTTTCCCTGCTTTTGTTCCACCAATCCTCCAATCGCATCTTATTAATCCCTACTGCGGACACGTTTACTTTTCCACTGCTCTCGCTGAACCCAAGGGCTTCCAGGAGGCCAGTGGTGCGTAAATCGACCGCTAGGTAGAAGTCTTCACATTCTAATAAAACATGCTCCATAGTTTCCCTAGCTTTACCACAGCAAGCGCATGCTTCTTCTTCATTCTTATATCGCTTTATAGGTGCGTGTTCTAAGGCATCCCGATCTCGCTTCGAAAAGTAATGAGCTTCCCTTTGAGTTATAAATTGTTTCTTTCCCGATTTCGTTTTTCCTCTTAAGTAGTTACTCATGGCCGGGTTATTTTCCATTGCCGCCACCAATGAGATTATTTCGGCCCTCTGACTTTCCGCTTGACGTTCTTTGTTGCTGTGTTCCCCACCCTACAGGCCGCGCACTTGCTGGTAAGCTTCCTAGTTCTTTTCCTCCACTGTGAATTAATGTTTTCTCTGTACAGGTACCTCAACACTCTCCCAGCCCGTTAACTTTCTTCCATATTCCTAAGCCGTTCATCATACTCCATTTTACTGCGAGCTTCTCTCACTTCAAAACTAGTCCATCCCATATCACCCAGCACAGCTTCATTTGTAGTCTTCCCGTGAGCACCCAATGAGAGGCGACCCACCGACCTTTGGTTCACATCGAGTTCTGTTTGTACCCCTGATTTAAAGCAAACAACCGCATTTCCAAGAGTAAGTAAGTAAGGGAAGCACGTCCGCTTCTAGCGCCATTTATTGGCTGCCAGAACAAGCAGACACGGCTGATAGGCAAGCGGCTTTGGACTGCCTCCCACGCTAGGTAGATGCGCAGCAGGCGGGGCCCTTCAACGCAGCGTCTGCTGCTAGCAAACCATACTCGGTACGCTAGCACATTGGAAACGTGGAAGGACCAAGATATGCCCACTAGTTAATAGGCACTCCGAGCGTATTTGAATGCGTAAGCATTCTTTGGCGAGTACCGCAGCAAGCTCTGTCCGCCACGCGAAAACTGTAATGCCTTATATCTGCACAAAAAATGCGCAATATGCGAAGTTATGACATTTAATTATTATGATAATGTAAAGATGATCGGTAGCTATATAAGCGATGAGGAACAAGTGAAAAAAAATTGGTTAGAGAGAATAATCATAAAGATACATAGAGAGAGAGAGAGAGACAAAAGGGAAGGAAAGACAGGGAGGTTAGCCAGTGTAAATACCGGCTGGCTACCCTGTGCTGGGGAAAGGGGTAAAGGGAATAAAAGGAGAAGGAAGAGAGAAGAAAAAAGAAACAAGAAAAATGCACACAGTAACGCGATGTTACGCGCAACAATAGTCAAAGTCGTTAGCACAATTCACATGTCCTTAAGAACTTGAGATAAAGATACATAGGGTCCACAGAAAATGCATGGAGAAGACAATAGTAGCGGTGGGCCAACTTGAAATTACGGTGTAGGCAAGCATAAATTTGGGAGTGGGCCAATTTAAATTTCGGGATGCGCCAACTTAAAATTTGCATGTAAGCCAACTTGATATTAGGAGAAATTTGGAGGTGGGCCAACTTGAAGTTTGAGCGTGGGCCAACTTAAATTTGGTAGTGTGCCAAGTTGAAATTTGGGGTTGGGCCAACTTAAATTTGGGGGTAGGCTTATGCACACTTTGAAAACCCTAGTAGAGTTTCTGCGTACTTTTTTGCAGTACGGAGCCCTGGCTACCAACTCCCCCCTATAGCATGAATAAACCTCACCAGATTTGGAGTGGTTTAGGAGAGAAGTGCACTAAAGTGAAACTGCAGCTTAGGTAAATCAACGTAATTATTTTATTTATTATTCAGGCTTACTTATTTCTATAATGGCGACATTTGCCTAACTACTTCATTAACCTTAGGTAAAGCTATGGCGAAGGCGTTTATAGCTGTAAATAATAATAAGATTACTTAATTATGTTTAACTAATATCAAGGTACCCTTAATGCTTGAATAGGCTCCGTTCATTTAGCCTTAGTAACTTTTCATTAGCCCAATAATTTAACGTGAATTGATTGTAATCGGCCTCAGTATTTCTAATTACCCTCAAATAATCGCCGTTACACTAAACTATTTTTATTGTAACTAATCTCATCAGTATTTATTGACCTTACTTACATTTATACCTCTCAGTACTCATCATATATAGCCAAAATCATGTATCATTAGTATACGTAGTCATAAGGCAATCATCATATACACCTGCGTAGGACCTCATGTACACCTATGCATGCAGTTGTTGGATCTGGAGGACAATCCCAATTGCTGTCCCCTAGATTTTGGACCTTGCCGTTGGGTGCGGGAGTTGGCCGAGGTTGAGGACTTTGGGATGAAAACTGGAGGTTTATTTACATTATTTACAGTGAGAGTACAAAGAAATTAAGTCATAAAGTCATTACGGGCTGGCAGCAACTCGGACGCTGCGGCCCGTGGCAAGAAGCTCGAAAGAGATGAATGAAGGAATGCTCTCTTGCTGCGTCCGGTCTCTGGCTTTTAACCCCTTCGGTGTCTCGAAGTCACGTCCCGTTCGGCCAATCGGCGAGCCCGCTCAGGTGGCGTCATTTTCGGCCAATGGTAGGCGCCCGTGCGAATGTAAGTCACACCCGCCGCAGAGGGTTGCTCCATTGTCTCCACCTGTCCGAGAGGGTACTCCTCTGCGGTATTGCATTCCTGGTCTGCAACTGCCGTGACAAAGGCGGATGAGGGGGGTTGCTGCCAGGGCTTCACGGTGCATTACAGCCGTCTTGCCTCGCGGCTTGCAAGCGCACAGCGGAGGCAGGCGGTTTGTTCTCGAGCGACCTTTCAGAGCCGCAAAGCAGCTTTGCTCGGGACCCACGTTACCTGGAACAGTGCCAGGCTCCCGCTACACTTTCGGGAAGTGTCAAGCAGTGGTACAACAGCTCCACATGCGGCGCACGAGGTGGGGGACGCCAGCTTGTTTGGACGTGCCGCGCCTCGGGAACGTGGTAGATGTGCTTCTGCGCTCCCTAATTAGGTGTGACGCGATTCGATGTGGTCTGGTGAACTCGAAGTAGGCTCATGAAAAGGTCCCGTATCTAACAGCATGCAGTGCATCGTGTCACGCGTTACAGACAGAAAAACGGACGGACGGAAGAAGTTCCGAGGGAAGAAGCCCTTGAATGCTTACGTTTTAATATAGGTACGCCGGGAGTACCTAATAACCACCGGGCGTATGTTGGCGTTTCCACGTTTCCAGCGAGCTTGCGTATCCAACGCGGTTTGCTAGCAGCAGACGTTGCGCTGCAGGCCCCGCTCTTTGCGAAGTCATGCGAGGAGGGGGGGTCCAGCTAATTCTAGCAGGCGCTTGCCTATCAGCCATGCCCGGCTATTCTGGCCGCCAACAGATGACACCACAAGCAGACGTGCTTCTCCTTGCTGCCTGTTGCTGGCGCTCTAAGCAGCCTTCGCAGAGCACGGGCCGCGCGCTCGCGTGATCCCTTTCATAAAGGACCACCCTGTACACGAACACGGCCCTGTCCATGTGTGTGCTCCATGAGTCTCCGGACGTCGTTGCGCCTTGATTGTGCTAAACTTCCCTCTTACCGGTAGAGAAAGCTGACAAATAGATGTCCCCCCTCATTGCCACTTGGTCTATGACTTGTGTTTTTCTGTGCAAAGTCTCATTCTGTAACTTCAGTAACTTGCCTAGCTTTCCATTCGACCCTCAGTGCTTTTTCTGTATGTCACGTTCTACAAACGTACTAACAGCTGAAAAATTACTGTTCGTTTTTGTGTATTATCTCAGTAATCGCCGATGGGAAAACCGCGCGAACAACCTTAATGTGTGGGCATGGTACGCTTTCTTCTTCTGGAACGCGTGAGCATTCCAAGTGTCCTAAATGGAGATTTTTGCAGTTGGTGTTTATTACACAAAGGAGTGCCAAGTAGGTACGACTTAGTACCTTAAGTGGCGTAATTTTACTGCTAAGCATTGCATTCGGGGTGAAAGAAAAGTCGTGTTGTTGGCTTTTTTACCTGGCCTTTGAGGAATAGAATTTTCTGTGAATGTTTTCTATGTGCTGCTGCAAAAGCTGACTACCTTCTGTTCCCCCTTGCCACCGTTACTGAAATTATCACCAAGTGCAAAATATTGTGATAATGTATATTTCCGTTTTCAGTACGTTATTTTTCTTGAGTCATGTCTTTTTCATTTTGTTCAGTAGTCATGAGCATGTCACGCATTTCATATACTTTTGTGCAGGTTTATAAATTAGCTCACGGTTTTTTTATGGCTGTCAATCAAACAATCTTAGCATTTCATTGTATTTTTAGGTATTTTGCGTGTCATTGTTTTTGCCACTACCAGTGAATTTTCCCTTTCTTTAGTTGTGTTGACTATTTCATACACGTCGTCCAGTTTCGTGCAATATCTCACTTAGTATAGCAGAAGCTCTTCTATACCTTGGTCTTTAAGGCATTATATGAAAATCTTTTGTGTGTGTACATGAAACGGCCTTCGCGTTTTCTTGAGCTTGATTTTTTTTTATTTCACTGTCTGTGAACTTTTATGTTGTTTAGTAATCATGTACCATGTCATGCATTTTTCATTTTTCTTTATTTTCTTAGCGTGTATCATACCAAGTTATGCGAAAATATGTTTTCGGAAACGGAAGTCAATAAAACGAGGCCAAAGATCAGTTGTGTTGAAAGTGAAATTTATATATGCTCTGGGATATTCTGGCATACTCAAAGTATAAACGAGACTGCGTGCGTGCCAACGCGTAAAGAACCCACGGCGCACCACGCGCCATTTCAGAAAGAATGCCTGGGGTGGCGCATGCGCGCGATAAAAAAAAACGACAGGCAAAAAGAAAGCAAAACTAACGGCGCGCGGGGCATGGGGAAGGGTGGAAAGGTGCGGAGCGGGTCCTCATATTAAAGACCAAGAAAAAACAAACAAAGCGTGGGTGAGGAGGTGCCGCGCGCCTGCGCTTTCTGTTGACATGACAACGTAAACAATCGTATGCACCGCCATTTTGCCGAAGTATCACCTTCATGGGAGGGCCGTAACTGAAGGGGACCTTGGTGCTAGCGTGGAATGAGCGTCTGTTCAAAAACAGCCAATGGCAGCCATGCGAAGGTTCACCCTTGGTGTGCAGGTGTCCCAGAAAGTAAACGTAGCGTGCGAGCCCTGGCCGATCTGCATCTCTCGGCGCTAGCAGCGGTATCGCGCGCTACGCATCCTGCGCATAGAAAACCCGCGGTGCCTTTCGATATGCTTTTGAATCCTGCCTGATTAACGGATCAGGCAAAGGAGCGCCAGTTCCAGCAGCCGACGCTAGGGGAACCTTCATGCGCGTGCAGAAACCATTTATTTTCGTGCCATTGATGGAAACAGCGGCATGACCACCGCGGTAATAGTCGCGTTTCCAAAGGAACAAGCAGCGGACAGTGACAGGCGCGATGCGTTTATCAATCAAGCGGTTCTGGCGAGAGCTGCTTGCCACTGGTAAATAGTTGTGGCAGAACCAGCAGCCTCCCCTAACGTCGACCGTTGGAAGAAGCGTACCTTCGCCGGAGCCGCCGATGAGGCAGTGGCCAAAAACATATCGCATGACCACCGGAAATTGCGTTCGTGCATGCCATGTAGTACGCACTGCTGCGGCTAGTACACGAAGGTGTGGTTCGGCTACCACTCGCACGCTCCGTTTACTTTCTAGGGCACCTGTACATTTGTAGTTAATTTTTCTACGAGAATATTTTTTCCCACATTCGTTGCTAAATCGGGAAATTGGCTGAGCTGTTTGCGCGATCTAAATGAGTGGGATATCTTTCATTGTTTGTTCTGTACTTCAGCATAATTGTTAGTCATATTTGTCGTACACAACGATGTAAAGAATCTACTAGATGTAATAAAATGTTGTAATTGTGTATGGTGATGTGGCATTTCAGTCAGGCAATATTTAGAATGCTTTATCGAAAATAATGATGCTTCGTTGCAAAAGTGATAGTAGCGTCGTTTTGAAAAAATAAAATGCGGCAAGCTTGCCCTTCTTTTACAGCATCACGCAAACGCCTATATGCGAGGATAATTATAGCGCTATCCTTGCTCAACTGGGGCTCAGATTGAATGTATTGCTTTGATTACGTGGAATGGCACAGCTAGCATCGTGATTAAACAGCACAGGCAGTCTGGCAGCAGTCGTGCCAAAGTGAGCAGCGTGTGCCGTGTAGCGGTGGATAGTATCGCTTTATACATTTTCTTTGTTTGTCTTGAATACCTTTAAGGTTCAGGGCTTCTACGAGAGATGTGCAAAATCGGGTTTGTAAATTATTCGCACGTGTGAGAGTGCGTATGCGTGGTTGCGGTGAAGCGCGCTGCACAATTTTGCAGGAAGACTATACTACGACGTAATATTTTGATGTTCGGTAGAATAATTACGGCAGGTGAACACTGGCAAGGGTTTTTGGAGTAGTCAAATGAACTGCTCTGCCGTTGATTAACAAGACTTACAGGTGTTACAATTGGCTGGCGCTGACGTCATCGTGGCCGCCATGTTTGGGTGCCCGCACAGTGAGAAGCTGCGCCCATGACTTCACGTGAAGCTACATAATATTACATTAAAGCTTCGTCGACCACCCCCTTTATCGGTAGCATCCGACAAGGCGATGTCTCTGTTATCATTCGCGTCCGAGTCGGCGGAGATGTCTTTGCACTTTTTGTTTCGGATGTTACGCACAACCAGGCCCGGTGAACTGCTGCGTAAAATGTACGTGTATCGTCCATGACACGGCCGTGAAATTAGTCTGGAATATTACGTGGGAAAACCCCAATAAGATTGTGAGGCATCCGTAGTGGGGGACTCCGGATTAATTTTGACCACTGGGGCTCTTTAACGTGCACCTGAATCTAACTAAACACAAGAGTTTTTGCATGTCACACAGATGGAAATCCGACCGCGATACTAGAACGTGGTAAAATGGTTAGTGGACACCGAGGCCCGCTGCAGTTGTTGAATGGCTGTCGTTGCGCTGGTGGCCTCGAGTTCCCGGGTTCGATCACGGCCGTGGTGGCCGCATTTTGATGGGGGCAGAATACGAAAGCCCTCGTGCACCGTGCATTGGATGCAAATACCGAAACCGCAGCTGGTGAAAATAATTCGGAGTTCCGCGCTCTGTCTAGCCTCACAAAGAAATAGTGGTTTTTGGAACTTAAAACCCCAGAATTTCGTTAATTTAATGACCAATCTGTTGTTCCCATAAAGCACTTTCACCCAGAGTGACGTAGCTCCTTCAACTGAACTTCGCTATGTTTTGCATCTCCAAGAAGATTGAAAATGTGAGAAAGGAAAGGTTATTTATGCGTAGGCGCGTTGATGTAGAGCGCACATTAACCTGGAACTTTAACTTCAGTGTGCGGGAGTGCAGATTTCTTGATAAACAGTGTGAGATGAACAACAACATTGCGAACACAGCAGGCAGGACGTAAGCCGAGCAGGCACGTGAAGCATAAAACGTATTTAGTGTTGGTGAATGTCAGGCTTCCACTGAATTAGTTTGCACTTATCTCGTATAATGACAATGTTCAGTGCGTTTCACGCAAGAATTTGACATTTGCGGGCAAATATCATCCTATCCACACTAACGTGACGACGGTGCTACCACCTGTAGCTCGATCGGATGGATGCTCAAGATTACCAAAGTTGGGTCATTGCTGTAACCTTTACTGTTTGTTTTGCCCTCAAAACGTTCTTTAGTCCTAGAAAAGGGCTGCCAATTAAGCAAGGACGTGTCATGGCGCAAAATTTGCACATAAAACATACGTGGTTCGGCTCATCGAACAAGTATTCCTTCATTCTGTAAAACCCGGCTAGCTACGGGATCACAGGAGGACGAGCAACCCAGGCGCCCACTATGAGCTGGTGGCTTAGTACGACCAGTTAATTCTGAACTATTACGTTTAGCGCCGTTCTCTAGGGAATATACAACACAGGAAACAATCGACGTAGCACTATTCATCTAAGTATAATACAGTACAATTATTCGTGCGCAAATGCTAGCTGTATTTGTGTTTCTGTGAAGCACACAAGCTTTCTGTAACTGTAAGTCGTGTAAACCCGCTGAAAAGTCGCACAAACAATTTTGACGCTCTCACTTTCTTGTCATCCGACTAAAGCACCAGTCACCAATTATTCCCTCCGGACATGCATTCCACCTTCCAGTTATGTGCAGTATTGGCCGACTCTTCCTTCCCGCCAACGACGATCAGCATCTTACGTGGCAGCGGCATGCAATGACAGCGATAACTTTAGGCTCTGTCTTCTACCACTGAGATGATCACCACGCATCAGCTAATGTCGCCATTCACTACTCGCGGACATCTGTGTGCTTTAGGAATAACGCTGCGCCGCTCTGAAATTGCCCACCTCTCCCATATCCCGATTTAGGTCGGAGAACTATTGCTACTTATGTGCCATGAATCTGCATAAAAAATCTTGGCGGACTCAAGTGTATTTGACATCTACGTATTCAGAAGCATTTACTATTTGTACGTAGCGGTGAAGTGAGTATTGTAAATGTTGTGTAGCGAACGGTTATTGTAGATATATGCTGTAGTGTTCATACTTACGCGACAGAATATATGTAATGGCAAAATATAGGATTGAAAGCAGCCTAAAATGCACTGGCACATTCCCATTGCCCCAATGGCGCGTACGCAGTCACCCCAGTGGTACATATATTCGACATTGCATTACTGCTGGGAGCGGCCTAAACAAACAGTGAGATAGGCTGCACAGTCACCGTGATTGACCCACTTAAAAAGCAAAATACTCCAGCCGCCCGCCCGTCCACCTACTGCAACAATGCAGCAAACGTTTCGACAAGTGGACTTGTCTTCAAGGCGACATATGCTTTCCTCGCCACAGTATGTGTAGGTGAGGTTCTTCTAAAGGAGAGAAGGTGTAAGGCAGGTGGGTGTGGCAACGATCGAAGGGTGTTAGAGACGTCTGTCAATCATGCGTCAACAGCCGTGTGTCAGCCGGCGTGTCACGGCGTGCACAGCAGCCCTCTATTACCTGTTTGGCTGGTGGTCGTTGGCTATCGTGTCTCCAAAAGAGATAATAGAAGGAGCGACAAAAACCGGTGCTCGTGAAAAAAAAAGTAACAGGAAATGCTGAAATGGAATAAATAAATAAAAGGAAAAAAGCACTCTGCTACCATACTAAGTGCAATTGAAGACAAGTACATTCACGAACACTTCCTACCAGGCCAACACTCACCACACATTTGCTTTAAAAGTGGCGCCGCAGCACACTCTCCCTTGAGTTTCGCGATTCTGACAAACCGCAATATGACATGTACATATAAGAAGCACACGAATTGTTGGGCCAGATCGTTCGACATACTAAGAGAAAATGAGCAAACAGAGATGCCCCCGACGGCACCGACATGTACTGTTCCCGTCTCTATATGGCGCAAGCACCTACCGAGAATGCAGATCAACGTGTCTAAAATGGGTCAGTCACGCCACGTAGTTGCCGTTTCATGGAGAATAACTTCGGAAAGCATGTCGTCCGGGCGAATCAGGGAGTATTTGCCCCTATTTTTCATTAGCTAATATAAGGTAAATACAGGTAATTACAAATATGGGGGCGCACTATTCTACGCACATTAGACAATTTTTTTACATGGTCCCCACACCGGTTCAGACATCTGTCCTACTGCAGCACTAAATTTCAGATGCCCCTGCGCCAAATTGTCCTCAGTCAGCGACGCACGCAACCTCGCCGAACGCTCATTGTCACGCAAGTGTTCATGGTCGTTTGCGAACATGCAACACCACCACATCACACTTCTTCAAGCGAGACACCTTTCCCCATACATGGGCTGCATTTCCCTGTGCATTTCGATGAGAGTTCATTCCTTGATCCATAGAAAACAAATCACACTTCATTGCTTGTAGGCCGTAGACATGTGAAGCACAACCGCCATCTTCGACAGCTGACAGCAGCGCCGTACCGTGGAGCTACCGGCAGATAAGGCCAAGCCGGTCCAAGAAAGGCCCACCGCTTGGCATGGATGTGTTGACTTCGCATTTACTGCCGTAATTTGGCTAAAACACATAGGGGCAAATACTTTCTGATGCGCCCTCGTATAAAATTAAACCCATAACGCCATAGTCACAACGTTGTCTTTGAAAACGTTTACGACCAACTTGAGAGCAAGCCTCCTAACTGCGGTACCATGCCGTATCCGCCATTGCCGAGGCGCGTTTTTGCAGTATGCTTATCCATTCTCCGTATGGCCCAATCTATTCAATTACGTGTAATTTGGGGTAGAAATATCAGTTCTTTTATTTTTAAACCAATGGGAGACTAACCGAGGCTCAGACATGCCGACACTACTTGTTGGCTGAGAAAATCTTTGTAGCTTAATGTGAACCGGTACTGTCATCAAACGGCAAGGAACCCTCACAAGATTAAATTTTCTCGGTGTCAGGTTTGTTATATGGTTCTGGGCTAGCTTATTCCGCTAAATACTGCTTTAGGAGGCCATTTTCTACATCACGTGTGACAGAAATAATGACCGAACACAATTACACTAACGCCCGCTTTCACCTATAGAAATACAACTAAAAGAGCTAAATAGGACACCGCATGGCACATTGTTACTATCTTCAAATAAACCTCATTCGCCCTTCTTTGCTTTTTCTTATGCAGCTGCAATCTGGTTGGTTGTACGGACTCGCTCGTTCTCTGGCTCGCTGCTTTACGTCGCCATGGATCTAGCCGAAAGCCTCGCTCCGTGCACTTACAGTGAAGGTGGCACGTGCTCCATATTTCCTCAACTAAACGAGATCAACGGCCTCCTGCGACAAATCAAGCTCGAGCTTCGGGAGACATCCCCAGGAACGCTGTCGCTGACACAGGCGCCCTATCTGCGCCTGCCTCAAGACATCGTGCACGATCAGAAACCCTGGGCATGGCACCTGCTCGACGCCGTCCTGCAGCAGCATCTCTGTGTCATCTCGCTCTACGTCGACGAGCACAAGGACCCCACAGGTATCCCGTTCGACATCTTGATCCGGAAGGTGCCCTCCCTCGTCATGCTGCGGCTACGAGCCGTCGTTGAGAGGAACGAAGGGTTCTCTGGTGTCGCAGGAGCTTTGATGTCAGCCCACTACCTTCAGAATTTGCGCTTGGAGGCCATTTTTCTGAACGCCGACTGCGTGCGGCTTCTAAGCAACTATTTCTCCACAACAGCGAGGTTAGGGACTCTCTCGCTGGCTCATACGCACGTAG
Source organism: Dermacentor andersoni (assembly GCF_023375885.2). NCBI lineage: Eukaryota > Metazoa > Arthropoda > Arachnida > Ixodida > Ixodidae > Dermacentor > Dermacentor andersoni. The sequence continues at coordinate 378,788,829 of NC_092814.1, read as the reverse complement.
ATCCCAGTGTCGCAGAGCAGCTGCTCATGGCACTGGAGCAAAACTGCACAATCCGCACACTGCTGCTGAGCGCATGCCTCTGCTATCGGGGTGTTTTCTTGGGTCACGGCAGCCAGTTAGCTAACTGCCTGGGCGCTAATGCCACCTTACGGTCGCTTATCCTAGACCGCTGCTGCTTCGACTGCACGCCAGGTTTGCGGGTCATTATGGACGCGCTCCGGACCACCCGGCGGCTTTCGACACTTTATCTAATTGGATTCACCAATACCAAGGCTTTCGCGGAGCTTATGCCGCTAATTATTTCCGAAAACGATGCCCTGCGTAGTTTGAAGGTCGTGCCATCGGAAGTAGGAGGTGAGTTGTGCGAATGCTATTTAAACTACAAGTGTGCATCCTGTGAGGTGGACTACACGGACAGCGAAGTGGGAAACATCAATTCGATTACAAACGCAATCGCGCACAACAGGTGGTTGCAACACCTAACTGTAGACTTGTCTAAGTCATTCTTTGAGGAATGCTGGAACTTCTTCCAGGCGCTTCGTCAAAATACCACTCTGAGCAAGGTCAGTGTCGTTGGCATCCGTAATGAATACGCACACAGCATATGCCAAATGATACGAGAAGGTGGTCTGGAGGGTCGAATCTCCCTGCTGTGCGCGCTCAACGTCCAAGAGCCAGTCGAGGCGCTGATCACATGTCGGAAACTGACATCCATCTGCATAAACGCCAAGCAGCCAGAATGTAGTCAACTCCTGAGCAGGGCACTGATGCTGCTGCCATTTTGGGGCCACGTGATAGAGCTGACTCTTAGCCTCGGTGCAGATGGTTTGGTGAAGGGACTCGGGTACTTGGTGCCATATTTGGAGCAAGCGACCAAGCTGAGGGATTTCAAACTGGAGGTCGAAGGACCCGTCACACTGGTGGACGTTCGACGACGCATCTTAACTGCAATTTTCTGCAACGTCAGTATTCGAAAACTGCACATAGACAGGGGACTGATCACCAACCTGGAAGAGGCACAAGCATTGGCTAGCGCACTCTGTGCCAATAATACACTGTGTGAGTTTGCACTTTCTTGCGACAGCGACTTGTCGCTCATCGATGAACTGTTGCGCAGCCTGGCTTTGGGTCTGCAAGCAAACCGCACACTATGTTGGCTGCACCACACGAAAGTATACTACACGCCACACTACAACGCTGTGCAGAACGTACTCCGCCGCAACCGCGCCATGGCAACGTGCGCAGCGCACTTCGTAGTGGGGACTAAACGAACCCAGCGTTGCGCCGAAGCCTTCCACTACGTCTCGGACACCCCGGGCCTTATTGATTACGTGATGCAAACGGCGTCCATAGACGAAATGCGGGCAGCCTACGCCATACGGAAAGCGCTGTCCAGCAATATCCAAGATGGACGCATTTCACAGTACTGGTCTGCGAACTAGGGTTAGCTGTGATTGTTGTCCCATCTGTTACCAAACAGCATCTCGTTATTCTTCGTGAAGTCCCACGAATTGCAAGTGCAAGAAAGCTTACTGCGGACGCAACGTTTGAAACTGGATATTTGGCCCACAGTTGTTACTACACTGAGTAAAGGTCCAGCACCATCCGGGCAGAAAATGAATTTAAACCTTGGAAAGTGATTGTTCTGGAATTACGATCTATTTTAATCATTGTATTAGCTTTTTAAAGACTCTGCATTTCTTGGAAGCCTTGTGGAAGTCAAGGCCAGGGAAATAAAATAAATTTTCAGCGTTATTTTAGGTTTTTTAAGACTCTGTACGTGGAGGTAAAGGTTAGTGTACATTCTGTTTTTTAGAAACCTTGCGCAAGTCAAGGGCTGTGAAATAAAATTCGTTTTAGTCATTATAGTCATTGTTTTACGTTTTTACAGAAGTTGTATACTATATACAATGTGGCACGAATTTGTGTGCTCTTTTATTGCTTCGAGCTTTATGAAAGTCAAGGCCCGTGAAATAAAATTCATTTTATACATTCTTTAAGGACTTGAAGAAACTGTACCCTGCGACAAGGATCTGTCCGATGAACCTGCCTGGGTCTAAATTGGCAATGCATTCACGCCTCCGTTTAACGCAAGAAACTGGCATGAAGCCGGGAGACGTGCCCGGCTGCGCGTTTTCTTTATATTGAAGTTTAACTCACTTCGCACATATTTGCCTCCGGCAATTTATTTTTATCGCATGTACGTCGAAAAAGTACACCTAGGCTACAAATCCTGTAACCTTAGTGTGCGAGAGACATGTACAGCTTCGTTTGAATAGTGTGTCTAAAGTGCCGCATTTTCTAAGTCCACCTCGCAAGTAATTATGATTTTAATAGACATCTATTTTACACGCTTCACAGTGAATACATGTGGGCCGCTGGTGGCTATGGTGTTGGGCTGCTGAGCACGAGGGCGCGGGATCGAATCCCGGCCACGGCGGCTGCATTTCTATGGGGGCGAAATGCGAAAACACCCGTGTACTTAGATTTAGGTGCACGTTAAAGAACACCAGGTGGTCGAAATTTTCGGAGTCTCCCACTACGGCGTGCCTCATAATCAGAAAGTAGTTTTGGCACGTAAAACAGCATAATTTAATTAACGTGGGCCGCTATACAGCTATATTATATCGACCATTAGCAATTAATTTTGCCATTCGCAACTTTTGACCACTTTCTAGGCGCACATTGGACCTTGCGCCACTAAGCCCCCCTACAGATCATCATCAATCACTCTGCAACCTTGGCTTCCTGCATCGCGTCGGTATCTCTGACGTGTTTGCTTATATTTTGCTATCTGTTATTTCCTTTTCAGTCATTATAAGAAAATTTGATGCTACTGGTTCGCATTTTGCGTTAGTATCTCTCCCAAATTTCAAGGTTAAACTTTTATGAACGCCACCAAAGCTCTCTGTTCCTTGCTTATCTACCGTCATTTGTTTAGTTATTTGTAAACTGTAAGACTCAAGCCTGTTTCATATGCGTGCGACGGAGCGGCTGTAGTCGCGGCGGCTGAGCGGCAGCGCGGCGAGCAGACGCAGCTTCGTTTCACGGGCTTTCGTTTTGACGCGACGCGTGCCGCTGTGATGCACAGTGTCGCTTGCAGAAAGCGCCTGTGAGCCGCGGGTTTCATCGGTTTTCAAAAGCTGCGCCTTGCTTCACATTTCTAAGTTTTGGCGCGCTTGAGCTGCGGGTTTGATCGGTTCATTAAGTTAGTGCTCCACTTTCGTGCTTGTAAACCTTGCAAAGGATAAAAACACTGTGTGTGGAACGGTGAATACAAATTTTTCATTCACATTTACGTCTCTTTGAGCCCTTTATGTGCGACAGCTTAAAGTCTTGAAGGCACACAGAATTAGGCACATGGAAGCAAATGAATGGGTTGGTTCGTATTTCAGCGATGTGGGTTTGAAGCACGTGCACGTCTGCCAATGGCTGTTCTTTTCTGGGGCCATGTCGACCACCCCGATGCAAGAGGCACATGGACCGCTTTAAAAGAAGCTTGCGCCCCCTTTTGCCTCTAGGCGTTCGAGTAGAAAGACCGCGGCCCTTGTAGAGCTCGAGGTACTTCACCTTTTAACTGCAGAAGCATGACCAAACAAAACTGCGAACACGCTTGCTCGGAGTTGTGAAGAAGGGCAAAAAAAGCACCTACATGCGCTGCGAACAAAACGACTGGACTGCCGTTTCATCGAGTCTATCCGGACTCATATGTGGTCACCATTGGGGGAGGGAAGAGGCAAGAAGAAAAAAGCATGTGGGGCTAATTTGGCTCCATAGAATAGAACTCGAAAACGACAGATGGAAACAAGCCGCAATTCTGAGGCACCAACGGACATAGCCGATTCGAATGACGCCAACATTTCCTTTATGAAGTACGCGTTACTTGCGACGACGAGTACCTTCGGCTTCAGTCCATAATTTTTTCCCAAAGAACCCTCCTCTCTGTCGCGAAAATGCTTCATTTTAGCCTCCCAAACAAGTGGGCACTGCACAACTTGAGGGATGAACTGCTCGTTGAAAACCGCGTAAGACATTGCTAACTGGTAGCTGACGTCGTCTGCTAGATATGTCGTCTCCTAGAACTAGAGTGTACTTGAATACGATTGAGTAGGACGAGCGGCTGGGGCGGCGCATGCTATGCAGTGAGGGGCGCGACAACGAAACACATGAAAAAAAACAACAGTGAACGGGAAGAAACAGACAGACAAAGAACTTTATTGATGGTCCTGAGGAACCGCGTTAAGGTACCTCACTTTTCAGGGAGTCCCCGTAGGCGTCGCGGGCCGCACCCACGTCGGGGTCGGAAGATCGTTGTCCTCCGCCCTGTCACAGGCCTTCTGGACAGCCCGTAGTTGCTCTGAGAGGTCGCCGCTCTTAAGGGCTGCCTCCCAGTCGGTTAGAGTGGTAAGCGATGAGCTGCTTAACGCAGGGCATTGCCAGAGCATATGGGATAAAAAGCAGTACGTATCCCCACAATCGGGACAGTGCGGTTCTACATTAGGCGCGAAGTGTCTGAATCAGCCCCTGGAGGGGAACGACCCCGTTTGGAGCATGCGAAAGGCCGACGATTGTGGTCTAGTAAGCTTATGATGTGGTATCGGAAAGGCCAGCCAACAAAACTGATAGTGTGCCAAGATTTCATCTCTCCCCTACTGTTTAAAATCGCCATGAAGGGCCTGAAGAGGAAGAGAAATGCAGTCATAATGAAGCACAGAGCGCTATGGGGATACAATAGGCACGAGGTCCTCCGAGGTATGTGGAAAGGTGTAATGGTTCCAGGACTTACTTTGTAAACGCGGTTGTTTGCTTTAAATCAGGGGTACAATCAGGATTCGATGGGAACCAAAGGTCAATGGGTCGCGTCGTATTGGGCGCTCACGGGAAGACTACAAATGAAGGTGTGCAGGGTGATTTGGGCTGGACTAGTTTTGAAGTGAGGAAAGCTCGCAGTAAAGTTGAGTATGAAGAACGACTGAGGAATATGGAAGAAAGTAAATGGGCTGGGAGAGTGTTGAGGTATCTGTACAGGATAAATATTGATTCACAGTGGAGCAAAAGAACTAGGAAGCTTACCAGCAAGTATGCGGCCTGTAAGGTGGGCAACACAGCAACAAAGAACGTCAAGCGGAAAGTCGGAGAGCCTGCAATAAACTCCTGGGTGGTGGCAATGGAAAATAAAGCTGCCACGAGTAACTAAAGAGAAAAAAACGAAATCAGGAAAGAAACAATTTATGATAACTCAAAGGGAAGCTCATTACTTTTCGAAGCGAGATCGGGTTGCCTTAGAACACGCACCTATAAAGCGAGATATAAGAAGATGCATGTGCTTGCTGCGGTAAGTCTAGGGAAACTATGGAGCACGTTTTATTGAAATGTGAAGACGTCTGCCCAGCGGTCGATTTAGGCGCCACTGGCCTCCTTGAAGCCCTTGGGTTCAGCGAGAGCAGTGTCAAAGTAAACATGTCCGCAATAGGGATTTGTAAGAGGCGATTGCAAGATTGGTGGAATAAAAGTAGGGAAACGACAAAAGACGGAGTCCTACAAAAGCAAAGTTCGCAATAGGGGATCAGAAAATTTGGTTGTGGGAGTTCGCAGGGTTAGTTTTTCTTTTTTTCTTGTTTAACCTAGGTAGGACATTAGGCAGTATAATAGCAAGAACTTGGTGGTGCAGCCCACTGCCCCGTTCCAAAGGGGACACTCATAACATACATCCACCCACCCATCCATTCGTCCATCCATACTGTGGGGGCGCTGCAATTGAAGTGGATTGGGCCGCATCAAGGTCGCGCCGTTGGAAACTGCTGGCGATACTTTTTGGAAGGGTCATTCATACTACTACGCGCGCTGGTATATGCATTCAAACTCCTCAACCGGTGTTTATAATTGAATATGACGTGCAAGATGCCTTTCTTTCTCTTCATTATTTCATTTTTTAATGACGCTCAGTGGTTGCGCGTGCATCGTGGTTGCCATGTCGGCTTTCGTTCTGCGACGTTATTGTACGGTTACCTTTGGAGAACAAATATTTTTCTTTATCTTCAAGCAGCATGCATCTCTCGTATTTTTGCGCCTATAGTTTACCATCGGTAGGTCTTGCGAAAGGCAGACGGAAAAGCATATGAAACTTCCTGTTGCCGCTTCAAACAAATAAAACATATTGTCACGTGGTAGTGACAGTTGAGGACACACCAAGAAAACTGTGAATGGCAAAGCTAACTTTCTTGGGCGAACCTGTGCCCAGAAAAACAGGCTACACTCAATGCTCAACGAAGACGGCGAACACAGTCGGCGATCGTCGAAAATCTGATCAGCGGGTCAAGCGCGTCGGCTTTTAAACATCCGTCGTCGAATGTTCCAGAGTAATCGATGGGACCCGCGTGCCTTCCACAAAGTTCTACATTATTCGCATCGCGCACGCATGCGATCAGATTACACAAGGTTCGGTCACAGACAGCGGATGGAAGCATCGATAACATTCCAGAAGCTTCCGATACATGCAGGCGCGTCCTGCGCTGTGCGATAACATTTGTTAGGCGGTGAAACGTGTCGCCCGATAAAGACAAACAAGTACACGTGTCAATATTTGCCCTATCCGGCGCCCTGTACTCCGATTTATGCAAGGTATTCTTATAGAAAACGAAAAGAAGCTGCAGTGCAACATTTCATTAATGGGTCCATCTTCCTCGCGTAACAGAATGCGGAGTAATTAGTACGCGTTATTTTATTGCGGTCGTACCTCGGCCGCCGAAAACAGTTGTAGGTAGCCATTATAAAAATGTTACACTTTGGCCCGTAAGCCATGTGAAATTTTTCTCCAGTCCATGCTTAGCAACAACGAAAAAAAGTAAACGTGGCGCGGGAGCCTAATTAGTGGCCGCATAGTGAATATGGCGTTCTGCTGCACAACTCGAGCTCACGGGTTCAAACCCGGTCGCGGAATTCGATGGGAACGAAATGGAAAAAACACTTGTGTACTTAGGTGCACGTTAAAGAACCCTAGGTAATGGGAAGTGAAAAGGGGCCTGCAATCAAATCGCCAGACGTAGAACGCCAGATTTTTTTTTATCAGTCAAATACAAGTTGCACCACAAGAGTTCGTAATCAAAGTCACAAACACAGAGAAACGGCCGTGATGTAGACTGCGATGAGCATATGAACAGATGAGGAATTACACTGAGTTAAACAGGATAAAAAAATTGTATAGTACGTAATATACAAGCACTAATAATAACAAATAACAGAAGCAAGTTATAGTAACACCGTGATACTATTCAGTGCAGTATCTAGTACTTGTTCAGGATGCCCGTCTCTTCGTAAAACTGTTCAAGTGCGTTCAATGCTTTTCGCTGAGCTGTTTTCGTAGGCCATGGGCCCAGCAATTTTGCGAGTGAGACTGGCCGGTGAGGATCAACGCAGTGTAGCTCTTGTTCTAGCTGCCGTCTTTTGCATTGCGTATATGGGGCATTCGAGAATGATGGCAAACATCCTCATCGTCGTGGCCACAGGAGCAAGCCGGGGAAGGAGCCCATTTTATGCGATATAGGAAATGATTTGTATATGCTGTCCCAAGGTGCAGTCGTTGAATTAGTGTCTCGGTACTCTTCGAAAGGTCTAGATCTAGCTGGTATTTGAGTTGAGGGTCCACTTCGTAAAGAATTGAGTCCTTGGTATTTTCATTAAACCAGGTTGACATACACAAGTCCGTCTTTAGTACTCTCAATATGCGTTTCGTGTCCATCGGTGATAAAGGGATGAGTTGAATTTCTGCATCTTTAGGTGCCGATTTTGCCAACGAGTCCGCTAATTCGTTGCCTGCTATGCCAGCATGTCCAGGAACCCACTGTAATATCACTTCATGTTTTGTTTCATTAGCCTGAGTTAAACTGTTCGGTACTGCGTATGTTATTCGTGCACGCGGTTGGCTGTTATCAACATTTTCAAGACATGCTAAAGCCGATATGAAGTTCATACAAATTACCCACTTTGTTGGTGTCTCATATGCTTCGATAAAATAAGTTGCTTGGAGAATTGCCACTAATTCCGCTATTGTTGGTGACGACGTGCGTCCTATTCGACAAGCGTACTCTACCTGTAAGGATGGTATGACTAAGCTGCAGTCGCACTTTCTTTGATTACAGAACCGTCTGTGTAGACGTGAATATATTTCTGGTACTTGTAAAATAGCTGATCTAACGCTAATTGTTTCCCTGCTAATGTGGAACGTCGCTTTTGTTTTTAAGCCCTTTGATTGACGTTTCTATTTTAAGCGCCTGCAGAAGCCATGGTGGGTAGCAGAGGTCTGAGGGCCAAAAAACTGTTCGTAGAAGTCGTGATTTATGCTCTTGAAACATGGTGTGTATCTGTGCACCCGGACGGTTCTCTATCAGAGAGATAAGTGAGTGCGCAGAATGGTGGGTAGAAATTTTGAAGAGATGTCGGCATGTTTCGAGGCTGCGAATTACGGTGAAATGTGGGTCCCGCGCTTCTGCAATAGGGAAGTGAGTGGATGTAGCTTGCGGCACTCCTAGACACCCTCGTAAACTCCGAGCCAGCAACAGCTGTAGCCGGTGGTGGGACGTCGCAGATAATTTGTGCAATAGATTGGCGGAGTAAGCAATTCTCTGACGACAAGTGCTGAGTGGACGTGAAGCAGGGATGTAGTTCCTCCACCCCACTTCGTGCCTGCAATTCTGCGGAGAACACTTATCACAAAACTAATTTGGTCCTCCAGGGCGGTGAAATGATGAGTCCATAAAAACTGGTGGTCTAAAATCACGCCGAGAAAACGATGTTTCCGAACCAGCTCGATCTCATGGCCGTGTGCTGAAAGACCGAAATTTCTAACCATATTTCTTGTGAAAGGCAAAACCGCTTATTTCGCATATCTGCATGCCCCGTTCTCTGAAATAATACAATAAATAATTTATAGATAAATATTACAAATAAATAATAAATAAAATAAGTAAATAATAAATAAATTAATAATCAGTGTAAAGGGGGTTTATTCGGGTTGTAGAGAAGCAGCGACCAACGCGGCAACAGCAGGTATAGGCGCAGCCAGAGAACCAACTGGGTATGAGCCACGCGATGGCAACTGTTTTAGCCTGCCGATCTTCTTCGTCCCAATCATCCCCGGAATTGAAGAGTAGCCATCCTGGCGACCTAGGAAGAGGTGAGCGGATCGTAATACGGCTTCAGCCGGTGAATGTGCACAGTCTCTCGCCCCCGACGATGAAGATCGGGAGATGGTGATACGGGCTCGACCACGTAATTAACAGGTGATGGTTGCGCAACCACGCGGTAGGGCCCGTGGTACTTCGGGAGGAGCTTGGACGAAAGGCCAAGAGCAGCAACACGCGGGACCCAAAGCCACACGAGGGAGTCGATAGGGAAGGGATGAGGGCTTGTGCTGAGGTCATGGCGCTCTTTTCGGCGGCACTGTTGAGCAGACGTCAAAGAACGGGCCAGTTGTCGGCATTTCTCGGCTTACTGAGCGACCGCAGAAACAGGTGAGCTTTCAGCAGGGTCCGGCCGGTACGTGAGAACTGTATCAATGGTGCTGGAGGGATGGCGGCCGTAAACCAGAAAGAATGGTGAGAATCTGGTAGTGGCTTTAGAGGCAGTGTTATAGGCGTATGTGACGAATGGAAGTACAAGATGCCAGTTAGAGTGATCACACGCAACAAACACTGATAGCATGTCACCAAGAGTTCTGTTGAATTGTTTTGTTAAGCCATTGGTTTGTGGATGATAAGCAGTAGTAGTGCGGTGAATAATTTGGCATTCAGATAGGAGTGACTGTAGGACGTCCGAGAGGAATACGCGACCCCCAATGCTCAACAGTTCACGAGGTGCGCCATGGCGGAGAACGAAGTTGTTTAGAATGAACGAGGCGACGTCTTTTGCTGATGTGGCAGGCAAGGCGGCGGTTTCAGCATATCGTGTCAAATGATCTACGGCGACAACAATCCATCGGTTGCCAGCGCCAGTAGATGGAAGAGGCCCGTATATATCAATGCCGACACGGTCAAATGGCTGAGCTGGGCAGGGAAGCGGTTGGATAGGTGCGGTGGAGAGATTCGGGACACATTTGCGGCGTTGGCAGGCAATGCAGGAGCGTACCTATTTGTGGAAGAAGTTGTACATCCCTCGCCAATAATATCGTAGGCGAAGCCGTGTGTAGGTTTTCGACACTCCGCCGTGACCACACTGCGGGTCAGAGTGAAAAGCGGAGCATAAATCTTGTCGAAGGTGGCGGGGCACTACTAAGAGCCATGTGCGGCCGTCGTTGTGGTAGTTTCGGTGGTATAAAAGTCCGTCGCGGATGGTGAAGTGCTGCGCCTGTCGGCGTAATGCTCGAGGTGCCGAAGCGAGTCCAATATCATGACGCTCCATGGGTATTCACGTTGCTCCGAGATCATATCCAGGATGTCAAGTGGCGAGATATCATGTCTGTAGGTAGAAGTACTGCTGTCGGAAGTAACTGGGAAGCGCGAGAGGGTATCGACGTCAGTGTGCCTGCGTCCAGAGCGGTATACGACACGGAAATCTTATTCCTGCATTCGGAGGGCCCACCGAGCGAGGCGGCCCGACGGGTCTTTGAGGTTAGACAACCAGCAACGAGCGTGATGATTTGTCACCACGTCAAAAGGTCGACCGTAGAGATATGGGCGAACTTTTTGAAGAGCCCATACGATAGCCAGGCACTCTTTTTCTGTTACTGAGTAATTGGCCTCAGGTTTTGTAAGGGTAAGACTGGCATAAGCGACCACGTATTCGGCATTAATGTTCTTATGTTGTGCGAGTACGGCACCAAGGCCGACACCACTGGCGTCAGTGTGAAGTTTGTAGGTGCGCTTGGATCAAATGCCGCAAGATCGGCGGAGACGTAAGTAGGCGACGAAGAGTCGTAAAGGCATCATCGGAGGCTTCCGACCAAGTAGAAAGTTCATTGTCGCCTTGTAGGGGTTCGTTTAGTGGTGCGATCACAGTAGCGAAATTGCGAACGAAGCGTCGGAAATAGGAGCATAGGTCAATGAAGCTGCGTAGTGCTTTTAAGTTAGTGGGCTTCGGGAATTCGGATACCACGCGAAGTTTAGCAGGATCAGAAAGAATGCCTTCTTTGGAGACAACATGGCCTAATATAGTCAGTTTACTAGCTTCAAATAGGAAATTTTTCAAGTTAAGCTGGAGACCAGAATTCCGGAGACAGGTCAAAACTTGATGTAACCAGCGAATATTGGTCGGAAAATCAGGGGAAAAGACGACAACGTCGTCGAGGTAGCAGAGACAAGTATACCACTTAGGCCGCGCAGGATGCCGCCCATCATGCGTTCAAAGGTGGCGTGCGCCTTGCACAGACCGAACGGCATTACAGTGAATTCATACAAACCGTCTAGTGCTACAAACGTGGTTTTAGAACAGTCAGCGTCAGCCATGGGCACCTGGCAGTAGCCAGAGCGGAGAGCTAAGGAGGAAAAAACTCCGCTCCTTGCAAACAGTCAAGGGCGTCGTCGATACGTGGCAACGGGTATACATCCTTTCGGTTAATCTTGTTAAGCCTTCGATAATCAACGCAAAACCGCATGGTGCCGTCTTTTTTTTTAACTAGGACCACTGGTGATGCCCAGGGACTACTAGAAGGCTGGATGACACCGCGTTTCAGCATATCGTTCACCTGGTCATTGATAACGTCTTTCGGTCGCCGATACTTGGTAGGGACGCTGCCGAATGGGTGTATGGCTCCCAGTGTCGATAATGTGCGAGACAGTCGTTGTGCGGCCGGGGGGGGGGGGGGGGGAGTGATGTTGCTTGGCAGTCAAAAGAAAAGAAGCCTTCAAGCAACTGAAGAAGTTTATCGCGCTGCGTCGTCGTAAGGTCACTGGCAATAGCTCGCGTAAAAGAACGCGGCAGTGACTGAGAAGGTGATGCCACGAGAGCGGCAAGGTAAGTGGAGTCGTCTGTCGTGTCAAATATTGAAGATGAGGCCAGGGGTTCTGCTCTGCCAAGGCTTTCACGGCGACGTAAAGTGGGTTTGACACGATGGGTTTGACACGCACATGAGAGAGGCGCCAGCTTTGAACTCGAGGACGGCGAATGGCAGAGGTAGTGAACGGCGGCGAAATAAGAGTTCAGACGGAGCGAAGAGTACTGTGCCGTCATCTACAGAGTCACAAGAGATACTGACAATATTGGAAAACCAGGCAGGTATAACGGTGTCTTCTGAAACAGCTATTTTGCGACAACGGTCCATGTGGTCAGTGATAATATCGTGCGAAAACTGAAACAGTTCGATTTCGGCGCGGGCGCAGTCATTGATCGCATGATGTGTGGAGAGAAAGTCCCAAGATAATATGACGTCGTGTGAACATGATGGCAACACGATGAATTCTTTGATATAGAGGACCTCCTGAATAACGACACGAGCAGTGCAGGCACCCGATGGCTTAACGTGCTGCGCGTTGGCAGTCCGAAGGGACTGTCCACAAAGCGTCGTCGTCACTTTTCCTATCTTGCGGCAAATACGGGCATCTATCGCTGAAAGTCCAGGACCGGTGTCGACAAGTGTTAGCGTCATTGTTCCTTCTATTGCGATTTAAGTAACGTTTTTCGGGGAAGTGTGAGGTCTTATACATTCCGCAGACCCCGCTGTTCTCGCCTCCTGAACTGCGACATTTAATTTTCCTGGCGCAGAAGGCTCCGCCGGCGATGCATGGGGGAGAGGGAGCGGCGGCGAGGAGAAGGTGAACGGCTAGCGGAGAATGCGGTCTCGACACCAGGAGGAGATTCAAAGGTGTCGGAATAGTTGCGGCATTGGAAACGTGGCGCATATGGACGCACATTGTTAGGGCTGTTCGGTGTAAGGAGGTGACAGTGACGTCCTACGTGTCCAGCACGGGTACAATAAAAAACAAGACGATTGTCTTCTGTGCGCCAATGGTCTTGAGGTCGTGCATACTGCACCTGTGGCCGCACTGGAGCGAACACATTTTCATCATCATCAACCTGGTTACGCCCATTGCAGGGCAAAGGCCTCTGCCATGCTTCTCCAACTACCCCGGTCATGTACTAATTGTGGCCATGTTGTCCCTGCAAACTTCTTAATCTCATCCACCTACCTAACTTCCTCCCGCCCCCTGCTACGCATACCTTCCCTTGGAATCCAGTCCGTAACCCTTAATTACCATTGGTTATCTTCCCTCATCATTACATGTCCTGCCCATGTCCATTCCTTTTTCTCGATTTCAACTAAGATGTCACTACCTCGCGTTTGTTCCCTTACCCAATCTGCTCTCTTCTTATCACCTTCACGTTACACCCATCATTCTTCTTCCCATAGCTCGTTCAGTCGTCCTCAATTTTAGTAGAACCCTTTTTGTAAGCCTCCAGGTTTCTGCCCCGTAGGTGAGTACTGATAAGACACAGCTGTTATACACTTTTCTCTTGAGGGATAATGACAACCTGCTGTTCATGTTCTGAGAATGCCTGCCAAGCGCACCCCAGCCCATTCTTATTCTTCTGATTATTTCAGTCTCATGATCCGGGTCCGCAGTCACTACCTGTCCTAAGTAGATGTATTCCCTTACCACTTCCAATGCCTGGCTACCTATTGTAAACTGCTGTTCTCTTCCGAGACTGTTTAACATTACTTTAGTTTTCTGCAGATTAATTTTTAGACCCACCCTTCTGCTTCGCCTGTCCAGGTCAGTGGCCCGCAGGGGCGTCTGCGTGAGCAGGCGTTTGGTGTGTTGCGACACCACGGACCCGAGCACATGAGGGTCGGACCCTCCCGCGTGTAGCCGTGCGCGGCTTAGCCGTGTCTGGGGAAAAGGGGATCCTGGGGGTTGAGCCGATGCTGGGTGTTTGGACCATTAAGGCCCCCCGGCGGAGGCAACACACCTCTTCGGCCTCGGCTTCACATAGACGGCACCTCCAGGCTGACCCACCTGGGGGAAATCGGCAGTCGCCTTTTCCTGTCTCTCTCTTCCCACATCTTCGTCTTTCCCTCTCCCTTTTAGTCTTTCCTGTCTTCTTTTTCTTCTGATAACTTCCAACATTCCTGGCGGCGAGGGTTAACCTGGTGTGGTATGACCTACCTTGGTTATAGCATATGTGGTTATAGCGACGACGTACAGCTGGCATGGTAGGGCTTGTTTCACCACATACCTTGCCTTGTCCCCTTGTTGGGCTCGGTGGTGGGTGACTGGCATCGTCGCTGAATACTGAACATATTCCATGGGAACTTCCAACCCCTTCTCAACTGATCGTCCCTCTAAAAGGGGGCGCACCGATGGTACATTTCAATTTTCTCTCAAAGCCACTCAGACTTTCCCGAAATTCCACGTTGTCCATAGTGAAAAACCTGAAAAGAAGGCAAGAACGATTTCACCATTCGTTGTGACGAAGTATCTCACAGAGACCATTGGAGGCGGCTATAAGATCACCAAGCTGGCCAGTGGCGACTTATTACTCGAATTGAAAGACAAAACACAACATGACAAGCTAACGAACCTTGTAGAACTTGGAGACATCCCCGTCAGTGTAACAGCACACCGAACCATGAATTCGTCCAAAGGCGTAATTTCTGACATTGACTTAATGGACTTGACCGAAGAAGAACTCCTGGAAGGATGGAAGGATGAAAACGTAATAAACGTACAAAGAATAAAGATCAGACGGGACAACAAGGAGCTGCCAACTAAGCACCTGATAGTTACCTTTGGCTCTAGCACGTTACCAGAGACAATAGAAACTGGATATATCAAAATCAGAGTACGACCGTACATCCCCAACCCGCGACGTTGTTTTAAATGCCAGAGGTTTGGCCACGCTTCCCAGAGCTGCCGAGGGCGGCTAACATGTGCGAAATGCGGCATCAACGATCATTCTGCAGATGACTGTAAGGCTGAGCCCCGTTGTAGCAATTGTAATGGTGGCCACCCTGCATACTCTCGATCATGCGAAGTCTGGAAAAAAGAAAAAGAAATAATTGCGATAAAGGTCAAAGAAAACATAACTTTCAGAGAAGCAAGGCAACGCATCTCATCAACATTTACACAGACCGCATCTTTCGCCGAAGTGGTACGTCGGGGGGCAGTACCACAACGGCACTTGGCGGACGCCAGCAGCACGCATAGCGAGCGTACGGCAACGCCACCCGCCCCCACGGTGGGAGCAGCGAAGGCTGCCCTACCTCTCCCGAATTTGACCACAGTGGAGGCTTCTGCTAGTGCTGGCACCAGTCAGCCCAGCTCAGAGGTCAAGAAAAACCCATCAACCACCAGGATGGTGGGCCCCAAGGCCTTGTCTTCCGAGACAAGGCTTTCACGGAAAACACACCGCTCGCAAGAGCAGTTGTCCAGTGCCTCTCAAGAGGCCATGGACACAACACCGAGTCAGAAGGCGCAGTTGACGCCTAAGGAGCGGCGCGATTTTGCCGATCGCTCCAAAAAAGACAAAACTCCAATTACAGGGCCCCAAAAGGGCAACATAAGCTAAACCAAGTTCACTCTCTTTGACACATAGCACAACGTTTATCTTAATATGGATACACTGATTATTCAGTGGAATATCAGAGGCCTGCTTTGCAACCTCGATGATGTCCAAGAACTCCTTAATCAACTAACTCCTAAAGTGCTGTGTGTCCAAGAGACTCACTTGAAATCTAAACATAAACACTTCCTTCGTCACTATGTTATTTTTCGGAAGGATCGCGATGATGCCCTCGCATCATCCGGCGGCGTAGCCATAATAGCTGACAAATCTATAGCCTGTCAGCACTTACGGCTACAAACATCCCTTGAGGCAGTGGCCGTTCGTGCTGTACTTTTAAATAAACTGATAACCGTCTGCTCGTTATATATACCACCGCATTTTCAGCTTCACAAACAAGAATTCCAAACATTAATAGATCAGTTACCTGAACCACATCTTGTGCTTGGAGACTTAAATGCACACAGCAACCTATGGGACGACCCGCGCCGCGACGCGAGAGGTCGCTTGATTGAACAGTTCCTTTTTTCTTCAGGTGCATGTCTTTTGAATGGGAAGGAGCCCACGTATTATAATGTGGCAAACAAAACATACTCCTCAATAGACCTTAGCATTGCGTCTCCTACTCTTCTACCTTACCTTAAATGGAAAGTTATTAAAAACCCTTATGGGAGTGACCATTTCCCTGTAGCTCTATGCACACCAATGTCTAATGAATGTCCCCCACAATTACCTCGCTGGAAAACTGACTCAGCTGACTGGGAAAAGTTCAGAAAGCTTTCTTCTTTATCCTGGGACGACATGAGTGCTTTAAGCATAGATGCGGCGGTTAAATATTTTACGGGTTTTCTCCTTGACAACTCCACCAAATGTATCGCTGTAACAAGCGGATTGTCCACAAAACGGCGTCTTCCGTGGTGGAATGATGAGTGTCGAATAGCGCGTAAGAAGCAGAACAAGGCATGGCGCTTACTTCGGGATTCTCCGACGGCAGAAAATCTAGTCAATTTCAAGCAGGTCAAATCCCAGGGTCGAAGAACGCGGCGACAAGCTAGAAGAGAGAGTTGGAGAAAGTACATATCAGGCATTAACTCTTACACTGAAGAAACAAAGGTTTGGAACAGAGTGAATAGAATAAAGGGTCGACAGCCTTACTCTCTGCCTTTAGTGAATACTCAAGGCGACAGCATGGAAGATCAGGCGAACTATCTTGGCGCACATTTCGAGCAGATATCCAGCTCGTCGCACTACTCTGAAACATTCCAAAGGTACAAAAGGCAAATAGGACAACCATTGGAACGGAAAAGCACAATATACGAGGCATACAATAGACCCTTTTGCATGGCAGAGCTTCAGGCAGCCCTAAACAGCTGCAACCAATCTGCCCCCGGAGCTGACCGCATCCTATATGAAATGCTTAAACACCTGCCGCCTGAAACACAAAAAACCCTTCTTTGTCTCTACAATTCTATATGGTCGTCCGGCCGCATTCCCTCTGCTTGGAAAGAGGCCATCATAATTCCTATTTTGAAACAGGGTAAGGACCCTTCTTTGCCAAATAGTTATAGGCCTATAGCATTGACGAGCTGCTTATGTAAAGTTTTTGAAAAAATGGTAAACAGTCGCCTGGTTCACTACCTAGAAATAAACAAGAAATTAGACCCATATCAATGTGGTTTCAGAGAAGGCAGATCGACGACTGATCAGCTTGTTCGCATGGAAATGTATATCAGGGATGCCTTTATCCACAAACAGCTTGTATTATCAGTATTTCTTGATATGGAGAAGGCGTATGATACTACGTGGCGCTTTGGGATTCTTCGGGATCTTTCTGCAATGGGCATTCGCGGCAACTTGCTGAGAATAGTTGAAAGTTATCTCTCTGACAGGACATTTCGTGTTAGAGTTGGCAACGTGCAATCTCGACCATTCATACAGGAGACAGGTGTACCACAGGGTGGAGTACTGAGCTGTACGTTATTTATTGTTAAAATGAATTCCCTCCACACCGTATTACCTCGCACACTCTTCTATTCCGTCTATGTGGACGATGTACAGATAGGGTTCAGGTCATGCAATCTTAGCATTTGCGAGAGGCAGCTACAACTTGGCTTGAATAGATTCTCAAGGTGGGCGGCCGAGAATGGTTTCAAATTGAACCCCCAAAAGAGCACATGTGTCCTGTTTTCAAACAAGAGAGGTGTACTACCACAACCCGATATTAACCTTAATGGAGAAAGACTGACATTTAGCCCTGAACACAAATTCTTAGGTGTTATCCTGGACACAAAACTTAACTTCATTCCCCACCTAAAATATCTTAAAGAAAAGTGCCTGAAGACCATGAACCTCCTCAAGCTGCTCTCTCGAACAACCTGGGGCAGTGACAGGAAGTGTCTGCTTAGCCTGTATAAGAGTCTCGTACAATCACGCCTCGACTACGGTGCCGTGGTGTACCATTCGGCCACTGAGAGTGCGCTAAAGATTCTCGACCCAGTCCACAACCTCGGTATACGACTGGCAACAGGCGCCTTTAGAACTAGCCCTGTTGAAAGTCTGTACGTTGAGGCCAACGAATGGTCCTTACACCAACGCAGAACATTCCTAAGTTTTTCATACTACATTAAGGTAAAATCAGACACCGAGCATCCATGTCATTCCATAGTTAGCGACCTGTCCGCTTCCAGACCTCACACTAACCGCCCACGCATTAGAACTCCTTTTAGCCTACACTTGGAAGCAATGGCAGAACAAACAGACATCCATATCCCAGAAAATATCCTTATGCCTCCTACTCGCCTTCCACCTCCTTGGGAATGGCAGACCATGCAGTGCGATATCTCTTTTGTCGAAATAACAAAACATGCACCAGAGGCACATTTACGGTCACATTTCTTCGAACTGCAAGTGAAGTACTGCTGTGCCGAGTTCTATACAGATGCTTCCAAGTCATCTGCAGGTGTCGCGTATGCAGCTCTTGGGCCATTTTTTTCCACCTCCGGTACTCTAAATCCCAACACAAGTATTTTTACGGCTGAAGCATATGCAATACTTTCAGCTGTAAAGCACATCAGACATACAAATCTCAATAAGGCGATCATCTTCACAGATTCATTAAGCGTAGTAAGGGCCTTAATGTGTTTTCGAAAACATAAGAACCCTGTTTTTAATGAACTGTACACACAACTATGCCTAGCATTAATGTACAACCAAAACATCGTCCTATGTTGGGTACCAGGCCATAGGGGCATAAAAGGTAATGTAGCTGCTGACGAACGTGCAACGTCAGTCGCCTTTAATCAAACAGATGTGAATATACCCATACCAGCCACAGAACTTAAGCCCTTCTTGCGCCACAAACTGAGGAAACACTGGCAGGACCAATGGGATAATGCAGTAGCGAATAAGCTACACGTTATCAAACCAAAATTAGGGAACTGGATATCTGAAAGAACAGCAAGGCATAAGGAAGTGCTTCTTTGTAGGTTAAGAATAGGACATACCTATGCCACTCACTCCTACCTTTTGACGGGAAGCGAACCTCCGACATGTACCAAATGTGGCAAGAGGCTTACAGTTATTCATGTTCTTATCCAATGCACTGAAATAGAGGCAGAAAGAAAGAAGTACTTTCCGTCTGCTTATCTCCAACACATACCGTTACACCCAGCATTTTTTCTGAGCAATGAGCCCCTTTTTACTTTTCAATCCGTATTAAACTTTTTAACTGAAACTGACACCTTAAGTGTAATTTGGCCAGGCTACTTGTAGCACGGCCTCCACCTGGAGGTCGTAGCTGCAATGAAATCATTTTCTAGAGCACGTGCCTCCCAGCCCTTGCTTTCAAGGCCTTGCTGAGGCACTAGTGCTACAGTCATCACATATTTTACTGATCATCCATATCTCGTGAAACATCTATTTTCATCGCAGACACCATCAGTCACTGTCATTTTTTTATACTTGTATTTTACGCACTTCAGAGCGAATAAATTTTAGGCCCTTTTACAGCCACATTGCACCATATGTATATTTTCCATCGTTTAGCGAATATTTTAGGGCACTATGCAGCCGTGTATCATATACTCCCCACAATCAACACTCACATAACATTGACAAGCACGGATCATCGACTTGGCGCTCTTTGGCCACATCTGGCCCTTGCGCCAATAAACTCTACTAATCTGTCCAGGTCAGTGAGCATGCATTGCAATTGGTCCCCTGAGTTACTAAGCAAGGCAATATCATCAGTGAATCTCAAGTTCCTAAGGTATTCTTCATTAACTCTTATCCCCAATTTTTCCCAATCCAGGTCTCTGAATACCTCCTTTAAACACTTTGTGAATAGCATTGGAGAGATCGTATCTCCCTGCCTGACGCCCTTCTTTATTGGGATTTTGTTGCTTTCTTTGTGGAAGACTCCCGTGGCTGTGGAGCCACTATAGATATTTCAGTATTTTTACATACGGCTCGTCTACACCCTGATTCCGTAATGCCTGCATGACTGCTAAGGTTTCGATTGAATGAAACGCTTTCTTGTAATCAATGAAAGCTTTATTTAATGGTTGGTTATATTCCGCACATTTCTCTATCACCTGATTGATAGTGTGAATGTGGTCTATTGTTGAGTAGCCTTTAAGAAATCCTGCCTGGTCCTTTGGCTGACAGAAGTCTAAGGTGTTCCTGATTCTATTTGCGATTACCTTAGTAAATACTTTGTAGGCAACGGGCAGTAAACTGATCGGTCTATAATTTTTCAAGTCTTTGGCGTCCTCTTTCTTATGGATTAGGATTATGTTAGCATTCTTCCAAGATTCCGGTACGCTCGAGGTCATGAGGCATTGCGTATACAGGGTGGCCAGTTTTTCTAGAACAATCTGCCCACCATCCTTCAACAAATCTGCTGTTACCTAATCCTCCCCAGCTGCCTTTCGCCTTTGCATAGCTCCCAAGGCTTTCTTTACTTCCGGCGTTACTTGTGGGATTTCAAATTCTTCTAGACTATTCTCTCTTTCATTATCGTCATGGGTGCCACTGGTACTGTATAAATCTCTATAGAACTTCTCAGCCACATGAACTATCTCATCCATATTAGTAATGATATTGCCGGCTTTGTCTCTTAACGCATACATCCGATTCTTGCCTCTTCCTAGTTTCTTCTTCACGGCTTTTAGGCTTCCTCCGTTGCTGAGAGCATGTTAAATTCTATCCATATTATAGTTCCTTATCTCAGCTGTTTTACGCTTGTTGATTAACTTGGAAAGTTCTGCCAGTTCTATTCTAGCTGTAGGGTTAGAGCCTTTCATATATTGGCGTTTCTTGATCAGATCTTTCGTCTCCTGCGATAGCTTACTGGTATCCTGTCTAACGGAGTTACTACCGACTTCTATTGCACACTCCTTAATGATGCCCATAAGATTGTTGTTCGTAGGTTCAACACTAAGGTCCTTTTCCTGAGTTAAAGCCGAATACCTGTTCTGTAGCTTGATCCGGAATTCCTCTATTTTCCCTCTTACCGCTAACTCATTCATCGGCTTCTTAGGTGCCAGTTTCTTCAGTTCCCTCCTTAAGTCTAGGCTAATTCGAGATCTTACCAGCCTATGGTCTCTGCTGCGCACCTTGCCGTGCATGTCCGCACCTTGTATGATGCCAGGGTTAGCGCAGAGTATAAAGTCGATTTAATTTCGAGTCTCCCCACTCGGGATCCTCCACGTCCACTTTCGGCTATCCCGCTTGCGGAAGAAGGTATTCAATATCCGCATATTATTCCGTTCTGCAAACTCTACTAATAACTCCCCTGCTATTCCTAGAACCTATGCCATTTGGCGGAGCGGATACGGGCGGGCGCAAAGGCGGGCGAAGGGGACCGTAGGTCTGTGGTGCAGGCCTCGTAGCGGCTTCGGCGTACGTCAGGGGAGCGGCTATCAGAGCCTGCTGGAGAGAAGGTGAAATGTAGTCGGCTGCCTGCTCCTTGATGACAGATTAGAGAGCGGGCGCCAACAGAGATCTCGACTGGCCGCGTGTAAGTGGAATCGGAGAAAGCTGACGAGCCACCTCTTCACGGACGAACTGCCTTGATCTGTAGCAGCAGCGACGTGTTATCCGGGGCAACAGCCAAGCTCGACATTGAAGTCGCCTGAGGAGGAGATTGGCGGGTGGCTATGCGTTGTTTGCGTAGTTCGTCGAAGCTTTGGCAGAGACTGATGAGTTCAGAGACTGTCGCCGGATTTTTCCCCAACAGCATCAGGAAGGCGTCAGCTCAATGCCTTTTAAGATATGGCGGATCTTCTCAGCATCAGCCATTGTGACGTCAACGCGGTTACAGAGGTCGAGAACATCTTCTATATAACTGGTAAATATCTCCCCGCGCAGTTGCGCATGACCGCACAAACGTTGCTCGGCGCGAAGCTTGCGAACGGCGGGGCGTCCGAATACCTCCGTAACGTTAGTCTTGAAGGCCGTCCACGTCGTGTGATCACGTTCATGGTGGCGGTGCCACACGCTGGAGACAACGGTCAAATAAAACGACACGTAATTCAGTTTTTTGGTGTCGTCCCAGTGGTTGTGGATGCTCACCCGGTCGTAGTCAGCGAGCCAGTCTTCTGGTGCGTCGCGTTGACGCAACGGGCCGGGGCAGACCACCGTAGTCACCTGGGCAGCGGTTTGTGGTTGCGGTGGTCCTTCTTCCGGCATGATGAAGACAGGCTGCAGTGTTCCCGTTGCAGAATTCCTGTTGTACCCAGCAGCTCCACCAATTGTAAGGGGGGTTTATTCGGGTCGTAGAGAAGCAGCGACCGACGCGGCAACAGCAGGTAGGGCGCAGCCAGAGAACGAACTGGGTATGAGCCATGCAATGGAAACGCGGCTTTTTTAGCCTGCCGATCTTCTTCGTCACATAAGTAATAATTATTTCCTTACTTCGTTCAAGTTTGCAGATTTAAAGGCTGCCGCGAAACGGGGCGTTTATATTGAATGACCGCTGGCAACTTGTTCGTTAGACCCGATTAGCACACGTGCGTTAATTCTCTCAGGAACTGGTGTGCCTCGGCGCAACAGCCACGACTCCGCAGCAGCACAATCATTCGGAATGAGAGTGTTGCACTTTGATCGGCCCCTCACCTTCGAGACTCCGAAAGTGCTCCTATGCATTCCATTCGAACCGAAACGGCTATTCGATAATTTTTAATTGTGAATTCTGAAGTCGAATACGATCTAAATTGCAAATACCATTCGGTGAAACTATGGTTGTACCTCATTTCGCCTGCTGGTACGTTGAAGCAGACCGTCAGAGAAGCCACGGAGATTACATTTGTAAAGGTTTCTCGGTGTCGACGATTCAGTCTAAGTACATAGGCAATATCTTTTCCCTAACGCAATTGTTCATATTAACGTCCAATAATTGCCTTGATTCCTTTTCTCGGAAAGTCTATTGGTTCACCTGGAGCTGGGACAGCTTTTAAACGAAACACACCGTTTCCGGTCGGAAGTTTTCACTTTTTCAATCAGTGCATTTAGAATCTTTGATAATATTTCTATTACATGTATGTCCTATGTATATATATATATATATATATATATATATATATACCGCTTGATTTACCTAGATGTACATTGGTCATCTGCATCTCTTCGCGCCACGCAGTCAATAAACCTGGTGTATTTCACTAAATATTGTTTTGTTTGATCAATGTCCCCGATCAATACTCCACTAGCAAAAAGAGCGCGTGAAATGACAAGATATCAATAAAATTTTCTTTCATAGCTTCATGTTGCAGATAGTGGGCTTCTGTTGCAAAAATTACGCGTTACCTTAAGAAAACAGTGTTAAAAATAGCAGTTCAGCTGGCTAAAACTACAACTGGTATTGGCCGACGAGAGTCACGGACGCACCAAAGCAAGAAAAACCATAAACAAGTTTTACTGCACAGACTTTATGCCAGCAAAACTAGGCATTCGCCACTGCAGCGTCCGCGCAACGAACGGGCGCTCGTTACCAGACGACGCACTTGACAACGACAGCAAAATTGAAGACGCCATGTTGAATAACCCATGCGACATATATGTAAACGTAGCAAAAAGGTATCATTATGAATTTTCAGTTGAAATAAAGCGCCATTATAAGAGCGTACACGTGCAATGCAATCGCCCGCAGCGAAATTGCGTTGAATATGCCTCGAAGCGCGTCTCCACCTCAATCCGGGCCACTTCGCTCGCGGAGTCCTTGCAAAATTTTTCCATACACGGCGCCTCAACGGGAGAGCGCCCATCGTCCCACTCTAATAATGTCTATAATATTATAGTACACTCTACCTAGAACCGTCTGCTCGAGCGGGCGTGTTCCCTGGTTCCCCGTGCCGCCCGCGCTTTGGCCACGCCCCTGCTACGTGATGTTAGCGTCACTGTTCAAGCGCTCCACCATTGCTTGCCGCTCTCGTCGCTCGCGAATTTTTCCAAATGTTGCGATCGTGATCGCAGCGCTGCGCGCCGCTCGGAAAACTGCTATAGAGAAAGGGGGCTTGCTCACGCCACGGGCGCCGCGCCGTTTCTGGCCCAAAATCGTTTGCATGCGAAACAGGCTTAAGCCGTAGTCGATACATGGCTCTATTTCCGCATTGCCACGTTATCTGTTCATGGCACTTATTATAGCGATAACAATTATATGGACACTCCAGGCGCATTTCTGCCGTCGCCGTGAGGTTCCGTATGAGGGAAAGCGTGTGAGGATGAGCCGGTGAACTCGGTGCGAGCGCGTGCGAGCGCGTGCGAGCGAGGAACGCGGCCCGCAACCGTGCCCTCTCCTGTGGCGCGCGAAGCAGGGGGGTGAGGCGAGGGAGGAAGGGCGTTCTTCTCCGGCGGCTGCTCGGTGCCTCGATGTTCTCCTCACTCACCGCTCCGTATAGAGTGGAGGCAACCGCCGCGTCTACTACGGCGTTGGCCACGCGAATCGCGGACGCCGTAGCGACGGACGCCGTAGTCTGCGCTCGTGTGTCTTGAAAGCGGTCTGCGACGTGGCTAAACTGCGCGCCTGCGCACTTTAGCCAGGTCAAAATATGTTTTATTTGTTTGAAGCGGCAAGCAGAAAGTTTCGTATGTCTTTCCGTCTGCCTTTCGCAAGACCTACCAATGAAAAACTATATGCGCAAAAATACACACGAGAAATACATACTGCTTGGAGAACAAGAAAAATATTTGTTCTCCAAAGGGAACCGTAGAATAACATAATAGAATGAAAGCCGACAATGCGGCCGCAATGCACGTGAAGTAACCGAGCAGCAATAAAAATGAATAAAATGGAATAATGAAGAGAAAGAAAGGCACCTATTCCTAAGGCATAAATACATCTCATATCCAATTACAAACACTGTTTGACCTTTATGATCGCAAACAGCAGGGCGCGAAGCAGTACGAATCACCCCGCCGAGCAGAATCGCCAGCAGTTTCCAACGGCGCGACCTTGATGCGGCCCTGTCAAGTTCGATCGCAGCGCTGCCATAGTATTTTTCGTCTTGCGCCTCACCGCAAAGCATGTGCCACCCCAGCCGCTCGCCCCCACTCAACCGTATTCTAGTACACTCTACGCGTGCCTTATGCTCCTGCTGCGAGTGGAAGCGGGCGATATAGGGAGCTGAAAAGGATGGTGGCTCGGATCTCCCGCGCGCAAGAGGGGAGGCGGGGAGGACGCGCGCCGTCTTCCATCGGACGCAAGGCAGCAGTTAGACTCTTGCGGCGGCTGCGTTTGCTTCGCTGGCTCAATCTTGCAATAGGTCTGCGGTGGGTGCAAGGTCTAGGGGCGCCGAGGTCTGACGACTGTGCGCGCTGTGCTCTCGACCTTTCGTTCGCATTGAAGCGAGATGAAGCAGGAAGTTTGATTCGCTCGCTTCTGCCGTACGCCAGCATTTTGACAGCGTGTGTGCCGTCATCGAGTGAGACGTGTTCATTCTTGTTGCGTACGCGTGACTCTAATAATTTAGTTATTAAGCGAATGTGTACAGTGCCAATGAAACTACTATCTTTACTTCTCCTAGCTGTGCACAATTCGTTATCACAATCGATGCTTCCATTTTCAGGCGAAGATGCGGCATTTCTCTTTACGATGACAATTATATGGGTACTCCAGGCGAATTTCTGCTGTCGGTGTCGACGTCCCCATGTGGTTCCGTATAAAATTTCAGTGCGATTTGATCACGACTTCACGCCGTATGCTGTACGTGAGAATGAAAGCATGGTGGGGAGGTGAACCAAGAAAGCTGGTGGCTTGGTGCGGCGGCGTCTTTTTATGCAAACGAGGGAGAAAGGCGGGGAGATGTGCACCTGCTAGAAAGTTAGGGGAGGGGGAGGGCAGGGTAGAGCGCGTCTCGGCTGCTACTCCGGTACTGCGCATCCTACCTTGGATATAAGCTGCGCTGGGTTCGAAGGCTATCAACCAGATATAGCTGATGGTTTCGTGTGCGATGTGTTCTCGCGTTGAAGCGACAGGCAGCACGAAGGGATATTCACTTGCCGCTGCTGTCGATCTTCATCGCGCCAGCTTTCTGACCGCTAGTATCGGCGTTTATCGAGTGTTACGACTGGCCTGTGCGGCGACCGATTTTTGTCGCGCCGGCAAAGCCACGGCCAACACCCGGACATTTCAAATACGCTGAGCCGTCCGCAACCGTCGAGAAACGCCTGAGCAATCGCAACGGTGAAAAAAAAGGTTTCTTTTCGTGCGCGCATTCTCGCATCCTTCCCCATGCAACGCCCTGATGTCTGCGTAGGCTCGCCAGTGCATTCTCCATTCAGCAAGCCGGACGGTTAAGCTTCGGGTGTAAATTCGCTCTTTCTCGGCCTCCTCGGCAGGAAAGGCGCCACCAATGTCTGTGTGTGCGTGTGTGCGCGTCACTGCCTTTGCTGTGTCAGGGGCGGTTAGAAAATTCCTTGACGTGTACCGAGCGGCGGCCGCAAGAGTGGAAAACGTTCGCTCTCTCTTGCTCCTCGACGAGGCCGTTCGGAACTCTGGAAAGGGCGCCCCCTCCCCCCCCCCCCAACGGACTTCAGCCTTCAGCTTCTGAGCAAGCTTTAGCGGTGGTGGTGATAAACTCCAATAAATATTGAGCCATATCTTAAGCTATTAGTGGGTTGGCCCTTGGTGTCGTGAAGTGGCCGGCAGTCGGTGACGTCCGGCGACTTCCGAAGCCCGCTGCTTTTGGACAGCTGGGTCGGAGCTGGACACCGCGACCTCCCATCGCTCGAGGTCAGTGAGTTGCAATTCTGATGGCGGCTGGAACTCAGAGCCTGTGTACAGTATGTGATGGAAAACAGCTCTTGGGGCTCCGCATAAGGTACACTCTGGAGAGAACAGCCCTGGGTGCATTAGTGCTAAAAGGGCGGGGGAGAGAAAAGTGCGAGATTGTAGTTGGCGCCACGTCACCTGCTCTAATTTAGTGAGTGATTTGTGAGGCGGAGGATAGTGGAGTCGTTGCTCTCTGTAGTGCAGTGAAATTTCGTGGTATGTGACCATTCGGTCACGGGCGCTCCCTGGCCCGGGGGCTTTCCCTGCTCGATTGACATACGCTCGAGCGGTGTCATGGGCGGCTTCGTTGCCTGGATGGCCCGCGTGCGCGGGGACCCATATGAGTTGAGTGGGCCTAGTGAGGGGCTGAGAGGAGTTGAGAATTTTATGGGCGACGGCATGCGTCCGTTCTTTTCCAAAGTTTCTGATCGCGGTTTTTGAGTCACTAAATACGAGTGTGGCAGTGGTTGAGGAGATCACAAGGGCAATTGCAGCTTCTTCGGCTTCTAGCGAGGTGTGCGCTAGGACCGATACAGCTGCTAGAGGTGAAAGATTGTTGCCGATTGCGCAAATGGCAAAGGCTGGCTGAGTGGTGTATGCCGCGGCATCTACGTAGACAGCCTCCGTGTGTTGGTTGTAACGTTTGTGTAGTGCCTGGGCTCTTGCTGCGCGTCGAGCTTGGTGGTGGACTGGGTGCATGTTTTTTGGGAGTGGATGCACTGTTAGAAGCTTTTGGGTGGCCCCGGGGGTTGGGTATGTAGGTCGGAGAGTGTTCGGTTGGGTTAAGACCTAGGTTCTTAATAATGCTGCGGCCTGTAGGGGTGGAGGAGAGACGTTCAAGTTGTGCCGTCCGGTGAGCTTCGGTAAGCTCGGCTAGTGTGTTATGTATGCCCATGAGTAAGAGCCGTTCGTTCGAGGCGTGTCGAGGGAGGTTGAGGGCGGTCTTGTATGCCTGGCGAATCAGGGCGTTGATTTTCTCTTCTTCTGCTCTCGTGAAGAAGAGATATGGAGAGAGTATACTATGCGGCTGACGACGAATGCTTGAACTAGGCGACGGAGGTCATGTTCTCTCATGCCCCTGTGTCGGTTGGCAATTCGTCGTATGAGCCGCATGGTCTGATGGACGGTGTTTGTGAGTTTGGTTACCGTGGCGGTGTTCTTGCCGTTGCTCTGGAGTAGGATGCCTAGGATTTGGACCTTTTCCACTTCTGGGATGGGGGTGCCGTCCAACGTGAGTTTTATTGGAGGTGGGGGGCCTAGGTCCGTCCTGCATCTAGGTGGTCGAAGAATGAGTAACTCGGATTTGGTAGGGGAGCAGGCCAGGCGGACGGTTGCAGCATGCGCTGCCACCAGGTCGGCACCGGCCTGCAATGTTTCTTCTATGGCTCCGGCATTTCCTGTGGTTGTCTACAGTGTAACGTCGTCGGCATAGAAGGAGTGGGAGAGATTGGGTACTGCGTTTAACGCCTTGGCCATGGGAATGAGTGATATGTTGAAGAGCAGCGGCGAGAGGACTTACCCTTGCGGGGTGCCTCTGCTGCCGAGTGCGAAGGTTGGGAAAAAGAGAGACCCGAAGCAGATTTCTGTGGCGCGGTGTCTTAGGAAAGCTGAAATGTATTTAAGGTGCGCGGGCCGGTTCCTAGTGCCGAGAGCGCTTTTAGGATGGTGGAGTGGTTGACGTTGTAAAAGGCTTTGGTTAGGTCCAAAGCTAGTATTGCTCGCGTGCGTTTTGCATTTCGGGGGTGGAGGGCCTCTTCCGAAATCTGAAGCATAACGTCCTGTGTGGGCAGGTGACTGCGGAAGCCAATCATCGTGTGGGGGAGTAGGTCGTGATCGTCCATATGGTTCTGTAGGCGTTCCAGGACCACATGTTCAAACAGTTTGCTTAGACAGGAGGTGAGGGAGATTGGGGCGTAGGTTTTTTAGATCTAGAGGTTTGCCTGGTTTCGGAATAAATGTTATGCGGGCGTGCGTCCATTGGGCTAGTAACGCTCCATCTAGCCAGCACCTGTTGAAGAGGCCTGTTATAGCCTGTATGGAGTGCTCGTCCAGATTCCTGAGCATCTCGTTGATTTTGTCTGCCCTCGGGGCCGAAGTGGTGCGTAGTTTCTGCATGGCAGCTTTAACTTCCTATGTGAAAATGTCCTCATCTAGTGTAGGATTGAGGCCGCCGGTGCAAGTAGGGAGGGGGTAGGTGGAGTTGTGGTAAGGTAATGTGCTTTAAGAGCGTCTAACAAGACGTCATCCTGCAGAGGGGGCTTGTGCAGAATGCGGTTGACATTTTTCCTTTGCACTGCTTTTGTGCCTCCTGGTTCGAGCAAGCAACGAAGAAATGTCCACGTGTCTTTGAGGCCGACGTTGCCGCTCATACGATCGCACAGCTGGCCCCATTGCTGGTGTGCCAGTTGGCTTGCATGTGCTTCAAGCTACTTTACGAGCGCGGCTATGCGCCGCTTAAGTGGCCGATTGTGTTTGTGAGCAAGCCACTTTTTTTGAAGGCTGGCATGCACTTCCCAAAAATGTAGTAAGCGACTATCTGCCGTCTCTGCATTTGGGGTGTCAGGGTTGTGGATGTGGCCCCAGCCACGTCCTTTGCGAGGGTTTGTGTCCAGGTGTCCAGATCTGTGATGGTGTCTCGGACGTATCTTTAGATTTGACGGAACTTGTCTCAGTCCACCACCTCCAGGCGTCGTTTTTCTAACCTGGGCTAAGGTTTTGAGGTTGAGATCGGTGCTGAGTATTAGGGGCGTAGCCAGGGGGGGGGGCGCTTATGGGGCTGCAGACCCCTCCCCCCCCCGAAATTTTTTCGTGCTGTGATGCACCGCCGACCGAACAACCCCCGGCGCCAGAAGTCATTCTGGATTTTGTCTAGAATGTATTTTTCATGCTCGAAAAGTGATTTAGGCGCGAACATTGAGAACTCGGGCTGGATATTGTGGCAACGCCCATGCAGCTGGAGTCACATAACGCAAAGATCCCCAACCCAGCACAGTTTCAGGGGCGCTTTGATGGCGAGCGGGCTCGTCGTGGCATCTCGCAGAGGCTGCGGTATATACGGACAGCATGGATTTCAATTCCGAAATTTCATGGGTATTAAGATCACACAACTTTTGATGTTAAAGGTGCATTCACATTTCCAAAGTCGTGCTTTACATTTTCAATTGCGGATCGTTGTGAGTTTAATGTTCTTATAAACATTTGACGCAAAGCTGCATTGACTTTTCTAAAGTCGTACATCGGACCATATATAACGAGACAAGCCAAATCAATGCACTATCAGACAAGTTGACAAAGCACACAGCTAGGTCCGATGAGACGAAGCGTTGTGATGGTTCATTTGTGCCATCATTCACAGAAAAGGATGTCAACATTTTTTCACCTTCGCCAAAGCATCCATGTCAAGACGTTAAAGCCAGCAAAGGTAACTGTGTTCTTATTTATTTTTTCTACTTTGACCTTTATTCGCGAGGACACATTGAGCCTCTTCAAATTTCTTGTTCTCGCTACCCGCGGGCTGCCAGAGCCAGACAGAGGCCATGCGTTTTTCACGTGATGCCCTGGCAACCGCGCGGCGCATTTGGTACGCGTTCGTTTTTCTTTGGCCGAGTGGATTTTAGCCTCCGAGAGTTTTGGTCGCTTTCTGGCTAGCAGACGACAAAAAGAAGCAGTGGTCGCTCGCCGCCACCATTGTGGGGACTCGACAGATTGCAACACGTTTGCTTGAGGGCGTCACCATCATGTCGATGTTATCGCGACGTGTACGGAAATACTTTTATTTCGCCAGTGGAGGATAGCGAGCAGCATGCATACGGTTCTCTGTGGACCACGCGTCTCAGGTTTTCTTCGATATTCCTTGGATAGCTACATTAGGTGCCCCAAGTGGGCATTCGATTGTGGCCGACATGCTTTCCTTTGCGTTTCTTCATTTCGATGATGTCGTGATTGCACTGCTCCCAAGCGTTCCGCGCACAAACAGCCATAGGCGCGCTGCCGATTAAAAAGTGACAGGGCAGCCACACCAGCGTTAGCTGCTCGATTTAAGCTAGCAACCATTATCTCCTGCGCTGCGTAAATTAACCGACTGACGGACGTGGTGGTGGTGATAGGTGGTAGTTCCAGACAGCGATAAACAGACTGTCGTGCATCGGCTGTTGAAGCGCGATCAATTTCGTGATGCTTTTTTCCAGCGAAGAAAAAGCAGACATTATCCTTGCCCTAGTAGCTGCAGGCGGACACAGACGGTAGGCTGCAAGAATATTTCGAAGCTGGCACCCGGGTACGCGACCGAGCTCGATGACAATATTCAACGCGTACGAGTCGCTGAAGCAAGCCGGCAAGCCGGCAGCTTCACAAGAAAGAGGCAGAGAGCTTCACTCATAAATAATGAGGTTCGCTCCAACGTTTTGTCTTTTATGGCAGCTAATCCACATGACAGCACGCGCAGCGTGAGCGCACAGCTCGGTCTGTCCAACTCAACTACCTGGATGATGTTGAAAACAGCTGGACTGCACCCTTATCACCTGCAGTTGCATCAATGCCTGGAGTCAAGAGATCTCCAAAAGACACTTGACGATTGGATTTTGATTCAGGAGGAGCAGGATTCTGACTTTCTCACCAAGGTTTCCGGACTGAAGAGGCGAACTTCTCCCGAAATTGCAGTGCCCTATTGCACTATTGCACTATTGCAAATTGCACTATTGCAGTGAGCAAAATCCCCACTGGCTAGGAATATCCCGTAACCAATATCAGTGGTCTTTTAAGGTTTGGTGCGGAATATATGATAGCACAGTTGTTTGCCCAGTGCTTTTTAACAACACTCTGACCGGCAACAGTGAGTTCCTCAAAGGGCCGGTTGAAGACCTCTGCTGCAACATGCCACTAGCCCAGCTTGACGCAATGTGGTATCAGCACGACGGAGCCCCAGCCCACAGCTGCAGTCAAACAAGAGCATGGCTTAATGTTACCTCCTCAGGGCAATGGATAGGGAGAAACGGGCCTGTCCTGTGGCCTGCAAGGTCACCCGACCTCAATCCTCTTGGATTTTGGTGTTAGACTGCTGAGCACGAGGTCGCGGGATCGAATCGCGGCCACGGCGGCTGCATTTAGATGGGGTCGAAATGCGAAAACACCTGTGTACTTAGATTTAGGTGCACATTAAAAATCGCCAAGTGGTCGAAATTTCCGGAGTCCTCCGCTACCGCGTGCCTCATAATCCGAAAGTGGTATATTAAGGATCACGTATACACGACGGAAACAACGACTCTAGAAGCCTTACAAAAGAATATAAATAAAGAGTGCCACAGCATTTCACAGAGGGTGCTCAAGGCAGCGACAGCAAGCTTTCTGAGAAAACCCCAGTGTTGTATCGCTGCAGAAGGTGACCTCTTCGAGCGCTTGCTGTGAAAGCGCATGAAAAATAAACGTTAATTCAGTGAAAGACTGCGTCTGGTATTTTAGGGTACTGTTATTCTACCATTTTCAGCCTTCTGAAAGCTGAGTTTTTTTTATTTAGGGATGTTAAACTCGCTTACAGCTATCGCGAAATGACGGACCTGTTACTTCCGGCTGCACAAGTGATAGCCGCTGTGTCTACTTAACGCTATAACAAACTTTCGCGAGGGGAGCACATCGCTGGCGTAAATGGCACAGCCAACGCCTACGTCGCTGCCCTGTCACCTTTTAAGTGGCAGCGCACCTATGGCTGTTTCTGCGCAGTATGTTGGGGGGCAGTACCATCACGACGCGCAAGCGCGTATGTCACTTGGCGTTTTGTATTTCGCAGGCATCATCAGTAAGCTGGTATACACTAATACTTAATAGATATATAGAAATACAGAAACTGTTCATTCGGAAGTTTTGCAAACCGCTCTGCAATTTTCTAATTAGAACTATTTCCTAGCTTCGTCACTTCAGAAGTTGGTTTAGTAATCTTGACTAAAAATCTAATTAAGCAAAATACAAAAAATAGCGGGACACACTACATACAAAAGTGAGCAACATGCACTTGGTCGCGTCGTCTTAGAGTACATCGGCATATTTTTTAACTCTGGCTATATTTAGCTGAAACACCTTGTATACAGTGGTTTTTGCTTAGATACGTAGATTTATTGGACACTTATACATATATTTAAATATTTTGTTGCCAGGTTATGTGGATACATGCAGTGAACTTTGTTTCCAGAGACACTTCTTTGCTTTTTATCTTCGCATTTCTGTATTCCATTGTACTTCGCATTTCTATTGTATATTTTGAAGAACTGCTGCTTTTTATATGTGATCTTTTTTGCGACTACAATTTTGGTGCAATTACAATACACGACCGGTGACAGCTGCTCCTGCGCAGTACATTGGAACGAAGGACAGCATCACTGAGATTTTTTCCTGGCCGTTCCATATGTACAAAAATTTAAACAAGGTTCTTCAATGACAAAGCATCATTAAGAAATTTGTCCTCTACATGTTCATTTCACGGCCTTTACATTTATCATATGAACGGTATGCACTGCTTTGCTGGTTTCGCGCTGATATAGTTCTAAAGCTCGTGTGATATTTTCTTTCTTATTAAACAGACAAAAACATGGAAGCATTGATATCCGTTATTTCTGGCACAAATTTCGGAACATAGGAATATATTATTTTATGAAAAAATGCACAATTTTACTTGTCTTGACAGTGCGTAGCGTCCAAGAATTCGTTTGCAGCATCTTTGGCGATGACAATGCAGTTATTATTCATGTACTTGATCCCTCGGCAAATTGTGTGAGAAGGCCGAGCTCCAACGCGAGCCCCCCCCCCCCCCCCGCGCCCTCCCCCCCGAACGAAATTTCTGGCTACGCCACTGACTCAGAGCTAACCCGCACAATAACTCATTCACAATCAGCACCCCTGCCGAGGTGCGTACCAAAAATTACGTGCAGCTGCAGACGCCCCAACTCAACGACAAGCAATTCCAGGTAAAGGCTTACATCGCCGCGCCAGACGATGCCGTACGTGGAATTCTCTACAACGTTATTTGACTCCAGCTGCATGGGCGTTGCCCCGATATCCAGCCCGAGTTCACAATGTTCGCGCCTAAATGACTTTTCGAGCGTTAAAAATACATTGTAAACAAAATCCAGAATGATTTCCGGCGCCGGGGGTTGTTTGGTCGGCGGTGCATCACAGCACGAAAAGATTTCGGGGGCGGGGGCTGAAGCGCTATAAACCCCCCCCCCCCCCCCTGGCTACGCCCCTGCTCTGAGTCGGTCGTGCTGCCGGGCGTCATGGTAGTTGAGCTTCACAGCCGCGCACACAACAGGCAGCAGCGTGCCGCCGTTACATTGTCTAAGATTGAATCCGCCACCAGGTCGGAAAATTACTTTCAGATCCGTAGCCGGGAGTTTTGGTAGTGGAGCACGGCGTTTAAGTTTTGGAGAAATAGTCTTGCCTTGATTGGGCGACGCCAACATGGCCGGGCCCGCGAGTGGGTGAGCTTGGGAGGCCTTCTTTAGAGCCGGATTCGAAGTGGCTAGGGTGGCAAAGACCATATTGCTGGCTTGGATTGCTCTCGACCAGCGCGTGTCGTTAGCGAAGTCTTCGGCGCTGGTTTCGTCGCCTTCTACGCTGTAAACCATCATTGCCGAGGCCAGTACGCAGGCCATGCGAGTCTATACGCGGCGGTGGCCGTAGGCCTAACCTGCGGCCGCGGCGGCGGGTGCCCTTGTTGTGCTAGGTGCGACGCGAGGCCTAGCGTTCCGCGCCTGGCTCGGAGAGGTAGAGTCCTTTTCGGGCAAAAATGATCGGAATTGCACGGAAAATGGTAGGAACGGGTGCCGAACACCTTCACTGACCGATTATGGGTGGTATCAGTCCATTTCACGTCGAAAATCCGCCGTCCCCAGTGAAAATCCACGGAGCCGAGGTGAGGTGCGTGCGCTCGCTCCACCGGCCACCTGGCGGT
Source organism: Dermacentor andersoni (assembly GCF_023375885.2). Taxonomy (NCBI): domain Eukaryota; kingdom Metazoa; phylum Arthropoda; class Arachnida; order Ixodida; family Ixodidae; genus Dermacentor; species Dermacentor andersoni. The sequence goes on along the minus strand of NC_092814.1, from coordinate 378,754,129 downwards.
CTCTCAGCTTTAGAGTGTGTCGCTCTCCGTTGAAGAGCTTGCAGAGCTGAACGCTCCGTAACGATGCAATTAATCGTGTTTGTTACTCGTTACATCGCCGCCGTGTCTTCTGCCTGGCAACCTCATGACTTGTGAGCCACATACAAGTCCAAACATCGGCACGTTCCTGAACAGCTGGGTGCACATTTTGTAACTGGTGCCAGCGGTAAGATCCGTCAACCACTGGTCAAGCTACAGACTGCCAGGCCTACGCTACCGCCACGGTCTTGTGTGAACCTTTTTCAAGGGCCCCTCACCAGATCTGGTCATTTAGAGCTGACAAGCGCAGAGCATACATTGCGCGATAACAGTCGTGTCTGCGAAGTATTACATCGTTACAGAAAGGCCTGAAATTTCAATCCGAACGCCGTTTCTCTCTTCACTCGCGGCGAATCCGCCCGGAGAGGGACGGTGACGAAGTAAGGCTCCTGCGCCCATGTAATCCTGTCCGCAGTCTCACGTCGCTCGTGGTGACACGTGACTTCGAGAATTATTCAAGACAACATCTGTCATCTCTGCGATCTGTTGCTTGAATTGACGAATTGACGAAGTTTTGAGAAATAATGGAACACACAAACGGAATGTCTACGTCTTTTTTTGTTTTACTTCGCACCGAAGCAACAGAGATGGGTACTTCCGCTTTATCTGTTTGTTCCCACTAAAGCCCCTCCATACATGTTTCCTCCGACCAGGTTAAGTACCGCCAACCTACCCTCCTCCTCCACGCTCCTCTCCCACTCACTCCCTTAGCTTCCGGCGTTAAACGGAACTTACGTAGCTGCAGCTTCCTGTTCCGAGTGAAAGTGGTGCTATGTTTTTTTTTGTTTTTTTTTTTTAGCGTTGTTTACTTTCGCGTCGATGGCGAGGCTTTAATTGCACCAGCTGCGGTTTAAACTGTGAATGCGATTCCACCCAAGAACCGCCGCCTATTGTAATAAGCGATCTGGTCGTGTTCGCTGCTTCGCGTCAACCTGCGACGCGTTGTGCCACGAGAGACAACGTACAGTGGAATGCAGTGCCTGTGCGCTTGGAGACCACTGCCGTTTTTCGTGCATATTGAAAACAGCGACCGCAAACTACTGCTTTAGCGGAATACAACAGCTTGTCCCTTTTGCATTCTTGTCATGGTGTCTGCCACAGCTCTGCTAAGCACGCGCGGGCGTCTCACCATCGTCTGACAGCAGTCAAAGCGCAAATTCCCGCAGCGCAACTCTACGAAGCGGAAACGCCGGAACCGGAAATCTTGAAACCGGAAATGCCGGAACCGGATTTGGTGTGAGGGGGAAAAGGCGGCGCACAACAAAGATTGTCACTACTTAAGAAAGCGGCGTTGACACGTAGATGGAGGGGTTTTAGTTCCCACGGTCGTGCGGTCACGTACACAGGTACCGAAACTATGCCACTTCCTGCCGTGTTCCAACGCGTGATCACGCTCTTCGATCCGCTTATTCTGCCTCAGTTTTCGTGTAGCACTGAATTAAACTGCTATTCATGTTTCCTTGTGCACAGCGCGCAAAATTGTGCGCTGCGCGACGCTGTCGACGGAAATGCGTAGCGCCGAAAAAAATAAAGCGAGGAGCAAACAAACAAAAATGAAGGCGGAGCCTGTGACGCATGCGTCACGCGATTCTCGAGGTCTGGTATGGGAGAACGCAGGGAAGGAATTTGGCTTCCGTAGGCTAGACGGGGCGAATGGAGAGAGCGGCTTGCTTGGCAGTGGAGCCCGCCTGCTAAAATCATGGGTTTGCGGCATCTCGGCTATTAATGAGCCGACTTGAAAAATTTTTGCGGCAGGACGCTCCCTAGTGAACACGTAACGACTTCCAGCGTATAACCAAAATTTGCTAGGGGACCTGGTGAGAGGCCCTTTAACACGAGTGAGATGCGTAAATGTTTGGTGGTGCGTGCGTAAAACCGTGCTATTAGTTTATTAAGCTAATGTTTACAGTGCTATAACAAAGCTAATAAAGCTACAAACTTCCTGCGTATAGCTATTTTATCATTTGCTATCGCAATCCAGCTTTGTCCGGTCGGAAGGTTTAAATGCTTTGGTCGGTGGTAGCGGTGCATAGCCTTTCACCGCCTCCTTAGCAAAAAATATTATTCGTATTACATTTATAAATAAAATAGGCACCGCTGTCTTTCCAAGACATTCGTCCCAAAAATATTCGTACTTCCTAGAACTTCACACTGACACTCATGTGAAATAAAAAATTACAAGTGATGGCTCGGTAAAACCTTGCATTCCACTAGTCTCAAGATAGTGCACATAAGCATGCATACAACATCGAAACTTTGTTAGAGCTTGAGTGATTTCGATCTTGCTGGTGCACTGAATAAATTACAGTGACTCACGGATTTTAACAGATCGGTTAGCAGAAACTAAAAGCTATTCCTTCATTTTCACAATGGGCTTCGATGGTTTCTAAATAAACCATGGTCCCTTGCGGCTATATTTATCGCTGTTTAGAATGTACGAATGTGAGACATGGATTTTTTTTGAAGAAAAATACTGCTATAGCCTTTATTCTTTTCCCCAGCTTCTTGTCCAGTATAATAGATCACGAACAAGTTTGGGATTTTCTGCCAAATAACAATTCATGGCTAAACTGACCATTTTCAATATTTTTTATTCATCATTTTTGCATTCTCTTCATTTAGGCATACCTTGATATGGTATGCCTCAAGAGTGTTCACATGTACCTTAATCTAGGTCAATTGCTCACAGGGGAACCTGGTAACGAGAAGGAAATTAGCAGAAGAATACAAATGTGTGTGTGTACAAATGTGAATACAAATGAGTGCATGTGGGGGCATTGCGAATTAATGACTGGAAGCTTGCCACTGACGTGGAAAAGAAAAATTAAAAACATTTAATTCTACTGGTGCTAAGATATGGGGCAGAAACTTTGAGGTTAACAAAGAAGCTCAAGAATAAGTTAACGACCGTGCAGAGAGATATGGAACGAAAAATTCTATAGGTGTAAAGTTAAGAGACAGGAAGAGAGTGGTGAGTATCAGAGAGCAGACGAGCGTAGCTGATACATTAGGAGAGAAAAAAATTCTGCCCGTCAACTCTGTGAAGAAGGATTACCCATGGATCTGTGTTTTTGGGCCACTTAATGGCGAACTGCGGCCCCGCGGCCCTGGTGCGTATTCACAATTGCTAATAGGTACAGCGGGGTGGGGCACTTGCGGAGACGCCGGATGTTTGCGCGCATGCGCGAGTAAGAGTGGGTGCGAGAGAGGAAATGTGGGGACTTTTGCTCCTTGAATACATGACTCTGCCTAGGCACTATGGAAGAGTTTCTTAGCGCGTGTTGTATGCGTTTGTCCCAAGGCGTGCCAGCAGAAGTCGTGGGGCACGGTAGGGCTAAACTTAGCGTCGCAAGTTGGCGGCTGAACGTAATTATATTTATTCAATCGTGTTTTTTAGTAATTCAAAGAACGTGTCATTATTTCGCATTATGCGCGGAGCTCCAGAACACCAAAGCGCCAACGGGGACACCAAAGCTAGAACCCGGACTGGTTCGTGGGTTGGGGTTCGCCCACGCCTACGCGTGCCAGAGGTGTACAACATCGGCTGTCCACTATCGCAGACAGCGAAGTTTTCAGGCGAACACCCCCTGGCATGCTTCGGCTTCCGCGGCCCCAAATCACCGGCCTCCCTCCTTCCAGCTTTGGTCCTCCCGCACCCCTTGGGTGCCCTGGAGATCCTGCGCCGCCTGCTTTATTATAACCTGAGGTGCTCTCCTGAGGCCTCCGTTTGCCGGTTACATGTGCCCTCTTGGAGCAGTGCTTGTAAAAAATGCAATCTATCGTCACGACGAAAAAGCGACCCGGGACTTCTACAACACCAGTCAGAACCCTGCCCCTTCAGACACACTGATCACCAAATGGGGCGTCCTTGCCCACTGCCTCATCGCATGGGCAGCCAGCGGCTGAGCGTAAACAAACTCGACCTCTTTCCGCAATGCCGGCATGTCTAGATGACAGACACATACAAAACGAGCAAAGAAACCTCCTCCTTTGTGCCTAGGGAGAGTCACATATTCAAGAAGCAAAGGCACAAAGCACGGCCGCTGGATAAAAAAGAAAGGTGTGGCCTGCCGCGTGCACCGACAACGCTGTCATCCGCCGCGGCGCTACCAGTCGGGGTCTGTTGTCCGGGATCGGCATAGAAAATGCTCGAGGAACGCGCTTCGAACGCCGTCACCCGTGGAAACCGACGCGTCGCGTCCCCGAGAGCTAGCACCGCTCGGCCCAGCCAAGCGGCCGAGAATGCAACTACGGCTGAGACATTCGCACCCATTGCAGCCCGCCTGACGTGGCAGGCCGCACCTTTTTTTTTATCCAACGGCCGTGCACAAAGATTTTCTCTCTCGCATCCGCTCTTACTCGCGCCTGCGCAGAAACGTCGAGCGCCGCGAGAAACGCCACACCCCGCTGTACCTGCTAGCAAATGTAAAAATGCGGCCCGAATCAGCTTGGTATTGCACTATCTTCGGGATCGGCTTACGCATGGGGAGTGCTTAAATCCTGTTTCACCGCCACTGCTTGTCGGGGCGGTATTGCACTGTCTCCTGGATGGGCCCTCGTACGGGGAGTGCTTAACGCCTGCTTCACATCCGCCGCGGGTCTACCTGGCATTGCACTATCTTCGGTATGGGCCCACGTAACGGGAATACTTTACGCTTGCTTTACCTCCACCGCGGTTTTGATTCGTGCTCCCTAAAGGGCTGCAGAAACTTCCGCCTCTTCCTCTTCACAATAACTCTCTCTCTCTCTCTCCGCCGCAGGTCGGCCCGGCATATTGCACTATCTTATGGATCGGCCCACGTATGGGGAGTGCTTAGCGTTTGCTTCACCTCCACCGCGGTTTTGATTCGTGCTCGCTAAAGGGCTGCAGAAACTAGCACATCTTCCTCTTCACAATCACTCTCTTTCTCTCTCTCTCTCTCTCCGCCGCGGGTCGGCCCGGCATATTGCACTATCTTCCAGATCGGCCCACGTATGGTTAGTGCTTAACGCCTGCTTCACCTCCGCCACGGTTTAGCCCTGTATTGCCTAGGCTACCCCACACACGGCGAAGGCCACGAACAAAGAATCCATCTGGCCCCCAACTTCCGGGAGCACATCAAGGTAGCCCCTATCCCCAGGAGCATGCACCCGGAACATCGTGCCGGTCGTCTCCAAGCTCGCGCAAAGACTCTACAGACAAAATATGGCAGTCTCCCCACCACACTATACACAGATGCCGCGCAGTACCCTCACAAAGCAGCCATGACGGCCACTGTTGTCGATCATAACCTTGAAGAAGTGGTCTCGATGGTCGTCCGCACTGCCAGCGCCCTAGTAGCGGAGGAGATAGCCAACGCCTTGGCCGTCAACTCTAGTCTGACCAACGAGTACGTCACAATTATTACTTACTCCAAGGCTGCTTCCCGAAGCTACGCGACAGGCAGAATATCTTCAATCGCCCACCGACTACTCAAACAAGCCTCCCAATTCCCGGACGTTGAAATAGTATGGACTCGCGGACACGAGTCGCTCCGTGAAAATCAGCGTGCGCACGCTGTAGCCCGAGCTCATGCCTACCGGGCGCCACAAGAGAGGGATACGGCCGCATCTATGGAGCCCGTATACCTTTACAATACAACGCCATGCTACAACACCAAAGATTGAACAGACGACAATACCCACCTCCACACAAGACCCTCTCATGTGAAGACGCCGTAACTTGGCGAGAGAGAGAGAGAGACGGAGGAAAGGGAAAAGTCAGGGAGGTTAAAAAGAGGGGAAGATCCGGTTTGCTCCCCTACGCTGGGGAGAGAGGGGAGGGGGAGTTAAAGGGATAACAAAGTAGAGGTAAAGAAAGAAATTAGCATAGACGTACAATCGCAGTCGGTCACTGTCGCCGCATACTGTCACCGCACAGCACAGTAGCACTTGCAGCACTATAAAGATCTGTCGAGATTACAGCCGCCTGTCCAATTCTGTTGCTTTTAAAAACTGCAACAGTGCCCTCGTCGCCCTCCGCTGCGATGGCTTGTGATGGCGGCATATTAAAATAAGTTCCTCTGTTAGAGGTCTTCGGTCAAAGCGCGGTATCGCGATTGCGGGCGATCGTCTCTGTAAATTGTAGCGAGGCCAGTGACAGAGAAGGTGTTGAAGAGTCTCCTGGTTACCACAGTCATCACACCAGGCGTCGTCGGCCCATCCGATTCGGAAAGCAAAAGACTTGGGGAAGGCCACCCCTAGGCATATTCGACAAAGCAGGGTAGCTTCGCGACGGCAGAGTCCAGTTGGAATGCAGAGGCGTAGAGAGGAGTCTAGGTTGTGCCATCGGTTGTTTTGAAAACTTCCTGCGTTCCACAAGGAGAACGTGGTATCACCGCTGAGCATTCGAAGGTTTCTAGCGGCATCTGTCCTGGATAATGGTATCGGCCCCTCTTCGTCGCCTTGAAGAGGCGACCGAGCAGCGTTATCGGCGTGTTCATTCCCTATGACGCCGCAGTGACTTGGAAGCGACTGAAATGCCACGTGGTGTCCTTTCTCAGTCAAAGTATAGATTAGTTCTCTAATCTCGAATACCAGTTTATCGTGTGGTCCACGCCGCAGGGATAATAGCAAAGACTGCAGCGCTGCCTTCGAGTCACTAAATATTGACCATCTTCGAGGTTGTTCTTGGCTGAGGAGACGAAGTGCAGCGTGAAGAACTGCAAGTTCCGCAGCCATCGGTGTCGTGTGGCGACATGTCTTGAAACTGTTGGTGGTGGCTTTCGCTGGGAAACCACGGCTCCAGAGGAAGAGTTGCGAATCCATCAGTATAAATATGTACGTGGTCGGCGTACCTCTCGTGCAAAAGGAGCAGAGTTAATTAGTTCTTTAAGAGCAGGTGATGACAGCTCAGATTTTTTCCTGATCCCTGGTACGGTGAGGTGCACTGCAGGTCGAGCCAAACACCGTGGAGGAATCGATGGCTTAGTTGCGGGGGTGAAGCCTGACGGAAAGCAGGTGCAGTAATCCGAAATCGCAGTACAAAATGATGTCTGCGGCCTTTCTGACGGTAGTGTTGATAGTGGGAACGGGCACGGGCAAAGTGCCTAATGTGCACTATCAACATGGCGACAATTACAAATCAATACATACCCCCAATTAAGCAGACTACACGCAATGCACCCTACGTTTCACTTATACAAATGTCCCCTTTGTAACCACTACGCCTCCCTATATCACACTTCATGGGCGTGCCCCAGCGTGAAGGCAGCCCCGCAATTACCCAACCCCACACCCGAGCAGTGGGAGGCCGTGCTCACTAGTTCGGACCCTCGTAACCAACAGCAACTGGTGCGGCGGGCTCAGGAGACAGCAAGCGCCGCAGGAGCCCTGGGCTAGCGCGCCTCCCGCACAAGCAGAAAAAACATCTGCTTGTCCTTTCTTTCTTTAAATAAATGTCTTTCCTCCTCCTCCTCCTCCTCCTGCACTAAATTCGGTATCGCCCCACGTATGGGGCATGCTTAACGTCTGCTTCCCCTCCGCCGCGGGCCGCGGCCTGGCATTGCACTATCTTCGGGAACGACCCACATGTGGGAAGTGCTTAACGCCAGTTCCACCTCCGCCGCGGGTCGGCCCGGTATTGCACTATCTTCATGATCGGCCCACGTATGGGGAATGCTTAATGCCTGCTCCCCCTCCGCCGCATGTCTTCCCGGTATTGAACTATCCTCGGGTTCGGCCCACGTACGAATTTTTTTTTATTTACACGCGGAAGCGATCCGCCGAATCCTAGTCATCGACAGCTACACTGTAGAAAGTTCGGCAGACACTTCACATACTTACGTGTGAAAAGGCACGTAAGCGTGCTTCCGTGGACGACCACGTTTCAAAGATGCCGCTGAGGTAGATGCTTCGGAATGCATCCCAGCAGACGCAGCACCGATGAAATCCGAAGAGCAAGTGACGCGCGGGATGCAGCGACGTGACGTGTGCAATGACACACGCACTACGCATATTTCATTTTTATGCACTCATGATTCGGCGTCGAGAGTGCATCAAAATCGACACAGCACCGATGAAATCCGAAGAGCTAGTGAGACGTGGAAGGAAGTGACAGAGCAGGGACGTGATATGTACTATGACGCATGCACTAGCCACAACTTTAGTCAATCGTAACCATAGGACCACCATTGAGTCCGGTGGTTCTTTCCCAAGTCGACGCCCATGTGAAGAAGGCGAAGGCAGTGGATTTCTGGGCTGTTGATCCGCGAAGAACAGAGCACATTCATGAGATACCACATCTCGGAGGTAACCAATAGGTTACAGACTGTGGCGCTTTAGAACATTGACAGCTGTCGCCCTTGCCACGCTTTAGCCTTTGCCTTTGCTCTCGCCGGTTGTTGATTCCAGTATGGCCCCGGGTCACGATAAAAGTCGAGAGGCATGCGTGCATACGTTGTTACAATGGTTGACCACCGAAGTCGAAAGAAGTTGTCTGGCGTTTCATCCCATTCATCTTTCCAGAACCCGTAACTCTTCTCCCAGTTTATTTGCGCCCTGGTCCATTTGCAGAACGTCAGACCTGCCGCCACGGCCTCAGAAATACCATCTCTATTTGAACAGAATATGGCGATGTCATCGGCATACGCCTAACTTTTCACATGGGCTGACTGTAACCTGAAGGCAGTTAGTTATCCGTTCATTATTTTGGATGGCCTTGCCCAAAGGCGGCTCAAGGTAGGCGGCGAACAGCAGGGGCAACATCGGACATCCCTGCCGTAAAGGGAAAGGGAGCTTGGGTTGGCACATTTATTTGTGCGACAAGTCGCCTTGTCATTGTACTAAGAACAATGACTCGCTGTCAGAACACGCCTTCTGACTACCTTTACATTTCTGCGTATGCCCCCTTATGTATATATACACATGACGTGGCAACGCAATAAAATGTTATTGAAAGTATGTCGTGTCTCGCAGTGCTTGTCCTTCGCGCTGTACGCTCTTTTTATCATCATGAATTACCAATTAGCCCAAGCAACCACCCTAGCTCACACGTCGCTACTCAGAATCACAGAGGATTACTGGGGCAGCAATAACCCAAGCTGTGACCTTTCGATGGCGACGGCTGTAAAGAGGTAATGCGGGGGCGCTGCAACGAATAGCTATTTCATTTTATTATTCATTTTATTTTAGAGTTGTTCGGCAGCCGTGTCACCAGCACGACGAGCTGAAACCACCGTTTTTTCACCGCTGGAGGCTTTCCTAGCATAGTGTGGCTACAAGAGGTGACGGAGACAGACAACTAGACCAGCCCGCAGGCGTACTACAGTCAACCGTGGTTCCCTATGAGGCTGCTTCCAGCATGACAGGGCCTTCTGCGCACGCATATAAGCAGCACCGATTCCCGGCGATTCATCAGAGTGGTTCGGCAGCCGTGTCAACAACACGATGTGCTAAAACCACCGTTTTTTTACCGGTGCGGGTGGCCCAACGGCCATTTTTTTTACTGTTTCTACTTAGAATATCGCGGCTGCTGAACTTCTCTCTGTTGCCGTATTACACCCTTGTTTGATGTGCGCTTTTCGTTGATGTACAGTTGATATCTTGCTTTGCATCATGGAAAGTGGAAAGAGTGACGCTCTCGAACAATTCACTAAGTCTATTGGAGACAAACCACCTGGATCTATAAAGGAGGTTGCTACGACTATGGTGGAAATGACCGCGAAATTTGCGGAAGTTTTCTCAGAAGTAAAAGCAGAAATGAAAAATATCGACCGATCACACAACATTATAAAAGCAGAGCTCAAATCAGTTGCAGCTTCAATGGGCTTTATCAATAGTAACTTTGAAGAGTTCAAGCAAGAAATTTTAAACGTTCGACAAGAACTTTCTCAGGTGCAGAAACAAAGCATGATTTGTCAAACACAAAGCAAGCGGCTGGACAAAGAACTTAAAGAAACACGACGGCAACTGACTGAATTAAAACACTACAGTTGTAGAAACAATCTTGAAAGGCATGAATGTGTAAAGAGCAAGGCGCAATAGACTAGAACAGAAGAAGAACACAAACGACAGGACCGGCGCCACTCGGACTCACACGCGCCTGACGTGCCCAGAAGATGGTTCCAAGACGCCGAAGATAGACTGTACTTCCAAAGGCACCAATTTTCTTCTCAAGCAATACGACACCACTCGAGACTGGCAAGCGGAGACGGCGATCAAGTTGACGCACAAAATTGCAGGATCGGTGCGAAAGCTTCGTTGAAAGAAAAGGCCCAATGTAGAAGAAATGTGCTCAAGTAAAACTCTTGCTTGGGCTAGTTGGTTCATGATTGAATGTGTAAAGAGCAAGGCGCAATAGACCAGGACAGAAGAACAACACAAACGACAGTACCGGCGCCACTCGAGACTGGCAAGCTGAGACGGTGATCAAGTTGACGCACAAAATGGCAGGATCGGTGCGAAAGCTTCGCTGAAAGAAAGGGCCCAATGTAGAAAATTATGCTCAAGTAAAACTCTTGCTTCGGCTAGTTGGTTCATGCTTGAATGTGTAAAGAGCAAGGCGCAATAAACCAGGACAGAAGAAGAGCACAAACGACAGGACCGGTGCCACTCGGACTTGAGTATTTTGCATACGCGCCTGACGTGCCCAGAAGATGGTTCCAAGACGCCGAAGATAGGTCCTGTCGTTTGTGTTCTTCTTCTGTCATGGTCTATTGCCCCTTGCTCATCACACATTCAAGGATGAACCAACTAGCCCAAGCAAGAGTTTTACTTGAGCATATTTCTTCTACATTGGGCCCTTTCTTTCAACGAAGCTTTCGCGCCGATCCTGCCATATTGTGCGTCAACTTCATCACCGTCTCAGCTTTCCAGTCTCGAGTGGTGTATTACTTGAGAAAAAAATTGGTACCTTATGAAGTACAGTCTATCTTCGGCAGCTTGGAACCATCTTCTCGACACGTCAGGCGCGTATGCAAAATACTCAAGTCCGAGTGGCGCCGGTCCTTTCGTTTGTGTTCTTCGGTCCTGGTCTATTGCGCCTTGCTCTTTAGACATTCAAGCATGAACCAACTAGCCCAAGCAACAGTTTTACTTGAAAGGCATCCCCTGCACTGAAAATGGGGCTCTTGACGAAACTATGCAAAAGAGTGCATTATTCTTGAATGTTGATCTTGTTGATGGAGACATTGATGCCATTCAACGTGTGCGCACCAAAGGTGATGGACCAGCCAATGTCATTGTCAGGTTTAATTCGCGCCGAAAGCGCGACATGATCCTACAAGCCGCAAGAAAGAAAAAAGACCAATAACAGCAATGCTTCGCGCAGAAAAAGCTCAAAAGCTGTACGAGAACGAAAATATATGCCTTGAATATAAGGCACTACTCCCCAAAGCCATCCAAATGAAGCTAGAGCAAAATGGAAATTCGCCTGGGTATCGGATGGCAAAGTACTTATGCGGAAGACAGATAATTCTAGGGTCATCAGCCTTACAAATGAAGAAGGTTTAGCCCAAATAGTATGATTCCATATATTTGGGCTGCCTGGCTTACACATGGCCTACACATGGCTTACACATGAAAGCAAATTGATGACCTCTGTTTGAACAAAAATGCAGACCATTTTTCATTGCAACATACGCAGTTTAAGAAAGAACGTAAACCTACCAATCGGTGCCAGTATTTTCGCGTTGGGGGCCGTCATTTTACACCGGAGGTTTACTACCGCAATAGCGTTTCGTGAGTCCGGTATTCGGCTAAACGCAAGCGCAAGGGGACAGGGCCTGGCCGTTTCACCGTGCCGTTTCACGGGATGAGCAGAAGCGCAAATATGAATGGTCGACACGGTACAGCCACCTGGTGGCACAGAGCTCAACCACACACAGTAGCAGTAACGAAGTGTATTCTTTTTTGCTGCTGGTGTAAATCTTTCGCAGGAGTGTAATCCAGTGGCGTAGCAACAGGGGGGGCCGGGGGGCCGTGGGCCCCGGGTGCAAGGGGCCAGTGAGGGGGAGGGGGGTGTCATATACGTCTGAAGACACCCCTCTTTCCGCCGGCTACACCCGGGGAGGGGGGTGACAGAAGACCTATGGGCCCCGGGTGCCAGACGACCTAGCTACGCCACTGGTGTAATCATCGACACGTTGTTTTTGTAAATGTTTAAAATGTTTTACACTTGGTTAGAGCAATATTAGCGCTTGGTTTGTCTGATTAAGCTCTGCGCCAACAGGTGGCTGGACCGTGCAGGACCGATCAGGCCGCTGACGTACGTCTACGCTAAAGTTCCTTCATCAGCTTGAGTTTATGCCTCCAGCCATCCGTTGAAACGCCCAGCTCGCCTGTGGTTCCCGGAATACCAGGCACGTTCGACGCTGCGACAGAATGCTCGCAACGCACGCTGCTTCGATAGCTGTCGCTTGCGGTCGACTGGAAAGCAGCTGGCGGAGAGTTGGGAGACGATTCGCGCGCTCGCTCCTAGAGAACCGGAAGTCGGCGACACGGCGTGTCATCATGACGTAGAGCCAGTGAAGGAGGAGCTTAGCCCCGATCACTCGGCGAACGAGTCGAGGAGAAGATGCATGACTATGGAGTGCTATGGTGTAGGGCAACTCGTAATCGCCCGTAGCTCTCTTAACATGAGACGCTTCACACAAATTGTGCTGCGAATGATTAACTTTAGCTGCAACCTATGCGTCTACAAAATTTCTCCGAACCGTTTCACGAGCCCTTTAATTACTCTACTCGTAACAAATCAATTTGCTTGCGGTAACTTTTCATAGAGAATACATGAATGACTAAAGAATACAGAAATTGCGGAGTTTCGTCAATGGGTGAAAGTTTGCAAAAACCGTTAGAATAAATTATTTCACTCATTTAATGTCTTCGTAATAAAAGGTCGCACTACGACACAGTAGAAATTCGCAGGAACCTCGACACTATTCTGACGCCTGTCGAGAGGCGGTCGTAGTGAACGTGCGCAAGTGTTTATGCAAATAAAATTTACTTCGAAATCTTTCCAGCCGCTGTGTGCGTTGTCTCGTTCCTTTTTCTCAGTGCAAACCATTGTGGTCAAAGGCGGTATGCATTTGTTTAAGAGTTTATCGTTATTTCATGGAGCAGACGGCAGCATGATGGAAATAAAAAACGTGTTTCTGGAAACAAAATTACGTTTTCCCACGTCAAACCACCCGTTGTAGACGTATACCACATGCACATGAGTTGAATATACATAGTCTACTTGGTTTTTTGCAAAGCACCCTTTATTTTCTCGAAAGTTCTGACTCTTTCCGCGTGCATAAATGCAGGCTTGTGACCTTAATGTACTGCGGCCATTGGTTTTCCTACAGCAAAGTTGCAATAAAGCTAACGTCGCTTCAAACGGGATTTCTGTCCTGCCAAAATACCTATAGCGACGTTGAATCAGGCGCGTCGAATTAGCAGTAAGCGTAGCTGGTTCTTTCAATACTCCCGTGCTTTCTCGAAGGAACGTCCCCGGGCTTGCAACGCCACGTCGGCTGTGTGCCGTTTCTACGTGTCTACGTACAATTGCACCCTTATGACATCCCATACGGTAGGCGACATCGTGTCGTTTTAACCATCCGACAATCCACAGCTCTTGCTAACCTCACACATGTCAGGGAATCAGGGTCGACGACCGAGGGTCAGCGTTCCAGACTCGACAGCGTAGAGAGAAAAAAAAAGATTGTGATAGCCATTTACAATAGTTATCAGCGTTAGCGAATAGCTCGAAGGAATTGACGAGCATACCAAAGAACGAGAGCGAGAGAGAGAGCGAACGAAATGAAGCAACGAGCGAACGTTCTTTTTTTTTTCGTGCCAGCCCACTGGCCATCGATCGTCAGAAACCACTGACCATGCACCGAGCACCAAAACGGCTGAACGAGCCAAATAAATATATTCGCTTTAAAACAGTACTTGCGGCGTCTTGGGTGAAATTGAATCGCAGGGACGTCTCTACTGCAATTTACAACTTTATAGGAACACAAAGCGACCACCGTCTTCTATTGTAGAAAGTATATCTACTGATTGTTTTATTTCATTCCGTGATTTGAATTATTTTATATATATATAGTTAACATAACCATCTTATAATTTCTCCGTTAAGTTATTTCACCAATTTTCTGTCTTTCCAAGCCGTAGTTTCGCTTTAATCTTTTTAACAACAATTTTTAGACCGCCTGATCCTTGGCCCATCCTCCGTACTGGCTAACGCCCATTGTTGGACAACAACAAAAACAAGAAGAACAATTCAATTACAACAATGTCGATGCCTGTTTATATATTGTTTAATTGAAGCATCCTTTTTGTGGAGCCCATAGCATCAGCTGGGTACCTATAGCCCTTTTTTTCAAGGGCGCCATGACATAGTGTAGGCGGTGGCGCCATCTATGAGCTGCGGCTTTCGCCCCCGTGCTAGCTCTGGCGTACGCACCGTGTTGTCTTGACGCTCCAAGCAGTTCTTTCAGTCGTATTTTAACATTGGCGTGGCATGAGCTTCTGCTGCATCTGCGGCGGACGGAGCACCCAGCGTGATGCGTGCACGCGTGTTTGAGCATGTAATCAAACCCAGGCATCAGTTAAGTATTTCTAAAAAAACTTTGTTAAGAATGTGCCGGTATTGAAGCAATATTTCTGTAATTCCAAGCTCTGGTTCAGGAGCACTGAGCAGTAAAGAAATGTACACGACAATCGCAACAACGGGGGTACTGTGGTGCTACAACGTGGGTTCTGCTGCCTACTTTGACAACCGTTAACATGGTCATCTGTAAATTCATTGAGCCGCTACTTCGTTCGTTGGACGCCGCTTTCACCCATGAATAAGATTGTTTTGATGGGTAATACCAGCATACTGTACACTCTCAGTCAAATACCGCTCATAACAGTGCCGTCTATCCAGGAGAAAAGTTCAAAATAGCGACACTTTCCACGCGGCCCGAGTATAAGCGGCTCACAGTATGCGGGAACCATTGTTATGTGGCAGGCATATATGCAGCCGGTTTAGTTACCGGACTGTTTTAAGCGGTGCAATAGTCAAGAAACAGGACCATTAGGAATCGGGTGGTCCTATGAATGGGCCATACTTATGTCGTAAAATATTTCAAAATAGCGACTTATACAATGGGGCCTGCCGGGTAAATGGGACATTTTTACGTGTTGCGAAATTTCATAACCACGACGCTTACTTTTCAGCCCAAATACCTGCGGCCCTTAATATAGGCGGCTTTTTTACGCGGTTTTTTAATTATGTCCGACAACCGTTTCCTTATTTTTATTGACAGAGCACATATGCACCGTGGTGAGTACACAAAGCTTCGTTGATATGAACTCTGTTGTACTTCGTTGAACATGCGCACAACAAGATTTCAACCCAGGACCGTCACGTGGCAGACATGCGCTCTAACCACAACACAACAAAAGCGAATTCCTTATTTTTTCACATGGTCTTTATTGCAGCGAATTAACGTCATACGTACATCACAATTTAGTTATAATATTTGAGAAGTCGACTAAATAAGTAAGACTAATAATGTAGTTAAGGGGAATACCAAAAAGAAATACTACGACTATCTCCAACTGACGGCAAACAAAATTACCTTAATGATAAACTATGACGTACTGCGCGAAAGACAAGGACTGCGAGAGACGACATACACTGCGCTGACTTCCAACAATATTTTATTGCGTTGCCACATCGTGTGTATGTATACAAGAGGGGGTATGCGCAGAAAATGAAAGGCTGCCACAAGGGGTGTTCTAATAGTAAGTCTTAGTAATAAGAACATGGTCACGTGAACAAAAAACGAACATTCCGATTTCTATCTGTTGAGATACAAGACTTCACTAGGGGTCAGCGCGATTGAGGGTGCACTAACGCACACACTACCTAGTTTTCTGATGAAATCAGCTTCTATAATTTCCCGGGTGAGCTGTGAGCTGTGTCTCGCTAAAACTTCCTTATCTTCAAAGCGCGGCATGCAGCCGCAGTCCCGGCTATGGATGCCCAAGTGGCCATGAATAGAGTTATGGGCGTTGTTATAGTGCTCTCTTAAACGATCGTTTAAGCACCTGCCTGTCTGTCCAACATATTTACTGCCGCAAGACAAGGGAATACGGTAAAGCACATTCGTTCCGCATGTCACAAAACGTTTTCTGTGCCCGACAGAGCAGCAACTCTGACGTGATTTAGGCGCGTTTCCACGCTAACAGAGCCTTGCCAGCTTTTCCGGGACTGAGAAAATGACTGTGATTCCCGCACGCTGCCCAATCTTTTTTAGCCTATGGGATATATCATGCACATACGTTAGCACTGCAAACCTGCGTCTTTCAACAGGCTGGTTCCCGGACTGAGCGGGCTCATCACGTTTCTGCGCCTCAGAAGCTTTTCCGATATGGCTGAAATTATAGCCAAAGGGTATGCAGCCCAAGGAAGGCGATCAACCTGTGCAGCAAGACTATGCTGCATCTCGTGTGAGCAAGATTTATTGAGGCTGTTAACGAGGAATAACTTCATAATACCTCGTTTAACGAGCTTTGAGTGTGCGGAGTTAAAGGGCAAGAGTGGCTTCTTAGTTCTCGGTTCGACGCACCAGCACAAATGTTAGCAAAGCACAGCCTGAGAACTGGAAAGCGCATTGAATCATCAATGGGGACCTCATGTGTAAGTTCTGGAGGTTGCAGCTCTTTCTTAAAGATCTCCAAGACACCCCTAGCAGCAGGCTCGAAAGCGTGATCACTACAATCAATAAATACCAGGTAGCCATCCACAAACCTGCACACTTTAACAACAGGAGACGCTTCTACGTGACCTTGAATATTGGGATCATGATGAGCTAGATAAATATCACTTAGTGCCTGCGCCAGCCATGTCCCTGAGCAAACACCATTCCTTTGTATGTGATTTCTTTCATTCCACGAGGGGAAAGTTGATTTCAAATAGAAGGTCAGCAATACAAGAAAGCCGCTAAGAGAAACGCCTGCAGCATTCTGAACGCCAACTGATCCGAAGTCATCAATGCATTCTTCAACGCACAGTAGCAACTTGTCATGCGGAAGTGAATAGTACAGATATTTAACGTCCATCGCGAACATCTTGAGTCCCTTTTCATTCTCTCTTAAAAAACTAATAACTTCACCCGAATCTCTAACAAGGAAAGGATCTTCAATGATTAGAAGATTTAGTTTATCTTGCAAAAACAAACCAACAGCTTTCTGCCAAGTCTCTGCTTCAGTTATGATAACTCGCAGAGGGCAGTCAATCTTATGCGTCTCAGCTGAAAAGAAAATATCTACGCTTAGCTTTCTAGTTTTTTCTATCAGTTTTGCTAGCTTGTCAAGGCTAATGAATTTGCATAGTTCTTTTGTTTTTAATTTTACGTTTGCAAGGGAAACACTGTCATCACGTTTAAAATCTGAATCAATGGCAAGGGTGGTCTTCTAATTGAAGTCACCCAACCAGAGGACTGCGAAAACATCTTCTTTATCTTACATTACCTTACATTACCTTATTTCTGACCATCTACGTGCTATTTGCATATATTTACATCTTGGTGCATGATAGTTGGAACACCCTGCCTATTAACGTGTAACACCAACCGACGCAGAACCCCCGTAATAGCAGTGATTTCTGCGTGGCTTTATGGCGCCGTTAAACGCGTCGGGCTCACGTACGCGGGGTGCTGGTTGTGAATCTTCGTGTGCAAAGTTTTCTAAAGCTGCTGCTTTACTTTTTCTCAATTTTGTCTTCTGTTGTCCTGGTCCGTTTGTCCCATGCTTTTCCACCACGCCTGTCACAGAGTGCTCCCGCCTCGTTGCGTAGCCGAGGGAGCGGGGTGTGGGGGCCTTAATTAGTTGCCACTTTAGAGGTCGCAGCCCAATCAATAATCACGCGATGTTACATTGCTACTGTGCGCACCAGTGAGACGGCCTCCCACATCCACTGACTAGCAAGATCCTGTGCACATAACATACGATGGAATAAAAAGGGGCCCCCTGAATTCAGCAGTGAGAGGGCACATGAAACTACTGCACAGGCTATCATAACGGGCCCCTTTAGCCCAGTCAGAGCGTATTTTAAATGTTGCTCGCACTTCATCACCAGTTGCACCCTGTGGGTACGTGCTGTTAGAATCGCACCGCTGGCACGAGTTGTTGGGGTCTCGGTGCTGACGCCCGTTATTGCCAATGGGTCGCAAGCCCCAAGGGTAGCGTTGGCCTGGCGGCCTGGGGCACTGGAAGCATCCGAAGGTCCCGGCAAAGCAAGAGAAGACTGGTAACAGAACAACTTGTTTATTCTAACATAGCAAAAGAGCGGCCGGTCAGGTCGACCGTAGTGGAGAGACGGGAGAGCACGTAACTCAACAGTACAAATCGGAGCCTCTCTCCTGGCGTCCGGGGGCAGCTGCTCTTATACTCTCGGCGTCGCGGTCCAAAAGGGAAGGTCACGGGAAGAGCCCACGCGACGGCGCGCACGGTCGAGCCGAGAGACATGTTGAGCCGAGAGACATGGTGAACCGAGTGTAGTGACGCATCGCCAACCCGCCCACACGACGGCGCGCACGGTCGAGCCGAGAGACCTCCTGGCTCCACATTTGGGGAACTCCGCTCCCCGGCTGCCGCGCTTTGACAAGCGAGGGCACACACACACACACGCACACACGAAGACACGTGGCACTGAAACACGCCTGGACACGCTTGGCAGGGAAGCGTTGCGGCGGCGTCGCGCGGGCCAAAATGTCCGCCGCTTTGAACGAAGCCCCGGCGTCCGTTGCATCCGCGCCGGCATTACCGCGCGTTGTAGGCGAAACGTAACAGTGCCATAGCCCAGAAATCAACACCAGCAGCAGCGTAGTGCGCCCGTCATCGTGATCTGCATTCCATTTCTCATGAGTTCAGGGACGACGCCGGCGTGCGCGAACGATGCTTCAAGGACGTGCACAGTTGAAGCCCGTTGTCGTTGTTCTCAGGCGTTAGCAGTCCCAGAATCCACAAAAATATACCGCAGACGTAGACAAGCGCTCCTTCAAACGCTGACCGCGTTGAGGCCTACAAACCAGAGTCTATTCTTCCGCCGTGCTACAAACTAAGAAGAGCATAAAGATAACGCGTTCACTCTCCATAGCTGGCACGAAGGGCTTTAAGGAAGTTGACGGAAAACACCGAGGAAGAGGGTCCGTTCTCTCGGGCGACCGAACTGTAGGGATCGGCGGCAAGGAGGGCCGGGAGACTTACTCGGACTATCCGCGCACAGTAACAACCGTCGTCGATGGTATCTGAATAATTTTTTTTCGTTTCTCCTCCACGAATAAACACTTAACTCACGGTACCCCAGCTACTCAATTCCATACGTACCCTCCTAAGTAGGTACGTGCCTAAATGGGGATCGTCGTCATTGTCTGCGTGATCATCATCATAGTTATTATAAGCACCATTACTACATAGGCTAATCGACATCGATGAAGAAGCAGACTCCATTCTCGACTACAACTTTAGGGCAGAAATTTTTTTGAAACAGCGAAATTCGAAGTAACTTTCACTCGATTACGCTGTCGATTAACTTAAAAAAATTTATTATGTGGTTTTACGTTCCAAAACGATTATTTGATTACGAGCGACCTCGTAGTGGGGGACTCCGGAAATTTTGACTGCCTTGGGTACCTTAGCGTGCACCTAGATCTAAGTACACGGGTGTTTTCGCACTTCGCCCCCCCCCCCCCCTGAAAATGCGGCCGCCGTTCCCGGGATTCGATCCCGCGACCTCGTGCTCAGCATCTCAAGACCACAGTCTCTATGCAACAGCGACGGGTGCCGATTAACTTCCGTACACTATTAGCAATAGAGGGCGCATCTAGCTGCCTCCCCAATGTGCCCCTTCTTTAAGAAAGTCACCAATTGATAAATGTTTTATTCCATCACCGATTCACGAAAGCAAAGGCACATGTTTTAAAACAACATTTAGACAAGTTGGTGTGAATTGATCAATTCCTGAAATTCTTCTCCTCCGAGCCTCCGATTTTGGTCAATGTCACAAGAATGCTGCCTGAGCTTTGTCTAGTCTAGAGTCGTTTCAAATGGGTACATTAGCTAAATTTTTATTTCTTTGTCGTTTTTGCTATTATTTTGATTATTTCCCAATAATTTCGTTTGTTTTCTTGGCATTACTAAGCGCCTCTTTCCAGTTTGAGCGCAGTTTTGCGGCATCCGCCATACTGGGTATGAGCCATAATCATAGGGCGAGCAAAGAAAGAAAGGAAGATCGGTATCTCGTTCTTCGACTTGAGACGACCCTGCACACCATCGGGTCGGCAGACAGCCGTTCCTGCGAAGGTCAGCCGTCGTCATCGGCCCCTGGCTCCGTTGCAGAACAAGACCGCACGAACGCGCCAAGTAGACATTCTGCTCCCGTTCTTCCAGACTGGTCCCAACCCGCAACAGCGGCGATGGCCGCCTCTGATGAGTCCTGGCATGCTGCCGTGGTGGGTCCAACGTTGAGCACCGTGGGGCAACAGAGCCACCAGCTTTGGTCCTGCATTTCGCCACTTCCAATCGCCTTCATGCTGTTCGTACATGAAAAAAGGCGACCGGTAGCCGCCATGAACCCGAAAGAAAAGAACCAGCGCGTCAGCAGCTGCCTCGGCGAGGTTTGGCGTTCGTTCAACACCGCGTACAAGGAGGCATACTAGCGCATGGTAACCAACACCGCTGTCGTCTACCGAAGGAAGCACCCAGATCACATCTACATTTATTATGCGCAAGCAGCAGTAGCGACAGTTACGATGCACCAATCCCGGTGCACCGCCTCTGGCCCTCCTCCTACACCGCAGTATCGTGCACGACAGCCGGCCACCGTTCCTGTGCACCTCCCGTGGCCGCGACTACAACGAGGGCGATGCCTACTCACGCCACCTGGGCCAGCATTGGCGAACGGGCTTCTGCTTTCGTTGATCGCGTGGCCACTTCTTCATCAATGAAGAGGAGGTCAGGTGACACCTGGCTGTGCATGAGAGCGGCAACGGACACAATGGCCCGTGCTGCGTCAAGGTGTACAAGGCGCTCCACGCTCTCAACTCACATTTTGCCAAGCACGAGAAGGCTGGCAAGACGAAGACACGGAAGACACCACCACGACGCGTCCCCCGGTGATGCCAGTTGAAACACAGGGTGTTGGTGTTCCGGTGCTAGCCTTCACTCTTGCAGCATTAGCATGTAACTCATTTAGTACGGAATACGCTTGCTGCGAAAACCTACGCCTGCTTCCCACGAAAGCAAGATCACAAACAGCTGTTTTAACGTCGTGCTTCAAATGTTTCTTGACAGCATTGAATAAATGTATGATTTTGTGATTTAGATGACTTTACTTCAAAGCCCTGTTCCATGAACACAAGCATCCATTCCCAAATTCAGATTTATCGAATGTGCAGTAGGAATCAAGTAGTAGCAGTGAAGGCTCACGCACAAGAGCGTTCATGGGTGCGTGCGTGCGTGCGTGCATGTATTTTACCAGCTACTCACACGTGGCAAACAGAATGAGCAAATACGCAATATTCGCAGAGGCCTACTTTGTACTACCCAATCCATCAGCTTTATATTGAAATATTCATCCCATTAAAATAGTATACTTCGAGCAAAATATTACACGATGCAAAAATTCTTAGCGTTGTTTTATTATAAAGGCGGGATGCTTCCTACGCTTGTTTCAACAAACATCCCCGTTGCCACGGGGATAGTTCATGCGCAGTGTTTTTTTAAATGAAAGAAAGCGATTACCAGCGTAATTTTTGTAGCATTATCCTATTTAGCTGATCACTATTCACTTTATGGAATTGTTTCTGCAAATCATTTGTTAGCATTGTATTTATTCTTTTCTTGAATTTAATACATTTTCGCAGGTTTCTTTCATTTTGACTGCTTACTCGCACACTATTCTATATTTCTCGTATTTTCTTTTGTTTTAAACTGTAATTTACGCTTCCTCCTTAAAAAAAAAAAGAGAAAAAAAGGAAAGCAAGGAGGATAAGTTTAACTGGAAAAAAGTCTGGCTCGTTACCCTGTACGGGGCAAAAGGGAATTCGGATTTAAAGAGATAGGAAGATAGAAAGGCGAGTTCAGCAACGGGAATCGGCGCAGAAAACAAAAGCTACACTAAACACTCTTACATTATCTCTCGCAGTCCCGTCGACGGCAAGAAGCGAACTAGTGCTCTGGTTGCCTTTAGCGCACGTGTTTGTTGTGATCGCTGTGACAGTAGCTTTTGCCCCGACAGTGGCTGGCTTTAACTCCGAAGAACTGACGCAGCAGCAAAACTTTCCTCTATGCGCATTAGGAGGGCAGCAGTTTGGGCGTGTTGGTAGTTCAATCGTAAACTGGGAAGCAGAGAGCAAGAACGACACAAGTGGCGCTGTGTATCCCACTTTACGACTGCAGTGTGCGGTTTGGTGTCGTGTTTAACAAGTGATTCTCATTTATGATTGAATGGGCCGACAGCCATGCCTGCGACCCTTGCGGCTGGGAAGAAAATATTTCGTAGTCTTTCGTCACCCACGCCGAAGCACGGATGGGCAGTCGCTATGTATGCTGTCAGTTAATGTTCAAATATTGAATTTCTCTTAAGCTACATCTATTGATATATTAAGATATCTTAGTATTTCAGTGGAAAAAAAAACACAGCAGAGACTGCCGTTGCCGCTCTGGTATAGGATCACCTCTTGAAACTACCGCGTCGCTTCTGGATCCAGATCCAGTGCCCAACACGATTTTTCGCAGCTGGTTCAACGTGTCAACCCCGGCGACAAGCTGGCTTCCCGGGTCTTGAAGCCTAGGGCCACCGCCTGATCATTGCAGGAGCGATGCGCAGCCTAAGCAAATGTAACAGCAGCGGTGCTTGGCTGAAGAGCGACGGTCTCGCTTTGAGTGCACCAGCAGCTTCTGCGATGCTGGCCTCGAACCTGGCGTCGACGAGGCCGAAGTCGTCGCATTCGACGCGTCGCCTTGCGCGTGGCCAATCGCACCTTAGCTTCCAACCATGGCGGTTTGCAGTTTCGTGAGACCAACCACTGGGCCACTACAATGACAATGGCGGAGTAATTGTCACGGAGCTTTTCGTACTTCTCAAGCAGTACGGGGTCGTTTTGACAGTTCTTGTGGATACTATAGGCTTCCATAAAATCGGCTATACAAAGCCGGAGAAGGAAGCGTTGTTTCCCCCACAAGAGATCCCCTATGACGCGTCTCTGGAGGAACCTGCGGACGCAGCAGCTCAACTGCGAAGCGCAATGTTTTTTACAGTCCTACTGCAGTTGATTTGCATTGTCGTGATTATTGGCCAGAGAGCTAAGATTTTTCTCTAGTTCTATGAATATGTTGACGCACATGCTAGATCTTTCTATTTCGAATATTTTTTTACTCATCCTTTTTGCAATCTCTTTATTTAAGCATACCTTGATATGGTATGCCCCAAGAGTATGTTCATATGTACACTTATCTAGGTCAGTTGCCTACAGGGGACCCTGGTAACGAGAAGGAAATTGGCAGAATACAAATATGTTAGAGTGCATGTGGGGGCATTGTGAATTTCTTTTTTACTTCC
The DNA here is from genome assembly GCF_023375885.2 of Dermacentor andersoni. Lineage (NCBI taxonomy): Eukaryota > Metazoa > Arthropoda > Arachnida > Ixodida > Ixodidae > Dermacentor > Dermacentor andersoni. The sequence continues at coordinate 378,730,491 of NC_092814.1, read as the reverse complement.
ATTTTGCTATGTTGTATTGTGTATTTGATTGTTTTTCCCACCCTGCTAAAATCCCAAAATATAGAATTGCAGTACCGATAAACAAATAAATAAATAAATAAATAGATAAATGAGTAAAATAAATAAATAAATAAATAAATAAATAAATAAATAATGACTGGGAGCTTACCACTGATGTGGAAAAAAAATGTAAAAACATTGCATTCTACTGGTGCTAACATATGGGGATGACACTTTGAGGTTAACAAAGAAGCTCAATAATATGTTAAGGACCGCGCATAGAGATATGGAAGGAAAAATTCTCGGTCTAACGTTAAGAGACGGGAAGAGAGCGGTGAGTATTAGAAAGCAGACGAGTGTAGCTGATACAATAAGAGAGATAAAAATTGTGCCCGTCAACTGTGTGAAGAAGGATGACAAGTGAAGTCTTTATCGGCCACTTAATGGCAAACTGCAGCCCCGGCCCGGGTCGGCCCTGCACTGCACTATCTTCGGGATCGGCACTCGTATGGGCAGGGCCTAAAGCCTGCTTCACCTCCGCCGCGGGTAACTCCGGCATTGCACTTCTTTCGGGATGGGTCCTCGCGCGGGGAGCGCCTAACGCCTACGTCACCTCCGCCGCAGGTCTGCCCGGCATTGCACTGCCTGCGGGATCGGCCCACGTATGAGAAATTGTTGGTTTACACGCGGACGCGATCCGCCAGATCCTATCCATCGACAGCTTCACTGTAAAAAGTTCGGCAGAGCGACTTCAGAATGCTTACGTGTGAAAAGGCGCGTAAGCATGCTCCGTGGGCGACCACGCTTCCCAGATGCCGCTGAGGTAGATGCTTCGGAATGCATCCCAGGACACGCAGCACCGATGCAATGCCAAGTGCAAGGGACGTGCAGGATGCAGCGACGTGACGTGTGCAATGACACACACACTACACACAACTCATATTTTATGCACTCATAATTTGGCGTCGAGAGTGCATCGGAATAGACACAGCGCCGATGAAATTGAGACGTGGAAGGCAGTGACGAAACAGGGATGTGATGTCCACTATAACGCTTGCACTAGGAACAACTTTTGTCAACCGTAACCATGGAGCCACCGTTGCATCGGGTGGTTCTTTCCCAAGTCGATGCCCATATGGAGACGGCGAAGACACAGTATATTTTTGGGCTGTTCATCCGCGAAGAACACAGCACAGTCATGACATACCATATCTTGCATGTAACAAGTAGGTTACAGACTGTGGCACGCGAGAGCATTGACAACTGTCGCCCTTGCCACGCTGTAGCCTCAGCCTTTCCTCTCGCCGGTTGTTGATTCTAGTATGGCTCCGGGTCCCGATAAGAGTCGAGAGGCACGCGTGGATACGTTGTCGCAATGGTTGACCACCGAAGTCGAGAGAAGTTGTCTGGCGTTTCATCCCATTCACCTTTCCAGAACCCGTAACTCTTCTCCCTGTTTATTTGCGCCCTCGTCCATTTACATAATGTCTGACCTGCCGCCATGGCCTCACAGATACCATCTCTATTTGAACAGAGTAAGGCCATGTCATCAGCACACGCCAAACATTTTCCATGTGTTGACTGTAACCCGAAGCCGGTTATTCGATCATTATTTTGGGTAGCCTTACCCAAAGACGACTCACGGTATAGGCGGCGAACCGCAGAGGCGACATCGGACATCCCTGCCGTAAAGGGAACGGGGCCTTGGGTTGGCATCTTTATTTGTGCGACAGGTTGTGTCGCGCTTTATGTACCTTCTTGGTCAGAATGATGTGTTCCTTCGAACAGTCGTGCAAGTGCTTTTATGTCCTCACCTTACAAGATTTGTCGTATACTCGTGTGAAATGCATGGTGCCGTTAAAGGTTATCTACGAGAGGTCGTGCTTGCGTACAAAACCTTGCATGTGCGGTTTCCAATGCAGTATCTCTTCAATATTACTAGAAAAAAAAACTCTATAAGGGCCTAATAGACACTGTGCTCCTTGTACTGATTTACCGTATATCAAACCGCGAAGGCCCAGCAGCTGTCCTCAAAAGGGTTCAAAGAATGCCAGCACACCCTTCGGTAAAATTTGTTTTCTTTAAATCGCACACTAATACATTGCCCATTAAAGCATGGATGCATAACAGAGGTATTTTTGTCCCGTGGGCCATTAACTGCTTCTTATGCAAGAAACCTGAAATGATAGAGCATGTGTTTCTAGATTGCTGGGGTCCCATCTTTTTCTTGGAGGAGCTACAAAGGAAGTTAAAGAAATAGTTACTTTTACATCTACATGGAATAAGATTCTTACCGGTTGAAACAGAGGTTTTTTGTATAACGCTATAGTGCTCCTGGGCAGCCACATATTGTGGAAAGCTGTTACGCAGTTCAACAATGCTGACGTGAATTTGCCACCTACACGCGATTAGTTCATTGACGGTGTAGTATGGTTCAGGGATGCCCTACGGGCACTCCCTGAACTGCCACCATGGATTGACACGTTAGATAAATTGGCAGCATTGAAAAAAATTTAATATGTCGTGCCAGCAAAATCCTTGCTGATACGTTTTATCTTCTGTGTATTGTTTGTGTATATGTCAAATCAGACAATGATGAAAAAAAGAAGCTACCGCGGCTTCGAGGAAGCGTACTCATATCCCACCCTGTAGGCCCGGCTTAGATCCCCAGCCTGACCCACACGTACCAAATTTTCTTTTCGCTTTCATTAATTTACCTTGTTTACACAAACTTGCTTGACAAAGTTGATGTCAGGCCGAGCATTTTAGACGTGGTTTAACTCTTTGCGCCCGTCGGCCATTATTGCTACAATCTTTCGGTCACACCGACGACGACAACGCTGGATTTTTGTGTAATGAGGCATATACTGTTTTCACCTTAAGGGAAAAGATTGGAGGAGACTTATGCTTCGCCTTTAAGAGTGGAACGCGATAGCATTCAAAGATCGCTGACTGCTTCTCACGCTTCCCGGCAAGTGCGGCTTATGTAACCGCAATATTTACCGGGAAACGCTGGCGGCGAACCCAATGAACGAAGACAAACCTTCTGATAGAAACGCGGCCTCTTGCGTGGGCCGCGATACGGTGGAGGTGAGCGCCATCCGGAGGTGTTGCAAGGAACAGGCCGCGCCGCTTGATGGCTCTTGAAATTTGCGTGCGCAAGCCTGGGACGCCATGGCCGCCTATGAAGATAGCAACGCTCGAAAACGAGTTTCTGCTTTTTTCTTTAGTTTTCATGTAAAAAAAGTATGTTTTCTTCTATATTCAAATTACAATCCGATACTATCATGTGTAAGACGTACTTTATTATTGTTGTACGTGTTTTAGCTCGAGAAATTGAATTAGTTCATCAACTTCCCTGTGCCACATGTAGGGCCTGCCTATGGGTAGTTCAGAATTTCTTTCCCCGAAGCGACGTCATACGCTAGCAGAACTAGCAGTCGGATTCCTTATTACTAAGGATATAGCTGGTAACATACAGGAATTCTATAGCATTAACGAGAGGGTGGCAGGTCTTGTTCTGAAAATTATTAAGAGGTACAAATTGAAGGTCGTACAGGTCTACGCCCCTAATCCAGTCATGATGACCAGGAAGTCGAGAGCTTCTATGAAGACGTGGAATCGGCGATGGGTAAAGTTAAAACAAAATACACTATACTGATGGGCGACTTCAATGCCAGGGTAGGCAAGAAGCAGGCTGGAGACAAGTCACTGGGGGAATATGGCATAGGCTCCAGGAATAGCACGGGAGAGTTATTAGTAGAGTTTGCAGAACAGAATATTACGCGGATAATGAATACCTTCTTCAGCAAGCGGTATACCTGAAAGTGGACATGGAGGAGCCCGAATGGCAAGACTAGAAATTAAATAGACTTTATAGTCGGCGCTAACCCGGGCATCATACAAAATGTGGACGTGCTCATCAAGGTGCGCTAAAGTGACCATAGGATGGTAAGAACTCGAATTATCCTAGACTTGAGGGGGGAACGGGAGAAACTGCTACATAAGAAGCCGATCAATGAGTTAGTGGTAAAAGGGAAAATAGAGGAATTCTGGATCAAGGTACAGAACACGTATTCGGCCTTTACTCTGGTTGGTCAACGCCATGGTTTCCTACAGAATGCGATTTATATGTGGTGGGGTTTGACAGCACATATGTGACACTTGCTTTCTCTCGGCGGTGCATGAGTATTCCTATTGTGGTTGCTACAATGTAAAGCTTTACAATCTGTTTCTATTCCATTTCCGCCATTTGCGCTCCGCGATTGATCAAAATCTTTCAAGCTACGCCCTGTTAGCTTGTAAGTTACACGTTGCCACGGAAACTGCGAATTCGTCTCATCTACGTATGACTTGTGCGTGGTGTTTATACGTGATTAGGCCCCCAAAAACTAAACAAATTATTCCCAATTTTTTTTCTTCGTCGTGATTAGCACTCCGCTTTTTCTTAAAATTTTCGGGCCGCACCCATTTCACTTGTCTGTCGCCAGACGTCACAAAACCACGAACACTCACCACTTCGGAGTTGCGTGCACGCAATAAACTTCATTATTATGCGAAACAAAAGTTTTTCTTTTTAACATAAAGGGAGGCTGCCTCGGTCTGAAAGGAACAGAGCATTGCTGTCCGCCAGTCGCTCTGGCGCTGAGTGCTCTTAGGCATCGACCAGATTTATTTGCGTGTGATAAAAATGAAGTTCGAAAGAAAATATTAAGTGATACTTTGTGTGTATTCGCAGTGAAACTCCACGGACTTACTTGACCTATACATGCCCGCGCGCAACTTAACTTACGTTGAAACGCTGTTTGCTCAACTATTCGTATTCTTTCGTTGTTTAGCACTTCAGCGAAGCAAATAAAATACACCTTGACCCAAAGTACACTTCGGAAGCCGAGGCTTCAATTCAAGTGAAATAAAGACGCTTCGTAGAACGGATGACCGGCATCTAAAGCAGTTGCCATACTGCGGGTTCTGTGCGACAGTGACGGGATGGGAAATCGACTCTACGAGTATATTGCTATGGCTCTAAATGTTGGAGTACTTGCGTTTATTTCGAAATCTATTCGAATCGCTTTTGCGTTGAAAGGACCTAACATAATTTTACTTACAGTAACACGCCATTGTGCATTCATTGAGCGTTTCGGTTGATTCAGAACTTGCTATTCGAGCCATCTAATAGAAAAGATAACACAGAAGACATCGAAGATGAGTATCTAAATACGCGCATAGTTCTTATTCCGCAGAATGATCAGTGGAAAGTCCGTGAGCTGCCGTTGCTATCTACCCAGTCGTAGGCCGATCTACGAGCCGTAGGCCGATCTCACCGCTGCCATCCAGATGTAAGATTTGGAGTCGGGCTTGTAGGACGATCGGAGGAACTTGGGGCGACAGGACTAGGTGAGCAGGATTTATTTACAGTAATTACATTTTAAACATGGGATACATTTACACAGTCTAGCGATACTCCCAAATGGAGCCCGCAAGACAAAGCATACCGCAAACGAGCACGCAGCTCACGAGTACATTGACGAGCAGAGAGCACGACGACGAGCACATTCTAGCACTTTGACGAGCACGAACACATCTAGCAGCCGACAACAGCCGCTTATAAGCACTTCGTGTTCCCTAGATCCCTAGGTGAGGGAACACGTTCTAAGGCATCGTAAACAAGCCGCCTCTCGGTGGGACGGTGTACACACACCCGTACGCACAGTTTTCACTGTAGAGTAACAGCGTCAAACGTCAACGCAGGCGACCCGCCGCTTGCCTATTATCTTGAGTCTTGAATGGCACGTTGGTTCCCCGAGCCGACCAGGCACCGTGGCCACCGGTTGTCCCTTGTCCGGCGCCTCTAAATTCCAGAGCTGCCTTTCTCCTGAAGTCGCCACGTGTGTCAGCAGACTAGGTCGACGATGGCGGGTACAGTAACAATAGTTGGTCCGCTGATCGCGTTTAGCCGTAACGGCCCCGAGGGGGAGATGAAGCGGCACCTCGAGGTCCCCACGAGATGAGTCACTGCAGCAATTGTGGTAGGCTTCCATGGTTCACTTCGGGGAAGCTCGCAGCTGGCTGAGAAAATGTTGCCACCTCGGCAGGCCATTCCTAACAATACGTAGATAATGAGCAAGAACGAGATCACTATTATATTTTAAAGCAAAACAAAACACAATCGCGTAATACTAATTACATAAAATAAGCAGAAAATAGTCTAAAAAATATCATTATTCCTGGTTTGTAGAGAGCTATGAGGAAATTCATGATTTACTCGGTCTTCAACAAAGAAACAAAATATTGTTTCAGGGCACTAGGCAAGTTCGAGCAATTAATGACTCCCGCTGGGAGTCCGTTACAGGTTTTACTGCCTGTGAACTGTAGCATATGCTCTCCGTATATATTGCTACACGGTGCGAGATTAAAACGGCATGCAGTTACACTTGTTGTACAACGCGAAGACGAGTAAAATATGGATGAGCGGAATGGGTGGTTGAATCTAGCAACCCTATAAACACACAATAAAATGCTCTGTTCATGTAAATAGTCAAATGGTAATATAAGATATTGGTAGAATACTGGGGCAGCGCGATTGTAACTCTCAGAATGAGACATAATTCTAATTGCGCGTTTTTGGAGCTTAATAATCGGATTTAATATGGTTTTATCCGCCCATCCCCATGTGTCGATGCAATAGCTTAAGCGACGTTCAATAAAAGCAAAATACATAAGTCCTAAATATTGAGCTGTCAAAGTACTCGCGAACTAGAGTTCCGCCGTAGCAACCAAATGCTAATCTAGAGCAGACGCTGTTTATGTGATCTTCCCATTGCAGGTGCTTATCAAAAAGTAACCCCAATGCACTTATACGAACTTGTCTGATCCAATGGGAGGATATTTATATGTATATTTGAAGGTTTAGTGCCTACTATTTTCGGGACGGAAAAACAATATATTTTGTTTTATTTCTGTTAATTGTTAATTTGTTAGCCAGGAACCCGTCAGATATTCTGTTTAACTCTAGATTTATCTTATGAATAAGTTCTGCAATATTATCCGCAATTACTATAGTACATGTCTCATCAGCGAACATCAATATTTCTGCAGAGTTTATAATTTGTTGCAGGTCATCTATACGAATAAAAAGGAAGCGGACCTAATACGGAGCCCTGAGGGACTCCAGTAACATTATTTTGTTTTGAAGAAAATATGTTATTGACTTTCACGACCTGAGATCGATCGTACATATAACTTGATAAAAAGTCAAATACTCCCTCGAAACCCACAATGTTTAAGTTTGTCCAATAAAATGCAATGATCCACTGTGTTGAATGTTTTCTTTAAATCTAAAAAGACAACAGCTACTAGTTTATTTAGTTGTAAAGCCATATTTCTCTTTTGCGTTATCGTGATGACTGCAGCAGCTGTTGAGAAACGCGGTCTGAAACCATGTTGCTGATGACAGAGCACATTGTACTTATGAAGGAATATTTTCACGCGATTTGATAAAAATTTTTTTAAAGCAATGTTGATAATGCTTAAAACAGAGATTGGCCTATAATTTGAGGGGTCAGACGGATCGCCTTCTTTATGGATTGGAATGACTTTGGCAATTTTAGAGAATGTGGATATATTGCGTGAGTAATAGATTTATTGAACATTCGACACAAAACTTGGCATAATATATCAATATTTTCCTTTAAGACTCTTACAGAAATGCCGCTGGGTCCTGACACTTTATTGCTAGGTCTATTTAATATGTTTGAAACGACGTCACTGAGCTCTATCTCTCCTAGAATAAATCAATTTACTACGGAATTAGGAGTGGGAGGAGCTCCACCATTTAGCTGTGATAGTTGAGCGGCTGGTGCTAGACCTACAGTTGTAAAATACGTGTTGAAGTCTTCAACAGTGTCTGTATCGAGAGTGGGAGGATAAACGCACTTGTTTGTCTTTTTACCAGTAACCGCATTTACTATTCGCCAAAGTTGTTTGGAATCGCCTGCAGCTTGACTGATACGTTACGAATTAAAACATCTATTTCGGACACCCATCATGGACACCGCATTGTTGGGAAATGTTCTGTACTGGCCTAAGTAGTAAGTATTACTCCTATTATGCCTCCATTTGTTACACCAGTATTCTTTTGTTTTAAGTATTTCCAAAATTTGTGTCGTCATCCCTGGACAGATAGGCTGATTATAAGAAATCCGAGTATATGTACTGCTACATTCATTTATCAAATGGCTAATTAAGTTCATTAAGTTGGAAAACTCTATGTGTAGGTTATCATTGTACACTTCTTTTAAGGTCAGCCTCAAGGATTTTATCTCTGAACTTTCTATACTCTAATCTAGTTATAAGCCTCCCGTCATCTTTTTTCTTTAGACTTTGACTGTTAAATGCCGGGAAGATAGGCAAATGGTCTGAACGAGGTAGACTGTACACTTCACTATCAATTCCAGACTCAACGTTCGTCAATGCATGATATATTAGAGCCTGCTTGCTACAGGCGTCGGTTGACATATTAAATTTCGGAAATTGAGCAATTTAAGCAGGTAAGAATAATCCTTGTGTGTTGGATTAAGTACATCAATGTTCAAGTCACCAACGATTACAACCTGTGTAGCTTGGCAGTTTCGTAAGCAAGATAAAATTGATTTCATTTTATCGAGAAAACTTCCAGGGCTCGAATTGGGAGGTCGATAGACCACGCCTACAATATAACCGCTTCCTATTTTCACAAACAGTACTTCAATATCGCAAGAAGAGAATGTGATCGCCGGCTGTATTGTAAAATCGAGATTATTTCTCACAAAAAGCGCGACACCGCCCCCTCGATAACGTGAAAAACTCGGGCGGGAAAGTTAATCTGTACCCTGGCATATCTACGATTTCATCGTTCAAATGCCAAGTTTCACTTGTTGCAATGACGTCATACAAGAAATTATGCACCGACAGGAATGAGGAACAGCGGCAGGAGAAGACGGAATAATTATTCCGTCTTCTACTGCCATTTGTTTTTTGTTTTATGTCTTACAAAGCCCTTCTGACCTCATCGCTAGCTATAAGAGGACTTTCAGTCTCCTGTTTATTACTGGTTCTAATGGAGGTATCCTGATCTCTCTGGGTACTGTGCAGAACATTACAGAATTCTGCCGCTTCTTTTACTATATCTTCGAGATTGCTGATGATAACACCATGCTTATCATTCAGTGCATACATCTTGGTTTGTCCTTTGCCAAGTTTCTTTGTCACTGACTTCAGGCTGCGTCCATTTTTGATGGCTTCTTCAGTCTTTCTCACGCTATAGTTTCGAATATCATTTATTTTCGCTTTGTTGGTTAGTTTTGACAGTTCTGCGAATTCTATGTTATCTCTGCAGTTGGACACTTTCATTCTTTGTCGTTCTTTTATTAGGTCTTTGTTACTTGGGAGAGCTTGCCTACTGATTGCCTTGGTGCCTTGCCTCCCACTTCAATTGCTGCCTCTGAAGCCAGCCTAGTTACGGTTTCATTCATTATCTCTATGTCATCTTCCTCTCTCTGTTGTAAGGCTGCATATTTGTTTGCAATTATTAGCCTGAATTTTTCTGCCTTCACCTTTACTGCTTCTAGGTCGACCTGTTTCTTCTTGACCAATTTTACTCTTTCTGTCTTCCAATTGAGGTGAATCCTAGCCCTCCCTAACCTATCATCACTGCACTTTACCCTACCTATCGCTTCTACATCCTGCACTATGCTTGTATCAGCGGAAAATATGAAGTAAATTTCATTTCTTGTTTCACCATTAGGGCTTTTCCAGGTCCACTTTCTATTGCTACGCTTCCTGAAAAAGGCGTTCATTATCCGAAGCTCATTCCTTTCTGCGAATTGTACCAGTAGCTCTCCTCTAGCGGGCCTAGAATATACGCCCTAGTTGCCAATTGATTGCTCCCCAGCCTGCCTTTTCCCCACTTTTGCATAGAAGTCGCCAATTGCTACAGTATACTGAGTTTGCAGTTTTCTCATCGCTAATTGAACATCTTCACAAAACCGATCTACTTCCATATCATCGTGACTGGATGTTGGAGCGTAGGCTTGTACTACCTTTAATCTATACCTCTTATTAAGTTTGATTACGACTACAGCTACCCTCTCATTATTGCAGTAGAATTCGCCAAAGAAGAAGAAGAAGTATTCTAATGACTGGAAAATGTAGAGAGGTCGGCCGGATAATGGAGCATCTGGCCTGCTACTCTACGTAAGGGAAGTGGTAGAGGGGAAGAAAAAGGTTCACAAGGGGGGATGATAATGGGAGGAACGAGGTGAAGGACACATTACACAACTGGTATCACAGGCCTGAGTCCAGGCCCGTGTCACCTAGGAAACGTGAAAGAGCACGCATTGTCTCTGTCGTCGGCCAACTCTGTGGCCATGCGCCTAGCAAGAGGTCCTCCGACACTGGTCCATTGTGTAAATGTCTCAAGGTATCTGCCATTGTTTGTCTTTCGCGAGCATATTTAGGCCACACCCTGAGCACATGTTCCATAGTGTCTACAGCGCCGCACACTGAACAGTCCGGGGGAAAAAAAATAAATTATGGGGTTTACGTGCCAAAACCACTTTCTGATTATGAGGCACGCCGTAGTGGGGGACTCCGGAAATTTCGACCACCTGGGGTTCTTTAACGTGCACCTAAATCTAAGTACACGGGTGTTTTCGCATTTCGCCCCCATCGAAATGCGGCCGCCGTGGCCGGGATTCGATCCCGCGACCTCGTGCTCAGCAGCGTAACACCATACCCACTGAGCAACCACGCCGGGTCAGTCCGGGGAGTCTGTCCGTCCAATAATGTGCAAATATTTGCGCGTGAAGGCGACGCCTAATCGCAGTCTGTGTATCAGGCATGTATGAGGGCGAGGGATTCCACGCAGAATAGGAAATTTCATATCGGGATCCAGCCTTTTAAGGCGGACGTGACAAGCGTCTAGCTGGGCCCAGTATCTTCTCGTCGCACTCCTCATTAATTCCGACAGGAGGCATGTGATGTCCGGTCTGGAGAATGGCACTACAGTTCGCAGGCCATTGCTGAGGGCGCGCCTTGCTGCAGCATCGGCCATCTCATTACCGTTGAGCCCACAGTGTCCCGGGATCCATTGGAACAATATGCGGTGGTGTTTTTCTTGAGCGCATGAAAGTAGCTCGGTGATCTGCAGTGCCAGAACCTGATATGCTTTGTAGCGCAGGAAGTATCGCAAAATTTGTAGCGCGGGTTTTGAGTCCGTGAAAATCCACCACTCTTGAGGTCTTTCCACGCAGATGTGGCTAATCGCTTCCCGAATAGCCACAAGCTCTGCAACGGTTGATGCAGAATTATGGTCTAGTATGAAACTTCGAGTCATCTGTTGGGCAGGTATCACCACAGCTGCTGTTGATGCCTTTGGTGAAGTGGAGCCGTCTGCGTAAACATGAACATATGTCTGGTATTCTGACCAGATGTACGCGAGAGCAAGTTGTTGGAGTCCACTGACGGGAACCAATGATTTCTTTAGTATGCCGGGGACATGTACGCATACGGAAGGTTGAACCATCACCCACGGTGGTTTGACGGGGTGATATGGAAGGGCATAGCCTGATGTTATGTTGGGTTGATGGGAGCGGAGTGCACTTGTGAAACTGCTGCCCGGCTGCTCATGTAGAACCGACGTCAATGCATGGCAATGGTGTCGTTTCAGTAAGCGTAAATACACACGAAGTGGTTCGTGGGACAGGTATATCGATAACGGGCATACGCTGGCTTCCTCGATTGTGCCTTTGTTGGAGGCACGCCGTGGCAACCCGAGGCATATTTTGAGTGCCTGCGCTTGAACGCTCTCTAATGTCCGTAAGCAGGAAATGCTCAAGTTTGAGAGTATCGGAAGGCTGTATCGAATGTAGCCTACGAAAAGAGACTGATAAAGTCTTAGTAATGAGCATTCCGTGGGGCCCCATTTCATGCCTGCTGAGAAGCGAAAAACATTGCAAAACAGATTAAGTTTTTGCTTCAACATATTAACATGCCTCGACCATGACAAACCGCGGTCGATGATAATGCCCAAGAATCTGTGGTGGGAGACATAAGGTATTATGACACCGTTAATGGAGATCGGGTAGCGGCAGACGGAATTGCGCGTGAATGCAACCACAGCACATTTTTCGGCAGCTAAGAGCAAACCCTGACGCCGTGTGTATCGTGAAGTAGATGACACAGCCCGTTGTAATTTCGCACGTAGTTGCGGGCGTGTTGTACCAGAAGCCCAGATGCAGATGTCATCTGCATATGCACTGATAAGGATGTGAGGTGGAAGTTCGCTCACCAGGCCAATCAGTGCCGCATTAAATTATCTTGGGCCGAGAACTCCACCCTGAGGAACTCCACGGCATACCTGATGACGGTTAGTCTCTCCGTCAGGCGTGGACATGTAAACAAAACGGCCGCTGAGGTAGCTCACAATCCACAGGTAGAGCCGGCCGCCAATACCCAAGTCATCTAGGCCATCGAGAATGGCTTCATGAAGGAGGTTGTCGTGGGCCCCTTTGATATCTAAGAAAACAGCGGCGACGAGTCGGCGTTAACGTTTTTCATGTTCCACTGTCGTAACGAGGTCAATGACGCTGTCAATTGAAGAACGACCCCGCCGAAAACCGGTCATCATGTTCAGATAAAGATCATTTCTCTCCAGAAACCATTCGAGCCTCGCCAGGACCATTCGTTCCATAACTTTTCCAACACAGCCGGCTAATGCAACTGGCCGGTATGGGATAAGCTCATAAGATCATAAGATCAGCCGCCTGGTTGCTCTCTTGAAGCCTGCAAAGAATTCGCCAATGTTGCCCACTATATCCTTAGGGATTAGGAATCCTACCCCGTATTGCTTCTTATCTGACAGACCTCTATAGCAGAAGACATGGCCGTTATTCAGCAAACTATAAGCCTCACCAGTTCTTCTAACCTCCCTAATGCCGATGATATACCAAACAATATCTGATAAATCCTTAAAGAGTCCGGTTAAGCTAGCCTCACTGGACAGAGTTCGACAATAAAAGGTTGACAGGGTCAGTTTCCAATGGCGGCCTGTACGGGTCCAAGGATTCTTAGCACCCTCTCCTGCGTTACAGGTCTGACCGCCGCCTTGGTCATTTGCTCCGCAGCCGCTGGGGACTGATGGCAATGGTTTTATCGAAGGAATCATTTGAGAGGTAGTGGCCGCATACTGCAACAGGGAGGCGAAGATCTGTTCTGGTGAAGGAGTGTCTTTTTTGAAGCTTAGCGGGCCTTCCTAATTTTGTTGTGCCTGGATTTGTATAGCCCCACTCACTCTCGGCATCTTTTACCGGTGTCAGGCGTCACTCCAAGCCTGCATATGCAGTGCGCTGGAGGAGACGAATTTCAAACTCACCATCGGCAAATTAAAAAAAAAAAACCTACTGAAGGATTCGAACTTCCGACTATGAAACCCAGCATTCCACATAGCTAACTCAGATAATTCCGTAGGCGGCGATGCTATCTTATCGCCTAGAAGTACAGCCCAGAGGGCCCTACGTGCCTAAAAACTTATTCGATTTATCCGCGATAGGTGTGTTTTCCTGATCGCGATTGGTAACTCAATATAGAACGGTTTCTAAACGGTTGTGGCCTCGTAGTTCCGGAATCGCACGTGCGCAGTCGGCCGTGAATTCGGCTAGGCAAATCCTACACGCTTACCGACGACCTTTCACAGTTGCGAATACATGCTCGTGGTCTAAAGGAGTACAAACGGAAACCCGCGAAAACGAATATAAGTGGAAATGTAGAAGAAATGACTGCACGCAAACTACGACTTTAGTTTTACTTCAAGAAAATCTGTACGTGAACTTTGCAAGTGCTGTCGTTACGTTATTTGTTTTTTGTTATCGTTTGCGTGCTACTGCAAGCCTTGTCGTCACTTTTTGTCTTCCTTTAGCGCTGCAATTTTTTTTGGAAGGAGGGGTGGGGGGCTCTACTTAGAAAGTCAGCGCGAGGCATATCGGTAGAGTAAGTTTATGTCCATTTAGTATATCCCAAATGCCTAATATCATGCTTGAATTATCTGCGGTATACGGGTTTTGATGATCGCGGCAGGTGGCACGGCATTGTATTTCTCAATGGTTCTAACATCGTGGTTTCGGAGTCTCCCGTACGCAAGCTGCCATGAATGCGGCAAGATACACGATATATTTTCGGCGGAATTGAACAGCACTTAAATGTAGTGTGGAAAAAAAGAAAACATGGAAATGAAAACACTTTCTCGCTTACCGCGAATTCACTAGTCGCGTGCGGAGGGAGGTACACCAAACAGTTCAAGGTCTCGGCTGCCTGTCTCATGCATCAGGGAAGTCTTTCCGAACGAGACTGAACTGGTACTAATTCGCCGCGCAAGGCTGAGACGTCGGATGTGTGGAGAGTGGGCGGCTTTAAATGAGCAAATATCTGCCATTTGCATGCACGACAATTCCACGGCAGATAAAAAATAACTCAGCACTGTTTGTGGGATAACAACAATCATATGAGAAATAGACCGACGTGCCAAGATGATTAAAGATGAGTATACATATTTGGCACCTTGTTCGTTGCCAACCACAGTGGAATAAACAACAATATCCTTAACGCAACCCTACAAACTCCAACAGAAATGCAGAAAGAAAGATGCTAATTACTACAGACTGAACAAAACTAATGGCGTGAACTGAAGCCAGCGAACGAATGCCACACTCAAACAGAGAGAAAGCTCTTCATTGGAAGGCAAATGAATTGGTCAGCATATATTGGCCTACATGCTGCTCGGCGGAGAATGCCACGAATGGGAACAAAGGCTTTAGAAGATTGTGGGCAGAAGAATAGAGAAAGAGAAAATAAAACGTGCAGGTCTTGGGATTTTATGGACACCAGAGTAAACCTCCTAGGCAACAAGGCAGATAATCACTTTCAAACTGTACGCGTAATCAAAAAATAGAACCCATCTTTGGTGAGATTACGTGGGTGTGTCTTAATTTGGTTCAACATATAGACTGTTTCAGCATATAAAAACAAAAAGTAAGTGTCTTGGGCTGTTTTCATGTGTGAGGCAAGGGAAGTAGCATCCGCGTCAAAGTAAAGGGGCCTTAGTCGAGCTTTTACATGTTCATTTTATATCGAAATGGCTTGCCTTCTTAAGCTGGGCACTGAAGCAGGATGTGCTCCAGAGAATCCACGGCTCCACAGTTGTAGAAGATAGACTTCTAGTAGGACATTGCGATAAAGAAGGTTGCTTGTGTATGCAATGTTTAGTCGAAGGTGGCGATAGAGGGTCCCAGAGGCCGTGGTAGGCATTGTGGTAGCCTTTATAATAATGCCTTTATTTGTGTCACATGTGGGGTACACGACAGTGAAGGCCAGCAGTAAAAGCTGACATAAACGACAGCTTGACAAAGCCGCAGGCCCCCATGCACATGACAGGGGTATTGCGGCATTGCTTACATCAGAAAAAAAAACAAAAAATACACAATACACAGTACCGTACCGTACATAATACACCCTGATAAATGAGTTCCATTTTCCGGAAATTGAAACAAAAATGATCGTGATATAAGGCAGCAAATAATGACACAACAAATACCTTGAAGCAATTAAAAAGAAAAAAATTCATACGAAGGTATAGCTTACTAAGGTAAAAAAAACATAATGCACTACAATTCAAACTACAATTCAAAAATAGAAGTCATAAATACAAGTCATAAATACAATTCACTCATCAGGTGGAAATAACATACACACTTATACAACAAAAGTGGGTAATGAAAACATAGACAATTAGAATAAGAAGAAATGACTTAGTTAAATCGTAAGTACGTTGAGAACAAGGATAAAAAGAGAGTAGCGTAATTGCAGATTGTCAGTGGCAGTCAAAGCCATGCTCATTTATATAATATTTCCAGACTTCTTTGAATGTACATACTCCAGCTCTATATTTTCTCTATTCAGTTTATTTAATAATCTCGGTAACCGATTTTCCAGTGTTTGAAGACCATATGTCGTGCGGTATGTTTTTACATTCCAGTATTCGTTGTAACGGGTGACATGGCTAGGGGCCTCACTGTGTAGGTTCGCAAACTGTTTTAAGAATGTGCCGCCATATTTTATTTCCTGTTTATAAAGCTTCATCATCATTATCATCATCATAAGCCTGGTTACGCCCACTGCAGGGCAAAGACCTCTCCCATACTTCTCCAACTACATCGGTCACGTACTAATAGTGGCCATGTTGTCCCTGAAAACTTCTTAATGTCATCCGCCCACCTAACTTTCTGCCGCCCCCTGCTACGCTTTCCTTCCCTTGGAATCCAGTCCGTAACCTTTAATGACCATCGGTTATCTTCCCTCCTCATTACATGTCCTGCCCATGCCCATTTCTTTTTCTTGATTTCAACTAAGATGTCATTAACCCGCGTTTGTTCCCTCACCCAACCTGCTCTTATCCCTTAACGTTACACCCATCATTCTTCTTTCCACAGCTTGTTGCGTCGTCCTCAATTTAAGTAGAACCTTTTTCTGTAAGCCTCCAGGTTTCTGCCCCGTACGTGAGTACTGGTAAGACACAGCTGTTATACACTTTTCGCTTGAGGGATAATGGCAACCTGTTGTTCATGATCTGAGAATGCCTGCCAAACGCACCCCAGCCCATCCTTATTCTTCCGATTATTTCAGTCTCATGATCCGAATCCGCCGTCACTACCTGCCCTAAGTAGATGTATTCCCTTCCCACTTCCAGTGCCTCGCTACCTGTCGTAAACTGCTGTTCTCTTCCGAGACTGTTAAACATTACTGAAGTTTTCTGCAGATTAAGTTTCAGACAGACCCTTCTGCTTTGCCTCTCCAGGTCAGTGAGCATGCATTCCAATTGTTCTCCTGAGTTACTTAGCAAGGCAATATCATCAGCGAATCGCAAGTTGCTAAGGTATTTTCCGTCAACTTTTATCCCCAATTCTTCCCACTCCAGGTCTCTGAATACCTCCTGTAAACACGCTGTGAATAGCATTGGAGAGATCGTATCTCCCTGTCTGATGCCTTTCTTTATTGGGATTTTGTTGCTTTCTTTATGGAGGACTACGGTGGCTGTGGAGCCGCTATAGATATCTTTCAGTATTTTTACATATAGCTTATCTACACCCTGATTCCGTAATGCCTCCATGACTGCTGAGGTTTCTACTGAATCAAACGCTTTCTCGTAATCAATGAAAGCTATATATAAGGGTTGGTTATATTCCGCACATTTCTCTATCAGCTGATTGATAGTGTAAATATAGTCTATTGCCTTTACGGAATCCTGCCTGGTCCTTTGGTTGACAGAAGTCTAAGGTGTTCCTGATTCTATTTGCGATTACCTTAGTAAATACTTTGTAGGCAACGGACAGTAAGCTGATCGGTCTATAATTTTTCAAGTCTTTGGCGTTCCCTTTTTTATGGATTAGGATTATGTTAGCGTTCTTCCAAGATTCCGGTACGCTCGAGGTCATGAGGCATTGCGTATATGGGATGGCCAGTCTTCCTAGAACAACGTTCCCACCATCCTTCAACAAATCTGCTGTCACCTGATCCTCCCCAGCTGCCTTCCCCCTTTGCCTAGCTCCCAAGGCGTTCTTTACTTCTTCCGGCGTTACTTGTGGGATTTCAAATTTCTCTAGACTATTCTCTCTCACATTATCGTCGTGAGTGCTACTGGTACTGTATATATCTCTATAGAACTCCTCAACCACTTGAACTATCTCATCCATATTAGTACAGATATTGCCGGCTTTGTCTCTTAACGCATACATCTGATTCTTGCCTATTCCTAGTTTCTTCTTCACTGCTTTTAAGCTTCCTCCGTTCCTGAGAGCATGTTTAATTCTGCCCATATTATACTTCCTTATGTCAGCTCTCTTACGCTTGTTGATTAACTTGGAAAGTTCTGCCAGTTCTATTCTAGCTGTAGGGTTAGAAGCTTTTATACATTGGCGTTTCTTGATCAGATCTTTCGTCTCCTGCGATAGCTTACTGGTATCCTGTCTAACGGAGTTACCACCGACTTCTATTGCACACTCCTTAATGATGCCCATAATATTGTCGTTCATTGCTTCAACACTAAGGTCCTCTTCCTGAATCAAATCCGAATACCTGTTCTGTAGCTTGATGCGGAATTCCTCTACTTTCCCTCTTGCCGCTAACTCATTGACTGGTTCTTATGTACCACTTTCTTCCGTTGCCTCCTCAAGTCTAGGCTAATTCGAGTTCTTACCATCCTATGGTCACTGCAGCGCACCTTGACCAGCGCGTCCACATCTTGCATGATGCCAGGGTTAGCGCAGAGTATGAAGTCTATTTCATTTCTGGTTTCGCCATTTGGGCTCCTCCACGTCCGCTTTCGGCTAAGCCGCTTGTGGAAGAAGGTATTCATTATCCGCATATTATTCTGTTCTGCAAATTGTACTAATAACTCTCCCCTGCTATTCCTAGAGCCTATGCCATATTCCCCCACTGACTTGTCTCCAGCCTGCTTCTCGCCTACCTTGGCATTGAAGTCGCCCATCAGTATAGTGTATTTTGTTTTGACCTTATACATCGCCGATTCCACGTCTTCATAAAAGCTTTCGACTTCGTAGTCATCATGACTGGATGTATGGGCGTTGACCTGTACTACCTTCAATTTGTACCTCTTATTAAGTGTCACAACAAGACCTGCCACCCTCTCGTTAATGCTATAGAATTCGTGTATGTTACCAGCTATATCCTTATTAATCAAGAATCCGACTCCTAATTCTCCTCTCTCCGCTGAGCCCCGGTAGCACAGTACGTGTCCGCTTTTTAGCACTGTATAATGCTTCTTTTGTCCTCCTAACCTCACTGAGCCCTATTATATCCCATTTATTACCCTCTAATTCCTCCAATAACACTGCTGGACTCGCCTCACTAGATAACGCTCTAACGTTAAACGTTGCCAGGTTCAGATTCCAATGGCGGCCTGTCCGGAGCCAGGGATTCTTAGCACCCTCTGCTGCGTCACAGATCTGACCGCCGCCGTGGTCAGTTGCTTCGCGGCTGCTGGGGACTGAGGGCCGGGGTTTGATTGTTGTATTCATATAGAAGGTTGTGGCCAAGTACTGCACCAGGGTGGCCAATCCTGCTCTGGTGAGAGAGTGCCTTACCGGTTCAGGTCACCGGGATCAGGCCGGACTCCAGGCCTGTTTATGCAATTTTTTCAACACACGGTTTTTTTTTTTTCGGTGGAAAATTGCGCGGCACCGGGATTCGAACCACGGTCCTCTTGCACGCGAGGCAGATACTCTACCGCCACCGCAGGAGTTGTACGCCTCATTTAACCTACAATGGTGCTTTCTTTAATCAGTCAAGGTGCACCAGTGAAGGTGGATCTATATATAATCTGAATGAATGAATGAATGAATGAATGAATGAATATAGGAATGAATGAATGAATGTTTTATGTTTTATGGCGCAAGGGCCATGTATGGCCAAAGAGCGCCATGTCCGTGGTAATGACTTCGCAGTGTAATCATATATATAAGGTCATAAGATATGCTACAGCACTACTGGCTCCTTAGAGCCCTTGAAAAACAAGGGCCTGGAGGCATGTGCTATGCAAAACTGTTATCGCAGTGGCATCCTCTGAAGCGAGGATGCTCTACGAATTTAATGGGCATATAACGTGTAGTACGACATCATTTAAAAAGTTGAGGACTGCCTTGGTGTCAAAAAGCGGTTCCTTAACAAGAAATATAGCCGGGTGTAGAGGGATGTAATAATGGTAAGCAAGTGGAAAATGTTTCTTTCTCTCCGTTTCGGCTTCCCGACACTCCAGGAGCACGTGGAGAACGGTAAGCCTCTCACCGCATCTACCACAGGTTGGAGGTTCACTTTCAGTAAGCAGATAATTATGGGTGCCGAATGTGTGTCCTATTCTGAGGCGACAGAATAGGACATCTGTTCGCCGAGATCTTGTTGGGGCGGGCCAAAAACCTAGCTGTGGCTTTATAACGTGCAGTTTGTTATTTGTTTGCGCGTCCCACGTGCACTGCCAGTGGTTTCGCAGTTTATTTCGTAAGAAAGGCCTCAGATCTGTGACAGGCACATCAACGGTAGGGTTAACAGCTTGCGATGTGATGGACGTGGCCATCTCGTCCGCCAGAACGTTACCTTCGATTCCATTATGTCCAGGGACCCAGCATATTATGACATTCTGGTTAGATGAGTACGCTTTACACAATACCGAATACAGTTCATTGAATACGGGATTTTTATGTTTGTAGAGTGACATTAAGGCCTTCACGACGCTTAGAGAGTCTGTATAGGTCGCTGCTTTTGGAAGTTTTGATTTTCTTATATGCTTCACAGCAGAGAGTAATGCGCAGGCCTCGGCCGTAAAGATGCTTGGTTCCGGATGCAGTACATCGGATTCCGAGAAGGATGGGCCGACGGCTGCATAGGATACCCCGGCATTTGACTTCGAAGCGTCTGTGTAGAACTCTGCGCAGGAGTGTTTGTACTGAAGTTCTAGGAAATGCATTCTGATTTCGGCCTCAGGAGCGTGCTTTGTAACTTTTATGAAGGATATGTCACATTGTATCACCTGCCACTCCCAAGGAGGTAAGAGCTTGGTTAGGTGCATTAAGCGATGCTCGAGGAGTGGGATATGCATTTCATCGCTAAGCTCCTTCACACGCAGCGAGAAAGGCTGTCTTATGGAGGGACGATTACTGAAACGTGTAGCGCACGTCATATCGGTAACGGTATCAAAACATGGATGTTCAGGATTAGAGCGCACTTTAAGGAAATATGTAAAGCTGATGTATGATCTCTGTAGGTGGAGAGGCCATTCATTCGATTCAGCATATAAGCTTTCAATCGAGCTTGTTCTGAAAGCGCCCGTGGCTAAGCGGATACCTAGATGGTGTACAGGGTCTAGCATCTTTAGCGCGCTCGGGGCGGCAGAGTTATATACCACGGCACCATAATCTAATCGTGACCGGATTAGGCTCCTATAGAGATTCATTAGGCACTTCCTGTCACTACCCCACGTAGTCTTGGCTAGAAGTTTCATTAGGGTCATTGTTTTTAGACACTTTTCTTTAAGATGTTTAATGTGTGGGACGAAAGTGAGTCTATTGTCAAGTACAACACCTAGAAATTTGTGCTCTTTGTTTACAGGTATCTGTTGTCCACACAGTTCTAAGCAAGGATCCAGAACCAGGCCTCTCTTTCTTGTAAACAAAACACAAGAACTCTTTTGAGGATTGATTTTAAATCCATTTTTCTCTGCCCACCTTGACACCTTGTTCAAACCATGCTGTACCTGTCTCTCGCACACTGCGAGGTTACAGGGTTTGAAACCTATTTGAATGTCGTCCACGTAGACGGAATACAACATGGCTGGTTGTAAGGAAGCACGAACTGTTGTCATATTAACAATAAAGAGTGTGCAACTGAGCACGCCCCCCTGAGGTACAGCAGTTTCTTGTGTAAAAGGACGTGACAGCACATTGCCAACTTTTACCCGGAAGGTACGATTGGACAAGTAGATTTTTATTACGTTTAGCATATTACCATGAATGCCCATTTCCGATAAGTCTCGCAAGATCCCGTATCACCACGTTGTGTCATACGCCTTTTCCATATCGAGAAATATCGAGCGGAAGAACTGTTTATGTATAAATGCGTCCCGGATATTTCCTTCAATACGTACAAGATGGTCGGTTGTGGAGCGCCCTTCTCGGAAGCCACCCTGATAGGGATCAAGCATTTTGTTCTGTTCAAGGAAATGGATGAGTCGCCGATTTATCATTTTTTCAAATACCTTACACATGAAACTTGTGAGGGCTATCGGGCGGTAGGTTAACACTGAGGAAGGATCTTTGCCTTGTTTTAAAACAGGGACCACAATGGCTTCTTTCCATGCGGTCGGAAGGTACCCTGCGTCCCAGATAGTGTTGAAAAGTGTAAGTAGTGTAACTTGAGGGTCATTGTGTAAGTTTTACAGCATTTCATACATGATTCTATCAAATCCCGGTGCAGAGCTCTTGCATGCGCTCAAGGCAGCTCTCTACTCTGCAATACTAAAGGGGCGGTTGAACGGTTCATTCTGCCGACACTTTCTTATGAGTGGCTTGCATTCTTCTATTTGTTTATATTTGAGAAAGCGTTTTGAATAATTGGTGGAACTTGACACGCTCTGAAAGTGCTCCCCAAGTGAGTCTGCTTATTGAAGCAGGGTATCGCCTTGTGTGTTTACCAGGGGGAGTGAATAAGTTTGTCGTCCTTTTATCCTGTTAACCCTGTTCCACACTTTCGCCTCCTCTGTATAAGAGTTGATACCCGATAAAAGTTTCTGCCAACTCTCTCTTCTGGCCTGTCGGCGCGTTCTCCTGGCTTGAGACTTTGCTTTTTTGAAGTTAATAAGATTTTCTGCAGTGGGAGAGGCGCGTAACGATCCCCACGCTTTGTTCTGTTTCCGACGGGCGATTGTAGATTCGTTGTTCCACCACGGTACACGTTGTTTGCATGCCAAACCATTTACTTGTGATATGCATTTAGATGCGGCATCTATTATGAACGCTGTAAAATACTCCACAGCAGCATCAATTTCTAAAGAAGACATGTCATTCCATGAGATACTAGTGAGAGTTCGGAATTTCTCCCAGTCGGCTGTCTCGATCTTCCACCTAGGAGCCTGTGGTAGATATTCGTTTTCGTTATATGTTCTCAGTAGTATGGGGAAGTGGTCGCTCCCGTAAGGATTGTTTGTAACTTCCCATTCGAGTTCAGGCAGTATAGACGGGGAGACTATGCTGGAGATCAATTGAGGAAAAAGTTCTGTTTGGAAGAGAGTAATATGTGGGTTCCTCCTTATTCAACACGCACGCACCAGAAGAAAAAAGGAACTGTTCAACAAGACGTCCTCGCGCATCTATACGAGGGTCGCCCCACAGGTAGTTATGTGCATTGAAATCGCCAAGAACAACATAGGGTTCTGGCAATTCATCTATAAAGGACTGAAATTCATGTTTGCTTAGTTTGTAATGTGGGGGTATATAAAGCGAGCAAATAGTGATAAGTTTGTTTAGCAGAACAACTCGAACCGCCACTGCCTCAAGGGCCGTTCGTAGCTGTAAACGTTGACAGCCTATGCTTTTTTGAATTACAATTGCAACACCACCGCATGATGCGACAGCATCATCGCCATCTTTGCGAAAAGTAACATACTGTTGAAGAAAGTTTGTGTATTTTGATTTTAAGTGTGTTTCCTGTAAACACAGCACATTTGGATTGTGTTTGTGGATGAGTTCTTGCACATCATCAAGATTCTTAAGAAGACCTCTGACATTCCATTGAATGATTTGTGCATCCATATTTAAAGAAAAATTGGTGCTGTGTTTACGGAAACGGAAGGGATGCCTTAGATTACAGAGCCTTTTCGAGGCCCTGTAATAGGGGTTTTGCTCTTTCTGAAGCGTTCGAGCGAGTCTCGGCGCTCCTTGGGCGTTTGGTGCGCCTTGAGGACAGGTGTAGTGTCCATTGCCTCCTGTGAGACGCCGGACAAGCGCTCTTGCACGCGAGAGGTTTTCCGAGAGAGTCCTGGCCCGGAAGGCGAGACCCCTGCGCCCACCAGCCCGGAGGTCTATGGGGCACTCTGAGGGATTTGGCTGCGCTGGCCGTTGCCAGCGCTGGAAGGGGCCTCGGAGGTTCGGGCAGCCTCGGCTGCGCCCAACTTCGGGGGGTCGATGGCCCCGTCTGCTGGGTTGGCGGAGCAGCGCTAGCTGCAACCGCCGCGGGGGCAGATGGCGTAACTGCCAACTCACTGCTTGTGGGTCGGACAGCCGCCGGAGGCCGTTGTGACGCTGCCCCCTGACGCGCCACATCGGCAAAGGTTTTCTTGGGCAGGTACGATACCCGCCTGCGTGCCTCCTTGAATGAGATGTTCTCTTTTACTTTGATCGTTACGATTTCTTTTTGTTTCTTCCAGGAGGGGCACGACCGCGAGTATGCGGCGTGCTCCCCGTCACAGTTTACACAGTGGAGAGCGTTCTCACAAGCTTCAGAGGTGTGTTCTTGAACACTGCATTTTGCACAAGTTTGGCGGCCTCGGCAGCTCTGCGAGCTGTGACCCAAGCGCTGGCATTTGAAACATCGGAGTGGATTTGGCACGTACGGCCTAACACGGAGCTTGATGTACCCGGCCTCGATTGACTCGGGCAAGATACGTGATCCAAAAGCAATTATTAAGTGCTTCGTCGGAATCTCTTTACCATCCCGCCTCATCTTAATTCTTCTGACATTGATCACATTTTGTTCGCTGAAGCCCTCCAGGAGTTCCGCTTCAGTCAGCTCAAGCAAATCATCATCTGACACAACACCACGGGTGGTGTTCATTGTACAGTGCGGGGTTACTGTTTGGGGGTCTCCCCAAATGACACTAGTTGCGGTAGTTTCTCATATTGTTATACATCGCGGAGCTCCAAGAGGAGGTCGCCGCTTGCCATCCTCGACACCTTGTAACCTGGACCAAAAACATCAGTCAGGGACTTTGAAACAAGGAATGGTGAAATGTTTCGCACTGCTTTGTTTGGCTTTTCAGAATGAATAACGTGGAAGCGGGGAAAATTCTAGGTTTGGCGTCCAAAAAACTTGAAGACATCTTCGGTGCGCCCTAGTTTCTGAGGGCGATCAGCAAGGGAGGGGAAAGAAGTTTCCATGAAAAATGTATACATTCGGCAACAGCGCCGACCGCCCACCACGGAGCCCAACGGGGGACGCGGCAGAGCTTACATACAAGTCTGCACGACGCCAGTCGTACGCCGTCACTATAACCGAATATGGTGTACCCAAGGTTGGATAGCCACACAGGGTTAACGCTTGACGCCAGAAGAAAGGAAGTAACAAGAAGAGAGAAGGAGACAGGAAAGGTCAAAAAGTGAGAGATAAAGACGAAGATTCCAGGAGGGAGAGACAGGAAAAGGGGACTGCCGATGTCCTCCAGGGGGGTCAGTCTGGAGGTGCCGTCTATGTGAAGCCGAGGCCGAAGAGGTGTGTTGCCTGCACCGGGGGGCCTTAAAGGTCCAAACACCCAGCATCGGCTCAACCTCCAGGATCCCCCTTTCCCCAGACACGGCTAAGCCGCGCAGGGCTACACGCGGGAGGGTCCAACCCTCATGTGCTCGGGAACGTGGTGTCGCAACACACTAAACGCCTTCTGACGCAGACGCCCCTGCGGGGTATATATATTCTGAGCTCGGTTAAACCGCACAGATGTCACTCGACTGGAGAAATCTGGTATTTATGACCTGCACATGTGTGGCCATACATAAAGAGATTTTTTAGTGGTTCCCCGTATAGTGATAAACAAAAAGAAAAGAAATATTAAAAAGGGGCAGAAGAAAAAAAGAAGAAAACAATAAAGAGTGAGAGGAGAGGGAATTTGAACTCGTGACCCTTGATGTTGCCCGGAGAGATAGCTATGTCGGTTGGTCCGTCAGGCCCCAGGTTACATTGAAGCGCCATAGCTCCTGTCCAGATGTTGTCCGCGGTGGTCGATTTTGGACGGCATACTTTCTTGGAAAAAATGGCCGCCCGTCGATGAGAGGGAACTGGAGCGGCTCTAGAGTCTAGGAAAAGCTTAAGCAGGTGCGAGGGCGGCACGCATAGCGTGGGAAGCTAGCCCGGGTAACTATCTCAAGGACTGCTCCTCATGAGAGCGAAATACCTTTGTGTAATTACAATAACCCTAATAAGACTGCTTTCGAAAAGTAAACGGCCCAGAGGGCTGTACTACGAGTGCTATGACTATAAATTATATATATATATATATATATACATATATATATATATATATATGGGATCGAATGCGAGCGCTGTTGCTTTGTTTCTCCGTGTAGCAGTTAACAGCAAGAATTTAAGGGAGGATAAAAAAAAGGAAAGGAAAATTACGGAAGCATAATTGCAGCGCCGTGGTCTTAAAGCGCACCCGCGGTAGAGAAACGGAAGGCGATATAAACGTGCGTGGCCATGGTACGCACACGAAAAACTGCCTTAATAAATTTAGAGAATTGAGAAAAAGTTTTGTTAACAACCGATAACATGGCAATCAGCGCTCGAATACGACGAGATACATTATTGAGACATGGAAAATTCCCTTGAACTAAGTATGGTTTCCAAGAGAAATGCTTCTAAGTATTGAACAATTTTAAAACGATGATGGAATATAGGATAATCTTCGCGCTTACCGATAGGATGGCATCCGCACGAGACTACACCAGGCACCTTACTGAGACATGGAGCGCTCTGGGGTCGGAACAAAGCCCCCGTCTCTGCCAGCCAAGCGCAGATAACGTGCGTTCCGATCGCCCAAGGTTGCGCGGACACAGTTTAGTTTGAATCGAGCGAACTCGAGCGGCTCTAGAGTCTGGGAAAAGGCAGCATGACGGAAATAAAAAAACGTGTTTGTGGAAACAAAATTACGTTTTCCCACGTCAAACCAGCCGTTGTAGACGTATGCCACATGCACATGAGTTGAATATACATAGTCTAGTTGGCTTTTTGCAAAGCGCCCTTTATTTTCTCGAAAATTCTCACTCTTTCCGCGTGCGTAAGTGCAGGCTTGTGACCTGAATGTACTGCGGCCATTGGTTTTCCTGCAGCCAAGTTGCAATAAAGCGAAGGTCGCTTCAAACGGGGTTTCTCTCCTGCCAAAATACCTATAGCGGCGTTGAAGCAGGCGCGTCGAATCAGCCTTAAGCGTAGCTGGTTCGTTCAACACTCCCGTGCTTTCTCGAAGGAGCGTCCCCGGGCTTGCAACGCCACGCCGGCTGTTTGCCGTTTCTACCTGTCTACGTACAATTGCACCCTTATGACATCCCATACGGTAGGCGACATCGCGTCGTTTTAACCATCCGAAAATCCACAGCTCTTGCTAACCTCACACATGTCAGGGAATCAGGGTCGACGGCCGAGGGTCAGCGTTTCAGACTCGACAGCGTAGAGAGAAAAAAAAAAGATTGTGATAACCATTTACAATGAACTGCATATGTGTGGCCATACATAAAGGGATTTTTTAGTGGGTCCCCGTATAGTGATAAACAAAAAGAAAAGAAATATTAAAAATTGATAACCATTTACAATGGTTATCAATTTTAGCGAATAGCTCGAAGCAATTGACGAGCATACCAAAGAACGAGAGAGCGAGTGAACGAAATGAAGCAACGAGCGAACGTTCTTTTTTTTTTTTTTCGTGCCCGGCCACTGGCCATTCATCGTCACAGCCCACTGACCATCCACCGATCACGAAAACGGCCGAACTAGCCAAATAAATATATTCGCCTTAAAACCGTACTTGGGGCGTCTTTGGTGAAATTGAATCGCAAGCACGTCTCTATTGCAATTTACAACTTTATAGGAACACAGAGCAACCACCGTCTTATATTGTTAAAAGTTTATCTGCTGATTGTTTTGTTTCAGTCCGTGATTTGAATTATTCTATCTATACAATTAACATAACCTTGTTATCATTTCTCCGTTAAGATATTTCACCAATTTTCTGTCTTTCCAAGCCTTAGTTCCGCTGTAATCTTTTTAACAAGAATATTTGGACCGCCTGATCCTTGGCCCATCCTCCGTATACTGGCTAACGCCCATTGTTGGACAATAAAAATAAGAAGAACAATGAAATTACAACAATGTCGATGCCTGCCTATATAATGTTTAATGGAAGAATCATTTTTGTGCAGCCCATAGTATAAGCTGAGTACCTATAGGCCTTCTTTTCAACGGCGCCGTGACATTCTGCAGGTGGTGGCGCCATCTATGAGCTGCCGGCTTTCGCCCCCGTGCTTGCTCTGGCGTACGCACCGTGTTGTCTTGACGCTCCAAGCAATTCTTTCAGTCGTATTTTAACGTTGGCGTGGCATGAGTTTTTGCTGCATCTGCGGCGGACGGAGCACTCAGCGTGATGCGTGCACGCGTGTTTGAGCATGTAATCAAACCCAGACATCAGTTAGATATTTCCAAAATTTTTTTTTTGAAGAATGTGCCGGTTTTGAAGCAATATTTCTGTAATTCCAAGCTCTTGTTTAGGAGCACTGAGCAGTAAAGAAACGTATACGACAATCGTAACAACGGGGGTACCGTGGTGCTACAACGTGGGTTTTGCTGCTTACTTTGACAACCGTTAACGTGGTCCCCCCCCCCCTCCCTCCCATCTGTGGATTCATTGCGCCACTACTTCGTTCGTTGGACGCCACTTTCGGCCATGAATAAAATTGCTTTGTTCGGTAATACCAGCATACTGTACACTCTCAGTCAAATACCGCTCATAACAGTGCCGTCTATCCAGGAGAAAAGTTCAAAATAGCGACACTTTCCACGCGGCCCGAGTATAAGCGGCTCACAGTATGCGGGAACCGTAGTTATGTGGCCGGCAAATATGCAGCCGGTTTACCTACCGGACTGTTTTAACCGGTGCAATAGTTAACAAACACGACCATTAGGAATCGCGCCGTCCTATCAATGGGCCATACTTCTGTCGTAAAATATTTAAAAATAGCGATTTATACAATGGGGCCCGCCGGACAAATGGGAGATTTTTACGTGCTGCGAAATTTCATAATAACGACGCTTACCTTTCCGCCCAAATACATGCGGCCCCTAACATAGGCGGCTTTTTTAGGCGGTTTTTAAATTATGTCCGACAACCGTTTCCTTATTTTTATTTACAGAGTACATATGCACCGTGGTGAGTACACAAAGCTTCGTTCATATGAACCCTGTCATACTTCATTGAACATGCGCACAACACGATTTCAACCCAGGACCGTCACGTGGCCGACATGTGCTCTAACCACAACACAACAAAAGCGAATTCCTTATTTTTTCACATGGTCTTTATTGCCGCGAATTAACGTCATATGTACATCACAATTTAGTTACAATATTTGAGAAGTTGACTAGATAAGTAAGACTAATAATGTAGTTAAGGGGAATACCAAAAAGAAATACTACGACTATCTCCAACCGACGGCAAACAACATTACCTTAATGATAAACTATGACGTACAGCGCGAAAGACAAGGACTGCGAGAGACGACATACATTGCGCTGACTTCCAACAATATTTTATTGCGTTGCCACATCGTGTGTATGTATACAAGAGGGGGTATGCGCACAAAATGAAAGGCCGCCACAAGGGGTGTCCTAACAGTACTAAGAACAAGGTCACCTGAAACAAAAACGAACATTCCGATTTCTATCTGTTGAGATACAAGACTTCACCAGGGGTCAGCGCGATTGAGGGTGCACTAACGCACACACTACCTAGTTTTCTGATGAAATCAGCTTCTATAATTTCCCGGGTGAGCTCTGAGCTGTGTCTCGCTAAAACTTCCTTATCTTCAAAGAGGGGCATGCAGCCGCAGTCCCGGCTATGGATGCCCAAGTGGCCATGAATAGAGTTATGGGCGTTGTTATAGTGCTCTCTTAAACGATCTTTTAAGCACCTGCCTGTCTGTCCAACATATTTACTGCCGCAAGACAAGGGAATATGGTAAATAACATTCGTTGCGCATGTCACAAAACGTTTTCTGTGCCCGACAGAGCAACAACTCTGACGTGATTTAGGCGCGTTTCCACGCTTACAGAGCCTTGCCAGCTTTTACGGGGCTGAGCAAACGACTGTGATTCCTGCACGCTGCTCAATCTTTTTTAGCCTACGGGATACATCATGCACATACGGTAGCACTGTAAACCTGCGTCTTTCAACCGGCTGGTTCCCTGACTGAGCGGGCTCATCACGTTTTGTGCGTCTCAGAAGCTTTTCCGCTATGGCTGAAATTAAGGCCAAAGGGTATCCAGCCCAAGGAAGGCGATCAACCTGTGCAGCAAGACTATGCTGCATCTCGTGTGAGCAAGATTTATTGAGGCTGTTAACGAGGAATAACTTCATAATACCTCGTTTAACGAGCTTTGAGTGTGCGGAGTTAAAGGGCAAGAGTGGCTTCTTAGTTCTCGGTTCGACGCACCAGCACAAATGTTAGCAAAGCACAGCCTGAGATCTGGAAAGCGCATTGAATCATCAATGGGGACCTCATGTGTAAGTTCTGGAGGTTGCAGCTCTTTCTTAAAGATCTTCAAGACTCCCGTAGCAGCAGGGTCGAAAGCGCGATCAGTACAGTCAATAAATACCAGGTAGTTGTCCACAAACCTGCACACCTTGACCACAGGGGTGCTTCTAGGCGACATTGAATATTGCGATCATGATGAGCTAGATAAATATCACTTAGTGCCGGCGCCAGGCATGACCCTATGTAACCACCATTCCTTTGTATGCAATTTCCTTCATTCCACTAGGTGAAAGTTGATTTCAAATAGAAGGTATGCAATACAAGAAAGCCGCTAACAGAAACACCTGCAGCATTCTGAAAGCCAACTGATCCGAAGTCATCAATGCATTCTTCAACACACAGTAGCAACTTGTCATGCGGAAGTGGATACTACAGATCTTTAACGTCCATCGGGAACATCTTGAGTCCCTTTTCATTCTCTCCTAATTAAAAAACTAATAACTTCTTCCGAATCTCTAACAACAAAAAGATCTTCAATGATTAGAACATTTAGGTTATCTTGCAAAAACTAACCAACAGCTTTCTGCCAAGTCTCTGCTTCAGTTATGATAACTCGCAGAGGGCAGTCAATCTTATGCGTCTCAGCTGAAAAGAAAATATCTAGGCTTCGGTTTTTAGTTTTTTCTATCACTTTTGCTAGCTTGTCAAGGCTACTGGATTTGCATAGTTCTTTTGTTTTCAATTTTACGTTTGCAAGGGAAACACTGTCATCACGTTTAAAAACTGAATCAATGGCAAGGGTGGCCTTCGAATTGAAGTCACCCAACCACAGAACTGCGAAACCACTTTCTGTACCTCACATTACCTTATTTCTGACCATCTACGTGCTATTTGCATATATTTACATCTTGGTGCATGATAGTTGGGACACCCTGCCTATTAACGGGTAACACCAATGACGTGGAACCCGCGTAATAGCAATGATTTCTACTCGGCTTTATGGCGCCGTAAAAACGCGTCGGGCTCGCGTACCCGGGGTGCTGGTTGTGAATGTTTTTGTGCAAAGTTTTCTAAAGCTGCTGCCTTACTTTTTCTCAATTTCGACTTCTGTTGTCCTTGTTCGTTTGTGCCATGCTTTTCCACCACGCCTGACACGGAGTGCTCCCGCCTCGTTGCGTAGCTGAGGGAGCAGGGTGTGGGGGTCTTAATTAGTTGCCACTTTAGAAGTCGCAGACCAATCAATAATCATGCGATGTTACATTGTTACTGTGCGCACCAGTGAGACGCCCTCCGACATCCACTGAGTAGCAAGATCCTGTGCACATAACATGCGATGGAATAAAAAGGGGCCCCCTGACTTCAGCAGTGAGAGGGCACATGAAAATACTGTACAGGCTATCATAACGGGCCCCTTTAGCCCAGTCAGACCACATTTTAAATGTTGCTCACACTTCTTCACCAGTCGCACGCTGTGGGTACGTGCCATAGCCCAGAAATCAGCACCAGCAGCAGCGTAGAGAGCCCGTCACCGTGATGTGTGCAATCAGATAGTATCTGTCGACCTGCATTCGTTTTCTCATGAGTTCAGGGACCACGCCGGCGTGCGCGAACGATGCTTGAAGGACGTGCACAGTTGAAGCCCGTTGTCGTGGTTCTCACGCGTTAGCAGTCCCAGAATCCACAAAAATATACAGCAGACGCAGACAAGCGTTCCTTCAAACGCTGACCGCGTTGAGGCCTACAAACCAGAGTCTATTCTTGCGCCGTGCTACAAACTAAGAAGAGCATAAAGATAACGCGTTCACTCTCCATAGCTGGCACGAAGGGATTTAAGGAAGTTGAGGGAAAACACCGAGGAAGAGGGTCCGTGCTCTCGGGTGACCGAACTGTAGGGATGGGCGGCAAGGAGGGCGGGGAGACTTACTCGGACTATCCGCGCAAATTAACAACCGTCGTCGACGGTATCTGAATAATTTTTTTTTCGTTTCTCCTCGAGGAATAAACACTTAACTCACGGTACCCCAGCTACTCAATTCTATACGTATCCTCCTTAGTAGGTACGTGCCTAAATGGGGATCGTCGTCATTGTCTGCGTGATCATCATCATAGTTATTATAAGCACCATTACTACATAGGCTACTGGACATCGATGAAGAAGAAGACGCCATTCTCGACTATAACTTTAGGGCAGAAATTTCCTTGAAACAGCGAAATTCGAAGTAACTTGCACTCGATTACGCTGTCGATTAACTTAAAAAAATTTATTATGGGGTTTTACGTTCCAAAACGATGATTTTATTAGGAGGGACATTGTATCGGGGGACTCCGGCAATTTGGACCACCTTAGCTCACTTAACGTGCACCTAGATCTAAGTACACGGGTGTTTTCGGCGGGCGATGCCGCGACCTCGTGCTTAGCAGCCCAAGACCACAGCCACTAAGCAACAGCGACGGGTGCTGATTAAATTCCGTATACTCTTAGCAATAGAGGGCTCATCTAGCTCCCTCACCGATGTGCCCCTTCTTTAAGAAGGTCACCAATTGATAATTTTCTTATTCGGTCGCCGATTCACGAACGCAAAGGCACATGTTTTACAAACAACTTTTAGAAACTTGGAGTGGATTGATCAATTCCTGAAATTCTTTCCCTCCGAGCCTCCGATTTTGATCAGTGTCACAAGAATGCTTCCTGAGCTTTGACTTGTCTAGAGTCGTTTCAAATGGGTGTATTAGCGATATTTTTATTTCTTTGTCGATTTTGCTATTATTTTGATTATTTCCCAATCATTTCGTTAGTTTTCTTGGCATTACTAAGCGCCTTTTTCCAGTTCCAGCCCAGTTTTGTCGCATCCGCCATACTGGGTATGCGCCATAATCATAGGCCGAGCAAAGAAAGAAAGGAACATCCGTATCTTCTTCTTCGACTTGGGAACATTCTGGACACCATCGGCTCCGCAGACAGCAGTTCCTGCGAAGGTCAGCCGTCGTCATCGGCCCCTTGCTCCGTTGCAGCACAAGACCGCACAAACACGCCAAGTAGACATTCTGCCCCCGTTCTTCCAGACTGGTCCCAACCCGCAACAGCGGCGATGGCCGCCTATGATGAGTCCTGGGATGCTGCCGTGATGGGTCCAACGTTGAGCACCGTGGGGCACCGCAGCCACCAGCTTTGGTCCTGCATTTCGCCACTTCCAATCGCCTTCATACTGTTCGCACATGAAAAAAGACGACCGGCAGCCGCCATGAACCCGAAAGAAGAGAACCAGCGCGTCACCAGCTGCCTCGGCAAGGTTTGGCGTTCGCTCAATACCGCGTACAAGGAGGCATACCAGCGCATGGTAACCAACACCGCTGTCGTCTACCGAAGGAAGCGCCCAGATCACATCTACAATAATGCGCAAGCAGCAGTAGCGACAGTTACGATGCACCAATCTCGGTGCACCGCCTCTGGCCCTCCTCCTACACCGCAGTATCGTGCACGACAGCCGGCCACCATTCCTGTGCACCTCCCGTGGCCGCGACGACAACGAGGGCGATGCCTACTCACACCACCTGGACCAGCATTGGCGAACGGGCTTCTGCTTTCGTTGTTCGCGTGGCCGCTTCTTCATCAATGAAGAGGAGGTCAGGTGACAGCTGGCTGTGCATGAGAGCGGCAACGGACACAATGGCCCGTGCTGCCTCAAGGTGTACAAGTCGCTCCTCGCTCTCAACTCACATTTTGCCAAGCACGAGAAGGCTGGCAAGACGAAGACACGGAAGACACCACCACGACGCGTCCCCCGGTGATGCCAGTTGAAACACAGGGTGTTGGTGTTCCGGTGCTAGCCTTCACTCTTGCAGCATTGGCATGTAAGGAATTTAGTACGGAATACGTTTGCTGCGGAAACCTACGCCTGCTTCCCATGAAAGCAAGATCACAAACAGCTATTTTAATGTCGTGCTTCAAATGTTTCTTGACAGCATTCAATAAATGTATGATTTTATGATTTAGATGACTTTACTTCAAAGCCCTGTTCCATGAACACAAGCATCCACTCCCAAATTCAGATGTATCGAATGTGCAGTAGGAATCAAGTAGTAGCAGTGAAGTCTCACGCACAAGAGCGTCCATGGGTGCGTGCGTGCGTGCATGTATTTTGCCAGCTACTCACACGTGGCAAACAGAATGAGCAAATACGCAATATTAGCAGAGGCCTTCCTTTGTACTACCCAATCCATCAGCTTTATATTGAAATATTTATCCCATTAAAGCAGTATACTTCGAGCAAAATGTTACACAATGCAAAATTTCTTAGCATTGTTTTATTATAAAGCCGGGATGCTTCCTTCGCTTGTTTCAACAAACATCCCCGTTGCCACGGGGATAGTTCATGCGCAGTGTTTTTTTAAATGAAAGAAAACGATTACCAGCGTAATTTTTGTAGCATTATCCTATTTAGCTGATCACTATTCATCTTATGGAATTGTTTCTGCAAATCATTTGTTAGCATTGTATTTATTTTCTCCTTGAATTTAATACATTTTCACAGGTTTCTTTCAGTTCGACTGCTTACTAGCACACTATTCTATATTTCTGGTATTTTCTTTTGTTTTAAACAGTAATTTTCGCTTCCTCCTAAGAAAAAAGAGAAAAAGAAAGGCAAGGAGGATAAGTTTAACAGAAAAAAAAGTCTGGTTCGTTACCCTGTACGGGGGAAAACGGAATTCGGATTTAAAGACATAGGAAGATAGAAAGGCGACTTCAGCAACGGGAATCGGCGCACAAAACAAAAGCTACACTAAACACTGTTACAGTATCTCTTGCAATCCCGTAGACGGCAAGAAGCGAACTAGTGCTCTGGTTGCCTTTAGCGCACGTGTTTGTTGTGATCACTGTGACAGTAGCTTTTGCCCCGACAGTGGCTGGCTTTAACTCCGAAGAACTGACGCAGCAGCAAAACTTCCCTCTATGGCACCCAATAGTACACTGGCCTTGCTGGAGTCAACAAGTTCCACGAACCGCATGGGCTACCAAGGCAAGGAGAAACTGTTTTGCAGTATGCGCTTTAGCAGGGCAGAAGTTGGGGCGTGTTGGTAGTTCAATCGTAAACTGGGAAGCAGAGAGCAAGAACGACTCAAGTGCGCTAGGTATCCCAGTTTACGAGTGCACTATGCGGTTTGGTGTCGTGTTTAACAAGTGATTCTCATTTATGATTGAATGGGCCGACAGCCATGCCTGCGACCCTTGCGGCTGTGAAGAAAATATTTCGTAGTTTTTCGTCACCCACGCCGAAGCACTGATGGACAGTCGCTATGTGTCCTGTTAGACAATGTTCAAATATTGAATTTCTCTTAAGCTACCTCTACTGTTATATTAAGATATCTTATTATTTCAGTGGAAAATAAAAACACAGCAGAGACGGCCGTTGTCGCTCTGGTATAGCATCACCTCATGAAACTACGGCGTTGCTTCTGGATCCAGATCCAGTGCCCAACACGATTTTTCGCAGCTGGTTCAACGTGTCAACCCCGGCGACAAGCTGGCCTCCCGGGTCTTGAAGCCTACGCCCACCGCCTAATCATTGCAGGAACGATGCGCAGCCTAACCAAATGTAATAGCAGCGGTGCTTGGGTGAAGAGCGACGGTCTCGCTTTGAGTACACCAACAGCTTGTGCGATGCTGTCCTCGAACCTGGCGTCGACGAGGTGGAAGTCGTCGCATTCGACGCGTTGCCTTGCGCGTGGCCAATCGCACCTTAGCTTCCAACCACGACGGTTTGCAATTTCGTGAGACCAACCCCTGTGCCACTACAATGACAATGGCGGAGTAATTGTCACGGAGCTTTTCGTACTTCTCAAGCAGTACGGGGTCGTTTTGACAGTTCTTGTGGATACTATATGCTTCCATAAAATCGGCTATACAAGCCGGAGAAGGAAGCGTTGTTTCCCCCCCAGGAGATCCCCTACGACGCGTCTCTGGAGGAACCTGCGGACGCAGCAGCTCAAGCGTGAAGCGCAATGTTTTTTACAGTCCCACTGCAGTTGATTTGCATTGTCGTGATTGTTGGCCAGAGAGCTAAGATTTTTCTTTAGTTCTATAAATATGTTGACGCACACGCTTGATCTTTCTATTTCGAGTATCTTTTAATCATCCTTCTTCCAATCTCTTTATTTAAGCTACCTTGATATGGTATGCCTCAAGATTATGTTCATATGTACCTTTATCTAGGTCAATTGCCTACAGGGGACCTTGGTTACGAGAAGGAAATTAGCAGAATACAAATATGTTAGAGTGCATGTGGGGGCATTGTGAATTTCTTTTTTACTTGCATTTTGCTATGCTGTATTGTGTATTTTACTGTGTTTCCCACCCTGCTAAAATCCCAAAATATAGGATTGCAGTATCGATAAATAAATAAATAAATAAATGAATAAATAAATAAATAAATAAATAAATAAATAAATAAATAAATAATGACTGGAAGCTTACCACTGATGTGGAAAAAAAATGTAAAAACGTTGCATTCAACTGGTGCTAACATATGGGGATGACACTTTGAGGTCAACAAAGAAGCTCAATAATATGTTAAGGACCGCGCAGAGAGATATGGAACGAAAAATTCCTGGTCTAACGTTAAGAGACGGGAAGAGAGCGGTGAGTATTAGAAAGCAGACGAGTGTAGCTGATACAATAAGAGAGATAAAGATTGTGCCCCTCAACTGTGTGAAGAAGGATGACAAGTGAAGTGTTTATCGGCCACTTAATGGCAAACTGCAGCCCCGGCCTGGGTCGGCCCTGTACTGCACTATCTTCGGGATCGGCTCACGTATGCGGAGTGCCTAAAGCCTTCTTCACCTTCGCCGCCGGTAACTCCGGCCTTTCACTTTCTTCGGGATGGGTCCTTGCAGGGGGAGCGCTTAACGCCTGCGACACCTCCGCCGCGGGTCTGCCCGGCATTGCACTACCTGCGGGATCGGCCCACATATGGGGAGTGCTTAAAAAATTATGGGGTTTTACGTGCCAAAACCACTTTCTGATTATGAGGCACGCCGTAGTGGAGGACTCCGGAAATTTCGACCACCTGGGGTTCTTTACCGTGCACCTAAATCTAAGTACACGGGTGTTTTCGCATTTCGCCCCCATCGAAATGCGGCCGCCGTGGCCGGGATTCGATCTCGCGACCTCGTGCTCTGTAGCCCAATACCACAGCCACTGAGCAACCACGGCGGGTGGGGAGTGCTTAACGCCTGCTTCACCTCCGCCGCATGTGTTCCCGGTATTGCACTATCTGCAGGTTCGGCCGACGTATGAGAAATTGTTGGTTTACGCGCGGACGCGATCCGCCAGATCCTATCCATCGACAGCTTCACTGTAAAAAGTTCGGCAGAGCGACTTCAGAATGCTTACGTGTGAAAAGGCGCGTAAGCATGCTCCGTGGGCGACCACGCTTCCCAGATGCCGCTGAGGTAGATGCTTCGGAATGCATCCCAGGACACGCAGCACCGATGCAATGCCAAGTGCAAGGGACGTGCAGGACGCACCGACGTGACGTGTGCAATGACACACGCACTACGCACAACTCATATTTTATGCACTCATAATCTGGTGTCGAGAGCCCATCAGAATAGGCACAGCGCCGATGAAATCGAGACGTGGAAGGCAGTGACGGAACAGGGATGTGATGTCCACTATAACGCTTGCACTAGGAACAACTTTTGTCAAGAGTAACCATGGGGCCACCGTTGCATCGGGTGGTTCTTTCCCAAGTCGATGCCCATATGGAGACGGCGAAGACACAGTATATTTTTGGGCTGTTCATCCGCGAAGAACACAGCACAGTCATGACATACCATATCTTGCATGTAACAAGTAGGTTACAGACTGTGGCACGCGAGAGCATTGACAACTGTCGCCCTTGCCACGCTGTAGCCTCAGCCTTTCCTCTCGCCGGTTGTTGATTCTAGTATGGCTCCGGGTCCCGATAAGAGTAGAGAGGCACGCGTGGATACGTTGTTGCAATGGTTGACCACCGAAGTCGAGAGAAGTTGTCTGGCGTTTCATCCCATTCACCTTTCCAGAACCCGTAACTCTTCCCCCTGTTTATTTGCGCCCTCGTCCATTTGCAGAACGTCTGACCTGCCGCCACGGCCTCAGAGATACCATCTCTATTTGAACAGAATATGGCCATGTCATCGGCACACGCCAAACATTTTACATGTGTTGACTGTAACCTGAAGACAGTTATTCGTTCATTATTTTGGATAGCCTTACCCAAAGACGGCTCAAGGTATAGGCGGCGAACAATAGGGGCGACATCGGACATCCCTGCCGTAAAGGGAAAGGGGCCTTGGGTTGGCACATTTATTTGTGCGACAGGTTGTGTCGCGCTTTATGTGCCTTCTTGGTCAGAATGATGTGTTCCTTCGCACAGTCGTGCAAGCTCTTTTATGTCCTCAACTTACAGGATTTGTTGTATATTCGTGTGATGCAATGCATGGTGCCGTTAAAGATTATCTACGAGAGGTCGTGCTTCCGTACAGAATCTTGCATGTGCGGTTTCCAATGCAGTATCTCTCCAATATTACTAGAAAAAAACACTATAAGGGCCTAATAGACACTATGCTCCCTGTACCGATTTACCGTATATGAAACCTCGAAGGCCCAGGAGCTGTCCTCAAAAGGGTTCAAAGAATGCCAGCACACCCTTCGGTAAAATCTTTTTTTTCTTTAAATCGCACACTAATACATTGTCGATTAAAACATGGATGCATAACAAAGGTATTTTTGTCCCGTGGGCCATTAACTTCTTCTTATGCAAGAAACCTGAAATGATAGAGCATGTGTCTCTAGATTGCTGGGGTCCCATCTTTTTCTTGGATGAGCTACAAAGGAAGTTAAAGAAAGAGTTACGTTTACATCCACATGGAATAAGATTCTTACCGGTTGAAACAGAGGTTTTTTCTATAACGCTATAATGCTCCTGGGCATCCACAAATTGTGCAAAGCTGTTACGCAGTTCAACAATGCTGACGTGAATTTGCCACCTACACGTGATTAGTTCATTGACGGTGTAGTATGGTTCAGGGATGCCCTACGGGCACTCCCTGAACTGCCACCATGGATTGACATGTTAGATAAATTTGGAGCATTGAAAAAAATTTAAGATGTCGCGCCAGCAAAATCCTTGCTGACACGTTTTATCTTCTGTATATTGTTTGTGTATCTGTCAAATCCGACAATTATGAAAAAAGGAAGCTACCGCGGGTTCGAGGAAGCGTACTTATATCCCACCCCGTGGGCCCGGCTTAGATGCCCAGCCTGACCCACACGTACTAAATTTTCTTTTCACTTTCATTAATTGACCTTGTTTACACAAACTTGCTTGACAAAGTTGATGTCAGGCCGAGCATTTTAGACGTGGTTTAACTCTTTGCGCCCGTCGGCCATTATTGCTACAATCTTTCGGTCACGCCGACGACGACAACGCTGGATTTTTCTGTAATGAGGCATGTACTGCTTTCGCCTTAAGGAAAAAAGATTGGAGGAGACTTATGCTTCGCCTTTAAGAGTGGCACGCGATAGCATTCAAAGATCGCTGACTGCTTCTCACGCTTCCCGGCAAGTGCGGCTTATGTAACCGCAATATTTACCGGGAAACGCTGGCAGCGAACCCAATGAACGAAGACAAACCTTCTGATAGAAACGCGGCCTCTTGCGTGGGCCGCGACACGGTGGAGGTGAGCGCCATCCGGATTTGTTGCAAGGAACAGGCCGCGCCGCTTGATGGCCTTTGAGATTTGCGTGCGCAAGCCTTGGACGCCATGGCCGCCTATGAATGATAGCAACGCTTGAAAACGAGTTTCTTGTTGTTTCTTTAGTTTTCGTGTAACAAAATTATGTTTTCTTACGACGTCTTGTGTTTTCTTTTTATTACGACGTCATACGCTGGACGCTGCACACCGGCGCCCG
The DNA here is from genome assembly GCF_023375885.2 of Dermacentor andersoni. NCBI lineage: Eukaryota > Metazoa > Arthropoda > Arachnida > Ixodida > Ixodidae > Dermacentor > Dermacentor andersoni. The sequence continues at coordinate 378,690,435 of NC_092814.1, read as the reverse complement.
GTTTTCTACGACACTGGGCTCTTAGGTGTGGGACACAGGGTATATGCATACGTGAAAGACTTTCTGTCACAGAGGGAGGCGAATTTAAAATTTCTGGATGTAAAATCCCCTCCCATCACACTTGGGAGCAAGGGAACCCTGCAAGGGTCAGTGCTCTCACCCTTCCTATTCAACATAGCGATGAGGGGTCGCCCGGCAGAACTCAATACGATTAAATCGATTAAATTTAGCATGTACGCGGATGATATCAACATCTGGGTTAACAGTGGGAGTGACGCAGCCATCGAACTTAAACTACAGATAGCGGCGAATATGGTGGAAGAGTATGCAGCCAGCAGAGGCTTCGCGTGCTCGCCACAGGAATCGGAGCTGTTAATCATTGAGCCAAAACATCAAAGGAGACACGCTGGAAGCAGCAGACCCATCACTGTTTTCGTAAACGGAAATGAGGTTCCCAAGGTGGAGGAAATAAAAATTCTGGGCATGTATATCCAGAGAAGTGGATGCAACCTCACGACAATCAAAAAGCTAGAAGGATACGCGGCGCAGGTCACGGGGATCTTTAGGAGAATTTCACTCAAAGGCAGGGGCCTCAAAGAGAACAGCCTCCTCAGACTCATGCAAGCCACACCGTATCTTGTGTTTAGACGAGAAGAAAACGATAAAATAGATGCGATCTTTAGGAAGAGCGTTAAGAGAGCCCTAGGGCTCCCAGACTCGACCTCGAGAGATATCCTCCTCAAAATGGGGGTTCACAACACGCTAGTTGAACTCACTGAGGCAGTACGAGTGTCTCAGTTGGAAAGATTAGGCCAGTCTAAAACAGGGAGAAAAATCATGGAATGGGTAGGAATTCAATGTGACAGGGGTGCCCCGACTGACAAGAAAGACATTCCGTTGGACGTGCGTAAGCGCTTCCGAATCGCCCCCTTACCTAAAAATATGCATCATATCTACAACAGAGAGAGCAGAGCTCACAGGGCTAAGGCTCTAGCAGAAAAACTTAAAGACACACTGGCGCATAACGTAGCGTACGTGGACGCCGCTTGCGGCAGAGACGGGCCTGCGGTATCGACGGTGGTTGATGGCGACGGGTGCGTTAAGATAGCGTGCTCCACGTGCACGAGGGACGCCTGTACAGCCGAGGAGGTTGCAGTAGCACTTGCTTGTGCGGGCAGAAAAGCGGGAGTAATATTATGCGATAACAAATTAGCTATCCGATATTTTAACAAAGGGAGAATCTCGGAAGAAGCCCTCCACATTCTACTCAAAAACCCTCCCAGGAGGGACAGAACTTTTATTTGGGTGCCGGCCCATGAAGAAGTCCCAGGCAACGAAGCTGCTCACGAGCTCGCTAGAGCACTCTACCACCGGGCAACTCTAGAGCAGCCAGTTCCAGGGATAAAAGATAGCATGATCATGTGCCGGGAAATTGTCGATCACTACAAAGCTGAAAGAAGAATCGTTCCGCCTCCGCATCGGTCTCTCTCTCTGGAGGACGCTCGCATTTGGCGACGCCTCGAGGGAAACAATTATACATCACCACATTGGATCTACTTAACACAGACGAGGGACTATAACGACGCCCTCTGCAAAATTTTTAAGCAGAAAGGTACGCTAGATCATATAATGTGGGAGTGTGCTGGTTCCCCAGGGGCCAAGGAAAACATTGACAGTAGAGAAGCCTGGGAGGCCTTGCTCCAGAGCGAGGCTGACGACGACCAGCGTCGAGCAATCCGCCTGGCCGTTGAGGCCGTGAAGACTCACCGTCCTCAACGCGCGGGGACTGCTTCGTCCTCCCCCCCTACCTACGTGTAGGTTAAGAGGCGGGCACCCCAGCTCGGTGGAACAATAAAGTTTTCAATCAATCAATCAATTAACGCTGTCGCGTTAAAATGGAGCGTGGAAATCAATGGAACGCATAAGGCAGATAACCAGGGGAGCAACATAGTTACAGAATGGGTGTGAAAGGAAGGGAAGCGCATTTGAGGAGGGCAGAAAGTTAGTTGGGGGGATTAAATTAGGAAATTTGCCTGCGGAAGTTACAATCCGCTTGCGCAAGAAAGGGTAACTGGAGATCGCTTGGAGGAGCCTTCGCCTGAAGTCGGCATAAAAATAGGCTGATGATGATGATAATGCTGTGACTACAGGAATGAAAATTTAACGCTACTTCATATACCTAGCACTCTATAAAGACACGCAAGAAAAATGCCGACGGGGACACAGGTATTCGCTCTGTGATGTGTCCCTGTTTCGCTGTTCCTTTGCCCTTCTTTTATTGTATGCTAAGCACATCTTGTCAGAGTCTATCAACTCAAACTGTTCCACTTGATTATTATTGCTCTGTCTCGACGGTGAAAATCGATATATAGATAACGTTACATATATAACGTTATCTAGTGAGGCGAGCCTAGCAGTGCTATTGGAGGATATAGAGGGCAGTAAATAGGATATAATAGGGCTCAGTGAAGTTAGGAGGACGAAAGAGGCATACAGAGTGCTGAAAAGCAGGCACGTCCTGTGCTACAAAGGCTTAGCGGAGAGGCGAGAACTAGGAGTCGGATTCCTTATTAATAAGGATATAGCTGGTAACATACAGGAATTCTATAGCATTAAGGAGAGGGTGGCAGGTCGTGTTGTGAAAATTAATAAGAGGTAAAAATTGAAGGTCGTAATCGAGAGCTTCTATGAAGACGTGGAATCGGCGATGGGTAAAGTCAAAACAAAATACACTATACTGATGGGAGACTTCAATGCCAGGGTAGGCAAGAAGCAGGCTGGAGACAAGTCAGTGGGGGAATATGGCATATGCTCCAGGAATTGCAGGGGACGGTTATTAGTAGACTTTGCAGAACAGAATATTACGCGGATAATGAATCAGCAAGCAGGATAACCGAAAGCGGACGTGGAGGAGCCCGAATTGCAAGACTAGAAATGAAATAGACTTTATAGTCTGCGCTAACCCGGGCATCATACAAAATGTGGACGTGCTCATGAAGGCGCGCTACAGCGACCATAGGATGGTAAGAACTCGAATTAGCCTAGACTTGAGGTGGGAATGGAAGAAACTGCTACATAAGAAGCCGATCAATGAGTTAGTGGTAAGAGGGAAACTAGAGGAATTCCGGATCAAGCTACAGAACAGGTATTCGGCCTTAACTCTGGGCGGTCAACGCCATCGTTTCCTACACAATGCGCTTTATATGTGGTGTGGTTTGACAGCACATATGGGACACTTGCTTTCTCTCGGCGGTGCATGAGTATTCCGATTGTGGTTGCTACAACGTCAAGCTTTACAATCCGTTTCTATTCCATTTCCGCCATTCGTGCTCCGCGATTGATCAAAATCTTTCAGGCCACGCCCTGTTACCTTGCAAGTTACACGTTGCCACGGAAACCGCGAATACTTCTCATCTACCTATGACTTGTGCGTGCTGTTTATACTTGATTAGGCCCCTTAAAACCAAACAAATTATTCCAAATTTTTTAACTTCGTCGTGATTAGCACTCCGCTTTTTGTTAAAATTTTCGGGTCGCACCCACTTCACTTGTCGGTCGCAGAACGTCACGAAACCACGAACACTCACCACTTCGAAGTTGCGTGCACGCAATAAACTTCATTCTTATCCGAAACAAAACAGTTTTTCTTTTTAAGATAAAGGGAGACTGCCTCGGTCTGAAATGAACAGAGCATTGCTGTCCGCCAGTCGCTCTGGCGCTGAGTGCTCTTAGCCACCGACAAGATTTATTTGCGTGTGATAAAAATGAAGTTCGAAACAAAATATTAAGTGATCGCTTGTGTGTATTCGGAGTGAAACTCCACGGACTTATTTTAGCTATACATGCCCGCGCGCAACTTGAAGTTACGTTGAAACGGTGTTTGCTCAACTATTCGTATTCTTTCGTTGTTTAGCCCTTCAGCGAAGCAAATAAAATTCACCTTGACCCAAAGTCCGCTTCGCAAGCCGACGCGTCAATTCCATTGAAATAAACACGCTTCGTAGAACGGATGACCGGCATCCAAAGCAGCTGCCATACTGCGGGTTCTGTGTGACAGTGACGGGATGGGAAATCGACTCTACGAGTATATTGCTATGGCTCTAAATCTTTGAGTACTTGCGTTTATTTCGAAATCTATTCGAATCGCTTTTGCGTTGAAAGGACATAATTTTACTTATAGTAACACGCAATTGTGTATTCATTGAGCGTTTCGGTTGATTAAGAATTTGCTATTCGAGCCATCTGATAGAAAACATAAGGCAGAAAACATCGAAGATCAGTATCTAAATAGGCGAATAGTTGTAATTCTGCGGAATGATCAGTGGATCACGGAAATGCCACAAATGTACCAGAAAGAGTCTGGAAATAGCTTGGTGAAGGTTTTGATCGTTTTTTTCACGATGAATGTATAAACTTTTGAAATTCAATACTGTAAGATTTGTCGGACGATCGGCAATGGTGGTAGGATTTGTCGGACGATCTCGCCGCATCCACCATTTGTAACGGTTGAAGGTCGTAGAGAGAAACTTGGGAGGAAGTAGGCGTACAGGGTTTATTTATAGTATTTACAGTTTAAACAAGAGATACATTCGACAGAATATACAATCACGTCAAGACGAGCACACAGCTCACCAGTGCGTTGACGAGCACAGAGCACGACGACGAGCACATTCTAGCACCTTGACGACCAGGAGCACATCTAGCAGCCGACAACAGCCACTTATAAGCACTTCGTTTTCGCTAGATCCCTAGGTGAGACAAAACATTCCACACATCGTAAACAAGCCGCCTCTCGGCGAGATGGTTTACACACACGCGTACGCACAGTTTTCACTGCAGATTAGCAGCGTCAAACGTCAACGCAGTCGACCCGCCGCTTGCCCATTATATTTAGTCTTGGAAGGCGCGTTGGTTCCCCGAGCTGACCAGCCGCCGTGGCCACCGGTTGTCCCTTGTCCGGCGCCTCTAAATTCTAGAGCTGCCTTTCTCCTGAAGTCGCCACGTGTGCCAGCAGACTAGGTCGGCGGTGGCGGGTACAGTAACGATAGTTGGTCCGCTGATCGCGTTTAGCCATAACGGCGCCGAGGGGGTGATGAAGCGGCACCTCGAGGTCCCCACGAAATGAGTCACCACAGCAATTGTGGTAGGCTTCCATGGTTCTCTTCGGGGAAGCTCGCAACGCTCGCAGCTGCAGCTGGCTGAGAAAGTGTTGCCACCTCGGCAGGCCATTCCTAACAGCTCCTCCATGGCCCGGAAAATCTCGACTGACCAGTGCTGACAACCGCTGGGAAGGAAGAGAATGGCTGGCGAGCAAGAAGTTGGCTTTGCTCTTTGCAATCCCTGCGCACTTGGAATGCCTGCAACCATCTCACAACAACCGGCACAGAAGAGTCGATCCCGGTAACACAATACCGCTCAGCGTGCAAACGCCCGGATACAGCTGTTAACCCACAAGACATCCTATCAAAATTTATATGCAAGCCACTCAACTGGGAACCCCAAATTTTGCCCCGCAAATTTTGTGCCGCCAAAACAAGCGTTCACGTTCCCTCTGAGTTCGACCAAACCTGACCGTCGCGCTGCACAAGAGTAAAGGTTTACGCAGAATTAAACTGAAGGCTCTCAACCACCAATACCCGAGCATAACTTAAGCAGCCTAGCTTCACGAAAAGTCTGTTCTTACCCTATCGCAGTGGCGTTCTTATCGCACGTACGGTTGACACTGAACCGTCTGGCCATCTCCCCAGATACGTAATCACAATTGCGCTAGCTTTCTGGTCTCTATTCAGAACGCGTACTTGCGTCGTACGTAAGCATTTCATCACGCTTACTCACATTTGTTCCTTTAGTCCACACAGGATACGTAGCTTAAATGAACTACTAGCCTTGCGTATCTTACGCACTCCGCCGAACCCTTAAAAAATGCGTCTGCTAATAACTCGTTCCACGCACGCTTACTAGAGAAGTCAGAACACGGCCGCCCTAAACACACACGAGAAATGCAGTCATAAATCTGCTTCCTTCCGTCCACACAGGACATGCGCTAATGGAACTAAGAACGCTTTTCAGTGCAAATTACGCACTTACTGAAAACCTACGCGCTTAACCTTAGAAAATAAAAAAACAGATAAAGAAAGAAGGTTAACTAATACACATGCGCGTTACCATAGGCCGCTAAACGATAACCTTGACTTCAGGTTACTCACACACACAAAAAAAAGAAAGCCTATCTACTCATTAATTAACTCCTCGCGAGACTAAATGTTTGCATAAAACACCTCTTTCAAACCTCGGAGCTTCTCAAATGAAAACATAAAGAAAGCTCATACCTTACTTATTCAAAGAAATTTTTAGTCTCAAATCGCGAAAGTTATCCAATGCTCAAAAAGAAAACAAAACAACACTTTTTACTTCTACGGAAGCTCTCTTGGCCTCCCGTTCCAAACGCTTACGACTGACTCATACTTTTGAGCCCTACCCGAGGTGGTCGCGGTTCGAAAGCTATTCTGGCTACCCAGGAACAACAAAACGGCCGACACACTGGCAGCTCCTTCCACACGTTACAGTTTCTGGCCAGTTTGCGTCCTGGGACCACGCTTACATTATTAACTCGACTGACCGCGTCGCGACTCCTCATTACCTCTTCTCGTCTTGCCACCTTGCGCTCCTTCGCACTACATACTGCACCTCGAAAAGAATGACAGAACGACGAGGAACGTAACATCCCCGTGCCCTTTGTCCGTGTCCGTGCAGAACATGCTTCTCAGTCTCTCTTTGACCGGTGGCTCGAACGTGTTTGATGCGCCAACGTCGTCAACGACGACCGCACCTTTCTTCTCCTCGCGCCTTGGGTTTTCGCGCCTCTCGCCCGTTTTGGCTGCGCTACTTTATCTACGGCTTCCCAATTTTTACCGCGCTTTTTTAGCGGCGCTTTCTTTTTCAACTCGCTTTCATGTCGCCTTCTGGCGCCTCGTGCTGGCCGGTACACATCTCGTCGGCCCGGATCGATCTCTTACCCGCACAGTCCGAATGGTCTTTAACTATATCATCCCTCTCTTGGCTACCTATACTGGCGGAGAGCTGCACCGATCCCTGAACAATGCAGTTGTTTTCCCTTGACCTACGCAGCTCGCAATCCTGAGAGCTGCCCTCAACTGCATCGTCCAGCTGGCACTGCACTTCGGCACGCAGATCTGAGTCCACATGGGTGCTCGCGTCTGTCGGGTCAGCAGTTATCTCTACTTCGTTCATAACCTCGTTAACATTACCTGCGACGCAGACGCGCGGTGACTGTGCCAATTCAATCACAGCTGGCCTAGCTGTCTCTACAGTGCTCTGCTGGCACAGCACCTCGTAGCTCTCACTACGGCCTTTAACGGCCTCTGCTGCCACTAGGGCATCATTAGCTTCTCGCTTTTTCCGTTCACCTACGAATGTGCCGCTACTCTCGCAGGTACTACTACTTCTCTCGCCTTTCGAGCAAAATCTGCTATCTGCTTCTTCCCACTTTCGCTGCATCCAGCCTACAGATATCTCAAGATGCTGTTCGCTGCAAATCCCCTATCTGTTTCTTCACAGCCGCCATTTCTTTTTGAAGCTCTTTCCGTTTTCGCTCACGCTCTTGGCGTTCTTGCCTAATTGATTCCCGTTCCTGTCTTTTACTTAGAATTCGTTTGCCCATTTGTTCTATGAATTTCGAATCATTGCCACTTTGCAGAATGGCTTTACGAGTCTATGATTCCGTCAAGTCCTCCTTTACGTCTACCTCGACCTCTTCACACAACCAAAACAGGTCAGCTCTCGTCAAACACAATAGGAACATGGTCGTTACTTTAAGCTTTGGCTCTGCTGTCACACAATACTTGCTGCGATACCCACGCAAATCAGAATGCAAGTAAAAGATCCCCAGCGATTCAAACCAACAAACACAGCGCAATTGAAGCCTGGTAAATCTTACAGCCAAAAAGCAAAACGCTTACCCATTGAAGCAGCACCATATCACCAGTCCTTCTCCGCCGTACCCAGTCAGTTGCAAGAGGTGGTCAATCCCAATTCGCCTCCAAATTGATCAGGATACCGGTCGGTCACTATGTGCCAAAGTCCGTGAGCTGCCGTTGCTATCTCCGGAGTCGTAGGCCGATCTACGAGCCGTAGGCCGATCTCACCGCTGCCATCCAGATGTAAGATTTGGAGTCGGGCTCTTAGGATGATCGCAGGAACTTAGGGCGACAGGACTAGGCGAGCAGGATTTATTCACAGTAATTACATCTCAAACATGGGATACATGTACACAGTCTAGCGTGACTCCCAAATGGAGCCCGCAAGACGAAGCATACAGCAAACGAGCACACAGCTCACGAGTACATAGACGAGCAGAGAGCACGACGACAAGCACATTCTAGCACCTTGACGAGTACGAGCACATCTAGCAGCCGACAACAGCCGCATATAAGCACTTCGTGTTCCCTAGATCCCTAGGTGAGGCAAAACGTTCGACTCCATCTTAAACAAGCCGCCTTTCGGTGGGACGGTGCACACACACACACGTAGGCAAAGTTTTCACTGCCGATTAACAGCGTCAAACGTCAACGCAGTCGACCCGCCGCTTGCCCATTATATTGAGTCTTGAAAGACGCGTTGGTTCCCCGAGCTGACCAGGCACCGTGGCCACCGGTTGTCCCTTGTCCGGCGGCTCTAAATTCCAGAGCTGCCTTTCTCCTGAAGTCGCCACGTGTGGCAGCAGACTAGGTCGGCGATGGCGGGTACAGTAACAATAGTTGGTACGCTGATCGCGTTTAGCCGTAACGGCGCCGAGGGGGTGATGAAGCGGCACCTCGAGGTCCCCACGAAATGAGTCACCGCAGCAATTGTGGTAGGCTTCCATGTTTCACTTCGAGGAAGCTCGCAACGCTCGCAGCTGCAGCTGGCTGAGAAAATGTTCCCACCTCGGCAGGCCATTCCTAACAATACGTAGATAATGAGCAAAAACGAGATCACTGATATTTCAAAGCATAACAAAACACAATCACGTCATACTAATTACATAAAATAAGCAGTAAATAGTCTAAAAAATATAATTATTCCTGCGTTGTAGAGATCTATGAAGAAATTCATGATTTACTCGGTCTTGAACAAAGAAAGAAAATATTGTTTCAGGGCACTAGGCAAGTTCGATGAATTAATGACTCCCACTGGGAGTCCGTTCCAGGTTTTACTGCCTGTGAACTGTAGCATACGCTCTCCGTATATATTGCTACACGGTGCGAGATTAAAACGACATGCCGTTACATTTCGTGTACAACGCGAAGACGAGTAAAATATGGATGAGCTGAATGGGTGGTTGAATCTAGCAACCCTATAAACACTCAATAAAATGCTCTGCTGACGTAAATAGTGAAATGGTAATATATGATCTTGGTGGAATACTGGGGCAGTGTGATTGTAACTCTCAGAATGAGACATAATTCTAATTGCGCGTTTTTGGAGCTTAATAATCGGATTTAATATGGTTTTATCCGCCCATCCCCATTTGTCGATGCAATAGCTTAAGCGACGTTCAATAAAAGCAAAATACATAAGTGCCAAATATTGAGGTGTCAAAGTACTCGCGAACTAGAGTTCAGCCGTAGCAACCAAATGCTAATCTAGAGCAGACGCTGTTTATGCGATCTTCCCATTGCAGGTGCTTACCACAATTACCCCAATGTATTTATACGAACTTGGCTGATGTAATGGGAGGATATTTATATGTATGTTTGAAGGTGTAGTGTCTACTATGTTCGTGACGAAAAAACAATATATTTTGTTTCATTTCTGTTAATTGTTAATTTGTTAGCCAGGAACCCGTCAGATATTCTGTTTAACTCTAGATTTACCTGATCAATAAGTTCTGCAGTATTATCCGCAGTTACGATAGTACATACGTCATCAGCGTACATCTATATTTCTGCAGAGTTTATAATTTGTTGCAGGTCATCTATATACGACGAAAAAAGAAGCGTACCTAATACGGAGCCCTGAGGAACTCCAGTAACATCATTTTGTTTTGAAGAAGTTTTGTTATTGACTTTCACGACCTGAGATCGATCGCGCATATAACTTGATAAAAAGTCAAATACTGCCTCGAAACCCACAATGTTTAAGTTGGTCCATCAAGATGCAATGATCCACTGTGTTGAATGCTTTCTTTAAATCTAAAAAGACGATAGCTGCTAGTTTATTTAGTTGTAAAGCCATATTTATCTTTTGCTTTATCGTGATGACTGCAGCAGCTGTTGAGAAACGAGGTCTGAAACCATGTTCCTGATGACAGAGCACATTGTACTTATCAAGGAATATTTTCACCCGATTCGATAAAACGTTTTCAAAACAATATTGATCATGCTTAAAACAGAGATTGGCCTATAATTTGAGGGGTCAGACGGATCACCTTCTTTATGGATTGGAATTACTTTGGCAATTTTGTGAGAATGTGGATATACTGCTTGAGTAATAGAGTTAGTGAACATTCGACACAAAACTCGGCCTAATATACCGATATTTTCCTCTAGGACCCTTACAGAAATGCCGTTGGGTTCTGGCACTTTATTGCTAGGTCTATTTGATATGTTTGAAAGGATGTCACTGAGCTCTATCTCTCCTAGAATAAGCGAATTTACTACTGGATTAGGAGCGGGAGGAGCTCCACCATTTAGCTGTGATAGTTGAGCGGCTGGTGCTGGACCTACAGTAGTAAAATACGTGTTGAAGTCTTCAACAGTGTCTGCATCGAGAGTGGGAGGATAAACGCACTTGTTTCTCTTTTTACCAGTAACCTCATTTACTATTCGCGGCAGTTGTTTGGAATCGCCTGCAGCTTGACTGATACGTTACGAATTAAAATCTCTATTTCGGACCCCCATCATGGACACCGCTTTGTTGGGAAATGTCCTGTACTGGCCTAAGTAGTAAGCATTACTCCTATTATGCTTCCATTGGTTATACCAGTATTCTTTTGTTTTAAGTATTTCCATAATTTGTGTCGTCATCCCTGGACAAATAGGCTGATTATAAGAAATTCGAGTATATGTACTGCTACATACATTTATCAAATGGCTAATTAAGTTCATTAAGTTGGAAAACTCTATGTGTAGGTTATCATTGTACACTTCTTTTAGGTCGGCCTCAAGGATTTTATCTCTAAACATTCTATAATCTAATCTAGTTTTAAGCCTCACGTCAACTTTGTTGTTTAGAGTTTGACTGTTAAATGTCGTGAAGATAGGCAAATCGTCTGAACGAGGTAGACTGTACACTCCACTATCAATACCAGACTCAACGTTCATGAATGCATGATCTATTAGAGTAGCCGTAGTGCTTGCTACACGCGTCGGTTGACATATTTAATTTTGTAAATTGAGCAATTTAAGCAGGGAAGAACAATCCTTGTGTGTTGGATTAAGTACATCAATGTTCAAGTCACCAACGGTTACAACCTGCGTAGCTTGGCAGTTTTGTAAGCAAGATAAAATTGATTTCATTTTATCGACAAAACTTCCAGGGCTCTAATTGGGAGGTCGATAGACCACGCCTACAATATAACCGCTTCCTATTTTCACAAACAGTACTTCAATATCGCAGGAAGAGAATGTGCTCGCCGGCTGTATTGTAAAATCGAGATTATTTCTCACAAAAACCGCGACACCGCCCCCTCAATAACGTGAAAAACGCGGGCGGGATATTAATCTGAACCCTGGCATATCTACGATTTCATCGTTCAATTGCCAAGTTTCACTTGCTGCAATGACGTCATACAAGAAATTATGCACCGACAGGAATGAGGAAGAGCGGCAGGAGAAGACGGAATAATTATTCCGTCTCCTGCTGCCGCTGTTCCTCGTTTTATGTCTTACAAAGCCCATCTGACCACATCGCTAGTTATAATAGGAGTTTCAGTATCCTGTTTATTACTGGTTCTAATGGAGGTAACCTGATTTCTCTGGGCACTGTACAGAACATTACAGAATTCTGCCGCTTCATTTACTATATCTTCGAGATTGCTGATGATAACACCATGCTTATCATTCAGTGCATACATCTTGGTTTGTCCTTTGCCAAGTTTCTTTGTCACTGACTTCAGGCTGCGTCCATTTTTGATGGCTTCTTCAGTCTTTCTCACGCTATAGTTTCGAATATCATTTATTTTCGCTTTGTTGGTCAGTTTTGACAGTTCTGCGAATTCTATGTTATCTCTGCAGTTGGACACTTTCATTCTTTGTCGTTCTTTTATTAGGTCTTTGTTACTTGGGAGAGCTTGCCTACTGATTGCCTTGGTGCCTTGCCTCCCACTTCAATTGCTGCCTCTGAAGCCAGCCTAGTTACGGTTTCATTCATTATCTCTATGTCATCTTCCTCTCTCTGTTGTAAGGCTGCATATTTGTTTGCAATTAATAGCCTGAATTTTTCTGCCTTTACCTTTACTTCTTGTAGGTCGACCTGTTTCTTCTTGACCAATTTTACTCTTTCTGTCTTCCAATTGAGGTGAATCCTAGCCCTCCCTAACCTATCATCACTGCACTTTACCTTACCCATCGCTTCTACATCATGCACTATGCTTGTATCAGCACAAATTATGAAGTAAATTTCATTTCTTGCTTCACCATTAGGGCATTTCCAGGTCCACTTTTTGTTGCTACGATTCCTGAAAAAGGCGTTCATTATCCGAAACTCATTCCTTTCTGCGAATTGTACCAGTATCTCTCCGCTAGCGGGCCTAGAATATACGCCGTAGTTGACAATTGATTGTTCCCCAGCCTGCCTTTTCCCCACTTTTGCATTGAAGTCGCCAATTGCTACAGTATACTGAGTTTGCAGTTTTCTCATCGCTAATTCAACATCTTCACAAAACCGATCTACTTCCATATCGTCGTGACTGGATGCCGGAGCGTAGGCTTGTACTACCTTTAATCTATACCTCTTATTAAGTTTGATTACGACTACAGCTACCCTCTCATTATTGCTGTAGAATTCGCGAATTTTGCCCACTATATCCTTAGGGATTAGGAATCCTACCCCGTATTGCTTCTTATCTGACAGACCTCTATAGCAGAAGACATGGCCGTTATTCAGGAAACTATAAGCCTCACCAGTTCTTCTAACCTCCCTAATACCGATGATATCCCAAACAATGTTTGATAAATCCTTAAAGAGTCCTGTTAAGCTAGCCTCACTCCATAGATTTCGGCAATAAAAGGTGGACAGGGTCAGTTTCCCTTGGCGGCCCGTCTGGGTCCAAAGATTCTTAGCACCCTCTGCTGCGTTACAGGTCTGACCGCCGCCTTGGTCATTTGCTCCCCAGCTGCTGGGGACTGATGGCAATGGTTTTATCGAAGGAATCATTCGAGAGGTAGTGGCCGCATGCTGCAAAAGGGAGGCGAATTCCTGTTCTGGTGAAGGAGTGTCTTTGTTGAAGCTTAGAGGGCCTTCCTAATTTTCTTGTGCCTGGATTAGTATAGCCCCACTCACTCTCGGCACCTTTCGCCGGTGTCAGGTGTCACTCCAAGCCTGCATATGCAGTGCTCTGGAGGAGGCGAATTTCAAACTCACCATCGGCAAATTAAAAAAAAAAAATCCTATTGAAGGATTCGAACTTCCGACTATGGCAACCCAGCATTCCACATAGCTAACTCAGATAATGCCGTAGGCGGCGATGCTATCTTATCGCCTAGAAGTACAGCCCAGAGGGCCCTACGTGCCTAAAAACTTATTCGATTTATCCGCGATAGCTGTGTTTTCATGATCGTGTTTGGTAAATCAATATAGAACGGTTTCTAAACGGTTCTAGCCTCGTAGTTCCTGAATCGCACGTGCGCAGACGGCCGTGAATTCGGCTAGGCAAATCCTACAGGCTTACCGACGACCTTTCACAGTTGCGAATACATGCTCGTGAGCAGAAGGAGTAAAAACGGAAACCCGCGAAGACGAATATAAGTGGAAATGTAGAAGAAATGACTGCACGCAAACTACGACTTTTGTTTTACTTCAAGAAAATCTGTACGTGAACTTTGGAAGTGCTGTCGTTACGTTATTTTTTTTCTTATTGTTTGCATGCTGCTGCAAGCCTTCTCATCACTTTTTGTCTTCCTTTAGCGCTGCAATTTTTTTTTTTTTTTGAGTGTGGGGTGGGGGGCTTTTATTAGAAAGTCAGCGCGAGGCATATCGGTAGAGTCAGTTTATATCCATTTGGTATATCCCAAATGCGTGAAATCACGCTTGAATTATCTGCGGTATACGGGTTTTGGTGATCGCGGCAACTGGCACGGCATTGTATGTCTCAATGGTTCTAACATCGTGGTTTCGGAGTCTCCCGTACGCCAGCTGCCATGAATGCAAGATACACGATATATTTCTGGCGGAATTCAACAGCACTTAAAAGCAGTGTGGAAAAAAAGAAAACAAGGAAATGAAAACACTTTCTCGCTTACCGGGAATTCACTAGTCGCTTCTGGAGGGAGGTACACCAAACAGTTCAAGGTCTCGGCAGCCTATCTCATGCATCGGAGAAGTCTTTCCGAACGAGACTGAACTGGTACTGATTCGCCGCGCAAGGCTGAAACGTCGGATGTGTGGAGAGTGGGCGGCTTTAAATTAGCAAATATCTGCCATTGACATGCACGACAATTCCACGGCAGATGAAAAATAACTCAGCATTGTTTGTGGCATAACAACAATTATATGAGAAGTAGACCGACGTGCCAAGTTGGTTAAAAATGAGTACACATATTTGGCACGTTGTTCGTTGCCAACCACAGTGGAATAAACAACAATATCCTTAACGCAACCCTAAAAACCCCAACAGAAATGCAGAAAGAAAGATGCTAATAACTACAGACTGAACAAAACTAATGGCTTGAACTGAAGCCAGCGAAGGAATGCCACACTCAAACAGAGAGAAAGCTCTTCATTGGAAGGCAAATGAATTGGTCAGCATATATTCGCCTACATGCTGCTCGGCGGAGAATGCCACGAATGGGAACAAAGGCTTTAGAAGATGGTGGGCTGAAGAATAGAGAAAGAGAAAATAAAACGTGCAGGTCTTGGGATATTATGGACACCAGAGTAAACCTCCTAGGCAACAAGGCAGATAATCACTTTCAAACTGTACGCGTAATCAAAAATAGAATCCATTTTTGGTGAGATTACGTGGGTGTGTCTTAGTTTGGTTCAACATATAGACTGGTTCAGCATATAAAAACAAAAAGTAAGTGTCTTGGGCTGTTCTCATGGGTGAGGCAAGGGAAGTAGCATCCGCGTCAAAGGAAAGGGGCCTTAGTCGAGCTTTTACATGTTTATTTTATATCGAAATGGCTTGCCTTCTTAAGCTGGGGACTGAAGCAGGATGTGCTCCTGAGAATCCACGGCTCCACAGTTGTAGAAGATGGACTTCTAGTAGGACATTGCGAAAAAGAAGTTTGCTTGTGTATGCAATGTTTAGTCGAAGGTGGCGGTAGAGGGTCCCAGAGGCCGGGGTAGGCATTTTGGTAGCCTTTAAAATAATGCCTTTATTTGTGTCGCATGTGGGGTACAAGACAGCGGAGGCCAGCAGTAAAAGTTGTCATAAATGACAGCTTGACAAAGCCGCAGGCGCCCATGCACATGACAGCGGTATAGCGGCATTGCTTACATCGAAAAACAAAAAAAAAACACAAAAAAACACACAATACACAGTACAATACAGTACATAATACACCCTAATAAATAAATTCCATTTTCCGGAAATTGAAACAAAAATGATCGTGATATAAGGCAGCAAGTGACGACACAACAAATACCTTGAAGCAATTAAAAAAGAAAAAAATTCATACGGAGGTATAGCTGACTAAGGTAAAAAAACAGCGGAGGCCAGCAGTAAAAAGACAGTGGAGGCCAGCAGTAAAAGTTGTCATAAATGACAGCTTGACAAACCGCAGGCGCCCATGCACATGACAGCGGTATAGCGGCATTGCTTACATCGAAAAACAAAAAAAAAACCCAAAAAAACACACAATACACAGTACAATACAGTACATAATACACCCTAATAAATAAATTCCATTTTCCGGAAATTGAAACAAAAATGATCGTGATATAAGGCAGCAAGTGACGACACAACAAATACCTTGAAGCAATTAAAAAAGAAAAAAATTCATACGGAGGTATAGCTGACTAAGGTAAAAAAACAAAATTCACTACAATTCAAATTACGATTCAAAAATACAAGTCATAAATACAATTCACTCATCAGGTGGAAATAACATCCACACTTATATAATAAAAGTGGGTAATGAAAACATGGTCACATAGAATAAGAAGAAATGAATTAATTAAATCATAAATAGGTTGAGAACAAGGATAAAAAGAGAGTAGCGTAATTGCAGATTGTCAGTGACAGTCAAAGACATGATCATTTATATAATATTTCCAGAGTTCTTTAAATGCACATACTCCAGCACTTTAGTTTCTCTATTCAGTTTATTTAAAAATCTCGCTAACTGATTTTCCAGCGTTTGAAGATCATATGTCGTGCGGTATGTTTTTACATTACAGTTTTCGTTGTAACGAGTGACATGGCGAGGGGCCTCACTATGAAGGTTCGCCAACTGTTTTAAGAATGTGCCGCCATTTTTTATTTCCTGTTTATAAACCTTCATCATCATCATCATCATCATCATCATCATCATCATCATCATCATCAGCCTGGTTACGTCCACTGCAGGGCAAAGGCCTCTCCTATTCTTCTCCAACTACCCCGGTCATGTACTAATAGTGGCCATGTTGTCCCTGCAAACTTCTTAATGTCATCCGCCCACCTAACTTTCTGCCGCCCCCTGCTACGCTTCCCTTCCCTTCGAATCCAGTGCGTAACCCTTAATGACCATCGGTTATCTTCCCTCCTCATTACATGTCCTGCCCATGCCCATTTCTTTTTCTTGATTTCAACTAAGATGTCATTAACCCGCGTTTGTTCCCTCACCCAATCTGCTCTTTTCTTATCCCTTAACGTTACACCTATCATTCTTCTTTCCACAGCTTGTTGCGTCGTCCTCAATTTAAGTAGAACCTTTTTTTTTGTAAGCCTTCAGTTTTTTGCCCCGTACGTGAGTACTGGTAAGACACAGCTGTTATACACTTTTCTCTTGAGGGATAATGGCAACCTGCTGTTCATGATTTGAGAATGCCTGCCAAATGCACACCAGCCCATTCTTATTCTTCTGATTATTTCAGCCTCATGATCCGAATCCGCCGTCACTACCTGCCCTAAGTAGATGTATTCCCTTACCACTTTCAGTGCCTCGCTACCTATCGTAAACTGCTGTTCTCTTCCGAGACTGTTAAACATTACTTTAGTTTTCTGCAGATTAATTTTCAGACCCACCCTTCTGCTGTGCCTCTCCAGGTCAGTGAGCATGCATTGCAATTGGTCCCCTGAGTTACTAAGCAAGGCAATATCATCAGCGAATCGCAAGTATCTAAAGTATTCTCCATCAACTTTTATCCCCATTTCTTCCCACTCCAGGTCTATGAATACCTCCTGTAAACACGCCGTGAATAGCATTGGAGAGATCATATCTCCCTGTCTGACGCCTTTCTTTATTGGGATTTTGTTGCTTTCTTTATGTTGGACTACGGTGGCTGTGGAGCCGCTATAGATATCTTTCAGTATTTTTACATATAGCTCATCTACACCCTGATTCCGTAATGCCTCCATGACTGCTGAGGTTTCGACTGAATCAAACGCTTTTTCGTAATCAATGAAAGCTTTACGGAAACCTGCCTGGTTCTTTGGTTCACAGAAGTCTAAGGTGTTCCTGATTCTATTTGTGATTACCTTAGTAAATACTTTGTAGGCAACGGAGAGTAAGCTGATCGGTCTATAATTTTTCAAGTCTTTGGCGTCCCCTTTTTTATGGATTAGGATTATGTTAGCGTTCTTTCAAGATTCCGGTACGCTCGAGGTCATGAGGCGTTGTGCATATAGGATGGCCAGTCTGTCTAGAACAGCGTTCACACCATCCTTCAACAAATCTGCTGTTACCTGATCCTCCCCAGCTGCCTTCCCCCTTTCCATAGCTCCCAAGGCGTTCTTTACTTCTTCCGGCGTTACTTGTGGGATTTCAAATTCCTCCGGACTATTCTCTCTCGCATTATCGTCGTCAGTGCTACAGGTACTGCATAAATCTCTATAGAACTCCTCAGCCACTTGAACTATCTCATCCATATTAGTACCGATATAGCCGGCTTTGTCTCTTAACGCATACATCTGATTCTTGCCTATTCCTAGTTTCTTCTTGACTGCTTTTAAGCTTCCTCCCTTCCTGAGAGCATGTTCAAGTCTATCCATATTATAGTTCCTTATGTCAGCTGTCTTACAATTGTTGATTAACTTCGAGAGTTCTGCCAGTTCAATTCTAGCTGTAGGGCTAGAGGCTTGCATACATTCCCGTTTCTTAATCTAATCTTTCGTCTCCTGCGATAACTTACTGCTATCCTGTCTAATGAAATTACCGCCGACTTCTACTGCACAGTCCTTAATGATGCCCATAAGATTGTTATTCATTGCCTCAACACAAAGGTCATCTTCCTGAGTTAAAGCCGAATACCTGTTCTGCAGCTTGACTCGGAATTCCTCTACTTTCCCTCCTACCGCTAGCTCATTGATCGGCTTCTTATGCACCAGTTTTTTCCGTTCCCTCCTCAAGTCTAGGCTAATTATAGTTCTTACCATCCTATGGTCACTGCAGCGCACCTTGCCGAGCACGTCCACATCTTGTATGATGCCAGGGTTAGCGCAGAGTGTGAAGTCTATTTCATTTCTGGTCTCGCAATTTGGGCTCCTCCACGTCCGCTTTCGGCTAAGCCGCTTGCGGAAGAAGGTATTCATTATCCGCATATTATTCTGTTCTGCAAATTCTACTAATAACTCTCCCCTGCTATTCCTAGAGCCTATGCCATATTCCCCCACTGAATTTTCTCCAGCCTGCTTCTCGCCTACCTTGGCAGATAAGTCGCCCATCAGTATAGTGAATTTTGTTTTGACTTTATACATCGCCGATTCCACGTCTTCATAAAAGCTTTCGACTTCCTAGTCATCACGACTGGATGTAAGGGCGTAGACCTGTACTACTTTCAATTTGTACCTCTTATTATGTTTCACAGCAAGACCTGCCACCCTCTCGTTAATGCTGTAGAATTCCTGTATGTTACCAGCTATATCCTTATTAATCAGGAATCCGACTCCTAGTTCTCGTCTCTCCGCTGAGCCCCGATAGCACAGTACGTGCCCACGTTTTAGCACTGTATATGCTTCTTTTGTCCGCCTAACCTCACTGAGCCCTATTATATCCCATTTACTACCCTTTAATTCCTCCAATAACACTGCTAGACTCGCCTCACTCGATAACGTTCTAACGTTAAACGTTGCCAGATTCAGATTCCAATGGCGGCCTTTCCGGAGCCAGGCATTCTTAGCACCCTCTGCTGCGTCACAGATCTGACCGCCGCCGTGGTCAGTTGCTTCGCGGCTGCTGGGGACTGAGGGCCGGGATTTGATTGTTGTATTCGTATAGAAGCTTGTGGCCAAGTACTGCACCAGGGTGGCCAATCCTGCTCTGGTGAGAGAGTGCGTTACCGGTTCTAGTCACCGGGATCAGGCCGCACTCCAAGCCTGTTTATGCAATTTTCTCAACACACGGTTTTTTTTTTTCCGGTGGAAAATTGCGCGGCACCGGGATTCGAACCACGCTCCTCTTGCACGCGAGCCAGATACTCTACCGCCACCGCAGGAGTTGTACGTCTTATTTAAGCTACAGTGGTGCCTTCTTTTATCAGTCAAGGTGCACCAGTCAAGGTGGATCTATATATAATCTGAGCTCGGTTAAACCGCACAGATGTCACTAGACTGGAAAACCTGGTATTTAATACCTGCAGATGTGTGGCCATACATGAAGAAAGAGATTTTTAGAGGGTCCACTTATAGTAATAAACAAAAAGAAAACAAATATTTAAAAGGGCAGAAGAAAAATCAGAACAAAAAAAATGGCTGTGGCTTAGCTAAGGTTAAGCCCAGGATGCGAAGCATACTAGCCTTTATTTTAGTTGTTGAACCACTGTTTAGCCTGGTGAACTGCTGTTGCTTGGCTATATTTGGTTCGGCTAGACGAAGAAACAACTCATGCGTTACTCTGCTTATTCCTTTATTTTCAAACCAATAAATACGCTGTGGTGACCAGTAAAGTAGTGGCTCTTTCCGTGGCTCTTTCTAACTTGCGCTTTGCGGTCTGACGAGCGGCCCTTTCCTTTCCCGCCATCGCGCTATACAACTGGCCTCGACGAGAGAGCGCCGCTCTTTTATACAGCTGTTATGACGCCAGTGCCCTAGCGGGAGGAACGGGAGTTAGGCCGCAGCACCGGCTGTGCGACCGCAGAGGAGCGCAAGAGTTGAGCCCGGCTTGCAGCTGTTGTGACGTCAGTGCCCTAGCGGGAGGAGCGGGAGTTAGGCCGCAGTACTATCTGTGCGACCGCAGGCGAGCGCACGAGCTGAGACCCGGCTATGTAGCTACGCGGCCGCAAGCGAGCGCACGAGTTGAGCCTCCGCTTTTGCAGCTGTTATGACGTCATATGGTAGCTACGCCGCCGCGCGCGGCGCAGAAAGCAAGAGCTTGGTTGTGCGGCTAGTATGCTTCGCATAATAAGAAGTGAGAGAACAGGGGATTTGAACGCGTGACCCTTGGATGTTGCCCAGAGAGATAGCTCAGTCGGTTGGTCCGTCAGGCCCCAGGCTCCGTTGAAGCGCCATTACTCCTGTCCAGAGCCTCATACTTATGTGGAAAGTGACCGTTGTTGTCCGCGGTGGTCGATTTTGGACGGCATACTTTCTTGGAAAAAATGGCCGCCCGTCGATGAGAGGCAACTCGAGTGGCTCTAGAGTCTAGGAAAAGCTTAAGCAGGTGCAAGGGCGGCACGCATAGCGTGGGAAGCTAGCCCGGGTAACTATCTCAAGGACTGCTCCTCACGAGACCGAAATACCTTGGTGTAATTACAATAACCCTAATAAGACTACTTTCGAAAAGTGAACGGCCCAGAGGGCTGTACTACTTGTGCTATGCCTATAAATAAATAAATAAATACATACATACACATATATATATATATATATATATATATATATATATATATATATATATATATATAAAATTTCATCTCGCCTATGGGATCGAATGCGAGTGCTGTTGCTTTGTTTCTGCGTGTAGTAGTTAAGAGAACGAGTTTAAGGGAGGAGAAAAGGAAAGGAAAATTACGGAAGCATACTTGCAGCGCCGTGGTCTTAAAGCGCACCCGCGGTAGAGAAACGGAAGGAGATATACACGTGGGTGGCCATGGCACGCACGCGAAAAACTGCCCTAATAAATTTAGAGACTTGAGAAAATGAGATCGTGCGATAGTGCTCTCTTAAACGATCGTGTAAGCACCTGCCTGTCTCTCCAACATATTTACTGCCGCAAGACAAGGGAATATGGTAAACCACATTCGTTCCGCATGTCACAAAAGGTTTTGTGTGCCCGACAGAGCAGCAACCATGACGTGATTTAGGCGCGTTTCCACGCTTACAGAGCCTTGCCAGCTTTTCCGGGACTGTGAAAATGACTGATTCCCGCACGCTGCCCAGTCACTTTTTAGCCTATAGGATATATCATGCAGATACGGTAGCACTGCAAACCTGCGTCTCTCAACCGGCTGGTTCTCTGACTAAGCGGGCTCATCACGTTTTGTGCGCTTCAGAAGCTTTTCCGCTATGGCAGAAATTAAGGCCAAACGGTAGCCGGCTCAAGGAAGGCAATCAACCTGTGCAGCCAGACTGTGTTGCATCTCGTGTGAAGAAGAATTATTGAGGCTCTTAAGGAGGAATAACTTTATAATACCTCGTTTAACGAGCTTTGAGTGTGCGGAGTTAAAGGGCAAGAGTGGCTTTTTACTTCTCGTTTCGAAGCACCAGCAGACATGTTAGCAAAGCACAGCTTGATAGCCAGAAAGCGCAATGAATCATCAATGGGAAATTCAAGCATAAGTTCTAGAGCTTTTGCTCTTTCTTAAAGATCTCCAAGACTCCCGTAGCACCGGCTCGAAAGCGTGATCAGTACAATCAATAAATACCAGCTAGTCGTCCACAAACCTGCACACCTTCACCACAGGGGCGCTTCTAGGTGACCTTGACTATTGCGATCATGATGAGCTAGATAAATATCACTAGGTGCCGACGCCTGGCATGACCCTAGGCAAACACAATTCCTTCGTAAGTAATTTCCTTCATTCCACGAGATGAAAGTTGATTTCAAATAGAAGGTCAGCGATACAAGAAAGCCGCTAACAGAAACACCTGCAGCATTCTGAAAGCCAACTGATCCGAAGTCATCAATGCATTCTTCAACACACAGTAGCAACTTGTCATGTGGAAGTGAATAGTACAGATCTTTAACGTGGAATAAATGATGGAAAAAATGATGGAATAAATGGAATGAAAGGGGGCCCCCTGAATTCAGCAGTGAGAGGGCACATGAAAATACTGTACAGGCTATCATAACGGGCCCCTTTAGCCTAGTCAGAGCATATTTTAAATGTTGCTCGCACTTCTTCACCAGTTGCACGCTGTGGGTACGTGCCGTACCCCAGAAATCAGCACCAGCAGCAGCGTAGAGCGCCCGTCACCGTGATCTGCATTCCATTTCTCATGAGTTCAGGGACCACGCCGGCGTGCGCGAACGATGCTTCAAGGACGTGCACAGTTGAAGCCGCATGTCGTTGTTCTCACGCGTTAGCAGTCCCAGAATCCACAAAAATATACCGCAGACGCAGACAAGCGTTCCTTCCAACGCTGACCGCGTTGAGGCCTACAAACCAGAGTCTATTCTTCCGCCGTGCTACAAACTAAGAAGAGCATAACGATAACGCGTTCACTCTCCATAGCTGGCACGAAGGGATTTAAGGAAGTTGAGGGAAAACACCGAGGAAGAGGGTCCGTGCTCTCGGGCGACCGAACTGTAGGGATGGGCGGCAAGGAAGGCGGGGAGACTTACTCGTACTATCCGCGCACATTAACAACCGTCGTCGATGGTATCTGAATAATTTTTTTTTTCGTTTCTGTTCGAGGAATAAACACTTAACTCACGGTAGCCCAGCTACTCAATTCTATACGTATCCTCCTTGTAGGTACGTGCCTAAATGGGGATCGTCGTCATTGTCGGCGTGATCATCATCATATTTATTATAAGCACCATTACTACATAGGCTACTGGACATCGATGAAGAAGAAGACGCCATTCTCGACTAGAACTTTAGGGCAGAAATTTCCTTGAAACAGCGAAATTCGAAGTAACTTTCACTCGATTACGCTGTCGATTAAATTAAAAAAATTAATTATGGGGTTTTACATTCCAAAACGATGATTTCATTACGAGGGACATCGTATTGGGGGACTCCGGAAATTTGGACCGCCTTAGGTCCCTTAACGTTCACCTAGATCTAAGTACACGGGTGTTTCCGGTGGGCGATCCCGCGACCTCGTGCTTAGTAGCCCAAGGGCTTAGCAGCCCTTGGGCTGCTAGCTCCTTGGGCTTAGCAGCCCAAGCAGCTTATGAGCCCAAACTCACACTTTACTAAGCAACAGCGACGGGTGCCGATTAACTTCCGTATACTCTCAGCAATAGACCGCTTATCTAGCTCCCTCCCCGATGTGGCCCTTCTTTAAGAAGGTCACTAATTGACAATTCTTTTTATTCGGTCGCCGATTCACGAACGCAAAGGCACATGTTTTAGAAACAACATTGAGACAAATTGGAATGAATTTATCAATTCCTGAAATTCTTTCCCTCCGAGCCTCCGATTTTGGTCAATGTCACAAGAATGCTTCCTGACCTTTGACTTGTCTAGAGTCGTTTCAAATGGGTCTATTAGCGAAATTTTTATTTCTTTGTCGATTTTGCTATTATTTTGATTATTTCCCAATCATTTCGTTTGTTTTCTTGGCATTACTAAGCGCCACTTTCCAGTTTCAGCCCAGTTTTGCCGCATCCGCCATACTGGGTATGAACCATAATCGTAGGCCGAGCAAAGAAAGAAAGGAAGATCGGTATCTCGTTCTTCGACTTGAGACGATCCTGCACACCATCGGCTCCGCAGACAGCCGTTCCGGCGAAGGTCAGCCGTCGTCATCGGCCCCTGGCTCCGTTGCAGCACAAGACCGCACGAACGCGCCAAGTAGACATTCTGCCCGCGTTCTTACAGACTGGTCCCAACCCGCAACAGCGGCGATGGCCGCTTCTGATGAGTCCTGGGATGCTGCCGTGGTGGGTCCAACGTTGAGCACCGTGGGGCACTGCAGCCACCAGCTTTGGTCCTGCATTTCGCCACTTCCAATCGCCTTCATGCTGTTCGTACATGAAAAATGGCGACCGGTAGCCGCCATGAACCCGAAAGAAAAGAACCAGCGCGTCAGCAGCTGCGTCGGCAAGGTTTGGCGTTCGCTCAACACCGCGTACAAGGAGGCGCATCAGCGCATGGTAACCAACACCGCTGTCGTCTACCGAAGGAAGCACCCAGATCACATCTACATTTATCATACGCAAGCAGCAGTAGCGACAGTTACGATGCACCAATCCCGGTGCACCGCCTCTGGCCCTCCTCCTACACCGCAGTATCGTGCACGACAGCCGGCCACCATTCCTGTGCACCTCCCGTGGCCGCGACGACAACGAGGGCGATGCCTACTCACACCACCTGGACCAGCATTGGCGAACGGGCTTCTGCTTTCGTTGTTCGCGTGGCCGCTTCTTCATCAATGAAGAGGAGGTCAGGTGACACCTGGCTGTGCATGAGAGCGGCAACGGACACAATGGCCCGTGCTGCCTCAAGGTGTACAAGTCGCTCCACGCTCTCAACTCACATTTTGCCAAGCACGAGAAGGCTGGCAAGACGAAGACACGGAAGACACCACCACGACGCGTCCCCCGGTGATGCCAGTTGAAACACAGGGTGTTGGTGTTCCGGTGCTAGCCTTCACTCTTGCAGCATTGGCATGTAAGGAATTTAGTACGGAATACGTTTGCTGCGGAAACCTACGCCTGCTTCCCATGAAAGCAAGATCACAAACAGCTATTTTAATGTCGTGCTTCAAATGTTTCTTGACAGCATTCAATAAATGTATGATTTTATGATTTAGATGACTGATTTAGATGACAAAGCCCTGTTCCATGATCACAAGCATGCACTCGCGAATTCAGATGTATCGAATGTGCAGTAGGAATCAAGTAGTAGCAGTGAAGGCTCACGCACAAGACCGTCCATGGGTGCGTGCGTGCGTGCATGCATGTATTTTGCCAGCTACTCACACGTGGCAAACAGAATGGGCAAATACGCAATATTCGCAGAGGCCTTCCTTTGCACTGCCCAATCCATCAGCTTTATATCGAAATATTTATCCCATTAAAGTAGTATACTTCGAGCAAAATATTACACAATGCAAAAATTCTTAGCGTTGTTTTATTATAAAGCCGGGATGCTTCCTTCGCTTGTTTCAACAAACATCCCCGTTGCCACGGGGATAGTTCATGCGCAGTGTTTTTTTAAATGAAAGAAAACGATCACCAGCGTAATTTTTGTAGCATTATCCTATTTATCTGATCACTATTCATTTTATGGAATTGTTTCTGCAAATCATTTGTTAGCATTGTATTTATTCTCTCCTTGAATTTAATACATTTTCCCAGGTTTCTTTCAGTTTGACTGCTTCCTCGCACACTATTCTATATTTCTCGTATTTTCTTTTGTTTTAAACTGTAATTTTCCCTTCCTCCTTACAAAAAAGAGAAAAAAAAGGCAAGGAGGATAAGTTTAACAGAAATAAAGTCTGGTTCGTTACCCTGTACGGGGGAAAAGGGAATTCGGATTTAAAGACATAGGAAGATAGAAAGGCGAGTTCAGCAACGGGAATCGGCGCACAAAACAAAAGCTACACTAAGCACTGTTACAGTATCTCTCGCAATCCCGTCGACGGAAGAAGCGAACTAGTGCTCTGATTACCTTTAGCGCACGTGTTTGTTGTGATCACTGTGACAGTAGCTTTTGCCCCGACAGTGGCTGGCTTTAACTCCGAAGAACTGGCACAGCAGCAGAACTTCCCTCTATGGCACCCAACAGTACACTGGCCTTGCAGGAGTCAACACGTTCCACGAACCGCATGGGCTACCAAGGCAAGGAGAAACTGTTTTGCAGTATGCGATTTAGCAGGGCAGAAGTTTGGGCGTGGTGGTAGTTCAATCGTAAACTGGGAGGCATAGAGGAAGAACGACACAAGTGGACGCGTCCCCTATGACGTGTCTCTGGAGGAACCTGCGGACGCAGCAGCTCAACCGCGAAGCGCAATGTTTTTTACAGTCCTACTACAGTTGATTTGCATTGTCGTGATTATTGGCCAGAGAGCTGAGATTTTTCTCTAGTTCTATAGATATGTTCACGCACATGCTAGGTCTTTCTATTTCCAATATTTTTTTACTCATACTTTTTGCAATCTCTTTATTTAAGCATACCTTGATATGGTATGCCCCAAGAGTATGTTCATATGTACCTTTATCAAGGTCAATTGCCTACAGTAATTGCCCTGGTAACGAGAAGGAAGTTAGCAGAATACAAATATGTTAGAGTGCATGTAGGGGCATTAAGAATTTCTTTTTTACTTGCACTTTGCTATGTTGTATTGTGTGTTTGATTGTTTTTCCCACCCTGCTAAAGTCCCAAAATATAGGATTGCAGTAGCGATAAATAAATAAAAAAGTAAATGAATAAATCATGACTGGAAGCTTACCACATGTGGAAAAAAATGTAAAAACATTGCATTCTACTGGTGCTAACATATGGGGACGACACTTTGAGGTTAACAAAGAAGCTCAATAATATGTGAAGGACCGCGCAGAGGGATATGGAACGAAAAATTCTTGGTCTAACGTTAAGAGACGGGAAGAGAGCGGTGAGTATTAGAAAGCAGACGAGTGTAACTGATACAATAAGAGAGAAAGAAATTGTGTCCGTCAACTGTGTGAAGAAGGATGACAAGTGAAGTGTTTATCGGCCACTTCATGGCAAATTGCAGCCCCGGCCCAGGTCGGCCCTGTACTGCACTATCTTCCGGATCGGCCCACGTATGGGGAGTGCCTAAAGCCTTCTTCACCTCCGCCGCGGGTAACTCCGGTATTTCACTTTCTTCGGGATGGGTCCTCGCACGGGGAGCACTTAACGCCTGCGTCACCTCCGCCGCGGCTCTGCCCGGCATTGCACTATCTGCGGGATCGGCCCACGTATGAGAAATTGTTGGTTTATGCGCGGACGCGCTCCGCCAGATCCTAGCCATCGACAACTTCACTGTAAAAAGTTCGGCAGAGCCACTTCAGAATGCTCACGTGTGAAAAGGCGCGTAAGCATGCTCCGTGGGCGACCACGCTTCCCAGATGCCGCTGAGGTAGATGCTTCGGAATGCATCCCAGGACATGCAGCACCGATACAATCCCAAGTGCAAGGAACGTGCAGGATGCAGCGACGTGACGTGTGCAGTGACGCACGCACTACGCACAACTCATATTTTATCCACTCATAATTTGGTGTCGAGAGCCCATCAGAAAAGACACAGCGCCGATGAAATTGAGACGTGGAAGGCACTGACGGAACAGGGATGTTATGTCCACTGTAACGCTTGCACTAGGAACAACTTTTGTCAACCGTAACCATGGGGCCACCGTTGCATCGGGTGGTTCTTTCCCAAGTCGATGCCCATGTGGAGACGGCGAAGACACAGTGCATTTTTGGGCTGTTGATCCGCGAAAAACAAAGCACAGTCATGACATACCATACCTTCCATGTAACAAGTTGGTTACAGAATGCGGCACGCGAAAACATTGACAGCTGTCGCCCTTGCCACGCTGTAGCCTCAACCTTTCCTCTCGCCGGTTGTTTATTCCAGTATGGCTCCGGGTCCAGGTAAGAGTCGAGAGGAACGCGTGGATACGTTGTTACAATGGTTGACCACCGACGTCGAGAGAAGTTGTCTGGCGTTTCATCCCATTCACATTTCCAGAACCCGTAACTCTTCTCCCTGTTTATTTCAGCCCTCGTCCATTTGCAGAACGTCTGACCTGCCGCCACGGCCTCACAGATACCATCTCTATTTCAACAGAATATGGCCATGTCATCGGCACACGCCAAACATTTTACATGTGTTGACTGTAACCTGAAGCCAGTTATTCGTTCATTATTTTGGATAGCCTTACCCAAAGACGGCTCAAGGTAGGCGGCGAACAGCAGGGGCGACATCGGACATCCCTGCCGTAAAGGGAAAGAGGCCTTGGGTTGGCACATTAATTTGTGCGACAGGTTGTGTCGCGCTTTATGTACCTTCTTGGTCAGAATGATGTGTTCCTTCGCGCAGTCGTGCAAGTGCTTTTATGTCCTCACCTTACAGGATTTGTTGTATACTCGTGTGAGGCAATGCATGGTGCCGTTAAAGGTTATCTACCAGAGGTCGCGCTTGCGTACAGAATCTTGCATGTGCGGTTTCCAATGCAGTATCTCTCCAATATTACTAGAAAAAAAACTCTATAAGGGCCT
This sequence comes from Dermacentor andersoni, assembly GCF_023375885.2. NCBI lineage: Eukaryota > Metazoa > Arthropoda > Arachnida > Ixodida > Ixodidae > Dermacentor > Dermacentor andersoni. The sequence continues at coordinate 378,661,773 of NC_092814.1, read as the reverse complement.
AACTGACACTATGCTCCCTGTACCGATTTACCGTATATGAAACCTCCAAGGCCCAGGAGCTGTTCTCAAAAGGGTTAAAAGAATGCCAGCACACCCTTCGGTAAAATCCTTTTTCTTTAAATCGCACACTAATACATTGTCGATTAAAACATGGATGCATAACAAAGTTATTTTTGTCCCGTGGGCCATTATCTGCTTGTTATGCAAGAAACCTGAAATGATAGAGCATATGTTTCTAGATTGCTGGGGTCCCATCTTTTTCTTGGATGAGCTACAAAGGAAGTTAAAGAAAGAGTTAGCTTTGCATCCACATGGAATAAGATTCTTACCGGTTGAAACAGAGGTTTCTTCTATGACGCTATAATGCTCCTGGGCATCCACATATTCTGGAAAGCTGTTACACAGTTCAACAATGCTGACGGGAACTTGCCACCTACACGCGATTAGTTCATTGACGGTGTAGTATGGTTCAGGGATGCCCTACGGGCACTCCCTGAACTGCCACCATGGATTGACACGTTAGATAAATTGGCAGCATTGAAAAAAAATTAATATGTCGCGCCAGCAAAATCCCTGCTGACACGTTTTATCTTCTGTGTCCTGTTTGTGTATATGTCAAATCAGACAATGATGAAAAAAAGAAGCTACCGCGGCTTCGAGGAAGCGTACTCATATCCCACCCCGTAGGCCCGGCTTAGATGCCCAGCCTGACCCACACGTACCAAATTTTCTTTTCGCTTTCATTAATTTACCTTGTTTACACAAACTTGCTTGACAAAGTTGATGTCAGGCCGAGCATTTTAGACATGCTTTTACTCTTTGCGCCCGTCGGCCATTATTGCTGCAATCTTTCGGTCACGCCGACGACGACAACGCTGGATTTTTCTGTAATGAGGCATATACTGCTTTCGCCTAAAGGAAGAAAGATTGGAGGAGACTTATGCTTCGCCTTTAAGAGTGGAACCCGATAGCATTCATAAATCGCTGACTGCTTCTCACGCTTCCCGGCAAGTGCGGCTTATGTAACCGCAATATTTACCGGGAAACGCTGACGGTGAACCCAATGAACGAAGACAAACCTTCTGATAGAAACGCGGCCTCTTGCGTGGGCCGCGATAAGGTGGAGGTGAGCGCCATCCGGAGGTGTTGCAAGGAACAGGCCGCGCCGCTTGATGGCCTTTGAGATTTGCGTGCGCAAGCCTGGGACGCCATGGGTGAATGATAGCAACGCTCGAAAACGAGTTTCTGGTTGTTTCTTTAGTTTTCGTGTAACAAAGTTATGTTTTCTTCTATATTCTAACTACAATCCGATACTATCATGTGTAAGATGTACTTTACGATTTTTGTACGTGTTTTAGCTCGAGAAATTGAATTAGTTCATTAACTTCCTTGTGCCACATGGAGGGCCTGCGTATGGGTAGTTCGGAATTTCTTTCCCCGAAACGACGTCGTACGCTGAACGCTGCACACCGACGCCCGGTTTTCTGCGACACTGGGCTCTTAACACTGTCGCCTTAAAATGGAGCGTGGAAGTCAATGGAACGCATAAGGCAGATAACCAGGGCACCAACATAGTTACAGAATGGGTGTGAAAGGAAGGGAAGCGCATTTGAGGAGGGCAGAAAGTTAGTTGGGGGGATCAAATTAGGAAATTTGCCTGCGGAAGTTGGAATCCGCTTGCGCAAGAAAGGGTAACTGGAGATCGCTTGGAGGAGCCTTCGCCTGAAGTCGGCATAAAAATAGGCTGATGATGATGATAATTCTGTGACTACAGGAATGAAAACTTAACGTTACTTCATATACCTAGCGCTCTATAAAGACACGTAAGTAAAAGGCCGACGGGGACATAGGTATTCGCTCTCTGCTGTGTCCCTGTTTCGCTGTTCCTTTGTCCTTCTTTTATTCTATGCTAGGCACATGTTGTCAGAGTCTATCAACTCAAACTGTTCCACTTGATTATTATTGCTTTGTCTCGATGGTGAACATCTATATATATATCGTTACATGTATAACGTTATCTAGTGAGGCGAGCCTAGCAGTGCTATTGGAGGAATTAGACGGCAGCAAATAGGATATAAAAGGGCTCAGTGAAGTTTGGAGGACGAAAGAGGCATATAGAGTGCTGAAAAGCAGCCACGTCCTGTGCTACCGGGGCTTAGGGGAGAGGCGAGAACTAGGAGTCGGATTCCTTATTAATAAGGATATAGCTGGTCACATACAGGAATTCTATAGCATTAACGAGAGGGCGGCAGGTCTTGTTGTGAAATTTAATAAGAGGTACAAATTGAAGGTCGTACAGGTCTACGCCGCTACATCCAGTCATGATGACCAGGATGGCGAGAGCTTCTATGATGACGTGAAATCGGCGATGGGTAAAGTTAAAACAAAATACACTATACTGATGGGCGACTTCAATGCCAGGGTAGGCAAGAAGCAGGCTGGAGACAAGTCAGTGGGGGAATATGGCATAGGCTCCAGGAATAGCAGGGAGAGTTATTGGTAGAGTTTGCAGAACAGAATATTACGCGGATAATGAATACCTTCTTCAGCAAGCGGAATAACCGAAAGTGGACGTGGAGGAGCCCGAATGGCAAGACTAGAAATGAAATAGTCTTCATAGTCTGCGCTTACCCGGGCATCATACAAGATGTGGACGTGCTCATCAAGGCGCGCTACAGTGACCATAGGATGGTAAGAACTCGAATTAGCCTAGACTTGAGGGGGGAACGGAAGAAACTGCTACATAAGAAGCCGATCAATGAGTTAGTGGTAAGAGGGAAAATAGAGGAATTCCGGATCAAGCTACAGAACAGGTATGCGGCCTTAACTCTGGGCGGTCAACCCCATCGTTTCCTACACAATGCACTTTATATGTGGTGTGGTTTGACAGCACATATGGGACGCTTGCTTTCTCTCGGCGGTGCATGAGTATTCCGATTGTGGTTGCTACAAGGTAACGCTTTACAATCTGCTTCTATTCCATTTCCGCCATTCGTGCTCCGTGATTGATCAAAATCTTTCAGGCCACGCCATGTTAGCTTGTAAGTTACACGTCGCCACGGAAACCGCGAATACGTCTCATCTACCTATGACTTGTGCGTGCTGTTTATACTTGATTAGCCCCCAAAAACTAAACAAATTATTCCCAATTTTTATCTTCGTCGTGGTTAGCACTCCGCTTTTTGTTAAAACTTTCGGGTGGCGCCCATTTCACTTGTCTGTCGCACGACGTCACAAAACCACGAACACTCACCACTTGGAAGTTGCGTGCACGCAATAAACTTCATTCTTATGCGAAACGAAACAGTTTTTTTTTTTTTAAGGTAAAGGGAGACTGCCTCGGTCTGAAAGGAATAGCGCATTGCTGTCCACCGATCGCTCTGGCGCTGAGTGCTCTTAGCCACCGGCGGGATTTCTTTGCGTGTGATAAAAATGAAGTTCCAAACAAAATATTAAGTGATACTTTGTGTGTATTCGAAGTGAAACTCCACGGACTTATTTTACGTATACATGCCCGCGCGCAACCTAAGTTACGTTGAAACGGTGTTTCCTCAACTATTCGTATTCTTTCGTTGTTTAGCACTTCAGCGAAGCAAATAAAATACACCTTGACCAAAAGTACACTTCGGAAGCCGAGGCGTCAATTCAAGTGAAATAAAGACGCTTCTTAGAACGGGTCACCGGCATCCAAAGCAGTTGCCATACTGCGGGTTCTGTGCGACAGTGACGGGATGGGAAATCGACTCCACGAGTATATTGCTATGGCTCTAAATGTTGGAGTACTTGCGTTTAATTCGAAATCTATTCGAATCGCTTTTGCGTTGAAAGGACATAACATAATTTTACTTATAGTAACACGCAATTGTGCATTTTTGAGCGTTTCGGTTGATTAAGAACTTGCTATTCGAGCCATCTAATAGAAAACATAACGCAGAAAACATCGAAGATCAGTATCTAAATAGGCGAATAGTTGTTATTCTGCAGAATGATCAGTGGATCACGGAAATACAACGAATCTACTAGAAAGAGTCTGGAAATAGCTTGGTGACGGTTTTGATCGTTTTTTTCACGATGAATGTATAAACTTTTGAAATTCCATTCTGTAAGATTTGTCGGACGATCGGACGATCGGCAATTGTGGTTGGAGTTGTCGGACGATCTCGCCACTGCCACCATTTGTAAGGGTTGAAGGTCTTAGAGAGGAACTTGGGAGGAACTAGGCGTACAGGATTTATTTACAGTATTTTAAGCAAGAGATACATTCGACAGCCTATGCTTGGCTCCCAAATGGAGCACGCAAGACGAGCATACAGCACACAGCTTACGAGCACACAGCTCACCAGTGCGTTGATGAGCACAGAGCACGACGACGAGCACATTCTAGCACCTTGGCGAGCACGAGCACATCTAGCAGCCGACAACAGCCGCTTATAAGCACTTCGTGTTCCCTAGATCCCTAGGTGAGACAAAACATTCGACGGTATCGTAAACAAGCCGCCTCTCGGCGGGATGGTTTACACACACACGTACGCACAGTTTTCACTGCCGATTAGCAGCGTCAGACGTCAACGCAGTCGACCCGCCACTTTCCCATTATCTAGAGTCTTCAAAGTAGCGTTGGTTCCTCGAGCTGACCAGGCACCGTGGCCACCGGTTGTCCCTTGTCCGGCGCCTCTAAATTCCAGAGCTGCCTTTCTCCTGAACTCGCCATGTGTGTCAGCAGCCTAGGTCGGCGGTGGTGGGTACAGTAACAATAGTTGGTCCACTGAACGCGTTTAGCCATTACGGCGCCGAGGGGGTGATGAAGCGGCACCTCGAGGCCCCCACGAAATGAGTCTCCGCAGCAATTGTGGTAGGCTTCCATGGTTCTCTTCGGGGAAGGTCGCAACGCTCGCAGCTGCAGCTGGCTGAGAAAATGTTGCCACCTCGGCAGGCCATTCCTAACAGCTCCTCCATGGCCCGGAAAATCTCGACTGGCCAGTGCTGACAACCGCTGGGCAGGAAGAAAATGGCTGGCGAGCAAGAAGATGGCTTTGCTCTCTGCAATCCCTGCGCACTTGGAATTCCTGCAACCATCTCACAACAACCGGCACAGAAGAGTCGATCCCGGCAACACAATACCGCTCAGCGTGCAAACGCCCGGAATCAGCTGTTAACCCACCAGGCTTCCAATCAAAATATCAATGCAAGCCACTCAACTGGGAACCCCAAATTTCGCCCTACCAAATTTTGTGCCGCCAAAGCGAGCGTTCACGTTCCCGCTGAGTTCGACCGAACCTTACCGTCGCGCTGCACAAGAGTAAAGTTTTACGCAGAATTAAACTGAAGGCTCTCAACCACCAATACCCGAGCATAACTTAAACAGCCTAGCTTCACGAACAGTCTGTTCTTAACTTATAGCAGTGGCGTACTTATCGCACGTACGGTTGACACTGAACCGTCTGGCCAACTCCACAGGTACGTAATCACCATCGCGCTAGCTTTGTGGTCTGTATTCAGAACGCGTACTTGCGTCGTACATAAGCATTTTATCACGCTTACTCACATTTGTTCCTTTAGTCCACACAGGATACGTAACTTAAATGAACAACTTCCCTTGCGTATCTTACGCACTCCGCCGAACCCTTAAAAAAATGTGTCTGCTAATAACTCGTTCCAAGCACGCTTACTAGAGAAGTCAGAACACGGCCGCCCTAAACACACACGAGCAATGCAGTCATAAATCTGCTTCCTTCCGTCCACACAGGACATGCGCTAATGGAACTAAGAACGCTTTTCAGTGCAAATTACGCACTTACTGAAAACCTACGCGCTTAACCTTAGAAAATAAAATAACACATAAAAAAAGAAGGTTAACTAATACACATGCGCGTTACCATAGGCCGCTAAACGATAACCTTGACTTCAGGTTACTCATACACACACAAAAAAAAAAGAAAGCCTATCTACTCATAAACTCCTCCCGAGACTAAATGTTTGCATAAAACACCTCTTTCAAACCTCGCAGCTTCTCAAATCAAAACATAAAGAAAGCTCATAAAAAAATTTTTAGTCTCAAATCGCGAAAATTATCCAATGCTCAAAAATCACACAATACAACAGTCTTTACTTCGACGGAAGCTCTCTTGGCCTCCCGTTCCAAACGCTTACGACTGACTCATACTTTTAAATCTTACCCGAGGTGGTCGCGGTTCGAAAGCTTTTCTGGCTATCCAGGTGCAACAAAAGGGATGACACACTAGCAGCTCCTTCCACACGTTTCAGTTTCTGGCCAATTTGCGTCCTGGGGCAACGCTTTCATTATTAACTCGACTGACCGCGTCGCGGTTCTTCATCACCTCCTCTCGTCTTGCGCTCCTTCGCACTACATGCTGCACCCCCAAAAGAACGACGGAACGACGAGGAACGTAACTGCCCCGTGCCCTTTGTCCGTGCAGAACATGCTTCTCGGTTTCTCTTTGACCGGTAGCTCGAACGTGTTTGATGCGCCAATTTCGTCAACGACGACCGCACCTTTCTTCTCCTCGCGCCTTGGGTTTTCGCGCCTCTCGCCCTTTTTGGCTGCGCTACCTTATCTACGGCTTCCCGATTTTTACCGCACTTCTTTCTGCGGCGCTTTCTTTTTCAACTCGCTTTCATGTCGCCTTCTGGCGCCTCGTGCTTGCCGGTACACATCTCGTCGGTCCGGATCGGTCTCTTACCCGCACAGTCCGAATGATCCTTTACTAAATCATTCCTCTCTTGGCTACCTATACTGGCGGAGAGCTGCACCGATCCCTGAACAATGGAGTTGTTTTCTCTTGACCTACGCAGCTCGCAATCCTGAGAGCTGCCCTCAACTGCATCGTCCAGCTGGCACTGCACTTCAGCACGCAGATCTGAATCCACATGGCTGCTCGCGTCTGTCGGGTCAGCAGTTATCTCTACTTCGTTAACAACCTCGTTAACATTACCCGCGACGCACACGCGCGGTGACTGTGCCAATTCATTCACAGCTGGCCTAGCTGTCTCTACAGTGCTCTGTTGGCACAGCGCCTCGTCGCTGTCACTACGGCCTTTAACGGCCTCTGCTGCTACTAAGGCATCATTACCTTTTCGCTTTTTCCGTTCACCTACGAATGTGCCGCTACTCTCGCAGGTACTACTACTTCTCTCGGCTTTCGAGCAAAATCTGCTATCTGCTTCTTCCCACTTTCGCTGCGTCCAGCCTACAGATTTCTCAAGCCGCTGTTCCCTTCATGCGTTTAACTGCTGCGAATCCCCTATCTGTTTGTTCACTGTCGCCATTCCTTTTTCAAGCTCTTTCCGTTTTTGCTCACGTTCTTGGCGTTCTTGCTAATTGATTCCCGTTCCTGTCTTTTACTTAGAATTCGTTTGCCCATTTGTTCTATGAATTTCGAATCATTGCCACTTTGCAGAATGGCTTTACAAATCTCTGATTCCGTCAAGTCCTCCTTTACGTCTACCTCGACCTCTTCACACAACCACAACAGGTCAGCTCTCGTCATACAAAATAGGAACATGGTCGCTACTTTAAGCTTTGGCTCTGCTGTCACACAATACTTGCTGCGATACCCACGCAAATCAGAATGCAAGTAAAGAATCCCCAGCGATTCAAATCAACAAACACAGCGAAATTGAAACCTGGTAAATCTAACAGCCAAAACCAAACGCTTACCCACTGAAGCAGCACCACATCACCAGTCCTTCCCCGCCGCGGCGAGTCAGTTGCAAGAGGTGGTGAATCCCATGTCGCCTCCAACTTGTCCAGGATACCGGTCGGTCACTATGTGCCAAAGTCCGTGAGCTGCTGTTGCTATCTCCCGAGTCGTAGGCCGATCTACGAGCCGTAGGCCGATCTCACCGCTGCCATCCGGATGTAAGATTTGGAGTCGGGCTTGTAGGATGCTCTTGGGGCGACAGGACTAGGCGAGCAGGATTTATTTACAGTAATTACATCTCAAACATGGGATACATTTACACAGTCTAGCGTGACTCCCAAATGGAGCCCGCAAGACGAAGCATACAGCAAACGAGCACACAGCTCACGAGTACATTGATGAGCACAGAGCACGACGACGAGCACATTCTAGCACCTTGACGAGCACGAGCACATCTAGCAGCCGACAACAGCCGCTTATAAGCACTTCGTGTTCCCTAGATCCCTAGGTGAGGCAAAACGTTCGACGTCATCGTAAACAAGCCGCCTCTCGGCCTGACGGTGTACACACACGCGTACGCACAGTTTTCCCTGCCGATTAACAGCGTCAAACGTCAACGCAGTCGACCCGAAGCTTGCCCATTATCTTTAGTCTTGAAAGGCGCGTTGGTTCCCCGAGCTGACCAGGCACCGTGGCCACCGGTTGTCCCTTGTCCGGCGCCTCTAAATTCCAGAGCTGCCTTTCTCCTGAAGTCGCCACGTGTGTCAGCAGATTAGGTCGACGATGGCGGGTACGGTAACAATAGTTGGTGCGCTGATCACGTTTAGCCGTAACGGCGCCGAGGGGGTGATGAAGCGGCACCTCGAGGTCCCCACGAATCGAGACACCGCAGCAATTGTGGCAAGCTTCCATGGTTCACTTCGGGGAAGCTCGCAGCTGCAGCTGGCTGAGGAAATGTTGCCACCTCGGCAGGCCATTCCTAACAATACGTAGATAATGAGCAAAAACGAGATCACTATGATATTTCAAAGCATAACAAAACACAATCGCGTCATACTAATTACATACAATAAGCAGCAGATAGTCTAAAAATATAATTATTCCTGCTTCGTAAACATTTATGAAGACGTTCATGATTTACTCGGTCTTGAACAAAGAAAGAAAATATTGTTTCAGGGTACTAGCCAAGTTCGAGGAATTAATGACTCCCGCTGGGAGTCCGTTCCAGGTTTTACTGCCTGTGAACTGTAGCATACGCTCTCCGTATATATTGCTACACGGTGCGAGATTAAAATGACATGCAGTTACATTTCGTGTACAACGCGAAGACGAGTAAAATATGGATGAGGTGAATAGGTGGTTGAATCTAGCAACCCTATAAACACTCAATAAAATGCTCTGCTGACGTAAATAGTGAAATGGTAATTAATTATCTTGGTGGAATACTGGGGCAGTGTGATTGTAACTCTCAGAATGAGACATAATTCTAATTGCGCGTTTTTGGAGCTTAATAATCGGATTTAATATGGTTTTATCCGCCCATCCCCATTTGTCGATGCAATAGCTTAAGCGACGTTCAATAAAAGCAAAATACATGAGTCCCAAATATTGAGGGGTCAAAGTACTCGCGGGCTTGAGTTCAGCCGTAGCAACCAAATGCTAATCTAGAGCAGATGCTGTTTATGTGATCTTCCCATTGCAGGTGCTTATCAAAAATTACCCCAATGTACTTATACGAACTTGTGTGATCCAATTGGAGGATATTTATATATATGTTTGAAGGTGTAGTGTCTACTATTTTCGTGACGGAAAAACAGTATATTTTGTTTTATTTCTGGTAATTGTTAATTTGTTAGCCATGAACCCGTCAGAGATGCTGTTTAACTCTAGATGTACCTTATAAATAGGTTCTGCAATATTATCCGCAGTTACTATAGCACATGTGTCATCAGCGTACATCAATATTTCTGCAGAGTTTATAATTTGTTGCAGGTCATCTATATACTAAAAAAAAGAAGCGGACCTAATACTGAGCCCTGAGGGACTCCAGTAACATTATTTTGTTTTTAAGAAGTTATGTTATTGACTTTCACGCCCTGAGATCGATCGTGCATATAACTTGATAAAAAGTCAAATACTGCCTCGAAACCCACAATGTTAAAGTTTGTCCAATAAGATACAATGATCCACTGGGTTGAATGCTTTCTTTAAATCTAAAAAGACAACAGCTACTAGTTTATTTAGTTGTAAAGCCATATTTATCTTTTGCGTTATCGTGATGACTGCAGCAGCTGTTGAGAAACGATGTCTGAAACCATGTTGCTCATGACAGAGCACATGTTACTTTTCAAGGAATATTTTCACCCGATGCGATAAAACTTTTTTTAAAACAATATTGATTATGCTTAAAACAGAGATTGGCCTATAATTTGAGGGGTCAGACGGATCACCTTCTTTATGGATTGGAATTACTTTGGCAATTTTGAGAGAATGAGGATATATTGCTTGAGTAATAGAGTTAGTGAACATTCGACACAAAACTCGGCCTAATATATCGATATTTTCCTCTAGGACCCTTACAGAAATGTCGTTGGGTCCTGACACTTTATTGCTAGGTCTATTTAATATGTTTGAAAGGATGGCACTGAGCTCTATCTCTCCTAGAATAAGCGAATTTACTACTGGATTAGGAGCGGGAGGAGCTCCACCATTTAGCTGGGATAGTTGAGCGGCTGGTGCTGGACCTACAGTAGTAAAATACGTGTTGAAGTCTTCAACACTGTCTGCATCGAGAGTGGGAGGATAAACGCACTTGTTTCTCTTTTTACCAGTAACCTCATTTACTATTCGCCACAGTTGTTTGGAATCGCCTGCAGCTTGACTGATACGTTACGAATTAAAATATCTATATCGGACCCCCATCATGGACACCGCTTTGTTGGGAAATTTCCTGTACTGGCCTAAGTAGTAAGCATTACTCCTATTATGCCTCCATTTGTTATACCAGTATTCTTCTGTTTTAAGTTTTTCCAAAATTTGTGTCGTCATCGCTGGACAGATAGGCTGATTATAAGAAATTCGAGTATATGTACTGCTACATTCATTTATCAAATGGCTAATTAAGTTCATTAAGTTGGAAAACTGTATGTGTAGATTATCATTCTACATTTCTTTTAAGGTCGGCCTCAAGGATTTTATCTCTAAACTTTCTATAATCTAACCCGTCATCTTTGCTCTTTCGACTTTGACTGTCAGATGTCGTGAAGATAGGCAAATCGTCTGAACGAGGTAGACTGTACACTCCACTCTCAATTCCAGACTCAAAGTTCGTCAATGCATGATCTATTAGCGTAGCCGTAGTGCTTGCTACACGCGTCGGTTGACATATTAAATTTCAGAAATTGAGCAATTTAAGGAGGTAAGAATAATCCTTGTGTGTTGGATTAGGTACATCAATGTTCAAGTCACCAACGATTACAACCTGCGTAGTTTGGCAGTTTCGTAAGGAAAATAAAATTGACTCCATTTTATCGAGAAAACTTCCAGGGCTCGAATTGGGAGTTCAATTGACCACGCCTACAATATAACCGCTTCCTATTTTCACAAACAGTACTTCAATATCGCAGGAAGGGAATGTGATCGCCGGCTGTATTGTAAAATCGAGATTATTTCTCACAAAAAGCGCGACACCGCTCCCTCGATAACGTGAAAAACTCGGGCGGGAAAGTTAATCTGTACCGTGGCATATCTACAATTTCATCGTTCAAATGCCAAGTTTCACTTGCTGCAATGACGTCATACAAGAAATTATGCACCGACAGGAATGAGGAACAGCGGGAGGAGAAGACGGAATAATTATTCCGTCTTCTGCTGCCGCTGTTCCTCGTTTTATGTCTTATAAAGCCCTTCTGACCTCATCGCTAATTATAAGAGGACTTTCTGTATCCTGTTTATTACTGGTTCTAATGGAGGTATCCTGATTTCTCTGGGTACTGTGCAGAACATTACAGAATTCTGCCGCTTCTTTTACTATATCTTCGAGATTGCTGATGATAATACCACGCTTATAATTCAGTGCATACATCTTGGCTTGTCCTTTGCCAAGTTTCTTTCTCACTGACTTCAGGCTGCGTCCATTTTTTACGGCTTCTTCAGTCTTTCTCACGCTATAGTTTCGAATATCATTTGTTTTCTCCTTGTTGGTCAGTTTTCTCTCTGCAGTTGCATTTTCTCTCTGCAGTTGGACACATTCATTCTTTGTCGTTCCTTTATTAGGTCTTTGTTACTTGGGAGAGCTTGCCTACTGGTTGCCTTGGTGCCTTGCCTCCCACTTCAATTGCTGCCTCTGAAGCCAGCCTAGTTACGGTTTCATTCATTATCTCTTTGTCATCTTCCTCTCTCTGTTCCAAGGCTTCATATTTGTTTGCAATTAATAGCCTGAATTTTTCTGCCTTTACCTTTACTGCTTCTAGGTCGACCTGTGTCTTCTTGACCAATTTTACACTTTCTGTCTTCCAATTGAGGTTAATCCTAGCCCTCCCTAACCTATCATCACTGCACTTTACCCTACCTATCGCTTCTACATTCTGCACTATGCTTGTATCAGCAGAAAATATGAAGTAAATTTCATTTCTTGCTTCACCATTAGGGCTTTTCCAGGTCCACTTTTTGTTGCTACGCTTCCTGAAAAAGGCGTTCATTATCCGAAGCTCATAAATTTCTGCGAATTGTACTAGTATCGCTCCTCTAGCGGGCCTAGAATATACGCCGTAGTTGCGAATTGATTGTTCCGCAGCCTGCCTTTTCCCCACTCTTGCATTGAAGTCGCCAATTGCTACAGTGTACTGAGTTTATAGTTTTCTTATCACTAATTCAACATCTTCACAAAACCGATCTACTTCCATATCATCGTGACTGGATGTTGGGACGTAGGTTTGTACTACCTTTAACCTATACGTCTTATTAAGTTTGATTACGACTACAGCTACGCTCTCATTATTGCTGTAGAATTCTCCAATGTTGCCCACATTTCCTTAGGGATTAGGAATCCCACCCCGCATTGCTTCTTATCTTACAGACCTCTATAGCAGAAGACATGGCCGTTATTCAGCAAACTATAAGCCTCACCAGTTATTCTAACCTCCCTAATGCCGAGGATATCCCAAACAATGTCTGATAAATCCTTAAAGAGTCCTGTTAAGCTAGCCTCACTCGACAGAGTTCGGCAATAAAAGGTTGACAAAGTCAGTTTCCATTGGTGGCCTGTCCGGGTCCAAAGATTCTTAGCGCCCTCTGCTGCGTTACAGGTCTGAACGCCGCCTTGGTCATTTGCTCAGCAGCTGCTGGGGACTGATGGCAATGGTTTTATCGAAGGAATCATTTGACAAGTAGTGGCCGCATACTGCAAAAGGGAGGCGAATTCCTGTTCTGGTGAAGGAGTGTCTTTGTTGAAGCTTAGTGGGCCTTCCTAATTTTGTTGTGCCTGGATTAGTATAGCCCCACTCACTCTCGGCATCTTTTGCCGGTGTCAGGAGTCACTCCAAGCCTGCATATGCAGTGCACTGGAGGAGACGAATTTCAAACTCACCATCGACAAATTAAAAAAAAAAATCCTATTGAAGGATTCGAACTTTCGACTATGGGAACCCAGCATTCCACATAGCTAACTCAGATAATGCCGTAGGCGGCGATGCTATCTTATCGCCTAGAAGTACAGCCCAGAGGGCCCTACGTGCCTAAAAACTTATTCGATTTATCCGCGAGAGCTGTGTTTTCATGATCGTGATTGGTAAATCAATATACAACGGTTTCTAAACGGTTCTAGCCTCGTAGTTCCTGAATCGCACGTGCGCAGACGGCCGTGAATTCGGCTAGGCAAATCCTACAGGCTTACCGACGACCTTTCACAGTTGCGAATACATGCTCGTGAGCAGAAGGAGTAAAAACGGAAACCCGCGAAGACGAATATAAGTGGAAATGTAGAAGAAATGACTGCACGCAAACTACGACTTTTGTTTTATTTCAAGAAAATCTGTACGTGAACTTTGCAAGTGCTGTCGATACGTTATTTTTTTCCTTATTTTTTGCGTGCTACTACAAGCCTTCTTATCACTTTTTGTCTTCCTTTAGCGCTGCATTTTTTTTTTTTTTTGGAGGGAGGGGTGGGGGGGCTCTTATTAAAAAGTCAGCGCGAGGCGTATCGGTAGAGTCAGTTTATGTCCATTTAGTATATCCCAAATGCCTGAAATCATGCTTGAATTATCTGTGGTATACGGGTTTTGATGATCACGGCAGGTGGCACGGCATTGTATTTCTCAATGGTTCTAACATTGTGCTTTCGGAGCGTCCCGTACGGAAGCTGTCATGAATGCGGCAAGATACACGATATATTTTCGGCGGAATTCAACAGCACATAAAAGCAGTGTGGCAAAAAGGACAACAAGGGAATGAAAACACTTTCTCGCTTAACGCGAATTCACTAGTCGCGTCTGGAGGGAGGTACACCAAACAGTTCAAGGTCTCGGCTGCCTGTCTCATGCATCGGGGAAGTCTTTCCGAACGACACTGAACTGGTACTGATTCGCCGCGCAATGCTGAGACGTCAGATGTGTAGAGAGTGGGCGGCTTTCAATGAGCGAATATCTGCCACTGACATGCACGACAATTCCACGGCAGATAAAAAATAACTCAGCATTGTTTGTGGGATAACAACAATCATATGAGAAATAGACCGACGTGCCAAGTTGAATAAAGATGAGTATACATATTTGGCACGTTGTTCGTTGCCAACCACAGTGGAATGAACAACAATATCCTTAACGCAACCCTACAAACCCCAACAAAAACGCAGAAAGAAAGATGCTAATAACTACAGACTGAACAAAACTAATGGCTTGAACTGAAGCCAGCGAACGATTGCCACACTCAAACAGAGAGAAAGCTCTTCATTGGAAGGCAAATTAATTCGTCAGCATATATTCGCCTACATGCTGCTCGGCGGAGAATGCCACGAATGGGAACAAAGGCTTTAGAAGATGGCGGGCAGAAGAATAGAGAAAGAGAAAATAAAACGTGCACGTCTTGGGATTTTATGGACACCAGAGTAAATCTCCTAGGCAACAAGGCAGATAATCACTTTCAAACTGTACGCGTAATCAAAACTAGAACCCATTTTTGGTGAGATTACGTGGGTGTGTCTTAGTTTGGTACAACATATAGACTGGTTCAGCATAGAAAAACAAAAAGTAAGTGTCTTGGGCTGTTCTCATGGGTGAGGCAAGGGAAGTAGCATCCGCGTCAAAGTAACGGGGCCTTAGTCGACCTTTTACATGTTCATTTTATATCGAAATGGCTTGCCTTCTTAAGCTGGGCACTGACGCAGGATGTGCTCCAGAGAATCCACGGCTCCACAGTTGTAGAAGATAGACTTCTAGTAGGACATTGCGAAAAAGAAGTTTGCTTGTGTATGCAATGTTTAGTCGAAGGTGGCGATAGAGGGTCCCAGAGGCCGTGGTAGGAATTGTGGTAGCCTTTATAATAATGCCTTTATTTGTGTCGCATGTGGGGTACAGGACAGCGGAGGCCAGCAGTAAAAGTTGTCATAAATGACAGCTTGACAAAGCCGCAGGCGCCCATGCACATGACAGCGGTATAGCAGCATTGGTTACATCAGAAAAAAAAAAGAACACACAATACACAGTACAGTACTGTACATAATACACCCTGATAAATGAATTCCATTTTCCGGAAATTGAAACAAAAATGATTATGATATAAGGCAGCAAGTAATGACAGAAGAAATACCTTGAAGCAATTAAAAAAGAAAAAAATTCATACGAAGCTATAGCTTACTAAGGTAAAAAAACACAATTCATTACAATTCAAAATACAATTCAAAAATACAAGTCATAAATACAAGTCATAAATACAATTCACTCATCAGGTGGAAATAACATCCACACTTATACAATAAAAGTGGATAATGAAAACATTGTCACTTAGAATAAGAAGAAATGACTTAATTAAATCATAAGTAGGTTGAGAACAAGGATAAAAAGAGAGTAGCGTAATTGCAGATTGTCAGTGACAGTCAAAGACATGATCATTTATACAATATTTCCAGAGTTCTTTAAATGCACATACTCCAGCACTATAGTTTCTCTATTCAGTTTATTTAATAATCTCGGTAACTGATTTTCCAGTGTTTGAAGACCATATGTTGTGCGGTAAGTTTTTACATTCCAGTATTCGTTGTAACTGGTGACATGGCGAGGGGCCTCACTATGTAGGTTCGCTAACTGTTTTAAGAATGTGCCGCCATCTTTTATTTCCTGTTTACAAAGCTTCATCATCATTATCATCATCATCAGCCTGGTTACGCCCACTGCAGGGCAAAGACCTCTCCCATACTTCTCCAACTACCCCGGCCATGTACTAATTGTGGCCATGTTGTCCCTGCAAACTTCTTAATGTCATCCGCCCACCTAACTTTCTGCCGCCCCCTGCTGCGCTTCCCTTCCCTTGGAATCCAGTCCGTAACCCTTAATGACCATCGGTTATCTTCCCTCTTCATTACATGTCCTGCCCATGCCCATTTCATTTTCTTGACTTCAACTAAGATGTCATTACCCGCGTTTGTTCCCTCACCCAATCTGCTCTTATCCCTTAACGTTACACCCATCATTATTCTTTCGACAGCTTGTTGCATCGTCGTCAATTTAAGTAGAACCTTTTTCTGTAAGCCTCCAGGTTTCTGCCCCGTACGTGAGTACTGGTAAGACACAGCTGTTATACACTTTTCTTTTTAGGGATAATGGCAACCTGCTGTTCATGATCTGAGAATGCCTGCCAAACGCACCCCAGCCCATTCTTATTCTTCTGATTATTTCAGTCTCATGATCAGAATCCGCCGTCACTACCTGCCCTAAGTAGATGTATTCCCTGACCACTTCCAGTGCCTCGCTACCTATCGTAAACTGCTGTTCTCTTCCGAGACTCTTAAACATTACTTAAGTTTTCTGCAGATTAATTTTCAGACACCCTTCTGCTTTGCCTCTCCAGGTCAGTGAGCATGCATTGCAATTGTTCTCCTGAGTTACTAAGCAAGGCAATACCATCAGCGAATCGCAAGTTGCTAAGGTATTCTCCATCAACGTTTATCGCCAATTCTTCCCACTCCATGTCTCTGAATACCTCCTGTAAACACGCTGTGAATAGCATTGGAGAGATCGTATCTCCCTGTGTGACGCCTTTCTTTATGAGGATTTTGTTGCTTTCTTCATGGAGGACTACAGTGGGTGTGGAGCCGCTATAAATATCTTGCAGTATTTTTACATATAGCTCATCTACACCCTGATTCCGTAATGCCTCCATGACTGCTGAGGTTTCTACTGAATCAAACGCTTTCTCGTAATCAATGAAAGCTGTATATAAGGGTTGGTTATATTCCGCACATTTCTCTATCAGCTGATTGATAGTGTGAATATGGTCTATTGCCTTTACGGAATCCTGCCTGCTCCTTTGGTTGACAAAAGTCTAAGGTGTTCCTGATTCTATTTGCGATTACCTTAGTAAATGCTTTGTAGGCAACGGACAGTAAGCTGATCGGTCTATAATTTTTCAAGTCTTTGGCGTCCCCTTTTTTATGGATTAGGATTATGTTAGCGTTCTTCCAAGATTCCGGTACGCTCGAGGTCATGAGGCATTGCGTATATGGGATGGCCAGTCTTCCTAGAACAACGTTCCCACCATCCTTCAACAAATCTGCTGTTACCTGATCCTCCCCAGCTGCCTTCCCCCTTTGCCTGGCTCCCAAGGCGTTCTTTACTTCTTCCGGCGTTACTTGAGGGATTTCAAATTCCTCTAGACTATTCTCTCTCTCATTATCGTCGTGAGTGCTACTGGTACTGTATAAATATCTGTAGAGCTCCTCAGCTACTTGAACTATCTCATCCATATTAGTACCGATATTGCCGGCTTGCTTAACGCATACATCTGATTCTTGCCTATTCCTAGTTTCTTCTTCACTGCTTTTAGGCTTCCTCCGTTCCTGAGGGCATGTTCAATTCTATCCATATTATACTTCCTTATGTCAGCTGTCTTAGGCTTGTTGATTAACTTCGATAGTTCTGCCAGTTCTATTCTAGCTGTACGGCTAGAGGCTTGTCTACATTGGCGTTTCTTGATCAGATATTTCGTCTCCTGCGATAGCTTACTGGCATCCTGTCTAACGGAGTTACCACCGACTTCTATTGCACACTCCTTAATGATGCCCATAAGATTGTCGTTCATTGCTTCAACACTAAGGTCCTCTTCCTGAGTTCAATCCGAATACCTGTTCTGTAGCTTGATCCGGAATTCCTCTAGATTGGTTCTTATGTACCAGTTTCTTCCGTTCCCTCCTCAAGTCTAGGCTAATTCGAGTTCTTACCATCCTATGGTCACTGCAGCGCACCTTGCCGAGCACGTCCACATCTTGTATGATGCCAGGGTTAGCGCAGAGTATGGAGTCTATTTCATTTCTAGTCTCGCCATTTTGGCTCCTCCACGTCCGCTTTCGGCTAAGCCGCTTGCGGAAGAAGGTATTCATTATCCGCATATTACTTTGTTCTGCAAATTCTACTAATAACTCTCCCCGCCATTCCTAGAGCTTATGCCATATTCCCCCACTAACTTGTCTCCAGCCTGCTTCTCGCCTACCTTCGCATTGAAGTCGCCCATCAGTATACTGAATTTTGTTTTGACTTTATACATCGCCGATTCCACGTCTCATTGTACCTCTTTCAATTTGTACCTCTTATTATGTTTCACAACAAGACCTGCCACCCTCTCGTTAATGCTGTAGAATTCCTGTATGTTACCAGCTTTATCCTTATTAATCAGGAATCCGACTCCCAGTTCTCGTCTGTCCGCTGAGCCCCGGTAGCACAGTACGTGCCCGCTTTTTAGCACTGTATATGCTTCTTTTGTCCTCCTAACCTCACTGAGCCCTATTATATCCCATTTACTACCCTCTAATTCTTCCAATAAGACTGCTGGACTCGCCTCAATAGATAACGTTCTAACGTTAAACGTTGCCAGGTTCAGATTCCAATGGCGGCCTGTCAGGAGCCAGGGATTCTTAGCACCCTCTGCTGCGTCACAGATCTGACCGCCGCCGTGGTCAGTTGCTTCGCGGCTGCTGGGGGCTGAGAGCCAGGATTTGATTGTTGTATTAATATAGAAGGTTGTGGCCAAGTACTGCACCAGGGTGGCCAATCCTGCTCTGGTGAGAGAGTGCGTTACTGGTTCTGGTCACCGGGATCACCCCGCACTCCAGGCCTGTTTATGCAATTTTTTCAACACACGTTTTTTTTTTTCCGGTGGAAAGTTCCGCGGCACCGGGATTCGAACCACGGCCCTCTTGCACGCGAGGCAGATACTCTACCGCCCGCAGTTGTACGCTTCATTTAAGCTACACCGGTGCCTTCTTTGATCAGTTAAGGTGCACCAGTCAAGGTGGATCTATATATAATCTGAGCTCGGTTAAACCGCACAGATGTCACTCAACTGGAGAAACTTGGTATTTATGACCTGCACATGTGTGGCCATACATAAAAAAAGAGATTTTTTAGAGGGTCCCCGTATTGTGGTAAACAAGACGAAAAGAAATATTAAAAAGGGGCAGAAGAAAAAAAGAAGAAAAAAAGTGAGAGAACAGGGGGTTTGAACTCGTGACCCTTGGATGTTGCCCGGAGAGATAGCTTAGTCGGCTGGTCCGTCAGGCCCAAGGTTTCATTGAAGCGCCACAGCACCTGTCCAGAGCCTCATACTTATTTGGAAAGAGACTAATGTTGTTCGCGGTGGTCGATTTTGGACGGCATACTTTCTTGGAAAAAATGCCCGCTGCAACGGCAAACCAAGATAGCAACACTGTGCAAACGAAGAGAGCAGCGCAGCTATAAATACGTCCCTTCTTATCAATAAAGCATTCTTCTTGTAGCCACGACCGTGTGCATTACGCCCGATACATGGTGTCAGAAGTGGGATCGCTCACGGGACCATGACCGACCTGTGCCCGCCTGAGCCACTGCGAGTGGGCGACAACGCTGCAGCGTCCTGGCAGACATTCACGCAACGCATCGAGCTGTACCTGATAGCAACTGAGCCCACGAAGCCACGCAGTAAGGAGCAGAAAGCTGCAATTTTTTTGCATGTTGCGGGTCAAGAAGCAATTGACGTGTTTAATGCTCTGAACCTATCACCAGAGGAAGCTAAAGACTACGACGTTTTGGTTAAAGCATTTGAAAACTACTGCTTGCCTAAGTGTAATGAAACTTATGAGCGACATGTGTTTCGCTCGCGTCGTCAGGCACACGGAGAGCTATTGGAACAGTTCTTTCGGGATCTGCAACTAAAAGCAAGAACGTGCAACTTCGGAGATTTACGAAATTCTATGCTGCGGGATCAAATTGTCTATGGCATTTGCAGCTCTTCCCTGCGAGAAAAGCTTCTTCGAAAGAAAGACCTGACCCTAGCCACAGCGGTGGAATGCTGCAAAGCTGAGGAACTTGCCGAATCGCAAAACAGGGCGTGGACGAAGGAAAACAAGATTGAAGCTGTATTACGAACGCAAGCTAAACACGGACGCCAAAAATGCCGGTATTGCAACTTCTCGCATGCGCCAAGGAAGTGTCCGGCGTACGGCAAAACATGCAACAAGTGCACGAAGCCTAATCACTTTGCCGCCTGCTGTACGGGCAAGCGAGCAGCCGTTGATGACGTGGTCGAAGGAGCGGAGAGTGATAATGACTTCGACGTTCTGGAGATCAGGACGACGGAAAGCAAGCGTGGTCCCGAAAGTCGCGACTGGATTGTAACAACGAGCATTGAAGGAACTGATGTGCCGCTTAAGGTCGACACGGGAGCACAGGCTAACTTGTTGCCGCGTTCGCTGTTCAAAAGGCTCGGAACTAGACAGCAGCCGTACCCCACGAGGAGCATCCTGCGCCATTACGGGGGCGGCGAAATACCGCACAGTGGAAAAGTTCGCCTCGCCGTGCAGTTAGGCAAACGGCGTGTGCTGCTTGAGTTCTTCATAGTAAAGAAGAAGCAAGCTATTCTGGGCCTCGGGGCAAGTGAGCAACTTGGTCTGGTCAAGAGAGTGAACTCGGTGGGCAGCAGCGAGACATACGGAAGCCTAAAGCAGGCATTCCCAAGGATATTCACGGGCATAGGCAGGACGCGGCGCGAGTACAAAATGGTGCTCCGGAAGGACGCTGTCCCTGTGGTTCAGCCAACCCGGCGTGTGCCTTACGCCCTCAAGAAGCCGCTTAAGAAAGAACTTGACCGGATGAATGCTGCGATCATCATCGAGAAGGTGGAAGAACCGTCAGACTGGGTAAGCCTTGGTTATCGTGAGGAAGAAAAATGGAGACTTAAGAGTATGCATGGACCCGCGGGCAATTAATAGGGCGGTGAAGAGAGAGCACTTTCAGTTGCCATGCCGGGAAGAAATCGAAGGTGATCTAGCGCATGCAAAGTATTTCAGCAGACTCGACGCAAACAGTGGGTTCCATCAAATTCCCTTCGACAAAAAAACATCAGAAATCTGCATATTCAGTTCACCGTTTGGTCGGTATCGGTATCTCAGACTGCCATTCGGTATTACATCTGCACCCGAAGTTTTCCAGCGTACAATGAGCCAGATATTCGACGACCTCCCGGGAACACGGGTGTACATTGACGATGTGCTAGTGTGGGGTTCTACGCGAAAGGAGCACGATGAACGCCTGTACAAAGCGCTGGAAAGGGCACAGGCAGAGGGCCTAACTTTGAATGCAGAAAAGTGCATTTTTGGACGTACTGAAATCAGCTTCTTGGGTGATAAGATTAGTTCCAAAGGTATTGAGCCAAATCCCGACCTGATAAAGTGCCTTTTAAACCACCCTCCGCCAACGACCAAGAAAGACGTTCAACGCTTGCTTGGCACCGTGAACTATTTCGGGAAATACTTGCCACTGTTGTCAGCCCACACTGAGGCCCTGTGCAGTTTGATTAGAAACGACACACTTTTCGAGTGGACGCATGTTCACGAGCGTGAGTGGGTGCTGCTCAAAAAGATGCTGACGGAAGCAACCGTCCTGGCTATCTTTATTCCCGAGCTTTCCACGAAACTGTCGACGGATGCGTCAGCATTTGCACTCGGAGCAGTGCTTTTCCAACAACATGGAAAAGACTGGCGCCCGGTAGGCTACGCATCGCGAGCACTCACAGAAACTAAGCGAAGGTGCGCCCAAATAGAAAAAGAGGCCCTGGGCATAACATTCGGCTGTGAAAAGTTTAATGATTATGTTATTGGAAGACATGTCGTTATCGAAACCGACCACAACCCATTATTGGCTATTTCAAAGAAAGAAATAGGCGACATGCCACCCCGTCTGCAACGACTATTTCTTCGACTGCTGAAGTACGAGTTTGAGTTGCAGTATGTTCCAGGCAGCAAATTGGTTGTTGCCGACACCCTGTCACGAATGCCATCGCAGAAACAACAAGAAAAAGGCTCAACGGACGTTGAAGTTCATGCCGTGGGCGTTCTGACTGCCGTTGTTGGACGAGCCACCCTATCTCGTCTGCAGGCAGCAACGGCCAGTGATGCAACGACGCAAGACGTTATTTCCAGCCTGCAGTCGTCAATACCTGTAGAAGGTGAGCTAAAGTCCTTCGCACAAGAACTTTCTGTAGTCAACGGAGTACTCCTCAAGGGAACTAAAGTATTCGTACCTGCAAGCATGCGAATAGAGATGCTGCGACGAGTGCACCAAGGGCATCTCGGCTTAGGAAAATGCAAATCGAGGGCTCGCAAGTTGATGTATTGGCCAGGAATGTCAACAGATATTGCCCACTTCATTGACAGGTGCGACGTTTGCAAGAAGTTTGCGTATCGACAGCCTGACGAGCCCCTGTGCCAACGCACCGTTTCAGACATGCCATGGGTGAGGGTTGGTACAGATCTTTTTCAACACGCCGGAAAGCATTATTTAGTTGTCTATGACGCCTACTCTAATTTTCCAGAAGTCGAGCATCTCAAGGATACCTCTGCAACGACTGTCATCCATAAACTACGTCAGATCTTTGCAAGGCATGGATTACCACTAGAAGTTTGCAGTGATGGTGGCCCGCAGTTCACGTCAAAAGAGTTTGAAGATTTTGCGGCTCGTTATGACTTTGTTCATACGATTTCCAGTCCCTGTTTTCCCAGGTCCAATGGACTCGCCGAGAAGGGCGTACAAGTGGTCAAGCGGCTTCTTGGCAAGACTGAGAGCAAGAAAGAGGACTTCTATTTGGGCCTTCTCAATTACAGGGTGTGTCCTCTCGAGGATGGCCGATCACCATCGGAACTGCTAATGGGACGAAGTCTCAGAACGCTACTTCCAGATTTTTCAGTGTCATCATCAGGTCCCGTCCAAAAACATGTCCAAGCAAGGACCACAGGAAGAACACTAACTCCACTAAAAAGGGAGACGTCGTCCGCATCCTTGGAAATGGTAGATGGCAAATCAAGGCGCAAGTCCAAGATCTCGTGGCCCCAAGGTCGTACACCGTTCTGACTGAGGAATGCCGGGTTTTCCGTCGAAATAGACAGCACCTTCGCAAAACATCAGAAGCGTTCCATCGAGCCATCCATTACCAGGCGGACGACTGCGACGACACCCCCGATTCATCTTCGAGCGCAGCCTCGCAGCAGCCGCCTGAACCTTCGCAGGCCGCACCGAATCGATCACCAACGGGCACATCCGGCCCACCTAACATCCCAGATACACTAAGGCGGTCTACCAGACCGCGAAGACCACCAGATCGCCTGGCCTACACGCACGGATTCCGGCAGACTGAAACAACCTAGGAGTGTTGACTGCTACTCTTCGATGTTGAGTGCTTTCCGTGTCTTCAGTGTTTCCATTCTTCGAAGAAAGGAGGATGCAACGGCCAACCAAGATAGCAACACTGTGCAAACGAAGAGAGCAGCACAGCTATAAATACGTCCCTTCTTATCAATAAAGCATTCTTCTTGTAGCCACGACCGTGTGCATTACGCCCGATACACCCGCCCGTCGATGAGGGGGAACTCGAGCGGCTCTAGAGTCTAGGAAAAGCTTAAGCAGGTGCGAGGGCGGCACGCATAGCGTGGGAAGCTAGCCCGGGTAACTATCTCAAGGACTGCTCCTCACGAGAGCGAAATACCTTGGTGTAATTACAATAACCCTAATAAGACTACTTTCGAAAAGTGAACGGCCCAGAGGGCTGTACTACGAGTGCTATGACTATAAATTATATATTTCATATCATCTATGGGATCGATTGCGAGCGCTGTTGCTTTGTTTCCGCGTGTAGTAGTTAAGAGAACGAGTTTAAGGGAGGAGAAAAGGAAAGGAAAAATACGGAAGCATAATTGCAGCGCCGTGGTCTTAAAGCGCACCCGCGGTAGAGAAACGGAAGGAGATATACACGTGCGTGGCAATCGTACGCACTTGAGAAAAGGTTTCGCTAACAACCGATAACATGGCAATCCGCACTCGCATACGACAAGAGAAATTATTGAGACATGGAAAATTCCCTTGAACTAAGTATGGTTTCCGAGAGAAATGCTTCTAAGTATTGACCAATATTAAAAAAATGATGGAATATAGGATAATCTCCGCACTTACCGATAGGACGGCATCCGCACGAGACTACACCAGGCACCTTACTGAGACATGGAGCGCTCTGGGGCCGGAACAAAGCCCCCTTCTCTGCCGGCTAAGCGCAGATAACGTGCGTTCCGATCGCCCAAGGTTGCGCGGACATAGTTTGAAACGAGCGAACTCCAGCGGCTCTATAATCTGGGAAAAGGCAGCATGATTTAAATAAAAACGTGTTTGTGGAAACAAAATTACGTTTTCCCACGTCAAACCACCCGTTGTGGACGTATGCCATATGCACATGAGTTGAATATACATAGTCTAGTTGGCCTTTTGCAAAGCGCCCTTTATTTTCTCTTAATTCTCATTCATTCCGCGTGCATAAGTGCAGGCTTGTAACCTTAATGTACTGCGGCCATTGGTTTTCCTGCAGCAAAGTTGCAATAAAGCTAACGTCGCTTCAAACGCGGTTTCTGTCCTACCAAAATACCTATAGCGGCGTTGAAGCAAGCGCATCGAATTAGCAGTAAGCGTAGCTGGATCTTTCAATACTCCCGTGCTTTCTCGAAGGAGCGCTTCGGGCTTCCAACGTCACGTCGGCTGTTTGCCGTTTCTACGTGTCTACGTACAATTGCACCCTTCTGACATCCCATACGGTAGGCGACATCGTGTCGTTTTAACCGTCCGACATTCCACAGCTCTTGATAACCTCACGCGTCAGGGAATCAGGGTCGACTACCGAGGGTCAGCGTTTCAGACACGACGGCGTAGAGAGAAAAAGAAAAGATTGTGATAACCGTTTACAACGGTTATCAATGTTACGGAATAGCTCGAAGGAATTGACAAGCATACCAAAGAACGAGAGAAATATAGAGCAAGAGACAGAGCCAACCAAATGAAGCAACGAGCGAACGTTCTTTTTTATTTTTTCGTGCCCGCCCACTGGCCATTGATCGTCACAGCCCACTGACCATCCACGGAGCACGAAAACGGCCGTACGAGCCGAATTAATATATTCGCCTTAAAACCCTACTTGGGGTGTCTTGGGTGAAATTGAATCGCAGGGACGTCTCTATTGCAATTTACAACTTCATAGGAACACAAAGCAACCACCGTCTTATATTGTAAAAAGTATATGTATTGAGTGTTTTGTTTCATTCCGTCACTTGAATTATTTTATCTAGAATATTAACGTAACCTTCTTATCATTTCTCCGTTAACTTATGTCACCAATTTTCTGATTTTCTAAGCCGTAGCTGCACTGTAACCATTTTAACAATTTTTAGACCACCTGATCCTTGGCCCATCCTCCGTACTGGCTAACGCCCATTGTTGGACAACAATAATAAGAAGAACAATGAAATTACAACAATGTCGATGCCTGTTTATATATCGTTTAATTGAGGAATCCTTTTTATGGAGCCCATAGTACAAGCTGGGTACCTATAGGCCTTTTTTTTCAAGGGCGCCATGACATTCTGTAGGCGGTGGCGGCACCTATGAGCGGCCGGCTTTCGCCCCCGTGCATGCTGTGGCGTACGCACCCTGTGGTCTTGACGCTCCAAGCAGTTCTTTCAGTCGTATTTTAACATTGGCGTGGCATGAGCTTCTGCTGCATCTGCGGCGGACGGAGCACCCAGCGTTATGCGTGCACGCGTGTTTGAGCATGTAATGAAACCCACGCATCAGTTAAGTATTTCCAAAAAAAATTTTTTTTTTTGAAGAATGTGCCGGTATTGAAGCAATATTTGTGTAATTCTAAGCTCTGGTTTAGGAGCACTGAGCAGTAGAGAAATGTATTCGACAATCGCAACAACAGGGGTACCATGGTGCTACAACGTGGATTTTGCTGCTTACTTTGACAACCGATAACATGGTCATCTGTAGATTCATTGTGCCACTTCTTGGTTTGTTGAACGCCGCTTTCGCCCATGAATAAAATTGCTTTGTTGAGTAATACCAGCATAATGTATACTCTCAGTGAAATACCGCTCATAACAGTGCCGCCTATCCAGGAGAAAAGTTCAAAATAGCGACACTTTCCGCGCGGCCTGAGTATAAGCGGCTCAGAGTATGCGGGAACCATTGTTATGTGGCCGGAAAATATGCAGCCGGTTTACCTACCGGACTGTTTTAACCGGTGCAATAGTTAACAAACACGACCATTAGGAATCGGGTGGTCCTATGAATGGGCCATACTTATGTCGTAAAATATTTCAGAATAGCGACTTATAGAATGGGGCGCGCCGGGTAAATTCGACATTTTTACGTGTTGCGAAATTTCATAATAACGACGCTTACTTTTCAGCCCAAATACATGCCGCCCTTAATATAGGCGGCTTTCTTAGGCGGTTTTCAAATTATGTCCGACAACCGTTTCCTTATTTTTATTTACAGAGTACATATGCACCGTGGTGAGTACATAAACCTTCGTTCATATGAACCCTGTCGTACTTCATTGAACATGCGCACAACACGATTTCAACCCAGGACCGTCACGTGGCCGACATGTGCTCTAACCACTACACCATAAAAGCGAATTCCTTATTTTTTCACATGGTCTTTATTGCAGCGAATTAACGTCATATGTACATCACAATTAATGATAATATTTGAGAAGTTGACTAAATAAGTAAGACTAATATAGTAGTTAAGGGAAATACAAAAAGAAATACTACCACTATCTCCAACCGACGTACAGCGCGAAAGACACCATGACGTACAGCGCGAAAGACAAGGACTACGAGAGACGACATACACTGCGCTGACTTCCAACAATATTTTATTGCGTTACCACATCGTGTGTATGTATACAGGAGGGGCTATGCGCAGAAAATGAAAGGCCGCCACGAGGGGTGTCTTAACAGTACTAAGAACAAGGTCACTTGAAACAAAAACGAACATTACGATTTCTATCTGTTGAGATACAAGACTTCACTAGGGGTCAGCGCGATAGAGGGTGCACTAACGCCCACACTACCTAGTTTTCTGATGAAATCAGCTACTATAATTTCCCGGGTGAGCTGTGAGCTGTGTCTCGCTAAAACTTCCTCATCTTCAAAGAGGGGCACGCGGCCGCATTGCCGGCTATGGATGCCCAAGTGGCCTTGAATAGGGTTTGGGCGTTGTTATAGTGCTCTCTTAAACGATCGTTTAAGCACCTGCCTGTCTGTCAAACATATTTACTGCCGCAAGACAAGGGAATATAGGAAACAACATTCGTTGCGCATGTCACAAAACGTTTTCTGTGCCCGACAGAGACACAACTCAAACCTGATTTAGGCGAGTTTGCACGCTTACAGAGCCTTGCCAGCTTTTACGGGGCTGAGCAAACGACTGTGATTCCTCCACGCTGCTCAATCTTCTTTAGCCTACGGAGACATCATGCGCATACGGTAGCACTGCAAACCTGCGTCTTTCAACCGGCTGGTTCCCTGACTGAGCGAGCTCGTCACGTTTTGTGCGTCTCAGAAGCTTTTCCGCTATGGCAGAAATTATAGCCAAAGCGTATCCAGCCCAAGGAAGGCGATCAACCTGTGCAGCAAGACTATGCTGCATCTCGTGTGAGCAAGATTTATCGAGGCTGTTAACGAGGAATAACTTTATAATACCTCGTTTAACGAACTTTGAGTGTGCGGAGTTAAAGGGCAAGAGTGGCTTCTTACATCTCGGTTCGGAGCACCAGCACACATGTTAGCAAAGCACAGCCTGAGATCTAGAAAGCGCAATCAATCATCAATGGGAACCTCATGCGTAAGTTCTGGAGGTTGCAGCTCTTTCTTAAAGATCTCCAAGACTCCCGTAGCAGCAGGCTCGAAAGCGTGATCAGTACAATCAGTGCACACCTTGACCACAGGGGCGCTTCTAGGTGACCTTGAATATTGCGATCATGATGAGCTAGATAAATATCACTAGGTGCCGACGCGAGGCATGACCCTATGCAAACACAATTCCTTTATATGTAATTTTCTTCAATCCACGAGGTGAAAGTTGATTTCAAATAGAAGGTCAGCAATACAAGAAAGCCGCTAACAGAAACACCTGCAGCATTCTGAACGCCGACTGATCCGAAGTCATCAATGCATTCTTTAACACACAGTAGCAACTTGTCATGTGAAAGTGAATAGTACAGATCTTTAACGTCCATCGCGAACATCTTGAGTCCCTTTTCATTCTCTCCTAATTAAAGAACTAATAACTTCATCCGAATCTCTAACACCAAAGAGATCTTCAACGATTGGAAGATTTAGGTTATCTTGCAAAAACAAACCAACAGCTTTCTGCCAAGTCTCTGCTTCAGTTATGATAACTCGCAGAGGGCAGTCAATGTTATGCGTCTCAGCTGAAAAGAAAATATCTACGCTTAGGTTTTTAGCTTTTTCTATAACTTTTCCTAGCTTGTCAAGTTTAATGGATTTGCATAGTTCTTTTGTTTTCAATTTCACGTTTGCAAGGGAAACACTGTCATAACGTTTAAAAACTGAATCAATGGCAAGGGTGGCCCTCGAATTGAAGTCACCCAACCACAGGACTGCGAAACCACCTTCTTTACCTTACATTACCATACATTGCCTTATTTCTGACCATCTACGTGCTATGTGCATATATTTACATCTTGGTGCATGATAGTTGGGACACCCTGCCTATTAACGGGTAATACCAACCGACGCAGAACCTGCGTAATAGCAGTGGTTTCTACTTGGCTTTATGGCGCCATAAAAACGCGTCGGGCTCGCGTACGCGGGGTGCTGGTTGTGAATCTTCTTGTGCAAAGTTTTCTAAAGCTGCTGCTTTACTTTTTCTCAATTTTGACTTCTGTTGTCCAGGTGCGTTTGACCCCTGCTTTTCCACCACGCCTGACACGGAGTACTCCCGCCTCGTTGCGTAGCCGAGGGAGCGGGGTGTGGGGGCGTTAATTATAGTTGCCACTTTAGAGGTCGCAGACCAATCAATAATCACCGATGTTGCCTTGTTACTGTGCGCACCAGTGAGACGCCCTCCGACATTCACTGACTAGCAAGATCCTGTGCACATAACATGCGATGGAATAAAAAGGGGCCCCCTGAATTCAGCATTGAGAGGGCACATGAAACTACTGCACAGGCTATCATAACGGGCCCCTTTAGCCCAGTCAGAGCATATTTTAAATGTTGCTCGCACTTCTTCACCAGTCGCACGCTGTGGGTACGTGCCATAGCCCAGAAATCAGCACCAGAAGCAGTGTAGAGCGCCCGTCATCGTGATCTGCATTCCATTTCTCATGAGTTCAGGGACCACGCCGGCGTGCGCGAACGATGCTTCAAGCACGTGCACAGTTGAAGCCCCTTGTCGTTGTTCTCACGCGTTAGCAGTCCCAGAATCCACAAAAATATACCGCAGACGCAGACAAGCGTTTCTTCGAACGCTGACAGCGTTGAGGCCTACAAACCAGAGTCTATTCTTTCGCCGTGCTACAAACTAAGAAGAGCATAACGATAACGCTTTCACTCTCCATAGCTGGCACTAA
Organism: Dermacentor andersoni; assembly: GCF_023375885.2. NCBI lineage: Eukaryota > Metazoa > Arthropoda > Arachnida > Ixodida > Ixodidae > Dermacentor > Dermacentor andersoni. The sequence goes on along the minus strand of NC_092814.1, from coordinate 378,631,951 downwards.
AGGATTTAAGGAAGTTGAGGGAAAACACCGAGGAAGAGAGTCCGTGCTCTCGGGCGACCGAACTGTAGGGATCGGCGGCAAGGAGGGCGGGGAGACTTACTCGGACTATCCGCGCACGTTAACAACCGTCGTCGATGGTATCTGAATAATTTTTTTTTCGTTTCTCCTCGAGGAATAAACACTTAACTCACGGTACCCCTCCTACTCAATTCTATACGTATCCTCCTTAGTAGGTGCGTGCCTAAATGGGGATCGTCGTCATTGTCTGCGTGATCATCATCATAGTTATTATAAGCAACATTACTACATAGGCTACTGGACATCGACGAAGAAGAAGACTCCATTCTCGACTACAATTTTAGGGCATAAACTTCCTTGAAACAGCGAAATTCCAAGTAACTTTCACTCGATTACGCTGTCGATTAACTTAAAAAAAAATAATTATGGGGTTTGACGTTCGAAAACAATGATTTGATTACGAGCGACGTCGTAGTGGGGGACTCCGGAAATTTTGACTGTCTTCGGTACCTTAGCGTGCACCTAGATCAGAGTACACGGGTGTTTTCGCATTCGCCCCCCCTCCCCCCCATGAAAATGCGGCCGCCGTTCCCGGGATTCGATACCGCGACCTCGTGCTCAGCATCTCAACACCACAGCCTCTATGCAACAGCGACGGGTGCCGATTAACTTCCGTATACTATTAGCAATAGAGGGCGCATCTAGCTGCCTGCCCAACGTGCCCCTTCTTTAAGAAAGTCACCAATTGATAAATCTTTTATTCCATCGCCGATTCACGAAAGCAAAGGCACATGTTTTAAAACAACATTTAGACAACTTGGAGTGAATTGATCAATTCCTGAAATTCTTCTCCTCCGAGCCTCCGATTTTGGTCAATCTCACAAGAATGCTTCCTGAGCTTTGTCTAGTCGAGTCGTTTCAAATGGATACATAAGCTAAATTTTTATTTTTTTGTCGACTTTGCTATTATTTTGATTATTTCCCAATCATTTCGCTTGTTTTTATTTTTATTTTATTTATATTTATTTATTTATTTATACATACTGCAGCGCAATTTGCGCTATAGCAGGAGTGGGTTAAGAAAATGTACAAAAAAAGCATTGGAGTATACAGCGGTATACACAAGTGAACACTTTTAAAGAGCACAGATAAAAAAAAAAAAAGAAAATACAAGTAAACACTTTTGCAAAAGAGCACTGGTGAAAGAATACACAAGTTATACAAATACAAATGCTGCCAGGCATACCCATGCCTGATTATGCCCATACCTATACCCATGATTATGCATCTGGGATGGCGGTTGCAAAAATTTGGGATGAGCATGAGCGAATGGATCCAGGTAATGAATTCCAGTCTTCGATTGAGCGGGGAAAGAAGCTGAATTTGAACATGTTAGTACGTGCGTAGTAGGGTATCAAGTTTAGGTCATGATGTCTTCTCGTGGATGATCCCGGTGTGAAGTTAATGTAATTATCATTTGAGAGCCTAACTAAAGAATTGACTATGGAGTGCAAGAATTTTAATGAGTCGATACGGCGACGAGAAGAGAGCGTGTTTAGGTTCAAGGAAGAAAGTGCTGAAGAGGGCGAAAAGTCTCGATCGTAACGATGGCATATAAAACGCACAGCTTTTTTCTGTATAGCCTCTAGTTTATTAATCTCCAACTGCTTATGCGGGCTCCAAACTACAGATGCATAATCAAGAACAGGGCGGATTAGAGATTTATACATTAGTAACTTTGTGTCTTTAGGAGATCGGGTTAGCGTTCGCCTCAAGTAACCTAACTTTTTAGTGCTTTACTGCATATGTAGTCAACGTGTTTGGACCATGACATGTTCTTGGCATTACTAAGCGCCTCTTTCCAGTTTCAGGCCAGTTTTGCCGCATCCGCCATACTGGGTATGAACCATAATCATAGGCCGAGCAAAGAAAGAAAGCAAGATCGGTATCTCGTTCTTCGACTTGAGACGATCCTGCACACCATCGGCTCCGCAGACAGCCGTTCCTGCGAAAGTCAGACGTCGTCATCGGCCCCTGGCTCCGTTGCAGCACAAGACCGCACGAACACGCCAAGTAGACATTCTGCCCCCGTTCTTCCAGACTGGTCCCAACCCGCAACAGCGGCGATGGCCGCCTCTGATGAGTCCTGGCATGCTGCCGTGGTGGGTCCAACGTTGAGCACCGTGGGGCAACACAGCCACCAGCTTTGGTCCTGCATTTCGCCACTTCCAATCGCCTTCATGCTGTTCGTACATGAAAAAAGGCGACCGGTAACCGCCATGAACCCGAAAGAAAAGAACCAGCGCGTCAGCAGCTGCCTCGGCGAGGTTTGGCGTTCGTTCAACACCGCGTACAAGGAGGCATACCAGCGCATGGTAACCAACACCGCTGTCGTCTACCGAAGGAAGCACCCAGATCACATCTACATTTATCATGCGCAAGCAGCAGTAGCGACAGTTACGATGCACCAATCCCGGTGCACCGCCTCTGGCCCTCCTCCTACATCGCAGTATCGTGCACGACAGCCGGCCACCGTTCCTGTGCACCTCCCGTGGCCGCGACGACAACGAGGGCGATGCCTACTCACGCCACCTGGGCCAGCATTGGCGAACGGGCTTCTGCTTTCGTTGTTCGCGTGGCCGCTTCTTCATCAATGAAGAGGAGGTCAGGTGACACCTGGCTGTGCATGAGAGCGGCAACGGACACAATGGCCCGTGCTGCCTCAAGGTGTACAAGTCGCTCCACGCTCTCAACTCACATTTTGCCAAGCACGAGAAGGCTGGCAAGACGAAGACACGGAAGACACCACCACGACGCGTCCCCCGGTGATGCCAGTTGAAACACAGGGTGTTGGTGTTCCGGTGCTAGCCTTCACTCTTGCAGCATTAGCATGTAACGGATTTAGTACGGAATTCGTTAGCTGCGAAATCCTACGCCTGCTTCCCACGAAAGCAAGATCACAAACAACTGTTTTAATGTCGTGCTTCAAATGTTTCTTCACAGCATTGAATAAATGTATGATTTTGTGATTTAGATGACTTTACTTCAAAGCCCTGTTCCATGAACACAAGCATCCACTCCCAAATTCACATGTATCGAATGTGCAGTGGGAATCAAGTAGTAGCAGTGAAGGCTCACGCACAAGAGCGTCCATGGGTGCGTGCGTGCGTGCATGTATTTTGCCAGCTACTCACACGTGGCAAACAGAATAGGCAAATACGCAATATTCGCAGAGGCCTTCCTTTGTACTACCCAATCCATCAGCTTTATATTGAAATATTTATCCCATTAAAATAGTATACTTGGAGCAAAATATTACACAATGCAAAAATTCTTAGCGTTGTTTTCTTACAAAGCCGGGATGCTTCCTTCGCTTGTTTCAACAAACATCCCCGTTGCCACGGGGATAGTTTATGCGCAGTGTTTTTTTAAATGAAAGAAAACGATTACCAGCGTAATTTTTGTAGCATTATCTTATTTACCTGATCACTATTCATTGTATGGAATTGTTTGTGCAAATCATTTGTTAGCATTGTATTTATTCTCTAATTGAATTTAATACATTTTCGCAGGTTTCTTTCATTTTGACTGCTTACTCGCACACTATTCTATATTTCTCGTATTTTCTTTTGTTTTAAACTGTAATTTACGCTTACTCCTAACAAAAAAGAGAAAAAAAAAGGAAAGGCAAGGAGGATAAGTTTAACAGCAAAAAGTCTGGTTCGTTACCCTGTACGGTGGAAAAGGAAATTCGGATTTAAAGAGGTAGGAAGATAGAAAGGCGAGTTCAGCAACAGGAATCGGCGCACAAAACAAAAGCTACACTAAACACTGTTGCAGTATCTCTCGCAATCCCGTCGACGGAAGAAGCGAACTAGTGCTCTGGGGCCGAATCTTATAACGGTTCGGAATACGAACCGTTCGCTTCGCCGCTTACGTCACTAGCTGTGCCACTCCCAAGCCGGTGGTGGAAGAAGGGGAGGGCGCGACCAATAGATGAGAGGGCGCCACCTCTGAAGTGTACGTCATTATATGACGTGTTAATCGAGGGATTGCAGAATGTTTCTGCTTGTTAAATAAATGTAAAATATCAATTAAATATTATACGCCAAATTCTGAAGTATAAACTTGTGGTGCCGGGCGTTTACGCAATGCAGAAGTAATTTATTCATGTCATTCTTTTTCATTCTCAGCCCACAGGCGGTATCGCAAGCGTAAATGAGTTGGCAGAGCGCAGCGCTATGTCGTCTGCTACCAGGAGCTCGCACGATGCACGCAACAGGAACGCACTGCCAGCACTTCTCAAGTAGCTAGCGCGACAAAACCATGAACTGGTTCTTAGGGACACATTTACTAGCCGACTATATCAATTTTATGCGAAGCATATTAACGTAGGTCTCGGGCCTTCGCGCGACGCCCGGCGGTGGCCACCATTGACCTTCAAGTGACCTTCAAGTAGGTCACGTGACATGACGTCACGTGATGACGTCACACCGGCTGCAGATGGGGTCTCATATCGCGCCGTCGATCGCCTCCCGGCGGTGGCCACCATTGACCCTGAAGTGAGATCACATGATGTGACGTCACGTGATGACGTCACACCGGCTGCAGATGGGGCCTCATATCGCGCCGTCGGACGTCGCCCGGCGGAGGCCTCCACGCTTTGGTTCGCGCCGTCGCGCGCGACGCGGCGGTGGCGCCACCATCGCTGCATCACGTGATATGTGACGTCACGCCAGGGATGAAGCGGCGCGCGCCCGCCGTCGCGTCAGTCTCTGTGCCCGCAACCGCGCCAGCGTCTTTGCGCCGGGCGTGTATGCGGTCAAGATGCCTCAAAACGCTAAGGATACGCTAAGGTTAGGCCCAGTGGATGCTTCGCATCCACTGGGCTTAACCTTGATAAGCCTCCAATTTTTCCTTCTTTTTTCGCCCTTCGTCATTGGTTCGGACATGACTCGCTCGCCGCCGCGCTGCCGCTTTCCCTGCGATCTGGCCCACGGCGCGTGGCGTGATAGAAGCAATGGAACTTGAAATCGAACATTACAGTATACGGGCCCTGCATTGCCTGCGCGAAGTCAAATCGAAGAGTGTGGTGCTGACGGTGCGCGCTGTGCCGTGAAATTGAGGAACAAAGTGCGGGACACCCGAACTACAGAAAAAAAAAGGGCTGCCAAATAAGAGATCTCCACAATATCTTCCCATCCTGACTGCATAGTTTTATCAGCCGAACGAAGGAAGCGCTGAGCCAGCCTAGGTTGAACCCTTCTGACTGCTGAACGGCGATCTGCAAGCTATTCACTCTGGTGATAGCACTAGGAATTCGATCTCACCATGCAAATATCTCCGTGGCACTGGCTTTGAAGCTGAGGTCACGGGAAAGTTGACCCAGCCCTTTAACCAGCCAACACAGTAACTGCGAGAGCAACTTTGTGCACAGTGTCGGCAGCAGAGATCTGGGCCATTCCGATGAATGCTTCACGTCTGACCGACCTCTGGGAGCTGCAGGCCGGTGGCGATTAACCGCAGCGCGCAATGTTGCTTCCTCTGCGTGGAATGGCCACTCGTACGCTTGCACCCGAGTCTCCTCCATATGATAGCGTAGCCTGCAAAAGGTCTACTTAGAAAACCAGCAAGGGTGGTGCAAACTCATTATCCGTCACTTCTTCGAACGCGTATCGCTTCCAGTCGTGGTCGACACCGAAAGAGCAACGCCAAGCAGACGACGAAGGCAAGTAATAGCCTCCGAAGCAACCAACGCACGCGCGCGCGACGCCCGCGTGTCTCCGGGGTGGCGCGACCGGCGCGCGCGGCCAGAGTCGCAAGCCCACAGCCAAGCCACAGCAACGGAACCCAAAGCGGACTACCCCTTCGCCGGTTCCTACGACTCGTTCGCTTTGAAGATGATTGACAGATGCGTGACGTATTCAAAAATTGCGATACCGCCCCGCTGCCTCTGACGACCTGTGACGTAATCAAAATTTTGTCCAATCAGGTGAGGCCAAAGAAACGGTTCCCCAACCGAACCGTTATAAGATTCGGCCCCAGGTTGCCTTTAGCGCACGTGTTTGTTGTGATCACTGTGACAGTAGCTTTTGCCCCGACAGTGGCTGGCTTTAACTCCGAAGAACTGACGCAGCAGCAAAACTTCCCTCTATGCGCATTAGCAGGGCAGAAGTTTGGGCGTGTTGGTAGTTCAATCGTAAACTGGCAGGCAGAGAGCAAGAACGACACAAGTGGCGCTATGTATCCCACTTTACGAGTGCAGTGTGCGGTTTGGTGTCGTGTTTAACAAGTGATTCTCATTTATGATTGAATGGGCCGACAGCCATGCCTGCGACCCTTGCGCCTGTGAAGAAAATATTTCGTAGTTTTTCGTCACCCACGCCGAACCACGGATGGGCATTCGCTATGTGCCCTGTTAGATAACGTTCAAATATTGAATTTCTCTTAAGCTACCTCTACTGATGTATTAAGATATCTTATTATTTCAGCGGAAAATAAAAACACAGCATAGATGGCCGTTATCGCTCTGTTATAGGATCACCTCATGAAACTACCGCATCGCTTCTGGAACCAGATCCAGTGCCCAACACGATTTTTCGCAGCTGGTTCAACGTGTCAACCCCGGCGACAAGCTGACTTCCCGGGTGTTGAAGCCTACGCCCACCGCCTGATCATTGCAGGAGCGATGCGCAGCCCAACCAAATGTAATAGCAGCGGTGCTTGGGTGAAGAGCGACGGTCTCGCTTTGAGTACACCAACAGCTTGTGCGATGCTGTCCTCGAACCTGGCGTCGACGAGGTGGAAGTCGTCGCATTCGACGCGTTGCCTTGCGCGTGGCCAATCGCACCTTAGCTTCCAACCACGACGGTTTGCAATTTCGTGAGACCAACCACTGTGCCACTACAATGACAATGGCGGAGTAATTGTCACGGAGCTTTTCGTACTTCTCAAGCAGTACGGGGTCGTTTTGACAGTTCTTGTGGATACTATATGCTTCCATAAAATCGGCTATACAAGCCGGAGAAGGAAGCGTTGTTTCCCCCACAGGTGATCCCCTATGACGCGTCTCTGGAGGAACCTGCGGACGCAGCAGCTCAACCGCGAAGCGCAATGTTTTTTACAGTCCTACTGCAGTTGATTTGCATTGTCGTGATTATTGGCCAGAGAGCTAAGATTTTTCTCTAGTTCTATAAATTTGTTGACGCACATGCTCGATCTTTCTATTTCGAATATTTTTTTACTCATCCTTTTTGCAATCTCCTTGTTTAAGCATACCTTGATATGGTATGCCCCAAGAGTATGTTCATATGTACACTTATCTAGGTCAATTGCCTACAGGGGACCCTGATAACGAGAAAAAACTTGGCAGAATACAAATATGTTGTGAATACAAAATTGTGAATTTCTTTTTTACTTGCATTTTGCTATGTTGTATTGTGTATTTGATTGCTTTTACCACCCTGCTAAAATCCAAAAATATAGGGTTGCAGTATCGATAAACAAATAAATAAATTAATAAATAAGTAAATAATGACTGGAAGCTTACCACTGATGTGGAAAAATAATGTAAAAACATTGCATTCTACTGGTGCTAACATATGGGGATGACACTTTGAGGTTAACAAAGAAGCTCAATAATATGTTAAGGACCACGCATAGAGATATGGAACGAAAAATTCTTGGTCTAACGTTAAGAGACGGGAAGAGAGCGGTGAGTATTAGAAAGCAGACGAGTGTAGCTGATACAATAAGAGAGAAAGAAATTGTGCCCGTCAACTGTGTGAAGAAGAATGACAGGTGAAGTGTTTATCGGCCACTTCATGGCAAACTGCAGGCCCGGCCCGGGTCGGCCCTGTACTGCACAATCTTCGGTATCGGCCCACGTATAGGGAGTGCCTAAAGCCGTCTACACCTCCGCCGCGGGTAACTCCGGCATTTCACTTTCTTCGGGATGAGTCCTTGCACGGGGAGCGCTTAACGCCTGCTTCACCTCCGCCGCATGTCTTCCCGGTATTGCACTATCTGCGGGATCGGCCCACGTATGAGAAATTGTTGGTTTACGCGCGGACGCGATCCGCCAGATCCTAGCCATCGACAGCTTCACTGTAAAAAGTTCGGCAGAGCCACTTCAGAATGCTTACGTGTGAAAAGGCGCGTAAGCATGCTCCGTGGACGACCACGCTTCCCAGATGCCGCTGAGGTAGATGCTTCGGAATGCATCCCAGGAGACGCAGCACCGATGCAATGCGAAGTGCAAGGGACGTGCAGGATGCAGCGACGTGACGTGTGCAATGACACACGCACTACGCACAACTCATATTTTATGCACTCATAATTTGGTATCGAGAGTCCATCAGAATAGACACAGCGCCGATGAAATTGAGACGTGGAAGGCAGGGACGGAACAGGGATGTGATATCCACTACAACGCTTGCACTAGGAACAACTTTTCTCAACCGTAACCATGGGGCCACCGTTGCATCGGGTGGTTCTTTCCCAAGTCGATGCCCATATGAAGACGGCGAAGACACATTGCATTTTTGGGCTGTTGATCCGCGAAGAACAAAGCACAGTCATGACATACCATACCTTGCATGTAACAAGTAGGTTACAGGCTGTGGCACGCGAGAACATTGACAGCTTTCGCCCATGCCACGCTGTAGCCTCAGCCTTTCCTCTCGCCGGTTGTTGATTCCAGTATGGCTCCGGGTCCCGATAAGAATCGAGAGGCACGCGTGGATACGTTGTCGCAATGGTTGACCACCGAAGTCGAGAGAAGTTCTCTGGCGTTTCATCGTATTCACTTTTCCAGAACCCGTAACTCTTCTCCCTGTTTATTTGCGCCCTCGTCCATTTGCAGAATGTCTGACCTGCCGCCACGGTCTCACAGATACCATCTCTATTTCAACAGAATATGGCCATGTCATCAGCACACGCAAAACATTTTACATGTGTTGACTGTAACCTGAAGCCAGTTATTCGATCATTATTTTGGATAGCCTTACCCAAAGACGGCTCAAGGTAGGCGGCGAACAGCAGGGGTGACATCGGACATCCCTGCCGTAAAGGGAAAGGGGCCTTGGGTTGGCACATTTATTTGTGCGACAGGTTGTGTCGCGCTTGATGTACCTTCTTGGTCAGAATGATGTGTTCCTTCGCGCAGTCGTGCAAGTGCTTTTATGTCCTCACCTTACAGGATTTGTTGTATACTCGTGTGAGGCAATGCATGGTGCCGTTAAAGGTTATCTACGAGAGGTCGTGCTTGCGTACAAGACCTTGCATTTGCGGTTTCCAATGCAGTATCTCTCCAATATTACTAGAAAAAAAAGCTCTATAAGGGCCTAATAGACACTATGCTCCCTGTACCGATTTACCGTATATCAAACCTCGAAAGCCCAGGAGCTGTCCTCAAAAGGGTTCAAAGAATGCCGGCACACCCTTCGGTAAAATCATTTTTCTTTAAATGGCACCCTAATACATAGTCGATTAAAACATGGATGCATAACAAAGGTATTTTGTCCCGTGGGCCATTAACTGCTTCTTATGCAAGAAACCTGAAATGATAGAGCATATGTTTCTAGATTGCTGGAGTCCCATCTTTTTCTTGGATGAGCTACAAAGGAAGTTAAAAAAAGTTGCCTTTACATCCACATGGAATAAGATTCTTACCGGTTGAAACAGAGGTTTTTTGTATAACGCTATAATGCTCCTGGGCATCCACAAATTGTGGAAAGCTGTTACGCAGTTCAACAATGCTGATGTGAATTTGCCACCTACACGCGATTAGTTCATTGACGGTGTAGTATGGTTCAGGGATGCCCTACGGGCACTCCCTGAACTGCCTCCATGGATTGACATGTTAGATAAATTGGCAGCATTGAAAAAAATTTAATATGTCGCGCCAGCAAAATCCTTGCTGACACGTTTTATCTTCTGTGTCCTGTTTGTGTATATGTCAAATCCGACAATGATGAAAAAAAGAAGCTACCACGGCGTCGAGGAAGCGTACTCATATCCCACCCTGTAGGCCCGGCTTAGATCCCCAGCCTGACCCACACGTGGCAAATTTTCTGTTCACTTTCATTAATTGACCTTGTTCACACAAACTTGCTTGACAAAGTTGATGTCAGGCCGAACATTTTAGACGTGGTTTCACTCTTTGCGCCCGTCGGCCATTATTGCTGCAATCTTTCGGTCACGCCTATGACGACAACGCTGGATTTTTCTGTAATGAGGCACATACTGCTTTCGCCTTAAGGAAAAAAATTACCGACGATTACGTTACTTCCTAATGCGAAATTTGAGCGCAGCAAATAAGCTGTTTCACCTTTTCGATAGATTGAGGCAAAGAAATCGAGCAACATCGTCCACGTCAACGCAAACGTTCACAACTGGACCCTTAATGCCATATTGGCCTCCGCCGTGCATCAGTCGTCGCAATTGCATGAATGGGATTCGCGGAGATACGAGTCTTACACTCACCGCATTAAGTTGTGGAAGGTGCGCTGGCCTCGAGGGATATTTGTAGCTCGTTTAGCAGGAGCAGCAGCAGCAGCAGACGGAGGAGTTCCATCGGTCGTCTCGCTCATGGCTCAGAAAGAACTGGCAGATAATTTCGCAGTGGCGAACGGCAGCGGCAATTTCGGCTCGGGCGGTGCACATATACAGATCCGCCGCCACCGATCTGGCTCTCTGATTGCCACCGCACAGGGCGAACGGCAGCGGCAATTTCGGCTCGGGCGGTGCACATATACAGATCCGCCGCCACCGATCTGGATCTCTGATTGCCACCGCACAGGGGTTGCATTGGAGGAGGAGCGAAGAAAGGAATTAAGTTCGAGCCGGCGCTTTGACAACCGGAGACTCGCAGGAAGAGGGGGGAGGGGGGCGGCGTGTACACCCAGCGGCAAACGATGGGGGCAGAAGCGCGCGCAGCAAGCGGACAACACGATAAAGGGAGGAGGGAAGAGATAGCAGCGACTGACTGATGCCGCTGACGCCGATAGTGAGTCAACCCCAGCTGCGGAGTTGGTTTCAGGGACAACGCCGCCGATGCTGACACAAACAATATGATACCCTCGCTTCCGCAGCGCTAAGAACCAGGTCTAGCCGTGGGAAGGTGGTCACGTATTCGTCGACGTGCCGGGGCCTACGTGAAATAACCGGCGCGTCGGCAACTGAAGAGCACCCTATCCGCCACACAAGAACAGGGGGGGGGGGACCCTTTCCTCCTCTTTCTGCATGGCGGCGACGGTGTTCTATGCAGTCACGTTATCTTGACTCTCTAGCGGCGTCAGCGGCATCCAGCGGTATCAGTCGGTCGCTGCTAGCGCTGGGGGGATGAAAGGGGGGCGGAGCTGGTTACGAGGCCGACGACAACGCCGACGACGACGCGAAACCCAGGAACGGACGCCAAAGAGCTGCGCTCTAAAAGATTGGAGGAGACTTCTGCTTCGCCTTTAAGAGTGGAATGCGATAGCATTCAAAGATCGCTGACTGCTTCTCACGCTTCCCGGCAAGTTCGGCTTATGTAACCGCAATATTTACCGGGAAACGCTGACGGCGAACCCAATGAACGAAGACAAACCTTCTGATAGAAACGCGGCCTCTTGCGTGGGCCGCGATACGGTGGAGGTGAGCGCCATCCGGAGGTGTTGCAAGGAACAGGCCGCGCCGCTTGATGGCCTTTGAGATTTGCGTGCGCAAGCCTGGGACGCCATGGCCGCCTATGAATGATAGCAACGCTCGAAAACGAGTTTCTGCTTGTTTCTTTAGTTTTCGTGTAACAAAATTATGTTTTCTTCTATATTCAAATTACAGTCCGATACTATCATGTGTAAGACGTACTTTACGATTTTTGTACGTGTTTTAGCTCGAGAAATTGAAGTAGTTCATTACCTTCCTTGTGCCACATGGAGGGCCTGCGTATGGGTAGTTCGGAATTTCTTTCCCCGAAACGACGTCATACGCTAGCAGAACGAGCAGTCGGATTCCTTATTAGTAAGGATATAGCTGGTAACTTACAGGAATTCTATGGCATTAACGAGAGGGTGGCAGGTCTTGTGAAAATTAATAAGAGGTAAAAATTGAAGGTCGTACAGGTATACGCCCCTACATCCAGTTATGATGACCAGGAAGTCGAGACCTTCTCTGAAGACGTGGAATCGGCGATGGGTAAAGTTAAAACAAAATACACTATACTGATGGGCGAATTCAATGCCAGGGTAGGCGAGAAGCAGGCTGGAGACAAGTCAGTGGGCGAATGTGGCATAGGCTCCAGGAATAGCAGGGGAGAGTTATTAGTAGAGTTTGCACAACAGAATATTACGCGGATAATGAATACCTTCTTCAGCAAGCGGGATAACCGAAAGTGGACATGGTGGAGCCCGAATGGCAAGACTAGAAATGAAATAGACTTTATACTCTGCGCTAACCCTGGCATCATACAAGATGTGGACGTGCTCAGCAAGGTGCGCTACAGTAACCATAGGATGGTAAGAACTCGAATTATCCTAGACTTGAGGGGGGAACGGAAGAAACTGCTACATAAGAAGCCGATCAATGACTTAGTGGTAAGAGGGAAAATAGAGGAATTCCCGATTAAGCTACAGAACAGGTATTCGGCCTTAATTGTGGGCGGTCAACGCCATGGTTTCCTACACAATGCGCTTTATATGTGGTGTGGTTTGACAGCACATATGGGACACTTGCTTTCTCTCGGCGGTGCATGAGTATTCCGATTGCGGTTGCTACAACGTAAAGCTTTACAATCCGTTTCTATTCCATTTCCGCCATTCGTGCTCCGCGATCGATCAAAATCTTTCAGGCCACGCCCTGTTAGCTTGTAAGTTACACGTTGCCACGGAAACCGCGAATACGGCTCATCTACTTATGACTTGTGCGTGCTGTGTGTACGTGATTAGGCCCCCAAAAACTAAACAAATTATTCCCAATTTTTTATCTTCGTCGTGATTAGCACTCCGCTTTTTGTTAAAATTTTCCGGTCGCGCCCATTTCACTTGTCTGTCGCACGACGTCACAAAACCACGAACACTCACCACTTCAAAGTTGCGTGCACGCAATAAACTTCATTCTTATGCGAAACAAAACAGTTTTTCTTTTTAAGATAAAGGGAGGCTGCCTCGGTCTGAAAGGGATAGAGCATTGTTGTCGGCCAGTCGCTCTGGCGCTGAGTGCTCTTAGCCACCGACCAGATTTATTTGCGTGTGAGAAAAATGAAGTTCGAAACAAAATATTAAGTCATCGTTTGCGTGTATTCGGAGTGAAACTCCGTGGACTTACTTGACCTATAAATGCGCGCGCGCACCTTAAGTTACGTTGAAACGGTGTTTGCGCAACTATTCGTATTCTTTCGTTGTTTAGCACTTCAGCGAAGCAAATAAAATACACCTTGACCCAAATTACACTTCGGAAGCCGAGGCGTCAATTCAAGTGAAAAAAAAATTGGAAGCGTATCAAGGTTAAGCCCAGTGGATGCTTCGCATTCACTGGGCTTAACCTTTGCGTATCCTTAGCGTTTGGAGGCATCTTGACCCCATACACGCCCGGCGCAAAGAAGCTGGCGCGGTTGCGAGCACAGAGACTGACGCGACGGCGGGCGCGCGCCGCTTCATCCCTGGCGTGACGTCACATATCACGTGATGCGACGATGGTGGCGCCGCCGCCGCTTCGCGCGCGACGGCGCGAACCGAAGCGTGGAGGCCTCCGCCGGGCGACGTCCGACGGCGCGATATGAGGCCCCATCTGCAGCCGGTGTGACGTCATCACGTGACGTCACATCATATGATCTCACTTCAGGGTCAATGGTGGCCACCGCCGGGAGGCGACCGACGGCGCGATATCAGGCCCCACCTGCAGCCGGTGTGACGTCATCACGTGACGTCATGCCACGTGACCTACTTGAAGGTCACTTGAAGGTCAATGGTGGCCACCGCCGGGCGTCGCGCGAAGGCCCGAAACCTACGTTAATATGCTTCGCATAATAAAGACGCTTCGTAGAACGGATGACCGGCATCCAAAGCAGTTGCCATACTGCGGGTTCTGTGCGACAGTGACGGGATGGGAAATCGACTCTACGAGTATATTGCTATGGCTCTAAATGTTGTACTTGCGTTTATATTGAAATCTATTCGAATCGCTTTTGCGTTGAAAGGACCTAACATAATTTTACTTATAGTAACACGCCTTTGTGCATTCATTGAGCGTTTCGGTTGATTAAGAACCTGCTATTCGAGCCATCTAATAGAAAACATAACGCAGAAAATATCGAAGATCAGTATCTAAATAGGCGAATAGTTCTTATTCTGGAGAATGATCAGTGGAAAGTCCGTGAGCAGCCGTTGCTATCTCCCGAGTCGTAGGCCGATCTACGAGCCGTAGGCCGATCTCACCGCTGCCATCCAGATGTAAGATTTGGAGTCGGGCTTGTAGGACGATCGGACGAACTTGGGGCGACAGGACAAGGTGAGCAGGATTTATTTACAGTAATTACATTTTAAACATGGGATACATTTACACAGTCTACCGTGACTCCCCAATGGGGCCCGCAAGACAAAGCATACAGCAAACGAGCACACAGCTCCCGAGTACATTGACGAGCACAGAGCACGACGACGAGCACATTCTAGCACCTTGACGAGTACGAGCACATCTAGCAGCCGACAACAGCCGCTTATAAGCACTTCGCGCTCCCTAGATCCCTAGGTGAGGCAAAACGTTCGACGGCATCGTAAACAAGCCGCCTCTCGGCGGGATGGTTTACACACACACGTACGCACAGTTTTCACTGCCGATTAGCAGCGTCAAACGTCAACGCAGTCCACCCGCCGCTTGCCCATTATCTTTAGTCTTGAAAGGCGCGTTGGTTCCCCGAGCTGACCAGGCACCGTGGCCACCGGTTGTCCCTTGTCCGGCGCCTCTAAATTCCAGAGCTGCCTTTCTCCTGAAGTCGCCACTTGGGTCCGCTGACTAGGCCGGCGGTGGCGGGTACAGTAACGATAGTTGGTTCGCTGATCGCGTTTAGCCATAACGACGCCGAGGGGGTGATGAAGCGGCACCTCGTGGTCCCCACGAAATGAGTCACCGCAGCAACTGTGGTAGCCTCTCATGGTTCTCTTCGGGGAAGCTCGAAACGCTCGCAGCTGCAGTTGGCTGAGAAAATGTTGCCACCTCGGCAGGCCATTCCTAACAATACGTAGGTAATGAGCAAAAACGAGATCACTATGATATTTCAAAGCATAACAAAACACAATCGCGTCATACTAATTACATAAAATAAGCAGAAAATAGTCTAAAAAATTTAATTATTCCTGCTTGGTAGAGAGCTATGAAGAAATTCATGATTTACTCGGTCTTGAACAAAGAAAGAAAATATTGTTTCAGGGCACTAGACAAGTTCGAGGAATTAATGACTCCCGGTGGGAGTCCGTTCCAGGTTTTACTGCCTGTGAACTGTAGCATACGCTCTCCGTATATATTGCTACACGGTGCGAGATTAAAATGACATGCAGTTACATTTCTTGTACTACGCGAAGACGAGTAAAATATGGATGAGCTGAATCGGTGGTTGAATCTAGCAACCCTATAAACACACAATAAAATGCTCTGCTGACGTAAATAGTCAAATGGTAATATATGATCTTGGTGGAATACTGGGGCAGTGTGATTGTAACTCTCAGAATGAGACATAATTCTAATTGCGCGTTTTTGGAGCTTAATAATCGGATTTAACATGGTTTCATGCGCCCATCCCCATGTGTCGATGCACAATAGCTTAAGCGACGTTCCATAAAAGCAAAATACATAAGTCCTAATTATTGAGGTGTCAAAGTACTCGAGGGCTTGAGTTCAGCCGTAGCAGCCAAATGCTAATCTAGAGCAGATGCTGTTTATGTGATCTTCCCATTGCAGGTGCTTATCAAAAATTACCCCAATGCACTTGTACGAACTTGTCTGATCCAATGGGAGGATATTTATATGTATGTTTGAAGGTGTAGTGCCTCCTATTTTCATGACCGAAAAACAATATATTTTGTTTTATTTCTGTTAATTGTTTATTTGTTAGCCAGGAACCCGTCAGATATTGTGTTTAAAACTAGATTTACCTGATGAATATGTTCTGCAGTATTATCCGCAGTTACTATAGTACATGTGTCATCAGCGTACATCAATATTTCTGCAGAGTTTATAATTTGTTGCAGGTCATCTATATACGAAGAAAAAGGAAGCGGACCTAATACGGAGCCATGAGGGACTCCAATAACATTATTTTGTTTTGAAGAAGATATGTTATTGACTTTCACGACCTGAGATCGATCGTACATATAACATGATAAAATGTAAATACTGCCTCGAAACCCACTATGTTAAAGTTTGTCCAATAAGATACAATGAACCACTGTGTTGAATGCTTTCTTTAAATCTAAAAGGAAAACAGCTACTAGTTTATTTAGTTGTAAAGCCATATTTATCTTTTGCGTTATCGTGATGACTGCAGCAGCTGTTGAGAAACGAGGTCTGAAACCATGTTGCTGATGACAGAGCACATTGTACTTATCAAGGAATATTTTCACCCGATGCGATAAAACTTTTTTTTAAAACAATATTGATTATGCTTAAAACAGAGATTGGCCCATAATTTGAGGGGTCAGACGGATCACCTTCTTTATGGATTGGAATGACTTTCGCAATTTTTAGAGAATGTGGATATATTGCTTGAGTAATAGATTTAGTGAACATTCTACACAAAACTCGGCCTAATATATCAATATTTTCCTTTAAGACCCTTACATAAATGCCGTTGGGTCCTGACACTCTATTGCTAGGTCTATTTAATATGTGTGAAAACGGTGTCACTGAGCTCTATCTCACCTAGAATAAACGAATTTACTACTGGATTTGGAGCGGGAGGAGCTCCACCATTTAGCTGTGATAGTTGAGCGGCTTGTGCTGGACCTACAGTAGTAAAATACGTGTTGAAGTCTTCAACAGTGTCTGCATCGAGAGTGGGAGGATAAACGCACTTGTTAGTCTTTTTACCAGTAACCTCATTTACTATTCGCCACAGTTGTTTGGTATTGCCTGCAGCTTGATTGATACGTTACGAACTAAAATAGCTATATCGGCCCCCATCATGGACACCGATTTGTTGGGAAATGTCCTGTACTGGCCTAAGTATTAAGCATTACTCCTATTATGCCTCCATTTGTTATACCAGTATTCTTCTGTTTTAGGTATTTCCAAAATTTGTGTCGTCGAGCATATGTACTGCTACATTCATTTATCAAGTGGCTAATTAAGTTCATTAGGTTGGAAAACTGTATGTGTAGATTATCATTCTACATTTCTTTTAAAGTCGGCCTCAAGAATTTTATCTCTAAACTTTCTATAATCTAATCTAGTTATAAGCCTCGCGTCATCTTTGTTCTTTAGACTTTGACTGTTAAATGCCGTGAAGATAGGCAAATCGTCTGAACGAGGTAGACTGTACACTCCACTATTAATTCCAGACTCAAAGTTGGTCAATGCATGATCTATTAGCGTAGCCGTAGTGCTTGCCACACACGTCGCTTGACACATTAAATTTAGAAATTGAGCAATTTAAGGAGGTAAGAATAATCCTTGTGTGTTGGATTAGGTAGATCAATGTTCAAGTCACCAACGATTACAACCTGCGTAGCTTGGCAGTTTCCTAAGCAAGATAAAATTGATTCCATTTTATCGAGAAAAGTTCCAGGGCTCGAATTGGGAGGTCGATAGACCACGCCTACAATATAAGAGCTCCTATTTTCACAAACAGTACTTCAATATCGCAGGAAGAGAATGTGATCGCCGGCTGTATTGTAAAATCGAGATTATTTCTCACAAAAAGCGCGACACCACCCCCTCGATAACGTGGAAAACTCGGGCGGGAAAGTTAATCTGTACCCTGGCATATCTGCGATTTCATCGTTCAAATGCCAAGTTTCACTTGCTGCAATGATGTCATACAAGAAATTATGCACCGACAGGAATGAGGAACAGCGGCAGGAGAAGACTTAATAATTATTCCGTATTCTGCTGCCATTGTTATTCGTTTTATGTCTTACAAAGCCCTTCTGACCTCATCGCTAGTTATAAGAGGAGTTCCAGTATCCTGTTTATTACTGGCCTAGCCCTCCCTAACCTATCATCACTGCACTTTACCCTACCTATCGCTTCTACATCCTGCACTATGCTTCTATCAGCAGAAAATATGAAGTAAATTTCATTTCTTGTTTCACCATTAGGGCTTTTCCAGGTCCACTTTTTGTTGCTACGCTTCCTGAAAAAGGCGTTCATTATCCGAAGCTCATTCCTTTCTGCAAATTGTACTAGTACCTCTCCTCTAGCGGGCCTAGAAAATACGCCGTAGTTGAGAATTGATTGGTCCCCAGCCTGCCTTTTCCCCACTTTTGCATTGAAGTCACCAATTGCTACAGTACACTCAGTTTGTAGTTTTCTCATCGCTAATTCAACATCTTCGCAAAACCGATCTACTTCCATATGATCGTGACTGGTTGTTGGAACGTAGGTTTGTACTACCTTTAATCTATACCTCTTTATAAGTTTGATTACGACTACAGCTACCCTCTAATTATTGCTGTAGAATTCTCCAATGTTGCCCACTATATGCTTAGGGATTAGTAATCCTACCCCTCATTGCTTCTTATCTTACAGACCTCTATAGCAGAAGACATGACCGTTATTCAGCAAACTATAAGCCTCGCCAGTTCTTCTAACCTCCCTAATGCCGATGATATCCCAAACAATGTCTGATAAATCCTTAAAGAGTCCTGTTAAGCTAGCCTCACTCGACAGAGTTCGGCAATAAAAGGTTGACGAAGTCAGTTTCCATTCGCGGCCCGTACGGGTCCAAAGATTCTTAGCACCCTCTGCTGCGTTACAGGTGTGACCGCCGCCTTGGTCATTTGCTCAGCAGCTGCTGGGGACTGATGGCAATGGTTTTATCGAAGGAATCATTTGAGAGGTTGTGGCCGCATACTGCAGAAGGGAGGCGAATTCCTGTTCTGGTGAAGGAGTGTCTTTCTTGAAGCTTAGTGCGCCTTCCTAATTTGGTTGGGCCTGGATTAGTATAGCCCCACTCACTCTCGGCGCCTTTTGCCGGTGTCAGGCGTCACTCCAAGCCTACATATGCACTGCACTGGAGGAGACGAATTTCAAGCTCACCATCGGCATATTTAAAAAAAAAAGGAACCTATTGAAGGATTCGAACTTCCGACTATGGCAACCCAGCATTCCACATAGCTAACTCAGATAATTCCGTAGGCGGCGATGCTATCTTATCGCCTAGAAGTACAGCCCAGAGGGCCCTACGTGCCTAAAAACATATTCGATTGATCCGCGATAGCTGTGTTTTCATGATCGCTATTGGTAACTCAAGATAGAACGGTTTCTAAACTGTTGTGCCCTCGTAGTTCCTCAATCGCACGTGCGGAGACGGCCGTGAATTCGGCTAGGCAAATCCTACAGGCTTACCGACGACCTTTCACAGTTGCGAATACATGCTCGTGAGCTAAAGGAGTAAAAACGGAAACCCGCGAAAACGAATATAAGTGGAAATGTAGAAGAAATGACTGCACGCAAACTACGACTTTTGTTTTACTTCAAGAAAATCTGTACGTGAATTTTGCAAGTGCTGTCGATACGTTATTTTTTTCTTATTTTTTGCGTGCTACTGCAAGCCTTCTCATCCCTTTTTGTCTTCCTTTAGCGCTGCAATTTTTTTTTTTTGGAGGGAGGGGTGGGGGGGCTCTTATTAGAAAGTCAGCGCGAGGCATATCGGTAGAGTCAGTTTATGTCCATTTCATCATCATCATCATCAGCCTAGTTACGCCCACTGCAGGGCAAAGGCCTCTCCCATACTTCTCCAGCTACCCCGGTCATTTACTAATTGTGGCCATGTTGTCCCTGCAAACGTCTTAATGTCATCCACCCACCTAACTTTCTGCCGCCCCCTACTACGCTTCTCTTCTCTTGGAATCCAGTCCGTAATCCTTAATGACCATCGGTTATCTTCCCTCCTCATTACATGTCCGGCCCATGACCATTTCTTTTTCTTCATTTCAACTAAGATGTCATTCACCCGCGTTTGGTCCCTCACGCAATCTGCTCTTATCCCTTAACGTTACAGCCATCATTCTTCTTTCCACAGCTTGTTGCGTCGTCCTCAATTTAATTAGAACATTTTTTGGAAGCCTCCACGTTTCTGCCCCGTACTTGAGTACTGGTAAGACACAGCTGTTATACACTTTCCTCTTGAGGGATAGTGGCAACCTGCTGTTCATGATTTGAGAATGCTGTGAATAGCATTGGAGAGATCGTATCTCCCTGTCTGACGCCTTTCTTCGTTGGGATTTTGTTGCTTTCTTTATGGAGGACTACGGTGGCCGTGGAGCCGCTATAGATATCTTTCAGTATTTTTACATATAGCTCATCTACACCCTGATTCCGTAAAGCCGCCATGACTGCTGAGGTTTCGACTGAATCAAACAATTTTTTCCTAATCAATGCAAGCTATATATAAGGGTTGGTTATATTCCGCACATTTCTCTATCAGCTGATTGATAGTGTGAATATGGTCTATTGCCTTTACGGAATCCTGCCTGCTCCTTTGGTTGACAGAAGTCTAAGGTGTTCCTGATTCTATTTGCGATTACCTCAGTAAATGATATGTAGGCAACGGACAGTAAGCTGATCGGTCTATAATTTTTCAAGTCTTTGGCGCCCCTTTTTTATGGATCAGGATTATGTTAGCGTTCTTCAAAGATTCCGGTCCGCTCGAGGTCATGAGGCATTGTGTATATAGGATGGCCAGTCTTTCTAGAACAACGTTCCTATCATCCTTCAACAAATCTGCTGTTACCTGATCCTCCGCAGCTGCCTTCCCCCTTTGCCTAGCTCCCAAGGCGTTCTTTACTTCTTCCGGCGTTACTTGTTGGATTTCAATTTCCTCTAGACTATTCTCTCTCACATTATCGTCGTAAGTGCTACTGGTACTGTATAAACCTCTATAGAACTCCTCAGCTACTTGAACTATCTCATCCATATCAGTACCGATATTGCCGGCTTTCTTAACGCATACATCGGATTCTTGCCTATTCCTAGTTTCTTCTTCACTTCTTTTAGGCTTCCTCCGTTCCTGAGGGCATGTTCAATTCTATCCATATTAAACTTCCTTATTTCAGGTGTCTTAGGCATGTTGATTAACTTCGAAAGTTCTGCCAGTTCTATTCTAGCTGTAGGGTAAGAGGCTTTCATACATTGGCGTTTCTTGATCAGATATTTCGTCTCCTGCGATAGCTTACTCGTATCCTGTCTAACGGAGTTACCACCGACTTCTATTGCACACTCCTTAATGATGCCCATAAGATTGTCGTTCATTGCTTCAACACTAAGGTTCTCTTCCCGAGTTAAATCCGAATACCTGTTCTGTAGCTTGATCCGGAATTCCTCTAGTTTCCCTCTTACTGCTAACTCATTGATTTGTTCTTATGTACCAGTTTCTTCCGTTCCCTCCTCAAGTCTAGGCTAATTCGAGTTCTTACCATCCTATGGTCACTGCAGCGCACCTTGCCAAGCACATCCACATCTTGTATGATGCCACGGTTAGCGCAGAGTATGAAGTCTATTTCATTTCTAGTCTTGTCATTTGGGCTCCTCCACGTCCGCTTTCGGCTAAGCCGCTTCAGGAAGAAGGTATTCATTATCCGCATATTAGTCTGTTCTGCAAATTCTACTAATAACTCTCCCCTGCAATTCCTGGAGCCTATGCCATATTCCCCCACTGACTTGTCAGTCTGCTTCTCGCCTACCTTGGCATTGAAGTCGCCCATCAGTATTGTGTATTTTGTTTTGACTTTATACATCGCCGATTCCACGTCTTCACAAAAGCTTTCGACTTCCTCGTCATCATGACTGGATGTAGGGGCGTAGACCTGTACTGCCTTCAATTTGTACCTCTTATTAAGTTTCACAACAAGACTTGCCACCCTCTCGTTAATGCTATAGAATTCCTGTATGTTACCAGCTATATCCTTATTAATCAGGAATCCGACTCCTAGCGCTTGTCTCTCCGCTGAGCCCCAGTAGCACAGTACGTACCCGCTTTTTAGCACTGTATATGCTTCTTTTGTCCTCCTAACCTCACTGAGCCCTATTATATCCCATTTACTACCCTCTAATTCCCCCAATAACGCTGCTAGACTCGCCTCACTAGATAACGTTCTAACGTTAAACGTTGCGAGGTTCAGATTCCAATGGCAGCCTGTCCGGAGCCAGGGATTTTTAGCACCCTCTGCTACGTCACAGATCTCACCGCCGCCGTGGTCCGTCGCTTCGCGGCTGCTGGGGACTGAGGGCCGGGGTTTGATTGTTGTATTCATATAGAAGGTTGTGGCCAAGTACTGCACCAGGGTGGCCAATCCTCTTCTGGTGAGAGAGTACATTACCGGTGCTGGTCACTGGGATCAGGCCGCACTCCAGGTCTGTTTATGGAATTATCTCAACACACGGTTTTTTTTTTCGGTGGAAAATTGCGCGGAACCGGGATTCGAACCACGGTCCTCTTGCACGCGAGGCAGATAGTCTACCGCCACCACCGGAGTTGTACGCTTCATTTAACCTACAGTGGTGCCTTCTTTGATCAGTCAAGGTGCACCAGTCAAGGTGGGTCTATATATAATCTGAGCTCGGTTAAACCGCACAGATGGCACTCAACTGGGGAAACCTGGTATTTATGACCTGCACATGTGTGGCCATACAGAAAGAAAGATATTTTTAGACGGTCCCCGTATAGTTATAAACAAAAAGAAAAGAAATAATAAAAAGGGGCAGAAGAAAAAAATAAGAAAGATAAAGAAGAAAAAAATAAAAAGTGATAGAACAGATGATTTGTACTCGTGACCCTTGGATGTTGCCAAGGAGAGATAGCTCAGTCGGTTGGTCCGTCAGGCCCCAGGTTACATTGAAGCGCCATTACTCCTGTCCAGAGCCTTATATTTATGTGGAAAGAGACCGTTGTTGTCCGCGGTGGTCGATTTGGGACGGCATACTTTCTTGAAAAAAACTGGCCGCCCGTCGACGAGAGGAAACTCTAGCGGCTCTAGAGTCTAGGAAAAGCTTAAGCAGGTGCGAGGGCGGCACGCATAGCGTGGGAAGCTAGCCCGGGTAACTATCTCAAGGACTGCTCCTCACGAGAGCGAAGTACCTCTGTGTATTTTTAATAACCCTAATAACACTACTTTTGAAAAGTGAACGGCCCAGAGGGCTGTACTACGAGTGCTATGACTATAAATAAATAAATATATATATATAATTTTATCTCACCTATGGGATCGAATGCGAGTGCTGTTGCATTGTTTCTGCGTGTAGTAGTTAAGAGAACGAGTTTAAGGGAGGAGAAAACAGAAAGGAAAGGGAAATTACGGAAGCTTAATTGCAGCGCCGTGGTCTTAAACCTCACCCGAGGTAGAGAAACGGAAGGAGATATACACGTGCGTGGCCATGGTACGCACGCGAAAAACTGCCTTAGTAAATTTAGAAACTTGAGAAAAATTTCGCTAACAACCGATAACATGGCAATCAGTACTAGAATACGACAAGAGAAATTATTGAGACATGGAAAATTCCCTTGAACTAAGTATGGTTTCCGAGAGAAATGCTTCTAAGTATTGAACAATTTTAATGAGATGATGGAATATAAGATAATCTCCGCGCTTACCGATAGGATGGCATCCACACGAGACTACACCAAAGCACCTTACTGAGACATGGAGCGCTCTGGGGCCGGACCAAAGCCCCCGACTCTGCCGGCCAAGCGCAGATAACGTGCGTTCCGATCGCCCAAGGTTGCGCGGACATAGTTTAGTTTGAATCGAGCGAACTCGAGCGGCTCTAGAGTCTGGGAAAAGGCAGCATGATGGAAATAAAAACGCGTTTGTTGAAACGAAATTACGTTTTCCCACGTCAAACCACCCGTTGTAGACGGATGCCACATGCACATGAGTTGAATATACATAGTCTAGTTGGCTTTTTGCAAAGCGCCCTTTATTTGCTCCTAATTCTCATTCATTCCGCGTGCTTAAGTGCAGGCTTGTGACCTTAATGTACTGCGGCCATTGGATTTCCTGCAGCAAAGTTGCACTAAAGCTAACGTCGCTTCAAACGGGATTTCTGTCCTGCCAAAATAGCTTTAGTGGCGTTGAAGCAGGCGCGTCGAATTAGCAGTAACTGTAGCTGGTTCTTTCAATTTTCCCGTGCTTTCTCGAAGGAGCGTCCGCGGGCTTGCAACGCCACGTCGGCTGTTTGCCGTTTCTACGTGTCTACGTGCACCCTTATGACAATTTATAATGGTTATCAATGTTAGCGAATAGCTCGAAGGAATTGACGAGCATACCAACGAACGAGAGCGAACGAAATGAAGCAACGAGCGAACGTTCTTTTCTTTTTTTTTTTTCGATTGTCAGGGCCCACTGACCATCGATCGTCGATCGATGGTCAGTGGCCATCGATCGTCAGAGCCCACTGACCATCCACCGAGCAGGAAAACGGCCGAACGAGCCGAATAAATATATTCGCCTTTAAACCGTACTTGGGGTAGGGTGGCTAGAAGGGGAGGTGTGAATACCGGCGGCGCTTTCCTTCGGGCGCGCGTGACCCCCTTGCGCACCGATGCCACCAGGGGGAGCGTGGCGCTGCTGCTCGCGGCGTGGTATTACGGCGTGGTACTCCCGCGCTGGCCTGCGCCCTCAGCTGTCAGTTGGTCTCGTCGCCTGTTTTGGAGTGTTCCACCCGACATTCCGTCATTCGAGGGCGAGATGCTGTGGACCACCAAAGTTATGTTGAGCACCGCAGCGACGCACGGCTAGTTTATTACATTGCAGGTTATGTGGCGAGAAGACGTGTTTTGCCCACACATTGTGAAGACTGCGAAGCAACATAAAGGCAATATCCCCAGAGAGCTTCCACCAGAGGCATCCAAAGAGTGGGACCTTCATGGCCTTTTATATCCCTCAGAATCGTTCTATAAGCTGGATAATGCCCTTGAAAACAAACTCACTCGTTTATTCAGTGTAACACCCGCCGTGGTTGCTCAGTGGCTATGGTGTTGGG
Source organism: Dermacentor andersoni (assembly GCF_023375885.2). Classification (NCBI taxonomy): domain Eukaryota; kingdom Metazoa; phylum Arthropoda; class Arachnida; order Ixodida; family Ixodidae; genus Dermacentor; species Dermacentor andersoni. The sequence continues at coordinate 378,606,760 of NC_092814.1, read as the reverse complement.
CTGCTGAGCACGAGGTCGTGGGATCGAATCCCGGCCACGGCGGCCGCATATCGATGGGGGCGAAATGTGAAAACACCCGTGTACTCAGATCTAGGTGCACGTTAAAGAACCCCAGGTGGTCAAAATTTCTGGAGCCCTCCATTACGGCGTGCCTCATAATCAGAAAGTGGTTTTGGCACGTAGAACCCCATAATTTTTAGAGAGAGAGAGAATGAAAAGGAAAGGCAGGGAGGTTAACCAGATATGAGTCTCCGGTTTGCTACCCTACACTGGGGATGGGGGATAGGGGTTAGAAAGATGACAGAGAGGGAAAAAAAAGGAACGCGCACACATGGAGACACACACACAAAAGGCGTTCCAGTTAAAGTCGTTCACACAGGCCGGTAGATCGCAAGAAGCGCAAAAGCGCTTGCACGGCCTTCTTCTGTGAAGGTAGGTCCTTTCGATGTTGTAGAATTCTTTTTTCGGATAGCGGTTGGTTGTCCAGTTGGTCAAGTTCGTGGCTAAGGCATGCCTTCTGTGGACTGTACTGCGGGCAGGCGCACAAAATATGGCCAATTGATTCTTCATGGCCTCAGTGGTCACAGGTTGGTGTGTCGGTCATCCCTATGCGGAAGGCATAGGTTTTAGTAAAGGCAACGCCCAACCAAAGTCGTTATAAAAGGGTGGCGTCTCTACGGCGAAGCTGTGATGGCGCTCGAAGACTTAGTGTGGGATCAAGTGAGTACAGTCGCGTATTTCTTAAATGTGGCTCATTCCATTGCGACGCGGTGCACTGCCGAGCAAGTAGGCGGAGCTTCCGTGCCGAGTCAGTTCTAGAAACAGGAATTGGGACGTGGCGCTCCTCAGTATGGGCTGAGCGGGCAGCGTGATCCGCCCGTTCATTGCCGATAATCCCGCAGTGACTTGGAAGCCACTGTAAGGTTATTTCATGGCCTGCATCACTTATATGGTGTAACGTCTCTGTAATATGGAATATTAGCTGTTCGTGCGGTCCGCGTCGTAAAGGTGACAGTAGAGACTGCAGCGCCGCCTTCGAATCGCAGAATATTGTCCATTTGTGTGGCGGTTCATCACCAATGTGATGAAGGGCAGTAAAGAGCGCTGCGAGCTCTGCTGCCGTCGATGTTGTCGCGTGGGTCGTCCTAAATTTAATCGTCATACCAGCGAAAGCTACAACCATAATTTTTAATTCAGTGTAACACGCTAGCATGCCAAAGCTGCGGCCGAGATTTTGCAGTCATTTGGTCAAATGTCAAGATTGGTTGCCTAGACCATTCTGCTACCCTGACAGCCTCAGTTATACGTTTTTATTGCCTCACAAGGATTCACTTTTTGCTTAAAGGTGTCAATCAGCAGAGCAGTGAGAAGAAACGGAAAACACTGAAACCTTGTGTGTTGTAAATTTTTTTGCTCACTTGTAAATAAACGATTTCATGACCAGATCTGTTGTTTCACTGTCTGCAATCATAGTAAGTTCCTTATATGAGCGTCAAAATGACTTACTACAGGTCTGCAAGCGCAGACAAAAAGTGGTTTGTAAATACGCCCAGACTTTATCAGGTAATGTCTGCAGTTTACAGGTTTTACGGCACGCATAGGGTGATTGACTGCGGATCTCGAGGACGACGGTCGCATTTTCAGGGAGGCGATATGCAAGGCGCCCGTGTGCCGTATGATGTCAGTGCGCGTTAAAGAACCCGAAGTGGTCGAAATTATTTTGAAGCCCCCACTAGCTCCTAACACCCAAAGCCAGCTCAAGAAATGCGCACAGACAAAACGCGTTTGAATCTCGATACAGTGCGAAGTGGGCCCGTAAAATTTCGCAGGAGTAATGATTTGGGCTGACATAACACTGTTTTCATGATAAAGATTCATTCTTTGACGCTCGCAGAAAGCGCGCGATACCCGAAACGGGCTCACTTTCACTTCGGTGGCAGAGATGCAGCCGACGCAAGGCTGGCGAGGCGCTAATTTCGGCTGCGTGCTTACCCCGCCTTGGTCAACAGCGCCGCCCCGCGGCATCGGTGCGCTGTGGGGTCACGTTTGCGCCGCCGGTATTCACACCTCCCCTTCTAGCCACCCTACTTGGGGCGTCTTGGGTGAAATTGAATCGCAGGGGCGTCTCTATTGCAAGTTAGAACTTTATAAGACCACAAAGCAACCACCGTCTTATATTGTAAAAAGTATATCTACTGACTGTTTTATTTCATTCCGTGATTTGAATTATTTTATCTATATAATATACGTAACCGTCTTATCGTTTCTCCGTTAAGTTATTTCACCACTTTTCTGTCTTTCCAAGCCTTAGTTCCGCGTTAATCTTTTTAACAACAATTTTTAGACCACCTGATCCTTGGCCCATCCTCCGTACAGGCTGACGCCCATGGTTGGACAACAATAATAAGAAGAACAATGAAATTACAAGAATGTCGATGCCTGTTTAAATATTGTTTAATTGAGGAATCTTGTCGAGCCTATAGGCCTTTTTTTCAAGGGCGGCGTGACATTCTGCAGGTGGTGGCGCCATCTATGAACTGCCGGCTTTCGCCCCCGTGCTAGCTCTGGCGTACGCACCGTGTTGTCTTGGCGCTCCAAGCAGTTCTTTCAGTCATACTTTAACATTGGCGTGGCATGAGCTTCTGCTGCATCTGCGGCGGACGGAGCACCCAGCGTGATGCGTGCACGCGTGTTTGAGCATGTAATGAAACCTAGGCATCAGTTAAGTATTTCGAAAATTTTTTGTGAAGAATGTTCCGGTATTGAAGCAATATTTGTGTAATTCCAAGCTCTGGTTTAGGAGCACTGGGCAGTAAAGAAACGTATACGACAATCGTAACAACGGGGGTACCGTGGTGCTACAACGAGTGTTTTGCTGCTTACTTTGACAACCGTTAACGTGGTCTCCCCCCCCCCCCCCCCCATCTGTAGATTCATTGCGCCACTACTTCGTTCGTCTGACGCCGCTTTCGCCCATGAATAAAATTGCTTTGTTGAGTAATACAAGCATACTGTACACTCTCAGTCAAATACCGCTAATAACAGTGCCGTCTATCCAGGAGAAAAGTTCAAAATAGCGACACTCTACGCGCGGCCCGAGTATAAGCGGTCACAGTATGCGGGATCCATAGTTATGTGGCCGGCAAATATGCAGCCGGTTTAGCTACAGGACTGTTTTAAACGGTGCCATAGTTAAGAAACCCAACCATTAGGAGGCTCGGTCATTTCGCCTGCTCTCTTCAACATCTGCATGATCGGCCTCTCGAGGAATCTGGCCCAAGTTGAAAGAATCAAACACACCATCTACGCAGACGACATCACTATCTGGTGCACCGGCTTTAGCGGAAGGCAAGTGGAAAGCGCCATGCAAGAGGCGGTAGACGTCACGGAGCAGTACCTTCTACCCACCGGATTCAGATGTTCCCCGACCAAATCTGAGCTTCTCCTTGATAGAAAAGAAAAAGGCCGCAAACCCAAGGGCTGGAAACCGGTCTCGGAAAGTGACATTCACCTGTTCACTCGGAGCGGTGACCCGATACCCAGGGTCGACACCATCAGAGTCCTGGGTATGTTCATAGAATCACGCGGCGGCAACGGCACTGCGTTACGCAAGATAATTGCGAAAACCGACAATGCTTTTCGCCTCGTTCGAAGGGTCACGAACAGACATCGTGGCCTCAAGGACGACAACCTGCTTCGGCTCATCAACGCCTTTGTGCTGTGTCACTTCACCTACACGGTGGCCATGCACAACTGGCTCAGAGCCGAGCGGGAAAAGCTTAGTGCCCTCATTAGAAAATTCTTCAAGAGAGACCTCGGGCGGCCCGTCAGAACGCATACAGATGACCTCCTTCGGCTCGGCATACACAACACCATGGAGGAGATGGCCGAGGCTCAGGAACGGGCCCAGCTAACTCGGCTGTCCACCACGCCAGCCGGCAGGCGCATCCTCGAGGAGATCGGACTCGCACCAACCAAGAACTTGCCTGAAGACACCCAAATCCCCAGAGAAATAGGGGAGAAGATCGTGGTCGCCCCTTTGCCCCGCAACGTCCATCCCGTTCACAACGCAGGTCGTCGCAACGCAAGAGCATTTAATACACTAAAGCAAATAAACAAGGACAAAATCGCAGCAAGCTTCGTGGACGCAGCTGCATACCGAGACGGCAAAGCTTTTGCGGTTTCCGTCATTGACACGCTGGGCAAAGTCATCAACTGTGCTTCCGTCCGGACGACGAACCCAGAGGTGGCCGAGCAAGTGGCCATTGCACTCGCCATGCAAGACGGTCGGAGAGACAGGGTGTATAGCGATTCGAAAGCCGCCATCAGGGCATTCCAGAAAGGCCGAGTAGCCCGGCAGGTAGTTCAAATTCTGAAAGGCGCCAAACAGGGCAACACCTCCATGCACTCGATCCTTTGGTTCCCTGCACACGTCGGGGCGATTGAGGGGGTTCCTCTAAACCTCAACGAGTCTGCCCACGTGGCTGCGCGTGGCTTTACCGACCGCGCTGCCCTCGGATCGGGCGACTCTCTCCCCGGACACAGAGACGCTCCTCTCACACACAACGAAATCACGAAATTCTTTTACTTAGAGAGAAGGGTTTTCCCCCTGCCTCACTCCAAGCTAAGCAGGCTGCAGGTGGTCACACTAAGACTTCTGCAAACGAACTCGTACCCAAATCCGGCGTCCCTTAATAGCATATATCCAGAGTTTTATCCGAATTGTTCTTGCGTGGCCTGTGGTGACGTAGCTACGTTGCCTCATATGCTCTGGGAGTGCGGGTCGCTGGGCCCGAAGTTCACCAAGGGAGAGTAGGGACGCGCTCCTTCGAAGTCCTGTCTTTGAGGACCAAATCCTGGCCGTCCAGCGCGCCAGCGATCGGGCCGGCAGACTAGATCTGTCAGTCCCGTCGTGGGATTAGCCAGGGGCGCGTTTTATCGCGCTTTGCTGGACCAAATAAAAGTTTATTCACTCACTCACTCACAACCATTAGGAATCGGCCCGTCCTATCAATGGGCCATACTTATGTCGTAAAATATTTCAAAATAGCGACTTATATCATGGGGCCCGCCGGGTTTAATGCGACATTATTACGTGTTGCGAAATTTCATAATAACGACGCTTACTTTTCAGCCCAAATACATGCTGCCCTTAATATAGGAGACTTTCTAGGCGGTTTACAAATTATGTCCGACAACCGTTTCCTTATTTTGATTTACAGAGTACACATGCACCTTGGTAAGATCACAAAACTTCGTTGATATGAACCCTGTCGTACTTCACTGAACATGCGCACAACAAGATTTCAACCCAGGACCGTCACGTGGCCGATATGTGCGCTAACCACTACATCACAAAAGCGAATTCCTTATTTTTTCGCAGGGTCTTTATTGCAGCGAATTAACGTCATATGTACATCATCGACAAAATAAGTAAGACTAATTATGTAGGTAAGGGGAATGCCAAAAATAAATACTACGACTATCTCCAACCGACGGCAAACAAAATTACCTTAATGGTAAATTATGACGTACAGCGCGAAAGACAAGGACTGCGAGAGACGACATACACTGCGCTGACTTCCAACAATATTTTATTGCGTTGCCACATCGTGTGTATGTATACAAGAGGGGGTATGCGCAGAAAATGAAAGGCTGCCACAAGGGGTGTTCTAATAGTAAGTCTTAGTACTAAGAACATGGTCACTTGAAAAAAAAAACGAACATTCCGATTTCTATCTGTTGAGATGCAAGACTTCACTAGGGGTCAGCGCGATAGAGGGTGCACTAGCGCCCACACTATCTAGCTTTCTGATGAAATCAGCTTCTATAATTTCCCGGGTGAGCTCTGAGCTGTGTCTCGCTAAAACTTCCTTATCTTCAAAGAGGGGCATGCAGCCGCAGTACCGGCTATGGATGTTCAAGTGGCCTTGAACAGTGTTATGGGCGTTGTTATAGTGCTCTCTTAAACGATCGTTTAAGCACCTGCCTGTCTGTCCAACACATTTACTGCCGCAAGACAAGGGAATATGGTAAACCACATTCGTTCCGCATGTCACAAAACGTTTTCTGTGCCCGACAGAGCAGCAACCATGGCGTGATTTAGGCGCGTTTCCACGCTTACAAAGCCTTGCCAGCTTTTCCGGGATTGTGAAAATGACTGTGATTCCAGCACGCTGCCCAGTATTTTTTAGCCTACGGGATACATCATGCACATACGGTAGCACTGCAAACCTGCGTCTTTCAACCGGCTGGTTCCCTGACTGAGCGGGCTCATCACGTTTTGTGCGCCTCAGAAGCTTTTCCTGTATGGGAGAAATTAAGGCCAAACGGTAGCCGGCTCAAGGAAGGCAATCAACGTGTGCAGCAAGACTATGTTGCATATCGTGTGAGCAAGATATATTGAGGCTGTTAAGGATGAATAACTTTAAAATACCTCGTTTAACGAGCTTTGATTGTGCGTAATTAAAGGGCAAGAGTGGCTTCTTACTTCTCGGTTCGAAGCACCAGCACTCATGTTAGCAAAGCACAGCTTGATAGCTAGAAAGCGCAATAAATCATCAATGCGAAAATTCAAGCGTAAGTTCTAGATGTTTTGCTCTTTCTTAAGGATCTCCAAGACTCCAAGCGTGATCAGTACAATACATTAAATACCAGCTAGTCGTCCACAAACCTGCACACCTTGACTACAGGGGCGCTTCTAGGTGACCTTGAATATTGCGATCATGATGAGCTCGATAAATATCACTTAGTGCCTGCGCCAGGCATCACGCTATGCAAACACCATTCCTTTGTATGTAATTTCCTTCGTTCCACGAGGTGAAAGTTGATTTCAAATAGAAGGTCAGCAATACAAGAAAGCCGCTAACAGAAACACCTGCAGAATTCTGAAAGCCAACTGATCCGAAGTCATCAATGCATTCTTCAACACACAGTAGCAGCTTGTCATGTGGAAGAGAATAGTACAGGTCTTTAACGTCAAATAAATGATGGAATAAATGGAATAAAAAAGGGCCCCCTGAATTCAGCAGTGAGAGGGCACATGAAAATACTCATAATCATAACGGGCCCCTTTAGCCCAGTCAGAGCATATTTTAAATGTTGCTCGCACTTCATCACCAGTCGCACGCTGTGGGTACGTGCCATAGCCCAGAAATCAGCACCAGCAGCAGCGTAGAGCGCCCGTCATCGTGATCTGCATTCCATTTCTCATGAGTTCAGGGACCACGCCGGCGCGCGCGAACAATGCTTCAAGGACGTGCACAGTTGAAGCCGCATGTCGTTGTTCTCACGCGTTAGCAGTCCCAGAATCCACAAAAATATACCGCAGACGCAGACAAGCGTTCCTTCCAACGCTGACCGCGTTGAGGCCTACAAACCAGAGTCTATTCTTCCGCCGTGCTACAAACTAAGAAGAGCATAACGATAACGCGTTCACTCTCCATAGCTGGCACGAAGGGATTTAAGGAAGTTGAAGGAAAACACCGAGGAAGAGGGTCCGTGCTCTCGGGCGACCGAACTGTAGGGATGGGCGGCAAGGAAGGCGGGGAGACTTACTCGGATTATCCGCGCACATTAACAACCCTCGTCGATGGTATCTGAATAGTTTTTTTTTTCGTTACTCCTCGAGGAATAAACACTTAACACAAGGTAGCTCAGCTACTCAATTCTATACGTATCCTCCTTAGTAGGTACGTGCCTAGATGGGGATCGTCGTCATTGTCTGCGTGATCATCATCATAGTTATTATAAGCACCATTTCTACATAGGCTACTGGACGTCGATGAGGAAGAAGACGCCATTCTCGACTATACCTTTAGGGCACAAATTTCCTTGAAACAGCGAAATTCGAAGTAACTTTCACTCGATTACGCTGTCAATTACATTAAAAAAATTATTTATGGAGTTTTACATTCCAAAACGATGATTTCATTACGAGGGACATTGTATTGGGGGACTCGGGAAATTTGGACGGCCTTAGGTCCTTTAACGTGCACCTAGATCTAAGTACACGGGTGTTTCCGGCGGGTGATCCCGCGACCTCGTGCTTAGCAGCCCAAGACCACAGCCACTAAGCAACAGCGACGGGTGCCGATTGACTTCCGTATACTCTTAGCAATAGAGGGCTCATCTAGCTCTCTCCCCGATGTGCCCCTTCTTTAAGAAGGTCACCAATTCATAATTTTTGTTATTCGGTCGCCGCTTTACGAACGCAAAGGCACATGTTTTACAAACAACATTTACACAACCTAGGGTGAATTTATCAATTCCTGAAATTCTTTCCCTCCGAGACTCCGATTTTGGTCAATGTCACAAGAATGCTTCCTGAGCTTTGACTTGTCTAAAGTCATTTCAAATGGGTGTATTAGCGAAATTTTTATTTCTTTGTCGATTTTGCTATTATTTTGATTATTTCCCAATCATTTCGTTTATTTTCTTGGCATTACTAAGCGCCACTTTCCAGTTTCAGCCCAGTTTTGCCGCATCCGCCATACTGGGTATGGGCCATAATCATAGGCCGAGCAAAGAAAGAAAGGAACATCCGTATCTTCTTCTTCGACTTGGGAACATTCTGCACACCATCGGCTCCGCAGACAGCCGTTCCTGCGAAGGTCAGCCGTCGTCATCGGCCCCTGGCTCCATTGCAGCACAAGACCGCACGAACACGCCAAGTAGACATTCTGCCCCCGTTCTTCCAGACTGGTCCCAACCCGCAACAGCGGCGATGGCCGCCTCTGATGAGTCCTGGGATGCTGCCGTGGTGTGTCCTGCGTTGAGCACCGTGGGGCAACACAGCCACCAGCTTTCGTCCTGCATTTCGCCACTTCCAATCGCCTTCATGCTGTTCGTACATGAAAAAAGGCGACCGGTAGCCGCCATGAACCCGAAAGAAAAGAACCAGCCCGTCAGCAGCTACCTCGGCAAGGTTTGGCGTTCGCTCAACACCGCGTACAAGGAGGCATACCAGCGCATGGTAACCAACACCGCAGTCGTCTACCGAAGGAAGCACCCAGATCACATCTACAGTTATCATGCGCAAGCAGCAGTAGCGACAGTTAGGATGCACCAATCCCGGTGCACCGCCTCTGGCCCTCCTCCTACACCGCAGTATCGTGCACGACAGCCGGCCACCGTTCCTGTGCACCTCCCGTGGCCGCGACGACAACGAGGGCGATGCCTACTCACGCCACCTGGACTAGCATTGGCGAACGGGCTTCTGCTTTCGTTGTTGGCGTGGCCGCTTCTTCATCGATGAAGAGGAGGTCAGGTGACACCTGGCTGTGCATGAGAGCGGGAACGGACACAATGGCCCGTGCTGCGTCAAGGTGTACAAGTCGCTCCTCGCTCTCAACGCACATTTTGCCAAGCACGAGAAGGCTGGCAAGACGAAGACACGGAAGACACCACCACGACGCGTCCCCCGGTGATGCCAGTTGAAACACAGGGTGTTGGTGTTCCGGTGCTAGCCTTCACTCTTGCAGCATTAGCATGTAACTCATTTAGTACGGAATACGCTTGCTGCGAAAACCTACGCCTGCTTCCCACGAAAGCAAGCTCAGAAACAACTGTTTTAATGTCGTGCTTCAAATGTTTCTTCACAGCATTGAATAAATGTGTGATTTTATGATTTAGATGACTTTACTTCAAAGCCCTGTTCCATGAACACAAGCATGCACTCCCGAATTCAGATGTATTGAATGTGCAGTAGGAATCACGTAGTAGCAGTGAAGGCTCGCGCACAAGAGCGTCCATGGGTGCGTGCGCGCGTGCATGCATGTATTTTGCCAGCTACTCACACGTGGCAAACAGAATGAGCAAATACGCAATATTCGCAGAGGCCTCCCTTTGCTCTGCCCAATCCATCAGCTTTATATTGAAATATTTTTCCCATTAAAGTAGTATACTTCGAGCAAAATATTACACAATGCATGAATTCTTAGCGCTGTTTTATTATAAAGCCGGGATCCTTTCTTGGCTTGTTTCAACAAACATCCCCGTTGCCACGGGAATAGTTCATGCACAGTGTTCTTTTAAAGAAAGAAAACGATTACCTGCGTAATTTTTGTAGCATTATCCTATTTAGCTGATCACTATTCATTTTAAGGAAGTGTTTCGGCAAATCATTTGTTAGCATTGTATTTATTCTCTCCTTGAATTTATTACATTTTCACAGGTTTCTTTCAGTTTGACTGCTTACTCGCACACTACTCTATATTTCTCGTATTTACTTTTGTTTTAAACTGTAATTTTCACTTCCCCTTAAGAAAAAAGAGAAAACAAAGGCAAGGAGGATAAGTTTAACAGAAAAAAAGTCTGGTTCGTTACCCTTACGGGGGAAAAGGGAATTCGCATTTAAAGACATAGGAAGATAGAAAGGCGACTTCAGCAACGGGAATCGGCGCACAAAACAAAAGCTACGCTAAACACTGTTACAGTATCACTCGCAATCCCGTCAACGGCAAGAAGCGAACTAGTGGTCTGGTTGGCTTTAGCGCACGTGTTAGTTGTGATCACTGTGACAGTAGCTTTTGACAGTAGATTTTGCCCCGACAGTGACTGGCTTTAACTCCGAAGAACTGACGCAGCAGCAAAACTTCACTCTATGGCACCCAATAGTACATTGGCCTTGCAGGAGTCAACACGTTCCACGAACCGCATGGGCTACCAAAGCAAGGAGAAACTGTTTTGCAGTATGCGCTTTAACAGGGCAGAAATTTGGGCGTGTTGGTAGTTCAATCGTAAACTAGGAGGCATAGAGCAGGAACGACACAAGTGGCACTATGTACCCCAATTTACGAGTGCAGTATGTGGTTTGGTGTCTTGTTTAACAAGTGATTCTCATTTATGATTGAATGGGCCGACAACCATGCCTGCGACGCTTGCGGCTGTGAAGAAAATATTTGGTAGTTTTCGTCACCCACGCCGAAGCACGGATGGACAGTCGCTATGTGTCCTGTTAGATAAAGTTGAAATATTGAATTTCTCTTAAGCTACCTCTATTGATATATTAAGATATCTTATTATTTCAGCGGAAAATAAAAACACAGCAGAGACGACCGTTGTCGCTCTGGTATAGGATCACCTCATGAAACTGTGGCGTCGCTTCTGGATCCAGATCCAGTGCCCAACACGATTTTTCGCAGCTGGTTCATAGTGTCAACCCCGGCGACAAGCTGGCTTCCCGGGTCTTGAAGCCTACGCCCACCGCCTGATCATTGCAGGAGCGATGCGCAGCCCAACCAAATGTAACAGCAGCGGTGCTTGGCTGAAGAGCGACTGTCTCGCTTTGAGTGCACCCACAGCTTGTGCGATGCTGGCCTCGAACCTGGCGTCGACGAGGCCGAAGTCGTCGCATTCGAAGCGTTGCCTTGCGCGTGGTCAATCCCACCTTAGCTTCCAACCACGACGGTTTGCAGTTTCGTGAGACCAAGCACTGTGCCACTACCATGACAATGGCGGAGTAATTGTCACGGAGCTTTTCGTACTTCTCAAGCAGTACGGGGTCGTTTTGACAGTTCTTGTGGATACTATAGGCTTGCATAAAATCGGCTATAGAAAGCCGGAGAAGGAAGCGTTGTTTCCCCCACAGGAGATCCCCTATGACGCATCTCAGGAGGAACCTGCGGACGCAGCAGCTCAACCGCGAAGCGCAATGTTTTTACAGTCCTACTGCAGTTGATTTGCATTGTCGTGATTATTGGCCAGAGAGTTAAGATTTTTCTTTAGTTCTATAAATATGTTGACGCCCACGCTAGATCTTTCTATTTCGAATATTTTTTTTACTCATCCTTTTTGCAATCTCTTTATTTAAGCATACCTTGATATGTTTTGCGTCAAGAGTATGTTCATATGTAACTTTATCTAGGTCACTTGCCTACAGGTGACCTTGGTAACGAGAAGGAAATTAGCAGAATACAAATATGTTAGAGTTCATGTAGGGGCATTAAGAATTTCTTTTTTTACTTGCACTTTGCTATGTTGTATTGTGTATTTGATTGTTTTTCCCACCGTGCTAAAATCCCAAAATATAGGATTGCAGTATCGATAAATAAATAAATAAATAAATAAATAAATAAATAAATAAATAAATAATGACTGGTAGCTTGCCACCGATGTGGAAAACAAATGTAATAACATTGCATTCTTCTGCTGCTAACATGTAGGGATGACACTTTGAGGTGAACAAAGAAGCTCAATAATATGTTAAGGACCGCGCAGAGCGATATGGAACGAAAAATTCGTCGTCTAACGTTAAGAGACGGGACGAGAGCAGTGAGTATTAGAAAGCAGACTAGTGTAGCTGATACAATAAGACAGAAAAAAATTGTGCCCGTCAACTGTGTGAAGAAGGATGACAAGTGAAGTGTTTATCGGCCACTTAATGGCAAACTGCAGCCCCGGCCCGGGTCGGCCCTGTACTGCACTATCTTCGGGATCGGTCCACGTATGGGGAGCGCCTAAAGCCTTCTTCACCTGCGCCGCGGGTAACTCCGGCATTGCACTTTCTTCGGGCTGGGTCCTTGCAGGGGGAGCGCTTAACGCCTGCTTCACCTCGGCCGCATGTGTTCCCGGTATTGCACTATCTGCAGGTTCGGCCGACGTATGAGAAATTGTTGGTTTACGCGCGGACGCGCTCCGCCAGATCCTAGCCATCAACAGCTTCACTGTAAAAAGTTCGGCAGAGCCACTTCACAATGCTTACGTGTGAAAAGGCGCGTAAGCATGCTCCGTGGGCGACCACGCTTCCCAGATGCCGCTGAGGTAGATGCTTCGGAATGCATCCCAGGAGACGCAGCACCGATGCAATCCCAAGTGCAAGGAACGTGCAGGATGCAGCGACGTGACGTGTGCAATCACACATGCACTACGCACAACTCATATTTTATGCACTCATAATTTGGTGTCGAGAGTCCATCAGAATAGACACAGCGCCGATGAAATTAAGACGTGGAAGGCAGTCACGGAACAGGGATGTGATGTCCACTATAACGCTTGCACTAGGAACGACTTTTGTCAACCGTAACCATGGAGGCACCGTTGCATCAGGTGGTTCTTTCCCAAGTCGATGCCCATATGGAGACGGCGAAGACACACTGCATTTTTGGGCTGTTGATCCGCGAAGAACACAGCACAGTCATGACATACCATATCTTGCATGTAACAAGTAGGATACAGACTGCGGCACGCGAGAACATTGACAGCTGTCGCCCATGCCACGCTGTAGCCTCAGCCTTTCCTCTCGCCGGTTGTTGATTCCAGTATGGCTCCGGGTCACGATAAGAGTCGAGAGGCACGCGTGGATACGTTGTCGCAATGGTTGACCACCGAAGTCGAGAGAAGTTGTCTGGCGTTTCATCATATTCACTTTTCCAGAACCCGTAACTCTTATCCCTGTTTATTTGCGCCCTCGTCCATTTGCAGAATCTCTGACCTGCCACCACGGCCTCACAGATACCATCTCTATTTGAACCGAATATGGCCATGCCATCGGCACACGCCAAACATTTTACATGTGTTGATTGTAACCTGAAGCCAGTTATTCGATCATTATTTTGGATAGCCTTACCCAAAGACGGCTCAAGGTAGGCGGCGAACAGCAGGGGCGACATCGGACATCCCTGCCGTGAAAGGAAAGGGGCCTTGGGTTGGCGCATTTATTTGTGCGACAGGTTCTGTCGCGCTCTATGTACCTTCTTCGCCAGAATGATGTGTCCCTTCGCACAGTCGTGCAAGTGCTTTTCTGTCCTCACCTTACAGGATTTGTTGTATACTCGTGTGATGCAATGCATGGTGCCGTTAAAGGTTATCTACGAGAGGTCGTGCTTGCGTACAGAATCTTGCATGTGCGGTTTCCAATACAGTATCTCTCCAATATTACTAGAAAAAAAACTCTATAAGGGCCTAATAGACACTATGCTCCCTGTACCGATTTACCGTATATCAAACCTCGAAGGCCCAGGAGCTGTCCTGAAAAGGGTTCAAAGAATGCCGGCTTACCCTTCGGTAAAATATTTTTTCTTTAACTCGCACACTAATACATTGTCGATTAAAACATGGATGCATATCAAAGGTATTTTTGTCCCTTGGGCCATTAACTGCTTCTTATGCAAGAAACCTGACATGATAGAGCATGTGTTTCTAGATTGCTGGGGTCCCATCTTCTTCTTGGATGAGCTACAAAGGAAGTTAAAGAAAGAGTTACCGTTACACCCATATGGAACAAGATTCTTACCGGTTGAAGCAGAGGAATTTGTATAACGCTATAATGCTCCTGGGCATCCACATATTGTGGAAAGCTGTTACGCAGTTCAACAATGCTGACGTGAATTTGCCACCTACAAGCGATCAGTTCATTGACGGTGTAGTATGGTTCAGGGATGCCCTACAGGCACTCCCTGAACTGCCACCATGGAGAGACATGTTAGATAAATTGGCAGTATCGAAAAAAAATTTAATATGTCGCGCCAGCAAAATACTTGCTGATACGTTTTATCTCTGCGTATTGTTTGTGTATATGTCAAATCCGACAATTATGAAAAAAGGAAGCTACCGCGGTTTCGAGGAAGCGTACTTATATCCCACCCCGTGGGCCCGGCTTAGATGCCCAGCCTGACCCACACGTACCAAATTTTCTTTTCACTTTCATTAATTGACCTTGTTTACACAAACTTGCTTGACAAAGTTGATGTCAGGCCGAGCATTTTAGCGTGGTTTTACTCTTTGAGCCCGTCGGCCCTTATTGTTACAATCTTTCGGTCACGCCAACGACGACAACGCTGGATTTTTCTGTAATGAGGCATATACTGCTTTCGTCTTAAGGAAAAAAGATTGGAGGAGACTTATGCTTCGCCTTTAAGAGTGGAACGCGATAGCATTCAAAGATCGCTGACTGCTTCTCACGCTTCCCGGCAAGTGCGGCTTACGTAACCGCAATGTTTGCCGGGAAACGCTGGCGGCGAACCCAATGAACGAAGACAAACCTTCCGATAGAAACGCGGCCTCTTGCGTGGGCCACGATACGGTGGATCTGAGCGCCATCCGGAGGTGTTGAGAGGAACAGGCTGCGCCGCTTGATGGCCTTTGAGATTTGCGTGCGCAAGCCTGGGACGCTATGGCCGCCTATGAATGATAGCAACGCTCGAAAACGAGTTTCTAGTTGTTTCTTTAGTTTTCGTGTAACAAAGTTATGTTTTCTTCTATATTCAAACTACAATCCGATACTATCATGTGTATGACGTACTTTACGATTTTTGTACGTGTTTTAGCTCGAGAAATTGAATTAGTTCATTAACTTGCTTGTGCCACATGGAGGGCCTGCGTATGGGTAGTTCGGAATTTCTTTCCCCGAAACGACGTCATACGCTGGACGCTGCACACCGACGCCCGGTTTTCTACGACACTGGGCTCTTAACGCTGTCGCCTTAAAATGGAGCGTGGAAGTCAATGGAACGCATAAGGCAGATAACCAGGGCACCAACATAGTTACAGAATGGGTGTGAAAGGAAGGGAAGCGCATTTGACGAGGGCAGAAAGTTACTTGGGGGGATGAAATTAGGAAATTTGCCTGCGGAAGTCGGAATCCGCTTGCGCAAGAAAGGTAACTGGAGATCGCGTGGAGGAGCCTTCGCCTGAAGACGGCATAAAAATAAGCGGAAGATGATGATAATGCTGTGACTACAGGAATGAAAATTTAACGTTACTTCAGATACCTCGCGCTCTATAATGACACGTAAGAAAAAAAGCCGACGGGGACATAAGTATTCGCTCTGTGGTGTGTCCCTGTTTCGCTGTTGCTTTGTCTTTCTTTTATTGTATGCTAGGCACATGTTGTCAGAGTCTATCAACTCAAGCTCTACGACTTGATTATTATTGCTTTGTCTCGATGCTGAACATATATATATATATATATATATATATATATATATATATATATATATATATATATATATATATATATACCGTTACATAGATAACGTTATCTAGTGAGGCGAGCCTAGCAGTGCTATTGGAGGACTTATAGGACAGTAAATAGGATATAATAGGGCTCAGTGAAGTTAGGAGGACGAAAGAGGCATATAGAGTGCTGAAAAGCAGGCACGTCCTGTGATACCGGGGCGTAGCGGAGAGACTAGAACTAGGAGTCGGATTTCTTGTTAATAAGGATATAGGTGGTAACATACAGGAATTCTATAGCATTAACGAGAGGGCGGCAGGTCTTGTGAAAATTAATAAGAGGTACAAATTCAAGGTCGCACAGGCCTACGCCCCTACATCCAGTAATGATGACCAGGAAGTCGAGAGCTTCAATGAAGACGTGGAATCGGCGATGGGTAAACTTAAAACAAAATACACTATACTGATGGGCGACTTCAATGCCAGGGTAGGCAAGAAGCAGGCTGGAGACAAGTCAGTGGAGGAATATGGCGAGAGTTATTAGATGAGTTTGCAGAACAGAATATTACGCGGATAATGAATACATTCTTCAGCAAGCGGGGTAAACGAAAGTGGACGTGGAGGAGCCCGAATGGCAAGACTAGAAATGAAATAGACTTTATTGTCTGCGCTAACCCGGGCATCATACAAAATGTGGACGTGCTCATCAAGGCGCGCTACAGTGACCATAGGATGGTAAGAACTCGAATTAGCCTAGACTTGAGGGGGGAACGGAAGAAACTGCTACATAAGAAGCCGATCAATGAGTTAGTGGTAAGAGGGAAAACAGAGGAATTCCGGATCAAGCTACGGAACACGTATTCGGCCTTCACTCTGGGGGGTCAACGCCATGGTTTCCTACACAATGCGCTTTATATGTGGTGTGGTTTGACAGCACATATTGGACACTTGCTTTCTCTCGGCGGTGCATGAGTATTCCGATTGCGCTTGCTACAACGTCAAGCTTTACAATCCGTTTCTATTCCATTTCCGCCATTCGTGCTCCGCGATTGATCAAATTCTTTCAGGCCACGCCCTGTTAGCTTGTAAGTTACACGTTGCCACGGAAACCACGAATACGTCTCATCTACTTATGGCTTGTGCGTGATGTTTATAGTTGATTAGGCCCCCCACAACTAAACAAATTATTCCGAATTTTTATCTTCGTCGTGATGAGCACTTCGCCTTTTGTTAAAATTTTCGGGTCGGGCCCATTTCACTTGTCTGTCGCACGACGTCACAAAACCACGAACACTCACCACTTCCGAGTAGCGTCCACGCAATAAACTTCATTCTTATGCGAAACAAAACAGTTTTTCTAATTAAGATAAAGCGAGACTGCCTCGGTCTGAAAGGAAAAGAGCATTGCTGTCCGCCAGTCGCTCTGGCGCTGAGTGCTCTTAGCCACCGACCAGATTTATTTGCGTGTGATAAAAATGAAGTTCGAAACAAAATATTGAGTGATTGTTTGTGTGTATTCGGAGTGCAACTCCACGGACTTACTTGACCTAACCATGCCCGCGCGCAACTTAAGTTACGTTGAAACGGTGTTTGCTCAACTATTCGTATTCTTTCATTGTTTAGCACTTCAGCGAAGCAAATAAGATACACCTTGACCCAAAGAACGCTTCGGAAGCCGATGCGTCAATTCAAGTGAAATAAAGAAGCTTCGCAGAACGGATGACCGGCATCCAAAGCAGTTGCCATACTGCGGGTTCTGTGCGGCAGTGACGGGATGGGAAATCGACTCTACGAGTGTATTGCTATGGCTCTAAATGTTGGAGTACTTGCGTTTATTTCGAAATCTATTCGAATCGCTTTTGCGTTGAAAGGACATAACGCAATTTTACGTATAGTAGCAAACAACTGTGCATTCATTGAGTGTTTCGGTTGATTAAGAACTTGCTATTCTAGCCATCTAATAGAAAACATAACGCAGAAAAAATCGAAGATCAGTATCTAAATAGGCGAATAGTTGTTATTCTGCAGAGTGATCAGTGGATCACGGCAATGCAACGAATGTACTAGAAAGAGTCTGGAAATGGCTTGGTGAAGGATTTGATCGTTTTTTTTCACGATAAATGTATAAACCTTTGAAATTCATTACTGTAAGAATTGTCGGACGATCGGACGATCGGCAATTGTGGTAGGAGTTGTCGGACGATCTCGCCGCTGCCACCATTTGTAAGGGTTGAAGGTCGTAGAGAGGAACTTGGGAGGAACTAGGCGTACAGGGTTTATTTACAGTATTTACAGCTAAACAAGAGATACATTCCACAGTCTACGCGTGGCTCCCAAATGGAGCACGCAAGACGAGCATACAGCACACAGCTTACGAGCACACAGCTCACCAGTACGTTGACGAGCACAGAGCACGACGACGAGCACATTCTAGCACCTTGGCGAGCACGAGCACATCTAGCAGCCGACAACAGCCGCTTATAAGCACTTCGTGTTTCCTAGATCCCTAGGTGAGACAAAACATTCGACGGTATCGTAAACAAGCCGCCTCTCGGCGGGATGGTTTACACACACACGTACGCACAGATTTCACTGCCGATTAGCAGCGTCAAACGTCAACGCAGTCGACCCGCAGCTTGCCCATCATCTTTAGTCTTGAAAGGCGCGTTGGTTCCCCGAGCTGACCACGCACCGTGGCCACCGGTTGTCCCTTGTCCGGCGCCTCTAAATTCCAGAGCTGCCTTTCTCCTGAAGTCGCCACGTGTGTCAGCAGACTAGGACGACGATGGTGGGTACAGTAACAATAGTTGGTCCACTGATCGCGTTTAGCTGTAACGGCGCCGAGGGGGTGATGAAGCGGCACGTCGAGGTCCCCACGAAATGAGTCACCGCAGCAATTGTGGTAGGCTTCCATGGTTCACTTCGGGGAAGCTCGCAACGCTCGCAGCTGCAGATGGCTGAAAAAATGTTGCCACCTCGGCAGGCCATTCCTAACAATACGTAGATAATGAGCGAAAACGAGATCACAATGATATTTCAAAGCATAACAAAACACAATCGCGTCATACTGATTACATAAAATAAGCAGAAAATAGCCTAAAAAATATAATTGTTCCTGCTTTGTATAGATCTATGAAGAAATTCATGATTTACTCGGTCTTGAACAAAGAAAGAAAATATTGTTTCAGAGCACTAGGCAAGTTCGAGGAATTAATTACTCCCCCTGGGAGTCCGTTCCAGGTTTTACTGCCTGTGAACTGTAGCATACGCTCTCCGTAGATATTGCTACACGGTGCGAGATTAAAATGACATGCAGTTACATTTCGTGTACAACGCGAAGACGAGTAAAATATGGATGAGCTGAATGGGTGGTTGAATCTAGCAACCCTATAAACACACAATAAAATGCTCTGCTGACGCAAAAGTCAAATGGTAATATATGATATTGGTGGAATACTGGGGCAGTGTGATTGTAACTCTGAGAATGAGACATAATTCTAATTGCGCCTTTTTGGAGCTTAATAATCGGATTTAATATGGTTTTATCCGCCCATCCCCATGTGTCGATGCACAATAGCTTAAGCGACGTTCAATAAAAGCAAAATACGTAAGTCCTAAATATTGAGGTGTCAAAGTACTCGCGGGCTTGAGTTCAGCCGTAGCAGCCAAATGCTAATCTAGAGCAGATGCTGTTTATGTGATCTTCCCATTGCAGGTGCTTATCAAAAATTACCCCAATGTATTTATACGAACTTGTCTGATCCAATGGGAGGATATTTATATGTATGTTTGAAGGTGTAGTGCCTACTATTTTCGTGACCGAAATACAATATATTTTGTTTTATTTCTGTTAATTGTTAATTTGTTAGCCTGGAACCCGTCAGATATTGTGTTTAACTCTAGATTTACCTGATGAATAAGTTCTGGAGTATTATCCGCAGTTACTATAGTACATGTGTCATCAGCGTACATCAATATTTCTGCAGAGTTTATAATTTGTTGCAGGTCATCTATATACGAAGAAAAAGGAAGCGGACCTAATACGGAGCCATGAGGGACTCCAGTAACATTATTTTGTGTTGAAGAAGTTATGTTATTGACTTTCACGACCTGAGATCGATCGTACATATAACTTGATAAAATGTAAATACTGCCTCGAAACCCACTATGTTAAAGTTTGTCCAATAAGATACAATGATCCACTGTGTTGAATGTTTTCTTTAAATCTAAAAAGAAAACAGCTACTAGTTTATTTAGTTGTAAAGCCATATTTCTCTTTTGCGTTATCTTGATGACTGCAGCAGCTGTTGAGAAACGCGGTCTGAAACCATGTTGCTGATGACAGAGCACATTGTACTTATCAAGAAATATTTTCACCCGATTCGATAAAACTTTTTTTTAAAGCAATATTGATAATGCTTAAAACAGAGATTGGCCAATAATTCGAGGGGTCAGACGATCCGGATCGCCTTCTTTATGGATTGGAATGACTTTGGCAATTTTTAGAGAATGTGGATATATTGCTTGAGAAATAGATTTAGTGAACATTCAACACAAAACTCGGCCTAATATATCAATATTTTCCTTTAAGACTCTTACAGAAATGCCGTTGGGTCCTGACACTTTATTGCTAGGTCTATTTAATATGTTTGAAACGACGTCACTGAGCTCTATCTCTCCTAGAATAAGCGAATTTACTACTGGATTAGGAGCGGGAGGAGCTCCACCATTTAGCAGTGATAGTTGAGCGGCTGGTGCTAGACCTAGAGTTGTAAAATACGTGTTGAAGTCTTCAACAGTGTCTGTATCGAAAGTGGGATAATAAACGCACTTCTTTGTCTTTTTACCAGTAACCGCATTTACTATTCGCCAAAGTTGTTTGGAATCGCCTGCAGCTTGACTGATACGTTAGGAATTAAAATATCTATTTCGGACCCCCATCATGGACACCGCTTTGGTGGGAAATGTTCTGGACTGGCCTAAGTAGTAAGTATTACTCCTATTATGCCTCCATTTATTACACCAGTATTCTTTTGTTTTAAGTATTTCCAAAATTTGTGTCGTCATCCCTGGACAGATAGGGTGATTATAAGAAATGCGAGTACATGTACTGCTACATTCATTTATCAAATGGCTAATTAAGTTCATTAAGTTGGAAAACTCTATGTGTAGGTTATCATTGTACACTTCTTTTAAGGTCGGCCTCAAGGATTTTATCTCTAAACTTTCTATACTCTAATCTAGTTATAAGCCTCCCGTCATCTTTGTTCTTTAGACTTTGACTGTTAAATGCCGGGAAGATAGGCAAATGGTCTGAACGAGGTAGACTGTACACTTCACTATCAATTCCAGACTCAACGTTCGTCAATGCATGATATATTAGAGTAGCCGTATTTCTTCCTACAGGCGTCGGTTGACATATTAAATTTCGGAAATTGAGCAATTTAGGGAGGTAAGAATAATCCTTGTGTGTTGGATTAAGTACATCAATGTTCAAGTCACCAACGTTTACAACCTGCGTAGCTTGGCAGTTTCGTAAGCAAGATAAAATTGATTCCCTTTTATCGAGAAAACTTCCAGGGCTCGAATTGGGAGGTTGATAGACCACGCCTACAATATAAGCGCTTCCCATTTTCACAAACAGTACTTCAATATCGCAGGAAGAGAATGTGATCGCCGGCTGTATTGTAAAGTCGACATTATTTCTCACAAAACGGGTGACACCGCCCCCTCGATAACGTGAAAAACGCAGGCGGGATATTAATCTCTATCCTGGCATATCTACGATTTCATCGTTCACAAGCCAAGTTTCACTTGCTGCAATGACGTCATACAAGAAATTATGCACCGACAGGAATGAGGAACAGGGGCAGGAGAAGACGGAATAATTATTCCGTCTTCTGCTGCCGCTGTTCCTCGTTTTATGTCTTACAAAGCCCTTCTGTTCTCATCGCTAGTTATAGATGGAGTTTCAGTATCCTGTTTATTACTGTTTCTAATGGAGGTATCCTGATTTCTCTGGGTACTGTACAGAACCTTACAGAATTCTGCCGCTTCTATTACTATATCTTCGAGATTGCTGATGATAATACCATGCTTATCATTCAGTGCATACATCTTGGCTTGTCCTTTGCCAAGTTTCTTTCTCACTGACTTCAGGCCTGCGTTTATTTTTTACGGCTTCTTCAGTGTTTCTCACGCTATAGTTTCGAATATCATTTATTTTCGCCTTGTTGGTCAGTTTTGACAGTTCTGCGAATTCTATCTTATCTCTGCATTTGGACACTTTCATTCTTTGTCGTTCTTTTATTAGGTCTTTATTACTTGGGAGAGCTTGCCTACTCGTTGCCTTGGTGCCTGGCCTCCCAATTCAATTAATGCCTCTGAAGCCAGCCTCGTTACGGTTTCATTCATTATCTCTATGTCATCTTCCTCTCTCTGTTCTAAGGCTGCATATTTGTTTGCAATTAACAGCCTGAATTTTTCTGCTTTTAGCTTTACTGCTTCTAGGTCGACCTGTTTTTTCTTGAGCAATTTTACTCTTTCTCTCTTGCAATTGAGGTCAATCCTAGCCCTCCCTAACCTATCATCACTGCACTTTCTCCTACCTATCGCTTCTACATCCTGTACTATGCTTGTATCAGCAGAAAATATGAAGTAACTTTCATTTCTTGTTTCACCATTAGGGCTTTTTCAGGTCCACTTTCTGTTGCTACGCTTCCTGAAAAAGGCGTTCATTATCCGAAGCTCATTCCTTTCTGCTTAGGCTTGTACTATCTTTAATCTATACCTCTTATTAAGTTTGATTACGACTACAGCTACTCTCTCATTATTGCTGTTGAATTCGCCAAAGAAGAAGAAGGAGTATTCTAATGACTGGAAAATGTAGAGAGGTCGGTCGGATAATGGAGCATCTTGCCTGCTACTCTACGTAAGGGAAGTGGAAGAGGGGAAGAAAAAGGTTCACAATGGGGGATGATAATGAGAGGAATGAGGTGAAGGACACATTACACAACTGGTATCACAGGCGTGAATCCACGCCCGTGTCACCTAGGAAACGTGAAAGAGCACGCATTGTCTCTGTCGGCTGCCAACTCTGTGGCCATGCGCCTAGCAAGAGATCCTCCGAAAGTGGTCCATTGTGTAAATGTCTCAAAGTATCTGCCATTGTCAGTCTTTCGCGCGCATATTTAGGGCACACCACGAGCACATGTTCTATAGTCTCTACAGCGCCGCACACTGTCCGTCCAATAATCTGCAAATATTTGCGCGTGAAGGCGGCGCCTAATCGCAGTCTGTGTATCAGGCATGTATGAGGGCGAGGAATTCCGCGCAAAGTAGGAAATTTCATATCGGGATCCAGCCTTTTAAAGCGGACGTGACAAGCGTCTAGCTTGTCAGTCTAGCTGGGCCCAGTATCTTCTCGTCGCACTTCTCATTAATTCCGACAGGAGGCATGTGATGTCCGGTCTGGAGAATGGCACTACAGTTCGCAGGCCATTGCTGAGGGTCCGCCTTGCTGCAGCATCGGCCATCTCATTACCGTTGAGCCCACAGTGTCCCGGGATCCATTGCAACACTATGCGGTGGTGTTTTTTTTTTGTTTTGTTTTGTTTTGAGCGCAAGAAAGTAGCTCGGTGATCTGCAGTGCCAGAACCTTATATGCTGTGTGGCGCAGGAAGCATCGCAAAATTTGTAGCGCGGGTTTTGACTCCGTGAAAATCCACCACTCTTGAGGTCTTTCCCCGCAGATGTGGCGAATCGCTTCCCGAATAGCCACAAGCTCTGCAACGGTTGATGTAGAATTATGGTCTAGTATGAAACTTCGAGTCATCTATTGGGCTGGTATCACCACAGCTGCTGTTGATGCCTTTGGTGACGCGGAGCCGTCTGTGTAAACATGAACATATGTCTGGTATTCTGACCAGATGTACGCGAGAGCAAGTTGTTGGAGTCCACTGACGGGAACCAATGATTTCTTTAGTATGCCGGGGACATGTACGCATACGGAAGGTTGAACCATAACCCACGGTGGTTTTACAGGGTGATATGGAAGGGCATAGCCTGATGTTATGTGGGGTAGATGGGAACGGAGTGCACTTCTCAAAGTGCTGTCCTGCCGCTCATGTAGAACCGACGTCAATGGATGGCAATGGTGTCGTGTCAGTAAGCGAAAATACACACGAAGTGGTTCGTGGGACAGGTATATCAATAACGGGCATACGCGGGCTTCCTCAATTGTGCCTTTGTTGGAGGCACGCCGTGGCAACCCGAGGCATATTTTAAGTGCCTGCGCTTGAACGCTCTCTAAGGTCCGTAAGCACGAAATGCTCAAGTTTGAGAGTATCGGAAGGCTGTATCGAATGTAGCCTACGAAAAAAGACTGATAAAGTCTTAGTAAAGAGCCTTCCGTGGGGCCCCATTTCATGCCTGCTGAGAAGCGACAAACATTGCAAAACAGATTAAGTTTTTGCTTCAACATATTAACATGCCTCGACCATGACAAACCGCGGTCGATGATAATGCCCAAGAATATGTGGTGGGAGACATAAGGTATTATGACACCGTTAACGGAGATCGGGTAGCGGCAGACAGATTTGCGCGTGAATGCAACCACAGCACAATTTTCGGCAGCCAAGAGCAAACCCTGACGCCGTATGTATCGTGAAATAGATGACACAGCCCGTTGTAATTTCGCACGTGGTTGTGGGCGTGTTGTACAAGAAGCCCAGATGCAGATATCATCTGCATATGCACTGCTGTGGATGTGAGGTGGAAGTTCGATCACCAGGCCAATCAGTGCGACATTAAATTCTGTTGGGCCGAGAGCTCTACCCTGAGGAACTCCACGGCATACCTGATGACGGTTAGTCCCTCCGTCAGGCGTGGACATGTAAACGAAACGGCTGCTGAGGTAGCTCACAATCCACAGGTAGAGCCGGCCGCCAATACCCAAGTCATCTAGGCCATCGAGAATGGCTTCATGAAGGTTGTTGTCGTAGGCCCCTTTGATAAATAAGAAAACAGCGGCGACGAGGCGGCGTTGACGTTTTTCATGTTCCACTGTCGTAACGAGGTCAATGACGCTGTCAATTGAAGAACGACCCCGCCGAAAACTGGTCATCATGTTCGGATAAAGATCATTTCTCTCCAGAAACCATTCGAGCCTCGCCAGGACCATTCGTTCCATAACTTTTCCAACACAGCCGGCTAATGCAACTGGCCGGTATGAGGTAAGCTCATAAGATCATAAGAACAACCGCCTGGTTGCTCTCTTGAAGCCTGGAAAGAATTCGCCAATGTTGCCCACTATATCCTTAGGGATTAGGAATCCTACCCCGTATTGCTTCTTATCTGAATGACCTCTATAGCAGAAGACATGGCCGTTATTCAGCAAACTATAAGCCTCACCAGTTCTTCTAACCTCCCTAATGCCGATGATATACCAAACAATGTCTGATAAATCCTTAAAGAGTCCTGTTAAGCTACCCTCACTCGACAGAGTTCGACAATAAAAGGTTGACAGGGTAAGTTTCTAATGGCGGCCTGTCCGGGCCCAAAGATTCTTAGCACCCTCTGCTGCGTTACAGGTCTGACCGCCGCATTGGTCATTTGCTACGCAGCTGCTGGGGATTGATGGCAATGGTTTTATCGAAGGAATCATTTGAGAGGTAGTGGCCGCATATTGCAACAGGGAGGCGAATTCCTTTTCTGGTGAAGGAGTGTCTTTGTTGCAGCTTAGTGAGCCTTCCTAATTTTGTTGTGCCTGGATTAGTATAGCCCCACTCACTCTCGGCATCTTTTGCCGGTGTCAGGCGTCACTCCAAGCCTGAGGAACTCCACGGCATACCTGATGACGGTTAGTCTCTCCGTAAGGCGTGGACATGTAAACGAAACGGCTGCTGAGGTAGCTCACAATCCACAGGTAGAGCCGGCCGCCAATACCCAAGTCATCTAGGCCATCGAGATATGTCGTGCGGTATGTTTTTACATTCCAGTATTTGTTGTAACGGGTAGCATGGCTAGGGGCCTCACTGTGTAGGTTCGCGAACTGTTTTAAGGACGTGCCGCCTTTTTTTTATTTCCTGTTTACATAGCTTCATCATCATCATCATCATCATCAGCCTGGTTACGCCCACTGCAGGGCAAAGGCCTCTCCCATACTTCTCCAACTACCCCGGTCATGTACTAATAGTGGCCACGTTGTCCCTGCAAACTTCTTAATGTCATCCGCTCACCTTACTTTCTGCCGCTCCCTGCTACGCTTCCCTTCCCTTGGAATCTAGTCCGTAACCCTTAATGACCATCGGTAATCTTCCCTCCTCATTACATGTCCTGCCCATGCCCATTTCATTTTCTTGACTTCAACTAAGATGTCATTAACCCGCGTTTGTTCCCTCACCCAACCTGCTCTTATCCCTTAACGTTACACCCATCATTCTTCTTTCCACAACTTGTTGCGTCGTCCTCAATTAAAGTAGAACCTTTTTCTGTAAGCCTCCAGGTTTCTGCCCCGTACGTGAGTACTGGTAAGACACAACTGTTATACACTTTTCTCTTGAGGGATAATGGCGACCTGCTGTTCATGATCTGAGAATGCCTGCCAAACGCACCCCAGCCCATTCTTATTCTTCTGATTATTTCAGTCTCATGATCCGAATCCGCCGTCACTACCTGCCCTAAGTAGATGTATTCCCTTACCACTTCCAGTGCCTCGCTACCTATCGTAAACTGCTGTTCTCTTCCGAGACTGTTAAACATTACTTAAGTTTTCTGCAGATTAAGTTTCACACAGACCCTTCTGCTTTGCCTCTCCAGGTCAGTGAGCATGCATTGCAATTGTTCTCCTGAGTTACTAAGCAAGGCAATATCATCAGCGAATCGCAAGTTGCTAAGGTATTCTCCGTCAACTTTTGTCCCCAATTCTTCCCACTCCAGGTCTCTGAATACCTCCTGTAAACACGCTGTGAATAGCATTGGAGAGATCGTATCTCCCTGTCTGACGCCTTTCCTTATTGGGATTTTGTTGCTTTCTTTATGGAGGACTACGGTGGCTGTGGAGCCGCTATAGGTATCTTTCAGAATTTTACATATAGCTCATCTACACCCTGATTCCGTAATATCTCCATGACTGCTGAGGTTTCTACTGAATCAAACGCTATCTCGTAATCAATGAAAGCTATATATATAAGGGTTGGTTATATTCCGCACATTTCTCTATCAGGTGATTGATAGTGTAAATATAGTCTATTGCCTTTATGGAATCCTGCCTGGTCCTTTGGTTGACCGAAGTCTAAGGTGTTCCTGATTCTATTTGCGATTACCTTAGTAAATACTTTGTAGGCAACGGACAGTAAGCTGATCGGTCTATCATTTTTCAAGTCTTTGGCGTTCCCTTTTTTATGGATTAGGATTATGTTAGCGTTCTTCCAAGATTCCGGTACGCTCGAGGTCATGAGGCATTGTGTATATGGTATGGGCAGTCTTTCTAGAACAACGTTCCCACCATCCTTCAACAAATCTGCTGTTACCTGATCCTACCCAGCTGCCTTCCCCCTTAGCCTTGCTCCCAAGGCGTTCTTTACTTCTTCCGGCGTTACTTGTGGGATTTCAAATTCTAGACTATTCTCTCTCTATCGTCGCGAGTGCTACTGGTACTGTATATATCTCTATAGAACTCCTCAGCCACTTGAACTATCTCATCCATATTAGTACCGATATTGCCGGCTTTGTCTCTGAATGCATACATCTGATTCTTGCCTATTCCTAGTTTCTTCTGCACTGCTTTCAGGCTTCCTCCGTTCCTGAGAGCATGTTCTATTCTATCCATATTATACTTCCTTATGTCAGCTGTCTTACGCTTGTTGATTAACTTCGAAAGTTCTGCCATTTCTATTCTAGCTGTAGGGTAAGAGGCTTTCATACATTGGCGTTTCTTGATCAGATATTTCGTCTGCTGCGATAGCTTGCTGGTATCCTGTCTAACGGAGTTACCACCGACTTCTGTTGCACACTCCTTAATGATGCCCATAAGATTGTCGTTCATTGCTTCAACACTAAGGTCCTCTTCCTGAGTTAAATCCGAATACCTGTTCTGTAGCTTGATCCTGAATTCCTCTACTTTCACTTTTACCGCTAACTCATTGATTGGTTCTTATGTACCAGTTTCTTCCGTTCGCTCCTCAAGTCTAGGCTAATTCCAGTTCTTACCATCCTATGGTCACTGCAGCGCACCTTGCCGAGCACGTCCACATCTTGCATGATTCCAGGGTTAGCGCAGAGTACGAAGTCTATTTCATTTCTGGTCTCACCATTTGGGCTCCTCCACGTCCGCTTTCGGCTAAGCCGCTTGTGGAAGAAGGTATTCATTATCCGCATATTATTCTGTTCTGCAAATTCTACTAATAACTCTCCCCTGCTATTCCTAGAGTCTATGCCATATTCCCCCACTGACTTGTCTCCAGCCTGCTTCTCGCCTACCTTGGCATTGAAGTCGCCCATAAGTATAGTGTATTTTGTTTTGACTTTGTACATCGCCGATTCCACGTCTTCATAAAAGGTTTCGACTTCCTAGTCATCATGACTGGATGTAGGGGCGTAGACCTGTACTACCTTCAATATGCCTCTTATTAAGTTTCACAACAAGACCTACCACCCTCTCGTTAATGCTATAGAATTCCTGTATGTTACCAGCTATATCCTTATTAATCAGGAATCCGACTCCTAGCGCTCGTCTCTCCGCTGAGCCCCAGTAGTACAGTACGTGTCCGCTTTTTAGCACTGTATATGCTTCTTTTGTCCTCCTAACCTCACTTAGCCCTATTATATCGCATTTATTACCCTCTAATTCCTCCAATAACACTGCTGGACTCGCCTCACTAGATAACGTTCTAACGTTAAACGTTGCCAGGTTCAGATTCCAATGGCGGCCTGTCCGGAGCCAGGGATTCTTAGCACCCTCTGCTGCGTCACAGATCTCACCGCCGCCGTGGTCAGTTGCTTCACGGCTGCTGGGGACTGAGGGCCGATGGTTTGATTGTTGTATTCATATAGAAGGTTGTGGCCAAGTTTTGCACCAGGGTGGCGAATCCTGCTTTGGTGAGAGAGTGCCTGACCGGTTCTGGTCACCGGGATCAGGCCGCACTCCAGGCCTGTTTATGCAATTTTTTCAACACACGGTTTTTTTTTTCGGTGGAAAATTGCGCGGCACCGCGATTCGAACCACGGTCCTCTTGCACGCGAGGCAGATACTCTACCGCCACCGCAGGAGTTGTACGCCTCATTTAACCTACAATGGTGCCTTCTTTGATCAGTCAAGGTGCACCAGTCAAGGTGGATCTATATATAATCTGAGCACGGTTTAACTGCACAGATGGCACTGAACTGGAGAAACCTGGTATTTATGACCTGCACATATGTGGCCATACATAAGGAAAGAGATTTTTTTAGTGGGTCCCCGTATAGTGATAAATAAAAAGGGAAGAAATATTAAAAAGGGGCAGAAGAAAAAAGAAGAAAAAATATAAAAAGTGAGAGAAGAGGGAATCTCAACTCGTGACCCTTGGATGTTGCCCGGAGAGATGGCTCAATCGGTTGGTCCGTCAGGCTCCAGGTTACATTGAAGCGCCATAGATCCTGTCCAGAGCGTCATACTTATGTGGAAAGGGACTGATGTTGTCCGCGGTGGTCGATTTTGGACGGCATGCTTTCTTGAAAAATGGTCGCCCGTCGATAAAAGGGAACTCGAGCGGCTCTAGAGTCTAGGAAAAGCTTAAGCAGCTGCGAGGGCGGCACGCATAGCGTGGGAAGCCAGCCCGGGTAACTATCTCAAGGACTGCTCCTCACGAGAGCGAAATACCTTTGTGTAAATGCAATAACCCTAGTAAGACTACTTTCGAAAAGTGAATGGCCCAGAGGGCTGTACTACGAGTGCTATGACTATTAATTATATATATATATATATATATATATATATATATTTCATCTCATCTATGGTATCGAATGCGAGCGCTGTTGCTTTGTTTCTCCGTGTAGTAGTTACGAGAACGAATTTAAGGGAGAAGGAAAGGAAAATTACGGAAGCATAATTGCAGCGCCGTGGTCTTAAAGCGCACCCGCGGTAGAGAAACGGAAGGAGACAAACGTGCGTGGCCATGGTACGCACGCGATAAACTGCCTTAATACATTTAGAGATTTGAGAAAAAGTTTCGTTAACAGCCGATAACATGGAAATCAGCACTCGAATACGACGAGAGGAATTATTGAGACATGGAAAATTCCCTTGAACTAAGTATGCTTTCCGAGAGAAATGCTTCTAAGTATTGAGCAATTTTAAAACGATGATGGAATATAGGATAATCTTCGCGCTTACCGGTAGGATGGCATCCGCACGAGACTACATCAGGCACCTTACTGAGACATGGTACGCTCTGGGGCCGGAACAAGGCCCCCTTCACAGCCGGCCAAGCGCAGTTAACGTGTGTTCCGATCGCCCAAGGTTGCGCGGACATAGTTAATTTGAATCGAGCGAACTCGAGCGGCTCTAGAGTCTGGGAAAAGGCTGCATGAAGGAAATAAAAAAAAGCGTTTGTGGAAACAAAATTACGTTTTCCCACGTCAAACCACCCCTTGTAGACGTATGCCACATGCCCATGAGTTGAATATACATAGTCTAGCTGGCTTTTTGCAAAGCGCCCTTTATTTTCTCGAAAATTCTCACTCTTTCCGCGTGCATAAGTGCAGGCTTGTGACCTTAATGTACTGCGGCCATTGGTTTTCCTGCAGCCAAGTTGCAATAAAGCGAAGGTCGCTTCAAACGGGGTTTCTCTGCTGCCAAAATACCTATAGCGGCGTTGAAGCAGGCGCGTCGAATCAGTCTTAAGCGTAGCTGGTTCGTTCAACACTCCCGTGCTTTCTCGAAGGAGCGTCCCCGGGCTTGCAACGCCACGCCGGCTGTTTGGCGTTTCTACCTCTCTACGTACAATTGCACCCTTATGACATCCCATACTGTAGGCGACATCGTGTCGTTTTAACCGTCCGACATTCCACAGTTCTTCCTAACCTCACACATGTCAGGGAATGAGGGTCGACGACCGAGGGTCAGCGTTTCAGACTCGACAGCGTAGAGAGAAAAAAAAAAGATTGTGACAACCATTTACAATGGTTATCAGTGTTAGCGAATAGCTCGAAGGAATTGACAAGCTTACCAAAGAACAAGAGAAAGATAGAGGGAGAGAGAGAGCGAACGAAATGAAGCAACGAGCGAACGTTCCTGTTTTTTTTCGTGCCCGCCCACTGGTCATCGATCGTCAGAACCCACTGACCACCCAACGAGCACGAAAACGGCCGAACGAGCCGAATAAATATATCCGCCTTAAAACCGTACATTGGGCGTCTTGGGTGAAATTCAATCGCAAGGACGTCTCTATTGCAATTAACAACTTTATAGGAACGCAAAGCAACCACCGTCTTATATTGTAAAACGTTTATCTACTGATTCTTTTGTTTCATTCCGTCATTTGAATTATTTTATCTATATAATTAAGATAACCTTCTTATCATTTCTCCGTTAAGTTATTTCACCAATTTTTTGCCTTTCCAAGCCTTAGTTCCGCTGTAATCTTTTTAACAACAATATTTGGACCGCCTGATCCTTGGCCCATCCTCCGTGTACTGGATAACGCCCATTGTTGGACAGCAATAATAAGAAGAACAATGAAATTACAATAATGTCGATGCCTGTTTATATAGTGATTAATTGAAGAATTCTTTTTGTGCAGCCCATAGTATAAGCTGGGTAGCTATAGGCCTTTTTTTCAAGGGCGCCATGACATTGTGTAAGCGGTGGCGCCATCTGTGAGCTGCCGCTTTTCGCCCCCGTGCTAGCTCTGGCGTACGCACCGTGTTGTCTTGACGCTCCAAGCAGTTCTTTCAGTCGTATTTTGACATTGGCGTGGCATGAGTTTCTGCTGCATCTGCGGCGGACGGAGCACCCAGCGTGATGCGTGCACGCGTGTTTGAGCATGTAATCAAACCCAGGCATCAGTTCAGAATGTGCCGGTATTGAAGCAATATTTGTGTAATTCCAAGCTCTGGTTTAGGAGCACTGAGCAGCAAAGAAACGTATACGATAATCCTAACAACGGGGGTACCGTGGTGCTACAACGTGGATTTTGCTGCTTACTTTGACAACCGTCAACATGGTCATCTGTAGATTCATTGTGCCACTACTTCGTTCGTTGGTCGCTACTCTCGCCCATGAATAAAATTGCTTTGTTGAGTAATACCAGCATACTGTACACTCTTAGTCAAATACCGCTCACAACAGTGCCGTCTATCCAGGAGAAAAGTTCAAAATAGCGACACTTTCCACGCGGCCCGAGTATAGGCAGCTCACAGTATGCGGGAACCATAGTTATGTGGCCGGCAAATATTGTCACGTGGTGGTGACGTTGAATAACACAGCAGCAATACTGTGAACGACAAAACTAACTTTTATTGGGCGAACCTGTGCCCACAAAACAGGCTACACTTATAGCTCAACGATAGCGGCGAGCACGCTCGGCGATCGTCGAAAATCTGATCTGCGGGTCAAGCGCGTCGGCTTTTAAAGAACAGTCGTCGAATGTTCCAGACTAATCGTTCGGACCCGTGT
The DNA here is from genome assembly GCF_023375885.2 of Dermacentor andersoni. NCBI lineage: Eukaryota > Metazoa > Arthropoda > Arachnida > Ixodida > Ixodidae > Dermacentor > Dermacentor andersoni. Next base: position 378,574,212 of record NC_092814.1, on the reverse strand, counting down.
GCCTTCCACAAAGTTCTACACCATTCGGGTCAGGTGATGAAATCAGATAACATAAGGTTCGGCGACAACAAACAGCGGATAGAAGCGTTGATAACTTTCCAGAAACTTCGGACACACGCAGGCGCGCCCCACGCTGCGCGATTACACCTGCCAAGCGGCGAAACGCGGTTGCCCGACAAAGATAAGTACACGTGTCAATACCCCCCTCTTAAGAAGCATCGTCCCGATGCTACACATATATAAGAGAGCGAAACACAAAAGGACACTTATTAAACATAAGTAACACAACGAAAAGAAACAAAGTCCAAAGGTCAGTTACGCGAAGCCCCAAAGTTCATTAACGCTGGTAGTACGGCTTGAGTCGCACAACGTGGACTATTTCAGGTCGTGAGCGGCGCCGCTCTGATAGCGAAATGCCGTCTGGCACGACCTCATAGTCCAGTGCGCCAATACGTCGGATGATCTTGTACGGTCCGAAATAGCGACGCAAAAGCTTCTCGCTCAGTCCTCGTCGGCGTATAGGGGTCCAAACCCAAACGCGGTCACCGGGCTGGTACTCGACGAAGCGTCGTCGGAGGTTGTAGTGTCGGCTGTCGGTCCTCTGCTGGTTCTTGATCCGCAGGCGTGCGAGCTGTCGGGCTTCTTCGGCGCGCTGGAGATAGGTAGCGACGTCAAGATTTTCCTCGTCAGTGACGTGCGGCAGCATGGCGTCGAGCGTCGTCGTCGGGTTCCTGCCGTAAACCAGCTTAAATGGCGTGATCTGTGTGGTTTCTTGCACCGCCGTGTTGTAAGCGAAGGTTACATACGGCAGGACCGCGTCCCACGTCTTGTGCTCAACGTCGACGTATATCGCTAGCATGTCGGCGAGGGTCTTGTTCAGGCGCTCCGTGAGACCATTCGTTTGCGGATGGTAGGCAGTTGTCCTCCTGTGGCTTGTCTGGCTATATTGCAGGATGGCTTGGGTGAGCTCTGCTGTAAAAGCCGTTCCTCTGTCGGTGATGAGGACTTTTGGGGCACCATGTCGCAGCAGGATGTTCTCGACGAAAAATTTCGCCACTTCGGCTGCGCTGCCTTTCGGTAGAGCTTTAGTTTCAGCGAAGCGGGTGAGATAGTCCGTTGCCACGACGATCCACTTATTCCCGGATGTTGACGTCGGAAACGGCCCCAACAAATCCATCCCAATCTGCTGGAATGGTCGACGAGGAGGTTCGATCGGCTGTAGTAACCCTGCTGGCCTTGTGGGCGGTGTCTTGCGTCGTTGACAGTCTCGGCATGTCTTGACGTAACGAGCGACGTCGGCGGTCAGACGCGGCCAGTAATACCTTTCCTGTATCCTCGACAGCGTCCGGGAGAATCCTAGGTGCCCAGCGGTAGGATCGTCGTGTAAGGCGTGCAGTACTTCTGGACGCAGCGCCGACGGGACAACAAGAAGGTAGTTGGCGCGGACTGGTGAGAAGTTCTTCTTCACGAGTAGGTTGTTCTGAAGCGTGAACGCAGATAATCCACGCTTAAATGCCCTAGGGACATCGTCGGTGTGCCCTTCCAAATACTCCACTAGGGCTTTTAGCTCCGGGTCCCCTCGTTGTTGTTCGGCGAAGTCTTCCGCGCTTATTATTCCAAGGAAGGCGTCGTCATCCTCGTCATCTTGCGGCGGCGGGTCAATGGGGGCGCGTGATAGGCAATCGGCATCTGAGTGTTTTCGTCCGCACTTGTATGTTACAGTGATGTATTCTTGTAGTCTGAGGCTCCACCGTGCCAGCCGTCCTGAAGGGTCCTTTAAGTTAGCTAGCCAACACAACGCGTGATGGTCGCTGACCACTTTGAATGGCCTGCCATAGAGGTAAGGGCGAAATTTTGCTGTAGCCCAAACGATGGCGAGGCATTCCTTCTCGGTTGTAGAATAATTGCCTTCCGCTTTTGACAACGACCGGCTAGCGTAAGCTATCACGTGTTCATGTCCATCTTTTCTCTGGACTAGGACGGCACCGAGGCCTAGGCTACTGGCGTCAGTGTGTATTTCGGTATCGGCGTGCTCGTCGAAGTGCGCAAGTACGGGCGGCGACTGCATGCGTCGTTTGAGTTCTGCGAATGCGTCGGCCTGCGGCGTGTCCCACTTGAACTCGACGTCACATTTAGTTAGCTTTGTCAGCGGCTCAGCGACGCGTGAAAAGTCCTTGACAAATCGCCTGTAGTAGGCGCACATGCCAAGAAATCTACGCACTGCCTTCTTGTCGATGGGCTGCGGGAACTTTGCAATGGCAGCTGTCTTCTGCGGGTCGGGGCGGACTCCAGACTTGCTGATAACGTGGCCTAGGAACAGAAGCTCATCGTAAGCGAAGCCGCACTTTTCTGGCTTCAGAGTGAGCCCTGATGACTTGATGGCATCTAGTACTGTTGCAAGCCGCCTAAGGTGATCGTCGAAATTTCCGGCGAAGACAACGACGTCATCCAAGTAAACGAGACAGGTCTGCCACTTCAGTCCTGCTAAAACCGTGTCCATCACGCGTTGGAACGTTGCAGGCGCCGAGCACAGTCCAAATGGCATAACCTTGAACTCGTAGAGGCCGTCTGGGGTGATGAAGGCGGTCTTTTCGCGATCTCTTTCGTCGACTTCTATTTGCCAATAGCCTGACGTGAGGTCCATCGACGAGAAGTACTTAGCGTTGCAGAGCCGATCCAATGCGTCGTCTATCCGTGGAAGGGGGTATACGTCCTTCTTCGTGATCTTGTTCAGACGACGATAATCGACGCAGAAACGTAGGGTTCCGTCCTTTTTCTTCACCAGGACAACAGGGGATGCCCACGGGCTTTTCGACGGCTGGATGATGTCGTCGCGCAGCATTTCGTCGACTTGTTCTCTTATAGCTTCACGTTCTCGCGGTGAAACTCGGTAAGGGCTCTGGCGCAGTGGTCGAGCGCACTCCTCGGTGATTATGCGATGCTTGGCGACTGGTGTTTGTCGAATCCTCGATGACGTCGAAAAGCAGCCTTTGTATCGTCGGAGCAGACTTCTGAGCTGCTGTTGCTTAATCACGGGGAGACCTGGATTAATGTCATAGTCTGGTTCGGGAACCATGGTCGTCGGGGTAGATGCGGCGGAATCTGAGAGGACAAACGCGTTGCTGGTTTTCAGAATTTCCTCGACGTACGCGATCGTCGTGCCCTTGTTGATGTGCTTGAACTCCCGGCTGAAGTTTGTCAGCAACACTTCAGTTTTCCCTCCATGCAGTCGAGCGATCCCTCTTGCGACGCAAATTTCACGATCTAGCAGTAGACGTTGGTCGCCTTCGATGACGCCTTCTACGTCAGCAGGTGTTTCGGTGCCGACCGAAATAACAATGCTGGAGCGAGGCGGGATGCTTACTTGATCTTCGAGCACACTCAAGGCGTGGTGACTACGAGGGCTCTCCGGCGGCATTGCTTTATCTTCCGACAGCGTTATTGACTTCGACTTCAGGTCGATGATTGCGCCGTGTTGGTCCAGGAAGTCCATACCGAGAATGACGTCTCGTGAACACTGTTGGAGGATAACGAAGGTGGCAGGGTAAGTCCGGTCATGAATGGTTATTCTTGCCGTGCAGATTCCAGTCGGCGTGATGAGGTGTCCTCCAGCGGTCCGAATTTGAGGGCCTTCCCATGCGGTCTTAACTTTCTTCAACTGGGCGGCGATGTGTCCACTCATTACGGAATAATCAGCCCCTGTGTCCACTAAGGCGGTAACTGCGTGGCCGTCCAGAAGCACCTCGAGGTCGGTGGTTCTTTGTCTGGCGTTGCAGTTAGGTCTTGGCGTCGGATCACGGCTGCGTCGCGTTGACCTGTGGCTGGTATGTGACGTCGTCAGGTCGTCTTTCGTCGTCGCATTCTTTCTTTCCAGACTTCGTCGGGACGGCAGCGTGTCGTTATGTCGTCGAGGTAGTTTCTTCGGCGTCTTCGTCGGCGGCGGAGGGTCTTCGTCAGTTCGACGGACAGCAACCGCACCTCCATCGGTTGCTGCTTTTAGTTTTCCGGATATGGGCTCGCTGACCGGCCCCGGGCTGGGCCAGTGAATGGTCGGCGCTGCGGCGACAGGTAGCGGCCTGGTGATGGCGAACGCGACGGTCGTCGAGAGCTCCACTGAGTAGCCGCGAGGTAGTCAGCGATATCACGAGGGCGTTCACCTTGCTGCGGGCGCGGAGCGTTGACGGCGAAACCTCGCAGTCCCATCTCCCGGTATGGACATCGTCGGTAGACGTGACCCGCTTCTCCGCAGTGGTAGCACAGCGGGCGGTGGTCAGGAGCGCGCCATACGTCTGTCTTCCTCGGGTAGCTGCGCTGGCCGACGAGTGGGCGTGCTGGCGGCGGGGGTGGTCGACGGAATTGCGGCGTTACAGGGCCCTGGCGCGGTCGCGGAGGAGGACCTTGACGGCGTGCGACGGCGGCGTAGGTCATCGCTTCTGGCTGGGGTTGCGGTAATTGAGGTTGCACCTCCGGAACACCAAGCGACCGCTGAACCTCATCTTTGACGATGTCAGCGATCGAGGCCACTTGAGGCTGCGACGACGGGAAGATCTTCTGAAGCTCCTCTCGTACGACTGCCCTGATAGCCTCGCGCAGGTCGTCGGAGGCCAGCGATTGAACGCCGGCATAGTTTGTAGAGTTGGTGCGGCGGTCGAATTGCCGGTTTCGCATCTCGAGTGTCTTCTCGATGCTAGTGGCCTCGCGAAGAAACTCGTCGACGGTCTTCGGTGGGCTTCGTACCATACCGGCGAAAAGTTCCTCCTTTACACCACGCATCAGTAGCCGGACTTTCTTTTCCTCGGGCATTTCCGGGTCGGCGTGGCGGAATAGGCGGCTTATTTCTTCCGTAAAGATGGCAACGTTCTCGTTTGGTAGCTGCACTCGGGCGTCCAGCATAGCTTCAGCCCTTTCCTTGCGCACGACGCTTGTAAAGGTGCGCAGGAAGCCGCTACGGAACAGGTCCCACGTTGTCAAGGTCGATTCCCTGTTCTCAAACCAAGTTCTGGCGGCGTCTTCTTAGGCGAAGTAGACATGCCGCAGCTTGTCGTCGGAGTCCCAGTTGTTGAACGTCGCGATGCGTTCGTAGGTCTCCAGCCATGATTCCGGGTCTTCAGTCGCTGCTCCATGGAGGGTTGGTGGGTCCCGAGGTTGTTGTAGGATAACGGGGGACGCAGGGGCAGCCATTGAGGTTGTTTTGACTACGATCTTCTTTGTCGACTCAGGTAGAAGTCCGTGCTCTGGGGGCAGTCCTTGCAGTCTGCGGCTAGCACGCTGGTCTTGGGCGATGTTGGTTTTGTCCTCGGGCTTCGGGCTTGGATCGCGGCTTTGCGGGGGCGTTCGGTACATGAACGCACTAGCACCTCCACCAGATGTCACGTGGTGGTGACGTTGAATAACACAGCAGCAATACTGTGAACGACAAAACTAACTTTTATTGGGTGAACCTGTGCCCACAAAACAGGCTACACTTATAGCACAACGATAGCGGCGAACACGCTCGGCGATCGTCGAAAATCTGATCTGCGGGTCAAGCGCGTCGGCTTTTAAAGAACAGTCGTCGAATGTTCCAGACTAATCGTTCGGACCCGCGTGCCTTCCACAAAGTTCTACACCATTCGGGTCAGGTGATGAAATCAGATAACATAAGGTTCGGCGACAACAAACAGCGGATAGAAGCGTCGATAACTTTCCAGAAACTTCGGACACACGCAGGCGCCCCCCACGCTGCGCGATTACACCTGCCAAACGGCGAAACGCGGTTGCCCGACAAAGATAAGTACACGTGTCAATATGCAGCCGGTTTAGCTACAGGACTGTTTTAAGCGGTCCAATAGTTAAGAAATAGGACCATTAGGAATCGGCCCGTCCTATCAATGGGCCATACTTATGTCGTAAAATATTTCAAAATAGCGACTTATACAATGGGGCCCGCCGGGCAAATGCGAGATTTTTACGTGCTGCGAAATTTCATGATAACGACGCTTACTTTTCAGCCCAAATACATGCGGCCCTTAATATAAGCGGCTTTTTAGGCGCTTTACAAATTATGTCCGACAACCGTTTCCTTATTTTTATTTACAGAGTACATATGCACCGTGGTGAGTACACAAAGCTTCGTTCATATTAACCCTGTCGTACTTCATTGAACATGCGCACAACAAGATTTCAACCCAGGACCGTCACGTGGCCGACATGTGCTCTAACCACTACACCACAAAAGCGAATTCCTTATTTTTTCACCCGGTCTTTATTGCAGCGAATTAACGTCGTACGTACATCACAATTTAGTTATAATATTTGAGAAGTCGACTAAATAAGTAAGACTAATAATGTAGTTAAGGGGAATACCAAAAAGAAATACTCCAACTATATCCAACCGACGGCAAACAACATTACCTTAATGATAAACTATGACGTACTGCGCGAAAGACAAGGACTGCGAGAGACGACATACACTGCGCTGACTTCCAACAATATTTTATTGCGTTGCCACATCGTATGTATGTATACAAGTGGGAGTATGCGCAGAAAATGAAAGGCCGCCACAAGGGATGTTCTAATAGTAAGTCTTAGTACTAAGAAAAAGGTCACTTGAAACAAAAACGAACATTACGATTTCTATCTGTTGAGATACAAGACTTCACCAGGGGTCAGCGCGATTGAGTGTGCACTAACGCACACACTACCTAGTTTTCTGATGAAATCGGCTTCAATAATTCCCCTGGTGAGCTGTGAGCGGTGTCTCGCTAAAACTTCCTTATCTTCAAAGAGGGGCATGCAGCCGCAGTCCCGGCTATGGATGCCCAAGTGGCCTTGAACAGTGTTATGGGCGCTGTTATAGTGCTCTCTTAAACGATCGTTTAAGCACCTGCCTGTCTGCCCAACATATTTACTGCCGCAAGACAAGGGAATATGGTAAACAACATTCGTTGCGCATGTCCCAACACGTTTTCTGTGCCCGACAGAGCAGCAACTCTGACGTGACTTAGGCGCGTTTACACGCTTACAGAGCCTTGCCAGCTTTTACGGGGCTGAGCAAACGACTGTGATTCCTGCACGCTGCTCAATCTTCTTTGGCCTACGGAGACATGAAGCACATACGGTAGCAGTGCAAACCTGCGTCTTTCAACCGGCTGGTTCCCTGACTCAGCGGGCTCATGTCGTTTTGTGCGTCTCAGAAGCTTTTCCGCTATGGCTGAAATTATGGCCAAAGGGTATCCAGCCCAAGGAAGGCGATCAACCTGTGCAGAGAGACTATGCTGCATCTCTTGTGAGCAAGATTTATTGAGGCTGTTAAGGAGGAATAACATTATAATACCTCGTTTAATGGGCTTTGAGTGTGCGGAGTTAAAGGGCAAGAGTGGCTTCTTACTTCAGGGTTCGAAGCACCAGCACACATGTTAGCAAAGCACAGCCTGAGATCTAGAAAGCGCAATGAATCATCAATGGGAACCCCATGCGTAAGGTCTAGAGGTTTGCTCTTTCTTAAACATCTCCAAGACTCCCGTAGCAGCAGGCTCGAAAGCGCGATTAGTACAGTCAATAAATACCAGGTAGTCGTCCACAAACCTGCACACCTTGACCACAGGGGCGCTTCTAGGTGACCTTGAATATTGCGATCATGATGAGCTAGATAAACATCACTTAGTGCCGGCGCCAGCCATGACCCTATGTAAACACCATTCCTTTGTATGTAATTTCCTTCATTCCACGAGGTCAAAGTTGATTTCGAATAGAAGGTCAGCAATACAAGAAAGCCGCTAACAGAAACACCTGCCGAATTCTGAAAGCCTACTGATCCGAAGTCATCAATGCATTCGTCAGCACACAGTAGCAACTTGTCATGCGGAAGTGAATAGTACACATCTTTAACGTCCATCGCAAACATCTTGAGTCCCTTTTCATTCTCTCTTAATTAAAAGAGTAATAACGTCACCCGAATCTTTAACAAGGTAAGGAACTTCAATGATTAGAAGATTTAGGTTATCTTGCAAAAACAAACCAACAGCTTTCTGCCAAGTCTCTCCTTCAGTTATAATAACTCGCAGAGGGCAGTCAATCTTATGCGTCTCAGCTGAAAAGAAAATATCTACGCTTAGGTTTTTAGTTTTTTCTATCACTTTTGCTAGCTTGTCAAGGCTAATGGATTTCCATAGTTCTTTTGTTTTCAAATTCGCGTTTGCAAGGGAAACACTCATCATTTTTAAAAACTGAATCAACGGCAAGGGTGGCCTTCGAATTGAAGTCACCCAACCACAGGACTGCGAAACCACCTTCTTTACCTTACATTACCTCACATTACCTAATTTCTGACCATCTACGTGCTATTTGGATATATTTACATCTTGGGGCATGATAGTTGGGACACCCTGCCTATTAACGGGTATCACCAACCGACGCAGAACTCGCGTAATAGCAGCGATTTCTACTTGGCTTTATGGCGCCGTAAAAACGCGTCGGGCTCGCGTACGCGGGGTGCTGGTTGTGAATCTCCTTGTGCAAAGTTTTCTAAAGCTGCTGCTTTACTTTTTCTCAATTTTGACTTGTGTTGTCCTTGTTCGTTTGTCCCATGCTTTTCCACCACGCCTGACACGGAGTGCTCCCGCCTCGTTGCGTAGCCGAGGGAGCGGGGTGTGGGGGCCTTAATTAGTTGACACTTTAGAGGCCGCAGACCAATCAATAATCACGCGATGTTACATTGCTACTGTGCGCACCAGTAAGACGCCCTCCCACATCCACTGACTAGCAAGATCCTGTGCACATAACATGCGATAGAATAAAAAGGGGCCCCCTGAATACAGCAGTGAGAGGGCACATGAGAATACTGTACAGGCAATCATGACGGGCCTCTTTAGCCCAGTCAGAGCATATTTTAAATGTTGCTCGCACTTCTTCACCAGTCGCACGCTGAGGCTACGTGCCATAGCCCAGAAATCAGCACCAGCAGTAGCGTAGAGCGCTCGTCACCGTGATGTGCATTCCATTTCTCAAGAGTTCAGGGACCACGCCGGCGTGCGCGAACGATGCTTCAAGGACGTGCACGCTTGAAGCCCGTTGTCGTTTTTCTCACGCGTTAGCAGTCCCAGAATCCACAAAAATATACCGCACACGCAGACAAGCGTTCCTTCGAACGCTGACCACGTTGAGGCCTACAAACCAGAGTCTATTCTTCCGCCGCGCTACAAACTAAGAAGAGCATAAAGATAACGCGTTCAGTCTCCATAGCTGGCACGAAGAGATTTAAGGAAGTTGAGGGAGAACACAGAGGAAGAGGGTCCATGCTCTCGGGCGACCGAAATGTAGGGATGGGCTTCAAGGAGGGCGGGGAGATTTACTCGGACTATCCGCGTACATTAACAACCGTCGTCAATGGTATCTGAACATTTTTTTTTCGTTTCTCCTCGAGGAATAAACACTTAACTCATGGTAGCCCAGCTACTCAATTCTATACGTATCCTCCTTAGTAGGTACGTGCCTAAATGGGGATCGTCGTCATTGTCTGCGTGATCATCATGACAGTTATTATAAGCACCATTACTACATAGGCTACTGGACGTCAATGAAACAGAAGACTCCATCCTCGACTATAACTTTTGGGCAGAAATTTCTTTGAAACGGCAAAATTCGAAGTAACATTCACTCGATTACGCTGTCGATTAACCTAAAAAAATTAATTATGGGGTTTACGTTCCAAAACCATGATTTCATTACGAGGGACATCGTAGTGGGGAGTCCAGAAATTTGGACCGCCTTAGGTCCCTTAATGTGCACCTAGATCTAAGTACACGGGTGTTTCCGGCGGGCGATCCCGCGACCTCGTGCTTAGCAGCCCAAGACCACAGTCACTAAGCAACAACGACGGGTGCCGATTAGCTTCCGTATACTCTGAGCAATAGAGGGCTCATCTAGCTCCGTGCCCGATGTGCCCCTTCTTTAGGAAGGTCAACAATTGATAAATTTTTTATTCGGTCGCCGATTCACGAACGCAAAGGCACATGTTTTACACACAACATGTAGACAACTTGGAGTGAATTATCAATTCCTGAAATTCTTTCCCTCCGAGCCTCCGATTTTGGTGAATGTCACAAGAATGCTTCCTGAGCTTTGACTAGACTAGAGTCGTTTCAAATGCCTGTATTAGCAAAATGGTTATTTTTTTGTCATTTTTGCTATTTTGATTATTTCCCAATTATTTCGTTTGTTTTCTTGGCATTACTAAGCGCCTTTTTCCAGTTTCAGCCCACTTTTGCCACATCCGCCATACTGGGTATGGGCCATAATCATAGGGCAAGCCAAGAAAGAAAGGAACATCGCTATCTCGTTCTTCGACTTGGGACGATCCTGCACACCATCGGCTCCGCAGACAGCCGTTCCTGCGAAGGTCAGCCGTCGTCATCGGCCCCTGGCTCCGTTGCAGCACAAGACCGCACGAACACGCCAAGTAGACATTCTGCCCCGGTTCTTCCAGACTGGTCCCAACCCGCAACAGCGGCGATGGCCGCCTCTGATGAGTCCTGGCATGCTGCCGTGGTGGGTCCAACGTTGAGCACCGTGGGGCACTGCAGCCACCAGCTTTGGTCCTGCATTTCGCCACTTCCGATCGCCTTCATGCTGTTCGTACATGAAAAAAGGCGACCGGTAGCCGCCATGAATCCGAAAGAAAAGAACCAGCGCGTCAGCAGCTGCCTCGGCGAGGTTTGGCGTTCGCTCAACACCGCGTACAAGGAGGCATACCAGCGCATGGTAACCAACACCGCAGTCGTCTACCGAAGGAAGCACCCAGATCACATCTACAGTTATCATGCGCAAGCAGCAGTAGCGACAGTTACGATGCACCAATCCCAGGGCACCGCCTCTGGCCCTCCTCCTACACCGCAGTATCGTGCACGACAGCCGGCCACCGTTCCTGTGCACCTCCCGTGGCCGCGACGACAACGAGGGCGATGCCTACTCACGCCACCTGGACCAGCATTGGCGAACGGGCTTCTGCTTTCGTTGTTCGCGTGGCCGCTTCTTCATCAATGAAGAGGAGGTCAGGTGACACCTGGCTGTGCATGAGAGCGGCAACGGACAGAATGGCCCGTGCTGCCTCAAGGTGTACAAGGCGCTCCTCGCTCTCAACGCACATTTTGCCAAGCACGAGAAGGCTGGCAAGACGAAGACACGGAAGACACCACCACGACGCGTCCCCCGGTGATGCCAGTTGAAACACAGGGTGTTGGTGTTCCGGTGCTAGCCTTCACTCTTGCAGCATTAGCATGTAACTCATTTAGTACGGAATACGCTTGCTGCGAAAACCTACGCCTGCTTCCCACGAAAGCAAGCTCAGAAACAACTGTTTTAATGTCGTGCTTCAAATGTTTCTTCACAGCATTGAATAAATGTATGATTTTATGATTTAGATGACTTTACTTCAAAGCCCTGTTCCATGAACACAAGCATGCACTCTCGAATTCAGATGTTTCGAATGTGCAGTAGGAATCACGTAGTAGGAGTGAAGGCTCACGCACAAGGGCGTCCATGGGTGCGTGCGTGCGTGTGTGCATGTATTTTGCCAGCTACTCACACGTGGCAAACAGAATGAGCAAATACGCAATATTCGCAGAGGCCTTCCTTTGTACGACCCAATCCATCAGCTTTATATTGAAATATTTATCGTATTAAAGTAGTATACTTCGAGCAAAATGTTACACAATACAAAAATTCTTAGCGTTGTTTTATTATAAAGCCGGGATGCTTCCTTCGCTTGTTTCAACAAACATCCCCGTTGCCACGGGGATAGTTTATGCGCAGTGTTCTTTTAAATGAAAGAAAACAATTACCAGCGTATTTTTTGTAGCATTATCCTATTTAGCTTATCACTATTCATTTTATGGAATTGTGTCTGCAAATCATTTGTTACCATTGTATTTATTCACTCCTTGAATTTAATACATTTTCGCAGATTTCTTTTAGTTTGACTGCTTACTCGCCCACTATTCTATATTTCTCGTGTTTTCTTTTGTTTCAAACTGTAATTACGGTTCCTCCTAACAAAAAAGAGAAAAAAAAGGAAACGCAAGGAGGATAAGTTACACAGAAAAAAAGTCTGGTTCGTTAACCTGTACGGGGGAAAAGGGAATTCGCATTTAAAGAAATAGGAAGATAGAAAGGCGAGTTCAGCAACGGGAATCGGCGCACAAAACAAAAGCTACACTAAACACTGTTGCAGCATCTCTCGCAATCCCGTCGACGGAAGAAGTGAACTAGTGCTCTGGTTGCCTTTAGCGCACGTGTTTGTTGTGATCACTGTGACAGTAGCTTTTGCCCCGACAGTGGCTGGCTTTAACTCCGAAGAACTGACGCAGCAGCAAAACTTTCCTCTATGGCACCCAATAGTACACTGGCCTTGCAGGAGTCAACACGTTCCACTAACCGCGTGGGCTACCAAGGCAAGGAGAAACCTTTTTGCAGTATGCGCTTTAGCAGGGCCGAAGTTTGGGCGTGCTAGTAGTTCAATAGTAAACTTGGAGGCATAGAGCAAGAATGACACGATTGGCGCTATGTATCCCAGTTTACGAATGCAGTATGCGGTTTGGTGTCGTGTTTAACAAGTGATTCTCATTTATGATTGAATGGGCCGACAGCCATGCCTGCGACCCTTGCGGCAGTGAAGAAAATATTTCGTAGTTTTTCGTCACCCACGCCGAAGCACGGATGGGCAGTCGCTGTGTGTCCTGTTAGATAATGTTAAAATCTTGAATTTCTCTTAAGCTACCTCTATTGATATATTAAGATATTTTATTATTTCAGCGGAAAATAAAAACACAGCAGAGACGGCCCTTGTCGCTCTGGTATAGGATCACCTCATGAAACTGTGGCGTCGCTTCTGGATCCAGATCCAGTGCTTAACACGATTTTTCGCAGCTCGTTCAACGTGTCAACCCCGGCGACAAGCTGGCTTCCCGGGTCTTGAAGCCTACGCCCACTGCCTGATCATTGCAGGAGCGACGCGCAGCCCAACCAAATGTAACAGCAGCGGTGCTTGGCTGAAGAGCAACTGTCTCACTTTGGGTGCACCAACAGCTTGGGCGATGCTGGCCTCGAACCTGGCGTCGACGAGGCCGCAGTCGTCGCATTCGACGCGTTGCCTTGCGCGTGGCCAATCGCACCTTAGCTTCCAACCACGACGATTTCCAGTTTCGTGAGACCAGGCACTGTGCCACTACCATGACAATGGCGGAGTAATTGTCACGGAGCTTTTCGTACTTCTCAAGCAGTACGGGGTCGTTTTGACAGTTCTTGTGGATACTATAGGCTTCCATAATATCGGCTATACAAAGCCGGAGAAGGAGGCGTTGTTGCACTACAGGAGATCCCCTATGACGCATCTCTGGAGGAACCTGCGGACGCAGCAGCTCAAGCGCGAAGCGCAATATTTTTTACAGTCCTACTGCAGTTGATTTGCATTGTCGTGATTATTACCCAGAGAGCTCAGATTTTTCTCTAGTTCTATAAATATGTTGACGCACATGCTAGATCTTTCTATTTCCAATATTTTTTTCTACTCATCCTTTTTGCAATCTCTTTATTTAAGCATACCTTGATATGGTATGCCCCAAAAGTACGTTCATATGTACCTTTACCTAGGTCTATTGCCTAAAGGGGACCCTGGTAACGAGAAGGAAATTACCAGAATACAAATATGTTAGAGTGCATGTGGGGGCATTGTGAATTTCCTTTTTACTTGTATTTTGCTATGTTGTATTGTGCATTTGATTGTTTTTCCCACCCTGCTAAAATCCCACAATATAGGATTGCAGTATCGATAAACAAATAAATAAATAAATAAATAATGACTGGTAGCTTGCCACCGATGTGGAAAAGAAATGTAATAACATTGCATTCTACTGGTGCTGACATATAGGGATGAGACTTTGAGGTGAACAAAGAAGCTCAATAATATGTTAAGGACCGCCAAGAGCGATATGGAACGAAAAATTCGTCGTCTAACGTTAAGAGACGGGAAGAGAGCGGTGAGTATTAGAAAGCAGGCGAGTGTAGCTGATACAATAAGAGAGAGAGAGTAAAAATTAATGAACACCAGCAGTTCTGTCGGCTGGGCCTAGGCCTCCCACGATGGGACGTCGAGGTCTTGCCTCTTCGCCGCTTCGTAGGCCTGCTGGGTCGCCCAGAGTTGGTCGTCGAGATGGGAGCTGCGCAGGGCGGCGTGCCATCTCGACGAGAGGGTCACGGAATTAAGCTCTTGGTATTGATCTCTGCACTCCCATAGCATGTGGGGGAGTGTTGCCGATTCAGTTTTACAGACCAATAAGAGAGCAAAAAATTGTGCCCGTCAACTGTGTGAAGAAGGATGACAAGTGAAGTGTTTATCGGCCACTTAATGGCAAACTGCAGCCCCGGCCCGGGTACTGCACTATCTTCGGTATCGGCCCACGTATAGGGACTGCCTAAAGCCTTCTTCACCTGCGCCGCGGGTAACTCCGGCATTGCACTTTCTTCGGGATGGGTCCTTGCAGGGGGAGCGCTTAACGCCTGCTTCACCTCCGCCGCATGTCTTCCCGGTATTGCACTATCTGCGGGATCGGCCCACGTATGAGAAATCGTTGGTTTACGCGCGGACGCGATCCGCCAGATCCTAGTCATCGAAAGCTTCAGTGTAAAAAGTTCGGCAGAGCCACTTCAGAATGCTTACGAGTGAAAAGGCACGTAAGCATGCTCCGTGGGCGACCACGCTTCCCAGATGCCGCTGATGTAGATGCTTTAGAATGCATCCCAGGAGACGCAGCACCAATGCAATCCCAAGTGCTAGGGACGTGCAGGATGCAGCGACGTAGCGTGTGCAATGGTGTGTCATTGCACACGTCATTGTACGTGTTTCACTACGCACAACTCATATTTTATGCACTCATAATTTGGTGTCGAGAGTCCATCAGAATAGACACAGCGCCGATGAAATTGAGACGTGGAAGGCACTGACGGAACAGGGATGTTATGTCCACTGTAACGCTTGCACTAGGAACAACTTTTGTCAACCGTAACCATGGGGCCACCGTTGCATCGGGTGCTTCTTTCCCAAGTCGATGCCCATATGAAGACGGCGAAGACACATTGCATTTTTGTGCTGTTGATCCGCGAAGAACACAGCACAGTCATGACATACCATATCTTGCATGTAACAAGTAGGTTACAGGCTGTGGCACGCGAGAACATTGACAGCTGTCGCCCATGCCACGCTGTAGCCTCAGCCTTTCCTCTCGCCGGTTGTTGATTCCAGTATGGCTCCGGGTCACGATAAGAGTCGAGAGGCACGCGTGGATACGTTGTCGCAATGGTTGACCACCGAAGTCGAGAGAAGTTGTCTGGCGTTTCATCATATTCACTTTTCCAGAACCTGTAACTCTTCTCCCTGTTTATTTGCGCCCTCGTCCATTTGCAGAATGTCTGACCTGCCGCCACGGCCTCACAGATACCATCTCTATTTCAACAGAATATGGCCATGTCATCAGCACACGCAAAACATTTTACATGTGTTGACTGTAACCTGAAGACAGTTATTCGTTCATTATTTTGGATAGCCTTACCCAAAGACGGCTCAAGGTAGGCGGCGAACAGCAGGGGCGACATCGGACATCCCTGCCGTAAAGGGAAAGGGGCAAGTCGTGCAAGTGCTTTTATGTCCTCACCTTACAGGATTTGTTGTATACTCGTGTGAAGCAATGCATGGTGCCGTTAAAGGTTATCTACAAGAGGTCGTGCTTGCGTACAAGACCTTGCATGTGCGGTTTCCAATGCAGTATCTCTCCAATATTACTAGAAAAAAAAACTCTATAAGGGCCTAATAGACACTATGCTCCCTGTACCGATTTAACGTATATGAAACCTCGAAGGCCCAGGAGCTGTCCTCAAAAGGGTTCAAAGAATGCCGGCACACCCTTCGGTAAAATCATTTTTCGTTAAATCGCACACTAATACATAGTCGATTAAAACATGGATGCATAACAAAGGTATTTTTGTCCCGTGGGCCATTAACTGCTTCTTATGCAAGAAACCTGAAATGATGGAGCATATGTTTCTAGATTGCTGGGGTCCCATCTTTTTCCTGGACGAGCTACAAAGGAAGTTAAAAAAAGAGTTGCCTTTACATCCACATGGAATAAGATTCTTACCGGTTGAAACAGAGGTTTTTTGTATAACGCTATAATGCTCCTGGGCATCCACAAATTGTGCAAAGCTGTTACGCAGTTCAACAATGCTGACGTGAATTTGCCACCTACACGCGATTAGTTCATTGACGGTGTAGTATAGTTCAGGGATGCCCTACGGGCACTCCCTGAACTGCCTCCATGGATTGACATGTTAGATAAATTGGCAGCATTGAAAAAAATTTAATATGTCGCGCCAGCAAAATCCTTGCTGACACGTTTTATCTTCTGTGTCCTGTTTGTGTATATGTCAAATCCGACAATGATGAAAAAAAGAAGCTACCACGGCTTCGAGGAAGCGTACTCATATCCCACCCTGTAGGCCCGGCTTAGATCCCCAGCCTGACCCACACGTACCAAATTTCTTTTCACTTTCATTAATTGACCTTCTTTACAAAAACTTGCTTGACAAAGTTGATGTCAGGCCGAGCATTTTAGACGTGGTTTTACTCTTTGCGCCCGTCAGCCATTATTGCTACAATCTTTCGGTCACGCCTACGACGACAACGCTGGATTTTTCTGTAATGAGGCATATACTGCTTTCACCTTAAGGGAAAAAGATTGGAGGAGGCTTCTGCTTCGCCTTTAAGAGTGGAATGCGATAGCATTCAAAGATGGCTGACTGCTTCTCATGCTTCCCGGCAAGTGCGGCTTATGTAACCGCAATATCTACCGGGAAACACTGGCGGCGAACCCAATGAACGAAGACAAACCTTCTGATAGAAACGCGGCCTCTTGCGTGGGCCGCGATACGGTGGAGGTGAGCGCCATGCGGAGGTGTTGCAAGGGACAGACCACGCTGCTTATGGCCTTCGAGATTTGCGTGCGCAAGCCTGGGACGCCATGGCCGCCTATGAATGATAGCAACGCTCGAAAACGAGTTTCTGGTTGTTTCTTTAGTTCTCGTGTAAAAAAAGTATGTTTTCTTCTATATTCAAACTACAGTCCGATACTATCATGTGTAAGACGTACTTTACGATTTTTGTACGTGTTTTAGCTCGAGAAATTGAATTAGTTCATTAACTTCCTTGTGCCACATGGAGGGCCTGCGTATGGGTAGTTCGTAATTTCTTTCCCCGAAACGGCGTCATACGCTAGCAGAACTAGCAGTCGGATTCCTTATTAATAGGGATATAGCTGGTAACTTACAGGAATTCTATAGCATTAACGAGAGGGTGGCAGGTCTTGTTGTGAAAATTAATAAGAGGTACAAATTGAAGGTCGTACAGGTATACGCCCCTACATCCAGTTATGATGACCAGGAAGTCGAGGCCTTCTCTGAAGACGTGGAATCGGCGATGGGTAAAGTTAAAACAAAATACACTATACTGATGGGCGACTTCAATGCCAGGGTAGGCGAGAAGCAGGCTGGAGACAAGTCAGTGGGCGAATATGGCATAGGCTGCAGGAATAGCATGGGAGAGTTATTAGTAGAGTTTGCACAACAGAATATTACGCGGATAATGAATACCTTCTTCAGCAAGCGGGATAACCGAAAGCGGACATGGAGGAGCCCGAATGGCAAGACTAGAAATCAAATAGACTTTATACTCTGCGCTAACCCTGGCATCATACAAGATGTGGACGTGCTCAGCAAGGTGCGCTACAGTGTCCATAGGATGGTAAGAACTCGAATTAGCCTAGACTTGAGGGGGGAACGGAAGAAACTGCTACATAAGAAGCCGATCAGTGAGTTAGTGGTAAGTGGGAAAATAGAGGAATTCCGCATTAAGCTACAGAACAGGTATTCGGCCTTAACTATGGGCGGTCAACGCCATGGTTTCCTACACAATGCGCTTTATATGTGGTGTGGTTTGACAGCACATATGGGACACTTGCTTTCTCTCGGCGGTGCATGAGTATTCCGATTGTGGTTGCTACAACGTAAAGCTTTACAATCTGTTTCTATTCCATTTCCGCCATTCGTGCTCCGCGATTGATCAAGATCTTTCAGGCCACGCCCTGTTAGCTTGTAAGTTACACATTGCCACGGAAACCGCGAAGACCTCTCATCTACCTATGATTTGTGCGTGCTGTTTATACTTGATTAGGCCCCCAAAAACTAAACAAATTATTCCCAATTTTTTATCTTCGTCGTGATAAGCACTCCGCTTTTTGTTAAAATTTTCGGGTCGCACCCATTTCACTTGTCTGTCGCACGATGTCACAAAACCACGAACACTCACCACTTCGAAGTTGCGTGCACGCAATAAACTTCATTCTTATGCGCAACAAAACAGTTTTTTTTTTTTAAGATAAAGGGAGGCTGCCTCGGTCTGAAAGGGATAGAGCATTGTTGTCGGCCAGTCGCTCTGGCGCTGAGTGCTCTTAGCCACCGACCAGATTTATTTGCGTGTGAGAAAAATGAAGTTCGAAACAAAATATTGAGTCATCGTTTGTGTGTATTCGGAGTGAAACTCCATGGACTTACTTGACCTATACATGCCCGCGCGCACCTTAAGTTACGTTGAAACGGTGTTTGCTCAATTATTCGTATTCTTTTGTTGTTTAGTACTTCAGCGAAGCAAATAAAATACACCTTGACCCAAATTACACTTCGGAAGCCGAGGCGTCAATTCAAGTGAAATAAAGACGCTTCGTAGAACGGATGACGGGCATCCAAAGCAGTTGCCATACTGCGGGTTCTGTGCGACAGTGACGGGATGGGAAATCGACTCTACGAGTATATTGCTATGGCTCTAAATGTTGGAGTACTTGCGTTTATTTTGAAATCTATTCGAATCGCTTTTGCGTTGAAATGACCTAACATAATTTTACTTATAGTAACACGCCTTTGTGCATTCATTGAGCGTTTCGGTTGATTAAGAACTTGCTATTCGAGCCATCTAATTAAAAACATAACGCAGAAAACATCGAAGATCAGTATCTAAATAGGCGAATAGTTCTTATTCTGCAGAATGATCAGTGGAAAGTCCGTGAGCTGCCGTTGCTATCTATAGAGTCGTAGGCCGATCTACGAGCCGTAGGCCGATCTCACCGCTGCCATCCAGATGTAAGATTTGGAGTCGGGCTTGTATGACGATCGGAGGAACTTGGGGCGACAGGACTAGGCGAGCAGGATTTATTTACAGCAATTACATTTTAAACATGGGATACTTATACACAGTCTAGCGTGACTCCCCAATGGGGCCCGCAAGACAAAGCATACAGCAAACGAGCACACAGCTCCCGAGTACATTGACGAGCACAGAGCACGACGACGAGCACATTCTAGCACCTTGACGAGTACGAGCACATCTAGCAGCCGACAACAGCCGCTTATAAGCACTTCGTGTTCCCTAGATCCCTAGGTGAGGCAACACGTTCGAAGGCATCGTAAACAAGCCGCCTCTCGGTGGGACGGTGTACACACACACGTACGCACAGTTTTCACAGCCGATTAACAGCGTCAAACATCAACGCAGTCCACCCGCCGCTTGCCCATTATCTTGAGTCTTGAAAGGCGCGTTGGTTCCCCGAGCTGACCAGGCACCGTGGCCACCGGTTGTCCCTTGTCCGGCGCCTCTAAATTCCAGAGCTGCCTTTCTCCTGAAGTCGCCACATGTGTCAGCACACTAGGTCGACGATGGAGGGTACGGTAACAATAGTTGGTCCGCTGATCGCGTTTAGCCGTAACGGCGCCGAGGGGGTGATGAAGCGGCACGTCGAGGTCCCCACGAAATGAGTCACCGCAGCAATTGTGGTAGGCTTCCATGGTTCACTTCGGGGAAGCTCGCAGCTGCAGCTGGCTGAGAAAATGTTGCCACCTCGGCAGACCATTCCTAACAATACGTAGATAATGAGCAAAAACGAGATCACTATGATATTTCAAAGCATAACAAAACACAATCGCGTCATACTAATTACATAAAATAAGCAGAAAATAGTCTAAAAAATATAATTATTCCTGCTTTGTTGAGAGCTATGAAGAAATTCATGATTTACTCGATCTTGAACAAAGAAAGAAAATATTGTTTCAGGGCACTAGCCAAGTTCGAGGAATTAATGACTCCCGCTGGGAGTCCGTTCCAGGTTTTACTGCCTGTGAACTGTAGCATACGCTCTCCGTATATATTGCTACACGGTGCGAGATTAAAACGACATGCAGTTACATTTCGTGTACAACGCGAAGACGAGTAAAATATGGTTGAGCTGAATGGGTGGTTCAATCTAGCAACCCTATAAACACACAATAAAATGCTCTGCTGACATAAATAGTCAAATAGTAATATATGATAGTGGTGGAATACTGGGGCAGTGTGATTGTAACTCTCAGAATGAGACATAATTCTAATTGCGCGTTTTTGGAGCTTAATAATCGGATTTAATATGGTTTTATCCGCCCATCCCCATGTGTCGATGCAATAGCTTAAGCGGCGTTCAATAAAATCAAAATACATAAGTGCCAAATATTGAGGTGTCAAAGTACTCGCGGGCTAGAGTTCAGCCGTAGCAACCAAATGCAAATCTAGAGCAGACGCTGTTTATGTGATCTTCCCATTGCAGGTGCTTATCAAAAATTACCCCAATGTATTTATACGAACTTGTCTGATCCAATGGGAGGATATTTATATTGACGCGTGTATTCTATGCAGGCGACGACGACGATGGGAGCACTAACGGACTCTGTCTAGTGGGTCAGAGCGAGATTGGGTGATGATGAAGAAGACGTGTCTCTGCTCTGTTTGTTCTTGAACAGATTGTCCGGTTGTTCGTGAAGAACGTCTTCCTGTGTTCTGTCCGCGTTGTACCGCGACACTGGTGGAGGTGCGGGGTATTGACCACGTCTGATGCGTCGGAGTCCTTCTGGGAGTCGCTCATCTAGCCCGGACGCACTGTCACCAGTTACGACACCCGTGCATCGCTTTAGCCGTCGACTGCTAGGCCTTGCTCCGGAGTTCTCCACTCTTCAACCATCTCTCTCCAGGAGCTGCACACACCTCGCAATGGCCGAAACCAGTCTGCCACAAGTACCCCAAACCAGTCGGTTTCCCCCTCCACCACAGGTAACCGTTCTGCATCCGCTGGTTCCCGATCGCTATCGCGGTGCAGTCTTCGAAGACATTGAAGACTGGCTGGACAAGTATGAACGCGTCGCTCAGATTAATCAGTGGACTGAGCAGCAAAAGCTCTCCCACGTCTATTTCGCCCTTGACGACAGTGGCCGTACTTGGTTCGAGAACCGGGAGGGTAGCCTCACGAGCTGGCATGACTTTCGGCAGAGGATCACGGAAACTTTTGCGAGTGCCGACCGACGCGACCGCGCCCAGCAAATGATGGAGCTGCGCGTGCAACAACCTAATGAGTCGGTCACAATGTTCGCCGAGGACATGGCCCACCCCTTTCGTAAAGCCGACCCGAACATGACCGAAGATAAGAAGTTGCGCTACCTCATGCGAGGCGTAAAAGAGCAGTTGTTCGCGGGGCTTGTGCGCAATCCACCAGTCACTGTCGCTGAGTTTATCAAAAAGGCTACGGCTATTGAGCGGGCCCTTCATCAGAGATGCAGGCAATACGATCGACTGTCCGCTGCACTACAATCAATGCCGCCGCAGTGACTGCAGAGTATCAGAACACCTTGCGTGAGTTGGTCAGGGAGCTCATCAGAGAGGAAATTGAAAAGATCATGGCACCGACACTTGATAGACCCGTCGCGTCAATCGCCGAAGTGGTGCGTGACGAAATCCGTCAGGCGTTCCCGGTAACCGATCTTCAAGACCACCAGCGACCCCTGAGTTACGCCGACACTGTCTGATGTCCACCACCGGTTGCAACCACACCGCCGTACCACCAACCTCCAACAGCCGCTCCTTGGTCGCCGCCACAAGAGGAGGCTTCGAAGCGTGCAGCCGTTACGCCGCTTCAGTCATACCGCCAGCCGTCGTTCGCCGCGTCTTGGTCACCGCCGCAAAACAATGCTACGGGACGGCCGCAACTTCGGAGAACCGACGTATGGCGCACTGTCGATAGGCGCCCACTCTGTTTTCGCTGCGGAGGCGCCGGCCATATTTCGAGTCATTGCTCGCATCGTGATACATCATTTCGACCTCTTCGTCCGAGGTCCTATGGTCGAAGTGCAAATGACGACGCCATGCTACGCCGTGACGACGCTGCTTTTCAGGGATCCCCAATAGCGCACCCGAATGACGAATCCGTGCCCAATGATCGGTCCGATTTCGGCCGTCGGTCGCGCTCTCCAACCCCTCCACGTCAGATGGCTTCATCTACTGGACGTACTTTTGCGGAGCTCCGAGGACGAAGGTCGCCCAGCCCCCGTCGGGGAAACTGAAGGCGGCAACCTCTGGGAGCAAGGTTGCAGGCCCGCCGCAAGACACTAAAAAGCCCCCAACATTCTCGCTGCAGAACGACGTGAAGCCGATAAACACTGAAGAAATTGTGAGCGCCGACATCGATGTTTTCGTGGATGGGCAGCCGGTGACAGCGTTAGTCGACACTGGTGCTGACTTCTCTATAATGAGTCAGGAACTCCTCCTCCGCCTGAAGAAAGTAAAGACGCCATGGACGGGACCTCACATAAGGACGGCAGGCGGCCAATTACTGATGCCTACTGGAAGATGTACTGCTAGAGTTAACATCGGGAATTCTTCTTTTGTGGCCGCATTCATCGTCCTTCCTGTATGCTGCAAAGATTTGATTATTGGAATGGACTTCCTAAAAGAATATGGCGCCGTAATTAACATCCCGGACCGCATGGTGACGTTTTATGAGAGCTCCGGTTTAGTCAATTGCTTTTCGCCGCAACACAACTCATTCCGTCTAACAGAAGACGACGTCGTCATCCCCCCTCGATCGTGTGCCCTTCTTTCGGTAGCATGTGACATACCGTTTCATTGCGAAGGAGTTGCCGACCAAATAACCACGTTGTTGTTTACTCACGGTATCTCGGTCGCACGAGGAATCGTGAATGTCACCGACGGGCGCACAAACCTGTTGCTAACAAATTTTAGCACAGAGCGACGGCACCTTCCCAAGGGCACGGCTGTGGCTTATTTTGACGCCGTTGCGGATATTCGTGGCTGCTGCTCACTACTCGAAGAAGCACCTATGCAAGACCCAACTCCTGTACTTGACGTTAACACTGCTTTGTCGCAGCACGAACGAGAGCGCCTTCTTACGCTATTGGCCAAGTTCAACGACTGCTTTGCGTCGACGTCCAGCGTCGGTCGGACGCCTCTAACAAAGCACCGAATAATTACAGAGGATACGGCAAGACCAATTCACCAAAATCCATATCGTGTGGCTCCTAGAGAACGTGAAGCCATACAACAACAAGTGACAAAAATGCTTGAAGATGACGTGATCCAACCATGAACGAGTCCCTGGGCATCTCCTGTAGTTCTGGTCAAGAAAAAAGACGGCAGCTTGCGTTTCTGTGTGGACTACCGAAAGCTAAATAAGCTGACAAAGAAAGACGTATACCCACTTCCCCGTATAGATGATTGACTCGACAGGCTTCAACAGGCACGTTACTTCTCTTCAATGGACTTAAAAGGCGGATATTGGCAAATCGAAGTAGACACGAGAGATCGTGAAAATACTGCTTTCGTGACGCCCGACGGCCTATACGAATTTGAAGTCTTGCCTTTCGGCTTGTCTTCTGCCCCTGCTACGTTCCAACGCCTCATGGGTACTGTACTTTCCGGTCTGAAGTGGAAAACCTCCTTAGTGTATCTCGACGACGTCATCGTGTTCTCCGCAACGTTTGAAGAACACGTCGAACGGCTTGAAGTGGTTCTGCAGTCCATACGGTCCGCCGGCCTCACCCTCAAGCCGCAGAAGTGCCACTTTGGCTTCACGGAACTGCAGTTTCTCGGTCACGTCGTCAGTCACGCAGGTGTCCGGCCGGGTCCTGAAAAAATTGCAGCCGTCGCACAGTTTCCCGTACCATCCGATAAAAAGGCTGTCAGGCGCTTCCTCGGCCTCTGTGCCTATTACCGGCGGTTTATTGCAGACTTTGCGCGCATTGCGTCGCCGTTAACTCGCCTGACGAGAGACGACGTTGCTTTTGTATGGGGCGACGAAGAGCAAGGTGCATTCAACGACTTGCGGCACCGTCTCCAGACACCTCGAATGCTTGCTCACTTTGATGAGACCGGTCCTACATTGCTTCACACTGATGCCAGCAATGTTGGCTTGGGAGCTGTTCTTGTGCAGCGGCAAGACGACACAGAAAGAGTGCTTGCCTATGCAAGTAGAACACTCTCACGTACAGAGGCTAATTACTCCACAACTGAAAAAGAATTCCTCGCCGTGGTATGGGCGGTTATGAAATTTCGCCCATATTTGTATGGCCGCCACTTCAGAGTTGTCAGCGACCACCATTCACTATGTTGGTTGACAAACCTTAAAGATCCTTCTGGACGACTGGCGCGTTGGAGCCTAAGGCTGCAAGAGTTTGACATGACTGTCACGTACAAGTCGGGGAAACGACATACGGATGCTGACTGCTTGTCTCGATCGCCGATACAGTCACCTGCTGCGGCCGAAGAAGGAGACTCAGCATTTCTTTGTGTTCTGGACACATCCACCATCGCGCAACAACAACGGGACGACCCTGAGTTGCTTGAACTCATCAATTACTTAGAGGGCAGGTCTGCGAAACCGCCTAGAGTTTTCTCAAGAGGACTGTTGTCGTTTTGCTTGCGGGCGAAAGTACTTTACAAGCGAAACTTTTCTTCGACCGGGTCCCCCTATCTGCTCGTCATTCCTGCAGCTCTTCGTACGGAAGTACTTGAAGCCTGTCACAACGAGGTGACTTCTGGTCACTTAGGCTACACGAGAACGCTGGCCAGAGTGCAGCAGAGATACTACTGGCCGAGACTTACCACCACCGTGAAGCATCACGTTCGCACTTGTCTCGACTGCCAGAGGCGCAAGTCGCCTCCGTCGAAACCAGCCGGTCTCCTACAACCCGTCCAGGTTCCTCGAAGACCATTTGACCAAATCGGAATGGATATATTGGGCCCACTTCCTACTTCTACTGCAGGGAATCGTTTTGTTATCGTAGCGACCGACTATCTCATACGCTACGCTGAAGCTAAGGCAATCCAGAGCAGCACAGCAGCCGAGGTAGCGCGCTTTTTCATTGAGCATGTGGTGTTGCGACACGGCGCACCAACCGTCGTAATAACAGACCGAGGAACCGCATTTACGGCTGCACATTTAGATCACGTCTTGCTTCTAAGTGGAACGGCCCATCGAAAGTCAACCGCCTACCATCCACAAACCAATGGGTTAACAGAGCGCCTAAACAAAACCATTGAAGACATGCTGTCAATGTACGTGGACGTCGAACATAAGAATGGGGACGACATCCTACCGTATATCACCTTTGCATATAACACGGCGAAACAAGAGACGACGCGCATGACTCCGTTCACCCTTGTTCACGGACGAGAAGTACGAACGATGCTGGATGCGATGCTTCCACACGACTTTGACGACGCTGATACGGACGCCGATGTGTTTACGCAACGCGCAGAAGAAGCTCGGCAGCTCGCGCGCTTGCGGATCTGCCAGCAGCAAGACTACGACGCAAGCCGCTACGATCTTCACCATAGAATATTTACCTATGAAGTCGGCGACAGAGTATGGGTTTGGACACCCGTACGGAAACGAGGCCTCTCCGAGAAACTGTTAAGACGATACTTCGGACCATATCGGGTATTGCGGCGACTCAGTGATGTCACCCACGAGGTCGTTCCCGATAATCCGAACTGTACGCGGCACCGCACCCACCGTCCTGAACTTGTGCACGTTGTCCGCATGAAGGCGTATGTGAGCGAATAACTATGCTAGCGGCCTTTACTTCCGCAACTGACATTTCTTGTCTAGCATCGGGATGATGCTCTCGTAGGGAGGGACAAATGACGCGTGTGTTCTATGCAGACGACGACGACGATGGGAGCACTAACGGACTCTGTCGAGTGGGTCAGAGCGAGATTGGGCGATGATGAAGAAGACGTGTCTCTGCTCTGTTTGTTCTTGAACAGATTGTCGGGTTGTTCGTGAAGAACGTCTTCCTGTGTTCTGTCCGCGTTGTACCGCGACAATATGTATGTTTGAAGGTGTAGTGTCTACTATTTTCGTGACGCAAAAACAATATATTTTGTTTCATTTCTGTTAATTGTTAATTTGTTAGCCAGGAACCCGTCAGATATCCTGTTTAACTCTAGATTTACCTGATCAATAAGTTCTGCAGTATTATCCGCAGTTACTATAGTACATGTGTCATCAGCGTACATCTATATTTCTGCAGAGTTTATAATTTGTTGCAGGTCATCTATATACGAGGAAAAAAGAAGCGTACCTAATACAGAGCCCTGAGGGACTCCAGTAACATTATTTTGTTTTGAAGAAGTTATGTTATTGACTTTCACGACCTGAGATCGATCGCGCATATAACTTGATAAAAAGTCAAATACTGCCTCGAAACCCGCAATGTTTAAGTTTGTCCATCAAGATCCAATGATCCACTGTGTTGAATGCTTTCTTTAAATCTAAAAAGACAACAGCTACTAGTTTATTTAGTTGTAAAGTCATATTTATCTTTTGCTTTATCGTGATGACTGCAGCAGCTGTTGAGAAACGAGGTCTGAAACCATGTTGCTGATGACAGAGCACATTGTACTTATCAAGGAATATTTTCGCCCTATTCGATAAAACTTTTTTTCAAACAATATTGATTATGCTTAAAACAGAGATTGGCCTATAATTTGAGGGGTCAGACGGATCACCTTCTTTATCGATTGGAATTACTTTGGCAATTTTTAGAGAATGTGGATATATTGCTTGAGTAATAGAGTTAGTGAACATTCGACACAAAACTCGGCCTAATATATCGATATTTTCCTCTAGGACCCTTACAGAAATGCCGTTGGGTTCTGACACTTTATTGCTAGGTCTATTTAATATGTTTGAAAGGATGTCCCTGAGCTCTATCTCTCCTAGAATAAGCGAATTTACTACTGGATTAGGAGCGGGAGGAGCTCCACCATTTAGCTGTGATAGTTGAGCGGCTGGTGCTGGACCTACAGTAGTAAAATACGTGTTGAAGTCTTCAACAGTGTCTGCATCGAGAGTGGGAGGATAAACGCACTTGTTAGTCTTTTTACCAGTAACCTCAGTTACTATTCGCCACAGTTGTATGGAATCGCCTGCAGCTTGACTGATACGTTACGAATTAAAATATCTATATCGGACCCCCATCATGGACACCGATTTGATGGGAAATGTCCTGTACTGGCCTAAGCAGTAAGCATTACTCTATTATGCCTCCATTTGTTATACCAGTACTCTTTTGTTTTAAGTATTTCCAAAATTTGTCTCGTCATCCTTGGACAGATAGGCTGATTATAAGAAATTCGTGTATACGTACTGCTGCATTCATTTATCAAATGGCTAATTCTGTTCATTAAGTTGGAAAACTGTATGTGTAGGTTATCATTGTACACTTCTTTTAAGGTCGGCCTCAAGGATTTTATCTCGAAACTTTCTATAATCTAATCTAGTTATAAGCCTCCCGTCATCTTTGTTCTTTAGACTTTGAGTGTTAAATGCCGTGAAGATAGGCAAATCATCTGAACGAGGTAGACTGTACACTCCACTATGAATTCGAGACTCAAAGTTCGTCAATGCGTGATCAATTAGAGTAGCCGTAGTGCTTGCTACACGCGTCGGTTGACATACTAAATTTCAGAAATTGAGCAATTTAAGGAGGTAAGAATAATCCTTGTGTGTTGGATTAGGTACATCAATGTTCAAGTCACCAACGATTACAACCTGCGTAGCTTGGCAGTTTCGTAAGCAAGATAAAATTGATTCCATTTTATCGAGAAAACTTCCAGGGCTCGAACTGGGAGGTCGATAGACCACGCCTACAATATAACCGCTTCCTATTTTGAGAAACAGCACTTCAATATCGCAAGAAGAGAATGTTATCGCAGGCTGCATTGTAAAATCGAGATTATTTCTCACAAAAAGCGCGACACCACCCCCTCGATAACGTGAAAAACGCGGGCGGAATATTAATCTGTACCCTGGCATATCTACGATTTCATCGTTCAAATGCCAAGTTTCACTTGCTGCAATGACGTCAGACAAGAAATTATGGACCGACAGGAAGGAGGAACAGCGCTAGGAGAAGACGGAATAATTATTCCGTCTCCTGCTGCCGCTGTTCCTCGTTTTATGTCTTACAAAGCCCATCTGACCACATCGCTAGTTATAAGAGGAGTTTCAGTATCCTGTTTTTTACTGTTTCTAATGGAGGCATCCTGATTTCTCTGGGTACTGTACAGAACATTACAGAATTCTGCCGCTTCTTTCACTATATCTTCGAGATTACTGATGATAATACCATGCTTATCATTGAATGCATACATCTTGGCTTGTCCTTTGCCAAGTTTCTTTCTCACTGACTTCAGGTTGCGTCCAATTTTTACGGCTTCTTCAGTCTTTCTCACGCTATAGTTTTGCATATCATTTATTTTCGCCTTGTTGGTCAGTTCTGACAGTCCTGCAAATTCTATCTTATCTCTGCAGTTGGACACTTTCATTCTTTGTCGTTCTTTTATTAGTTCTTTGTTACTTGGGAGAGCTTGCCTACTTGTTGCCTTGGTGCCTTGCCTCCCACTTCAATTGCTGCCTTTATAGCCAGCCTAGTTGTGGTTTCATTCATTAACTCTATGTCATCTTCCTCTCTCTGTTCTAAGGCTGCATATTTGTTTGCAATTAACAGCCTGAATATTTCTGCTTTTAGCTTTACTGCTTCTAGGTCGACCTGTTTCATCTTGACCAATTTTACTCTTTCTGTCTTTCAATTGAGGTGAATCCTAGCCCTCACTAACCTATCATCACTGCACTTTACCCTACCTATCGCTTCTACATCCTGCACTATGCTTGTATCAGCAGAAAATATGAAGTAAATTTCATTTCTTGTTTCACCATTAGGGCTTTTCCAGGTCCACTTTTTGTTGCTACGCTTCCTGAAAAAGGCGTTCATTATCCGAAGCTCATTCCTTTCTGCGAATTGTACCAGTATCTCTCCTCTAGCGGGCCTAAAGTATACGCCGTAGTTGCCAATTGTTTGTTCCCCAGCCTGCCTTTTTCCCCACTTTTGCATTGAAGTCGCCAATTGCTACAGTATACTGAGTTTGTAGTTTTCTCATCGCTAATTCAACATATTCACAAAACCGATCTACTTCCATATCATCGTGACTGGATGTTGGAGCGTAGGATTGTACTACCTTTAATCTATACCTCTTATTAAGTTTGATTACAGCTACAGCTACCCCTCATTATTGCTATAGAATTCTCCAATGTTGGCCACTATATCCTTAGGGATTAGAGATCCTACCCCGTATTGCTTCTTATCTGACAGACCTCTATAGCAGAAGACATGGCCGTTATTCAGCAAACTATAAGCCTCACCAGTTCTTCTAACCTCCCTAATGTCGATGATATCCCAAACAATGCCTGATAAATCCTTAAAGAGTCCTGTTAAGCTAGCCTCACTCGACAGAGTTCGGCAATAAAAGGTTGACAAAGTCAGTTTCCATTGGCGGCCCGTACGGGTCCAAAGATTCTTAGCGCCCTCTGCTGCGTTACAGGTCTGACCGCCGCCTTGGTCATTTGCTCCGCAGCTGCTGGGGACTGATGGCAATGGTTTTATCGAAGGAATCATTTGAGAGGCAGTGGCCGCATACCGCAACAGGGAAGCGAATTCCTGTTCTGGTGAAGGAGTCTTTGTTGAAGCTTAGTGGGCCTTCCTAATTTGGTTGTGCCTGGATTAGTAAAGCCCCACTCGCTCTCGGCACCTTTTGCCGGTGTCATGCGTCACTCCAAGCCTGCATATGCTGTGCACTGGAGGAGACGAATTTCAAGCTCACCATCGGCAAATTAAAAAAAAAAGAACCTATTGAAGGATTCGAACTTCCGACTATGGCAACTCAGCATTCCACATAGCTAACTCAGATTATTCCGTAGGCGGCGATGCTATCTTATCGCCCAGAAGTACAGCCCAGAGGGCCCTACGTGCCTAAAAATTTGTTCGATTTATCCGCGATAGGTGTATATTCCTGATCGCGATTGGTAACTCAATATAAAGCAGTTTCTAAACGGTTGTGGCCTCGTAGTTCCTGAATCGCACGTGCGCAGACGGCCGTGAATTCGGCTAGGCAAATCCTACAGGCTTACCGACGACCTTTAACAGTTGCGAATACATGCTCGTGAGCTAAAGGAGTAAAAACGGAAACCCGCGAAAACGAATATAAGTGGAAATGTAGAAGAAATGACTGCACGCAAACTACGACTTTTGTTTTACTTCAAGAAAATCTGCACGTGAACTTTGCAAGTGCTGTCGATACGTTATTTTTTTTTCTTATTTTTTGCGGGCTACAGCAAGCCTTCTCATCACTTTTTGTCTTCCTTTAGCGCTGCAATTTCTTTTTTTTTTTTTTTTTGAGAGAGGGGTGGGGGGGCTCTTATTAGAAAGTCAGCGCGAGGCATATCGGTAGAGTCAGTTTATGTCCATTTAGTATATCCCAAATGCCTTGAATCATGCTTGAATTATCTGTGGTATACGGGTTTTGATGATAGCGGCAGGTGGCACGGCATTGTATTTCTCAATGGTTCTAACATCGTGCTTTCGGAGCCTCCCGTACGCAAGCTGCCATGAATGCGGAAGATACACGATATATTTTCGGCAGAATTGAACAGCACTTAAATGTAGTGTGGAAAAAAGGAAAACAAGGAAATGAAAACACTTTCTGCGCTTACCGCGAATTCACTAGTCGCGTCTGGAGGGAGGTACACCAAACATTTCAAGGTCTCGACTGCCTGTCTCATGTATCAGGGAAGTCTTTCCGAAAAACACTGAACTGGTACTGATTCGCCGCGCAAGGCTGAGACGTCGCATGTGTGGAGAGTGGGCGGCTTTAAATGAGCAAATATCTGCCATTGACATGCACGACAATTCCACGGCAGATAAAAAATAACTTAGCATTCTTTGTGGTATAACAACAATCATATGAGAAATAGACCGACCTGCCAAGTTGATTAAAGATGAGTATACATATTTGGCACCTTGTTCGTTGCCAAGCACAGTGGAATAAACAACAATATCCTTAACGCAACCCGACAAACCGCAACAGAAATGCAGAAAGAAAGATGCTAATAACTACAGACTGAACAAAACTAATGGCTTGAACTGAAGCCAGCGAACGAATGCCACACTCAAACAGAGAGAAAGCTCTTCATTGGAAGGCAAATGAATTGGTCAGCATATATTCGCCTACATGCTGCTCGGCGGAGAATGCCACGAATGGGAACAAAGGCTTTAGCAGATGGTGGGCAGAAAAATAGAGAAAGAGAAAATAAAACGTGCAGGTCTTGGGATTTTATGGATACTAGAGTAAACCTCCTAGGCAACAAGGCAGATAATCACTTTCAAACTGTACGCGTAATCAAAAACAGAACCCATTTTTGGTGAGATTACGTGGGTGTGTCTTAGTTTGGTACGACATATAGACTGGTTCAGCATAGAAAAACAAAAAGTAAGTGTCTTGGGCTGTTCTCATGGGTGAGGCAAGGGAAGTAGCATCCGCGTCAAAGAAAAGGGGCCTTAGTCGAGCTTTTACATGTTTATTTTAGATCGAAATGGCTTGCCTCCTTAAGCTGGGCACTGAAGCAGGATGTGCTCCAGAGAGTCCACGGCTCCACAGTTGTAGAAGATAGACTTCTAGTAGGACATTGCGAAAAAGAAGGTTGCTTGTGTATGCGATGTTTAGTCGAAGGTGGCGATAGAGGGTCCCAGAGGCCGTGGTAGGAATTGTGGTAGCTTTTATGATAATGCCTTTATTTGTGTCGCATGTGGGGTACACGACAGTGGAGGCCAGCAGTAAAAGCTGTCATAAATGACAGCTTGACAAAGCCGCAGGCGCCCATGCACATGACAGCGGTATAGCAGCATTGGTTACATCAGAAAAAAAAAAAGAACACACAATACACAGTACAGTACTGTACATAATACACCCTGGTAAATGAATTCCATTTTCCGGAAATTGAAACAAAAATGATTATGATATAAGGCAGCAAGTAATGACAGAAGAAATACCTTGAAGCAATTAAAAAAGAAAAAAATTCATACGAAGCTATAGCTTACTAAGGTAAAAAAACACAATTCATTACAATTCAAATTAAAATTCAAAAATACAAGTCATAAATACAAGTCATAAATCGAATTCACTCAGCAGCTGAAAATAACATCCACACTTATACAATAAAAGTGGGTAATGAAAACATGGTCACTTAGAATAAGAAGAAATGACTTAATTAAATCATAAGTAGGTTGAGAACAAGGATAAAAAGAGAGTAGCGTAATTGCAGATTGTCAGTGACAGTCAAAGACATGATCATTTATATAATATTTCCAGAGTTCTTTAAATGTACATACTCCAGCTCTATATTTTCTCTATTCAGTTTATTTAATAATCTCGCTAACTGATTTTCCAGTGTTTGAAGACCATATGTCCTGCGGTATGTTTTTACATTCCACTTTTCGTTGAAACGGGTGACATGGCTAGGGGCCTCACTATGTAGGTTCGCTAACTGTTTTAAGAATGTGCCGCCTTCTTTTCTTTCCTGTTTATAAAGCTTCATCATTATCATCATCAGCCTGGTTACGCCTACTGCAGGACAAAGCCCTCTCCCATGCTTCTCCAAGTACCCCGGTCATGTACTAATAGTGGCCATGTTGTCCGTGCAAACTTCTTAGTGTCATCCGCCCACCTAACTTTCTGCCGCCCCCTGCTACGCTTCCCTTCCCTTGGAATCCAGTACGTAACCCTTAATGACCATCGGTTATCTTCCCTCCTCATTACATGTCCTGCCCATGCCATTACTAATACTAATACTAATATGTCATTACCCCCATTTGTTCCCTCACCCAAGCTGCTCTTATCCCTTAACGTTACACCCATCATTCTTCTTTTCACAGCTTATTGCGTCGTCAACAATTGAAGTAGAACCTTTTTCGTAAGCCTCCAGGTTTCTGCCCCGTACGTGGGTACTCGTAAGACACAGCTGTTATACACTTTTCTCTTGAGGGATAATGGCAACCTGCTGTTCATGATCAGTGAATGCCTGCCAAACGCACCCCAGCCCATTCTTATTCTTCTGATTATTTCAGTCTGATGATCCGAATCCGCCGTCACTACCTGCCCTAAGTAGATGTATTCCCTTACCACTTCCAGTGCCTCGCTACCTATCGTAAACTGCTGTTCTCTTCCGAGACTCTTAAACATTACTGAAGTTTTCTGCAGATTAATTTTCAGACACCCTTCTGCTTTGCCTCTCCAGATCAGTGAGCATGCATTGGAATTGTTCTCCTGAGTTACTAAATAAGGCAATATCATCAATGAATCGCAAGTTGCTAAGGTATTCTCCATCAACTTTTATCCCCAATTCTTCCCATTCCAGGTCTCTGAATACCTCCTGTAAACACGCTGTGAATAGCATTGGAGAGATCGTATCTCCCTGTCTGACGCCTTTCTTTATTGGGATTTTGTTGCTTTCTTTATGGAGGACTACGGTGGCTGTGGGGCCGCTATAGATATCTTTCAGTATTTTTACATATAGCTCATCTACACCCTGATTCTGTAAAGCCGCCATGACTGCTGAGGTTTCGACTGAACCAAACGCTTTTCTCGTAATCAATGAAAGCAACATATAAGGGTTGGTTATATTCCGCACATTTCTCTATCAGCTGATTGATAGTGTGAATATGGTCTATTGCCCTTACGGAATCCTGCCTGGTCCTTTCGTTGACAGAAGTCTAAGGTGTTCCTGATTCTATTTGCGATTACCTTAGCAAATACTTTGTAGGATAGTAACGGAGAGTAAGCTGATCGGCCTAAAATTTTTCAAGTCTTTGGCGTCCCCTTTTTTATGGATTAGGATTATGTTAGCGTTCTTCCAAGATTCCGGTACGCTCGCGGTCATGAGGCATTGTGTATATAGGATGGCCAGTCTTTCTAGAACAAAGTTCCCACCATGCTTCAACAAATCTGCTGTTACCTGATCCTCCCCAGCTGCCTTCCCCCTTTGCCTAGCTCCCAAGGCGTTCTTTACTTCTTCCGGCGTTACTTGTGGGATTTCAAATTCCTCTAGACTATTCTCTCTCACATTATCGTCGTGAGTGCTACTGGTACTGTATAAATCTCTATACAACTCCTCAGCTACTTGAACTATCTCATCCATATTAGTACCGATATTGCCGGCTTTCTTAACGCATACATCTGATTCTTGCCTATTCCTAGTTTCTTCTTCACTGCTTTTAGGCTTCCTCCGTTCCTGAGGGCATGTTCAATTCTATCCATATTATACTTCCTTATGTCAGCTGTCTTACGCTTGTTGATTAACTTGGAAAGTTCTGCCAGTTCTATTCTAGCTGTAGCGCTAGACGCTTGCATACATTGGCGTTTCTTGATCAGATATTTCGTCTCCTGCGATAGCTTACTGGTATCCTGTCTAACGGTGTTACCACCGACTTCTATTGCACACTCCTTAATGATGCCCATAAGATTGTCGTTCATTGCTTCAACACTAAGGTCCTCTTCCTGAGTTCAATCCGAATACCTGTTCTGTAGCTTGATCCGGAATTCCTCTAGATTGGTTCTTATGTACCAGTTTCTTCCGTTCCCTCCTCAAGTCTAGGCTAATTCAAGTTCTTACCATCCTATGGTCACTGCAGCGCACCTTGCCGAGCACGTCCACATCTTGTATGATGCCAGGGTTAGCGCAGAGTATGAAGTCTATTTCATTTCTAGTCTCGCCATTTGGGCTCCTCCACGTCCGCTTTCGGCTAAGCCGCTTGCGGAAGAAGGTATTCATTATCCGCATAGTATTCTGTTCTGCAAATTCTACTAATAACTTTCCCCTGCTATTCCTAGAGCCTATGCCATATTCCTCCACTTACTTGTCTCCAGCCTGCTTCTCGCCTACCTTGGCATTGAAGTCGCCCATCAGTATAGTGAATTCTGTTTTGACTTTATACATCGCCGATTCCACGTCTTCATAAAAACTTTCGACTTCCTAGTCCTCATGACTGGATGTAGGGGCGTAGACCTGTACTACTTTCAATTTGTACCTCTTATTATGTTTCACAACAAGACCTGCCACCCTCTCGTTCATGCTATAGAATTCCTGTATGCTACCAGCTATATCCTTATTAATCAGGAATCCGACTCCTAGTTCTCGTCTCTCCTCTGAGCCCCGGTAGCACAGTACCTGCCCGCTTTTTAGCACTGTATATGCTTCTTTTGTCCTCCTAACCTCACTGAGCCCTATTGTATCCCATTTACCACCCTCTAATTCCTCCAATAACACTGCTGGACTCGCCTCACTAGATAACGTTCTAACGTTAAACGTTGCCAGGTTCAGATTCCAATGGCGGCCTGTCAGGAGCCAGAGATTCCTAGCACCCTCTGCTGCATCACAGATCTGACCGCCGCCGTGGTCAGTTGGTTCGCGGCTGCTGGGGGCTGAGGGCCTGGGTTTCATTGTTGTATTCATATAGAAGGTTGTGGCCAAGTACTGCACCACGGTGGCCAATCCTACTCTGGTGAGAGAGTGCGTTACCGGTTCTGGTCACCGGGATCAGCCCGCACTCCAGGCCTTATTATGCAATTTTCTCAACACTCGGGTTTTTTTTTTTTTTTTCCGGTGGAAAATTGCGCGGCACCGGGATTGGAACCACGGCCCTCTCGCACGCGAGGCAGCTACTCTACCGCCAGGAGTTGTGCGCCTCATTTAAGCTACACTGGTGCCTTCTTTGATCAGTCAAGGTGCACCAGTCAAGGTGGATCTATATATAATCTGAGCTCGGTTAAACCGCACAGATGTCACTCAACTGGAGAAACATGGTATTTATGACCTGCACATGTGTGGCCATACATAAAAAAAGAGATTTTTAGAGGGTATCCGTATAGTGATAAACAAAAAGAAAAGAAATATGTAAAAGGGGCAGAAGAAAAAAAATAAGAAAAAAAATAAAAAGTGAGAGAACAGTTGGTTTGAACTCGTGACCCTTGGATATTGCCCGGAGAGATAGCTCAGTCGGTTGGTCCGTCAGCCCCCAGGTTAAATTGAAGCGCCACAGCTCCTGTCCAGAGCCTCATACTTATGTGGAAAGAGACCGATGTTGTCCGCGGTGGTCGATTTTGGACGGCATACTTTCTTGGAAAAAATGCCCGCCCGTCGATGAGAGGGAACTCGAGCGGCTCTAGAGTCTAGGAAAAGCTAAAACAGGTGCGAGGGCGGCACGCATAGCGTGGGAAACTAGCCCGGGTAACTATCTCAAGGACTGCTCCTCACGAGAGCGAAATACCTTTGTGTAATTATAATAACCCTAATAAGACTACTTTCGAAAAGTGAACGGCCCAGAGGGCTGTACTACGAGTGCTGTGATTATTAATTATATATATATATATATATATATATATATATATATATATATATATATATATATATATATTTCATCTCATCTATGTGATCGAATGCGAGCGCTGTTCCTTTGTTTCTGCGTGTAGTAGTTAAAAGAACGAGTTTAAGGGAGGAGAAAAAAAAAGGAAAGGAAAATTACGGAAGCATAAATGCAGCGCCGTGGTCTTAAAGCGCGCCCGCGGTAGAGGAACGGAAGGAGATATAAACGCGCGTGGCCATGGTACGCACGCGAAAAACTGCCTTAATAAATTTAGAGACTTGAGAAAAAGTTTCGATAACAACCGTTAACATGGCAATCAGCACTCGAATACCACGAGATACATTATTGAGACATGGAAAATACCCTTGAACTAAGTATGCTGTCCGAGAGATATGCTTCTAAGTATTGAACAATTTTAAAAAGGTGATGGAATATAGGATAATCTTCCCGCTTACCGATAGGATGGCATCCGCAGAAGACTACACCAGGCACCTTACTGAGACACGGAGCGCTCTGGGGCCGGAATAAAGCCCCCGCCTCCGCCGGCCAAGAGCAGATAACGTGCGTTCCGATCGCCCAAGGTTGCGCGGACATAGTTTAGGTTGAATCGAGCGAACTCGAGCGGTTCTAGAGTCTGGGAAAAGGCAGCATGATGGAAATAAAAACGTGTTTGTGGAAACAAATTTACGTTTTCCCACGTCAAACCACCCGTTGTAGACGTATGCCACATGCACATGAGTTGAATATGCATAGTCTAGTTGGCTTTTTGCAAAGCGCCCTTTATTTTTTCTAAAGTTCTCACTCTTTCCGCGTGCATAAGTGCAGGCTTGTGACCTTAATGTACTGCGGCCATTGGTTTTCCTGCTGCAAAGTTGCACTAAAGCTAACGTCGCTTCAAACGGGGTTTCTGTCCTGCCAAAATACCTATAGCGGCGTTGAAGCAGGCGCGTCGAATCAGCCTTAAGCTTAGCTGGTTCTTTGAATACTCCCGTGCTTTCTCGAAGGAGCGTCCCCGGGATTGCAACGCCACGCCGGCTGTTTGCGTTTCTACGTGTCTACGTACAATTGCACCCTTATGACATCCCATACGGTAGGCGACATCGTGTCGTTTTAACCATCCGAAAATCCACAGCTCTTGATAACCTCGCACATGTCAGGGAATCAGGGTCGACGGCCGAGGGTCAGCGTTTCAGACTCGACAGCGTAGAGAGAAAAAAAAAAGATTGTGATAACCATTTACAATGGTTATCAATGTTAGCGAATAGCTCGAAGGAATTGACGAGCATACCAACGAACGCGAGCGAACGAAATGAAGCAACGAGCGAACGTTCTTTTTTTTTTTCGTGCCCGCCCACTGTCCATCGATCGTCAGAGCCCACTGACCATCCACCGAGCACGAAAACGGCTGAACGAGCCGAATAAATATATTCGCCTTTAAACCGTACTTGGCGCGTCTTGGGTGAAATTGAGTCGCAGGGAGGTCCCTATTACAAGTTAGAACTTTATAGGAACACAAAGCAACCACCGTCTTATATTGTAAAAAGTATATATATTCATTGTTTTGTTTCATTCCGTGATTTGAATTACTTTATCTATAAAATTAACGTAGCCTTCTTAGCATTTCTCCGTTAAGTTATTTCACCAATTTTCTGATTTTCCAAGCCTTAGTTTCGCGGTAATCTTTTTAACAACAAATTTTAGACCACCTGATCATTGGCCCATCCTCCGTACAGGCTGACGCCCATGGTTGGACAACAATAATAAGAAGAACAATGAAATTACAACAATGTCGATGCCTGTTTATATATTGTTTAATTGAGGAATCCTTTTTGTGGAGCCCATAGTATAAGCTGGGTACCTATAGGCCTTCTTTTCAAGGGCGCCGTGACATTCTGCAGGCGCTGGCGCCATCTATGAGTTGCCGGCTTTCGCACCTGTGCTAGCTCTGGCGTACGCACCGTGTTGTCTTGACGCTCCAAGCAGTTCTTTCAGTCGTATTTTAACATTGGCGTGGCATGAGTTTTTGCTGCATCTGCGGCGGACGGAGCACCCAGCATGATGCGTGCACGCGTGTTTGAGCATGTAATCAAACCCAGGCATCAGTAAAGTATTTCCAAAATTTCGTTTTGAAGACTGTGCCGGTATTGAAGCAATATTTGTGTAATTCTAAGCTCTGGTTTAAGAGCACTGGGCAGTAAAGAAACGTATACGGCAATCGTAACAACGGGGGTACCGTGGTGCTACAACGTGGGTTCTGCTGCCTACATTGACAACCGTTAACATGGTCATCTGTAAATTCATTGAGCCACTACTTCGTTCGTCTGACAGCGCTTTCGCCCATGAATAAAATTGCTTTGTTGAGTAATACCAGCATACTGTACACTCTCAGTCAAATACCGCTCATAACACTGCCGTCCATCCAGGAGAAAAGCTCAATATAGCGACACTTTCCACGCGGCCCGAGTATAAGCGGCTCACAGTATGCGGGAACCGTAGTTATGTGGCCGGCAAATATGCAGCCGGTTTAGCTACCAGACTGTTTTAACCGGTGCAATAGTTAAGAAACATGACCATTAGGAATCGGGCCGTCCTATCAACGGGCCATATTTATGTCGTAAAATATTTAAAAATAGCGATTTATACAATGGGGCCCGCCGGGCAAATGGGAGATTTTTACGTGCTGCGAAATTTCATAATAACGACGCTTACTTTTCAGCCCAAGTACATGCGGCCCTTAATATAGGAGGCTTTTAGGCGGTTTACAAATTATGTCCGACAAGCGTTTCCTTATTTTTATTTACAGAGTACATATGCACCTTGGTAAGTACACAAAACTTCGTTGATATGAACCCTGTCGTACTTCATTGAACATGCGCACAACAAGATTTCAACCCAGGACCGCCACGTGCCAGACATGTGCTCTAACCACTACACCACAACAGCGAATTCCTTATTTTTTCGCAGGGTCTTTATTGCAGCGAATGAACGTCATATGTACATCATCCACTAAATAAGAAAGACTAATTATGTAGTTAAGGGGAATGCCAAAAATAAATACTACGACTATCTCCAACCGAAGGCAAACAAAATTACCTTAATGATAAAATATGACGTACAGCGCGAAAGACAAGGGCTGCGAGAGACGACATACACCGCGCTGACTTCCAACAATATTTTATTGCGTTGCCACATCGTATGTATGTATACAAGTGGGAGTATGCGCAGAAAATGAAAGGCCGCCACAAGGGGTGTTCTAATAGTAAGTCTTAGTACTAAGAACATGGTCACTTGAAAAAAAAAAGGAACATTACGATTTGTATCTGTTGAGTTACAAGACTTAACTAGGGGTCAGCGCGATTGAGGGTGCACTAACGTCCACACTAGCTCGTTTTCTGATGAAATCAGCTTCTATAATTCGCCGGCTGAGCTGTGAGCTGTGTCTCGCTAAAACTTCCTTATCTTCAAAGAGGGGCATGCAGCCGCAGTTCTGGCTCTGGATGCCCAAGTGGCCTTGAACAGTGTTATGGGCGTTGTTATAGTGCTCTCTTAAACGATCTTCTAAGCACTTGCCTGTCTGTCCAACATATTTATTGCCGCAAAACAAGGGAATAGGGTAAACCACATTCGTTGCGCTTGTCACAAAACGTTTTCTGTGCCCGACGGAGCAACAAATCAAACGTGTTTTAGGCGCGTTTCCACGCTTACAGAGCCTTGCCAGCTTTTCGGGGACTGTGAAAATGACTGTGATTCCTGAACGCTGCTCAATCTTTTTTAGCCTGCGGAATACATCATGCACATACGGTAGCACTTCAAACCTGCGTCTTTCAACCGGCTGGTTCTCTGACTGAGCGGACTCATCACGTTTTGTGCGCCTCAGAAGCTTTTCCGCTATGGGAGAAATTCAGGCCAAAGGGTAGCCGCCTCAAGGAAGGCAATCAACGTGTGCAGCAAGAATATGTTGCATATCGTGTGAGCAAGATTTATTGAGGCTGTTAAGGATGAATAACTTTATAATACCTCGTTTAACGAGCTTTGATTGTGCGGAATTAAAGGGCAAGAGTCGCTTCTTACTGCTCGGTTCGAAGCACCAGCACACATGTTAGCAAAGCACAGCTTGATAGCTAGAAAGCACAATTAATCTTCAATGGGAAATTCAAGCGTAAGTTCTAGAGGTTTTGCTCTTTCTTAAAGATCTCCAAGGCTCCCGTAGCAGCAGGCTTGAAAGCGCGATCAGTACAGTCAATAAATACCACCTAGTCGTACACAAACCTGCACACCTTTACCACAGGGGCGCTTCTAGGTGACCTTGAATAATGCGATCATGATGAGCTAGATGAATATCACTTAGTGCCGGCGGCAGGCATGACCCTATGCAAACACCATTCCTCTGTATGTAATTTCCTTCATTCCACGAGGTGAAAGTTGATTTCAAATACAAGGTGACCAATACAAGGAAGCCGCTATCACAAACACCTGCAGCATTCTGAAAGCCAACTGATCCGAAGTCATCAATGCATTCTTCAACACACAGTAGCAACTTGTCATGCGGAAGTGAATAGTACAGATCTTTAACGTGGAATAAATGGAATGGAATAAATGGAATAAAAAGCCCCCCCCCCCCCCTTAATTCAGCAGTGAGAGGGGGCATGAAAATACTGTACAGGCAATCATCACGGGCCCCTTTAGCCCAGTCAGAGCACATTTTAAATGTTGCTCGCACCTCTTCACCAGTCGCACGCTGTGGGTACGTGCCATAGCCCAGAAATCAGCACCAGCAGCAGCGTAGAGCGCCCGTCACCGTGATGTGTGCAATCAGATAGTTTCTGTCGACCTGCATTCGATTTCTCAGGAGTTCAGGAACCACGTGGGCGTGCGCGAACGATGCTTCAAGCACGTGCACAGTTGAAGCCCGTTGTCGTTGTTCTCACGCGTTAGCAGTCCCAGAATCCACAAAAATATACCGCAGACGCAGACAAGCGCTCCTTCGAACGCTGACCGCGGTCAGGCCTACAAACCAGAGTCTATTCTTCCGCCGTGCTACAAACTAAGAAGAGCATAACGATAACGCGTTGACTCTCCATAGCTGGCACGAAGGGATTTGAGGAAGTTGAGGAAGAACACCGAGGAAAAGGGTCCGTGCTCTCGGGCGACCGAACTGTAGCGATGGGCTTCAAGGAGGGCGGGGAGACTTACTCGGACTATCCGCGTACATTAACAACCGTCGTCGATGTTATCTGAATAATTTTTTTCGTTTCTCCTCGAGGAATAAACACTTAACTCACGGTAGCCCAGCTACTCAATTCTATACGTATCCTCCTTAGTAGGTACGTGCCTAAATGGGGATCGTCGTCATTGTCTGCGTGATCATCATCATAGTTATTATAGACACCATTACTACATAGGCTACTGGACATCGATGAAGAAGATTCCATTCTCGACTAGAAGTTTAGCGCAGAAATTTCCTTGAAACAGCGAAATTCGAAGTAACTTTCACTCGATTACGCTGTCGATTAACTTAACAAAAATAATTATGGGGTTTTACGTTCCAAAACGATGATTTCATTACGAGGGACATCGTAGTGGGGAACTCCGGAAATTTGGACCACCTTAGGTCACTTAACATGCACCTAGATCTAAGTACACGGGTGTTTTCGGCGGGCGACCCCGCGACCTCGTGCTTAGCAGCCCAAGAACACAGCCACTAAGCAACAGCGACGGGTGCCGATTAAATTCCGTATACTCTTAGCAATAGAGGGCTCATCTAGCTCCGTCCCCGATGTGCCCCTTCTTTAAGAAGGTCACCAATTGGTAATTTTCTTATTCGGTCGCCGATTCACGAACGCAAAGGCACATGTTTTACAAACAACTTTTAGACAACTTGGAGTCGATTTATGAATTCCTGAAATTCTTTCCCTCCGAGCCTCCAATTTTGGTCAATGTCACAAGAATGCTTCCTGAGCTTTGGCTTGTCTAGAGTCGTTTCAAATGGGTGTATCAGCGATATTTTTATTTCTTTGTCGATTTTGCTATTATTTTGATTATTTCCCAATCATTTCGTTAGTTTTCTTGGCATTGCTAAGCGCCTTTTTCCAGTTTCAGCCCAGTTTTGTCGCATTCCGCCATACTGGGTATGGGCCATAATCATAGGCCGAGCAAAGAAAGAAAGGAACATCCGTATCTTCTTCTTCGACTTGGGAACATTCTGCACACCATCGGCTCCGCAGACAGCAGTTCCTGCGAAGGTCAGCCGTCGTCATCGGCCCCTGGCTCCGTTGCAGCACAAGACCGCACGAACACGCCAAGTAGACATTCTGCCCCGGTTCGTCCAGACTGGTCCCAACCCGCAACAGCGGCGATGGCCGCCTCTGATGAGTCCTGGCATGCTGCCGTGGTGGGTCCAACGTTGAGCACCGTGGGGCAACACAGCCACCAGCTTTGGTCCTGCAT
The DNA here is from genome assembly GCF_023375885.2 of Dermacentor andersoni. Lineage (NCBI taxonomy): Eukaryota > Metazoa > Arthropoda > Arachnida > Ixodida > Ixodidae > Dermacentor > Dermacentor andersoni. The sequence goes on along the minus strand of NC_092814.1, from coordinate 378,531,060 downwards.
TTCGCCACTTCCAATCGCCTTCATGCTGTTCGTACATGAAAAAAGACGACCGGTAGCCGCCATGAACCCGAAAGAAAAGAACCAGCGCGTCAGCAGCTGCCTCGGCGAGGTTTGGCGTTCGCTCAACACCACGTACAAGGAGGCATACCAGCGCATGGTAACCAACACCGCTGTCGTCTACCGAAGGAAGCACCCAGATCACATCTATAGTTATCATGCGCAAGCAGCAGTAGCGACAGTTACGATGCACCAATCCCAGGGCACCGCCTCTGGCCCTCCTCCTACACCGCAGTATCGTGCACGACAGCCGGCCACCGTTCCTGTGCACCTCCCGTGGCCTCGATGACAACGAGGGCGATGCCTACTCACGCCACCTGGACTAGCATTGGCCAACGGGCTTCTGCTTTCGTTGTTACCGTGGCCGCTTCTTCATCAATGAAGAGGAGGTCAGGTGACAGCTGGCTGTGCATGAGAGCGGCAACGGACACAATGGCCCGTGCTGCCTCAAGGTGTACAAGTCGCTCCTCGCTCTCAACGCACATTTTGCCAAGCACGAGAAGGCTGGCAAGACGAAGACACGGAAGACACCACCACGACGCGTCCCCCGGTGATGCCAGTTGAAACACAGGGTGTTGGTGTTCCGGTGCTAGCCTTCACTCTTGCAGCATTAGCTTGTAACGAATTTTCTACGGAATACGTTTGCTGCGAAAACCTACGCCTGCTTCCCACGAAAGCAAGATCACATGCAGCTATTTTAATGTCGTGCTTCAAATGTTTCTTGACAGCATTCAATAAATGTATGATTTTATGATTTAGATGACTTTACTTCAAAGCCCTGTTCCATGAACACAAGCATCCACTCCCAAATTGATATGTATCGAATATGCAGTAGGAATCAAGTAGTAGCAGTGAAGGTTCACGCACAAGGGCGTCCATGGGTGCGTGCGTGCGTGCGTGCATGTATTTTGCCAGCTACTCACACGTGGCAAACAGAATGAGCAAATACGCAATATTCGCAGAGGCCTTCCTTTGTACTGCTTAATCCATCAGCTTTATATTGAAATATTCATCCCACTAAAGTAGTATACTTCGAGCAAAATGTTACACAATGCAAAATTTCTTAGCATTGTTTTATCATAAAGCCGGGATGCTTCCTTCGCTTGTTTCAACAAACATCCCCGTTGCCACGGGGATAGTTCATGCCCAGTGTTTTTGTAAATGAAAGAAAACGATTACCAGCCTAATTTTTGTAGCATTATCCTATTTAGCTGATCACTATTCATTTTATGGAATTGTTTCTGCAAATCATTTGTTAGCATTGTATTTATTCTCTCCTTGAATTTAATACATTTTCACAGGTTTCTTTCAGTTCGACTGCTTACTCGTACACTATTCTATATTTCTGGTATTTTATTTTCTTTTAAACAGTAATTTTCGCTTCCTCCTAAGAAAAAAGAGAAGAAAAAAAGGCAAGGAGGAGAAGTTTAACAGAAAAAAAGGTCTGGTTCGTTACCCTGTACGGGTGAAAACGGAATTCGGATTTAAAGACATGGGAAGATAGAAAGGCGACTTCAGCAACGGGAATCGGCGCACTAAACAAAAGCTACACTAAACACTGTTACAGTATCTCTTGCAATCCCGTCGACGGCAAGAAGCGAACAAGTGCTCTGGTTGCCTTTAGCGCACGTGTTTGTTGTGATCACTGTGACAGTAGCTTTTGCCCCGACAGTGACTGGCTTTAACTCGAAGAACTGACGCAGCAGCAAAACTTCCCTCTATGTCACCCAATAGTACACTGGCCTAGCAGGAGTAAACAAGTTCCACGAACCGCATGGGCTACCAAAGCAAGGAGAAACTGTTTTGCAGTATGCGCATTAGCAGGCCAGAAGTTTGGGTGTGCTAGTAGTTCAATAGTAAACTTGGAGGCATAGAGCAAGAACGACACAAGTGCGCTATGTATCCCAGTTTACGAGTGCACTATGCGGTTTGGTGTCGTGTTTAACAAGTGATTCTCATTTATGATTGAATGGGCCGACAGCCATGCCTGCGACCCTTGCGGCTGTGAAGAAAATATTTCGTAGTTTTTCGTCACCCACGCCGAAGCACGGATGGACAGTCGCTATGTGTCCTGTTAAGTAATGTTCAAATATTGAATTTCTCTTAAGCTACCTCTATTGTTATATTAAGATATCTTATTATTTCAGTGGAAAATAAAAACACAGCAGAGACGGCCGTTGTCGCTCTGGTATCGCATCACCTCATGAAACTACCGCATCGCTTCTGGAACCAGATCCAGTGCCCAACACGATTTTTCGCAGCTGCTTCATAGTATCAACCCCGGCGACAAGCTGGCTTCCCGGGACTTAAAGCCTACGCCCACCGCCTGATCATTGCAGAAGCGACGCGCAGCCCAACCAAATGTAACAGCAGCGGTGCTTGGCTGAAGAGCGACTGTCTCGCTTTGGGTGCACCAACAGCTTGTGCGATGCTGGCCTCGAACATGGCGTCGACAAGGCCGAAGTCGTCGCATTCGACGCGTTGCCTTGCGCGTGGCCAATCGCACCTTAGCTTCCAACCACGACGGTTTGCTGTTTCGTGAGACCAACCACTGTGCCACTACAATGACAATGGCGGAGTAATTGTCATGGAGCTTTTCGTACTTCTCAAGCAGTACGGGGTCGTTTTGACAGTTCTTGTGGATACTATATCCTTCCATAAAATCGGCTATACAAGCCGGAGAAGGAAGCGTTGTTTCCCCCACAGGAGATCCCCTACGACGCGTCTCTGGAGGAACCTGCGGACGCAGCAGCTCAACCGTGAAGCGCAATGTTTTTTACAGTCCTACTGCAGTTGATTTGCATTGTCGTGATTGTTAGCCAGAGAGCTAAGATTTTTCTCTAGTTCTATAAGTATGTTGACGCACACGCTAGATCTTTCTATTTCGAGTATCTTTTAATCATCCTTTTTCCAATCTCTTTATTTAAGCTACCTTGATGTGGTATGCCTCAAGAGTATGTTCATATGTACCTTTATCTAGGTCAATTGCCTACAGGGGACATTGGTTACGAGAAGGAAATTAGCAGAATACAAATATGTTAGAGTGCATGTGGGGGCATTGTGAATTTCTTTTTTACTTGCATTTTGCTATGCTGTATTGTGTATTTTATTGTTTTTCCCACCCTGCTAAAATCCCAAAATATAGGATTTCAGTATCGATAAATAAATAAATAAATAAATAAATAATGACTGGAAGCTTACCACTGATGTGGAAAAATAATGTAAAAACATTGCATTCTACTGGTGCTAACATATGGGGATGACACTTTCAGGTTACCAAAGAAGCTCAATAATATAATAAGGACCGCGCAGAGAAGTAAAGGAACGAAAAATTCTTGGTCTAACGTTAAGAGACGGGAAGAGAGCGGCTAGTATTAGAAAGCAGACGAGTGTAGCTGATACAATAAGAGAGAAAAAAATTGTACCCCTCAACTGTGTGAAGACGGATGACAAGTGAAGTGTTTATCGGCCCCTTAATGGCAAACTGCAGGCCCAGCCCGGGTTGGCCCTGTACTGCACTATCTTCGGGATCGGCTCACGTATAGGGAGTGCCTAAAGCCTTCTTCACCTCCGCCGTGGGTAACTCCGGCCTTTCACTTTCTTCGGCATGGGTCCTCGCGCGGGGAGCGCTTAACGCCTGCGTCACCTCCGCCGCGGCTCTGCCCGGCGTTGCACTGTCTGCGGGATCGGCCCACGTATGGGGAGTGCTTAAAAAAATTTATGGGGTTTTACGTGCCAAAACCACTTTCTGATTATGAGGCACGCCGTAGTGGAGGACTCCGGAAATTTCGACCACCTGAGGTTCTTTAACGTGCACCTAAATCTAAGTACACGGGTGTTTTCGCATTTCGCCCCCATCGAAATGCGGCCGCCGTGGCCGGGATTCGATCTCGCGACCTCGTGCTCTGTAGCCCAATACCACAGCCACTGAGCAACCACGGCGGGTGGGGAGTGCTTAACGCCTGCTTCACCTCCGCCGCATGTGTTCCCGGTATTGCACTATCTGCGGGTTCGGCCGACGTATGAGAAATTGTTGGTTTACGCGCGGACGCGCTCCGCCAGATCCTAGCCATCGACAGCTTCACTGTAAAAAGTTCGGCAGCGCCACTTCAGAATGCTTACGTGTCGTGTGAAAAGGCGTGCAAACATGCTCCGTGGGCGACCACGCTTCCCAGATGCCGCTGAGGTAGATGCTTCGGAATGCATCCCAGGACACGCAGCACCGATGCAATGCCAAGTGCAAGGGACGTGCAGGACGCACCGACGTGACGTGTGCAATGACACACGCACTACGCACAACTCATATTTTATGCACTCATAATCTGGTGTCGAGAGCCCATCAGAATAGGCACAGCGCCGATGAAATCGAGACGTGGAAGGCAGTGACGGAACAGGGATGTGATGTCCACTATAACGCTTGCACTAGGAACAACTTTTGTCAAGAGTAACCATGGGGCCACCGTTGCATCGGGTGGTTCTTTCCCAAGTCGATGCCCATATGGAGACGGCGAAGACACAGTATATTTTTGGGCTGTTCATCCGCGAAGAACACAGCACAGTCATGACATACCATATCTTGCATGTAACAAGTAGGTTACAGACTGTGGCACGCGAGAGCATTGACAACTGTCGCCCTTGCCACGCTGTAGCCTCAGCCTTTCCTCTCGCCGGTTGTTGATTCTAGTATGGCTCCGGGTCCCGATAAGAGTAGAGAGGCACGCGTGGATACGTTGTTGCAATGGTTGACCACCGAAGTCGAGAGAAGTTGTCTGGCGTTTCATCCCATTCACCTTTCCAGAACCCGTAACTCTTCCCCCTGTTTATTTGCGCCCTCGTCCATTTGCAGAACGTCTGACCTGCCGCCACGGCCTCAGAGATACCATCTCTATTTGAACAGAATATGGCCATGTCATCGGCACACGCCAAACATTTTACATGTGTTGACTGTAACCTGAAGACAGTTATTCGTTCATTATTTTGGATAGCCTTACCCAAAGACGGCTCAAGGTATAGGCGGCGAACAATAGGGGCGACATCGGACATCCCTGCCGTAAAGGGAAAGGGGCCTTGGGTTGGCACATTTATTTGTGCGACAGGTTGTGTCGCGCTTTATGTGCCTTCTTGGTCAGAATGATGTGTTCCTTCGCACAGTCGTGCAAGCTCTTTTATGTCCTCAACTTACAGGATTTGTTGTATATTCGTGTGATGCAATGCATGGTGCCGTTAAAGATTATCTACGAGAGGTCGTGCTTCCGTACAGAATCTTGCATGTGCGGTTTCCAATGCAGTATCTCTCCAATATTACTAGAAAAAAACACTATAAGGGCCTAATAGACACTATGCTCCCTGTACCGATTTACCGTATATGAAACCTCGAAGGCCCAGGAGCTGTCCTCAAAAGGGTTCAAAGAATGCCAGCACACCCTTCGGTAAAATCTTTTTTTTCTTTAAATCGCACACTAATACATTGTCGATTAAAACATGGATGCATAACAAAGGTATTTTTGTCCCGTGGGCCATTAACTTCTTCTTATGCAAGAAACCTGAAATGATAGAGCATGTGTCTCTAGATTGCTGGGGTCCCATCTTTTTCTTGGATGAGCTACAAAGGAAGTTAAAGAAAGAGTTACGTTTACATCCACATGGAATAAGATTCTTACCGGTTGAAACAGAGGTTTTTTCTATAACGCTATAATGCTCCTGGGCATCCACAAATTGTGCAAAGCTGTTACGCAGTTCAACAATGCTGACGTGAATTTGCCACCTACACGTGATTAGTTCATTGACGGTGTAGTATGGTTCAGGGATGCCCTACGGGCACTCCCTGAACTGCCACCATGGATTGACATGTTAGATAAATTTGGAGCATTGAAAAAAATTTAAGATGTCGCGCCAGCAAAATCCTTGCTGACACGTTTTATCTTCTGTATATTGTTTGTGTATCTGTCAAATCCGACAATTATGAAAAAAGGAAGCTACCGCGGGTTCGAGGAAGCGTACTTATATCCCACCCCGTGGGCCCGGCTTAGATGCCCAGCCTGACCCACACGTACTAAATTTTCTTTTCACTTTCATTAATTGACCTTGTTTACACAAACTTGCTTGACAAAGTTGATGTCAGGCCGAGCATTTTAGACGTGGTTTAACTCTTTGCGCCCGTCGGCCATTATTGCTACAATCTTTCGGTCACGCCGACGACGACAACGCTGGATTTTTCTGTAATGAGGCATGTACTGCTTTCGCCTTAAGGAAAAAAGATTGGAGGAGACTTATGCTTCGCCTTTAAGAGTGGCACGCGATAGCATTCAAAGATCGCTGACTGCTTCTCACGCTTCCCGGCAAGTGCGGCTTATGTAACCGCAATATTTACCGGGAAACGCTGGCAGCGAACCCAATGAACGAAGACAAACCTTCTGATAGAAACGCGGCCTCTTGCGTGGGCCGCGACACGGTGGAGGTGAGCGCCATCCGGATTTGTTGCAAGGAACAGGCCGCGCCGCTTGATGGCCTTTGAGATTTGCGTGCGCAAGCCTTGGACGCCATGGCCGCCTATGAATGATAGCAACGCTTGAAAACGAGTTTCTTGTTGTTTCTTTAGTTTTCGTGTAACAAAATTATGTTTTCTTACGACGTCTTGTGTTTTCTTTTTATTACGACGTCATACGCTGGACGCTGCACACCGGCGCCCGGTTTTCTACGACACTGGGCTCTTAGGTGTGGGACACAGGGTATATGCATACGTGAAAGACTTTCTGTCACAGAGGGAGGCGAATTTAAAATTTCTGGATGTAAAATCCCCTCCCATCACACTTGGGAGCAAGGGAACCCTGCAAGGGTCAGTGCTCTCACCCTTCCTATTCAACATAGCGATGAGGGGTCGCCCGGCAGAACTCAATACGATTAAATCGATTAAATTTAGCATGTACGCGGATGATATCAACATCTGGGTTAACAGTGGGAGTGACGCAGCCATCGAACTTAAACTACAGATAGCGGCGAATATGGTGGAAGAGTATGCAGCCAGCAGAGGCTTCGCGTGCTCGCCACAGGAATCGGAGCTGTTAATCATTGAGCCAAAACATCAAAGGAGACACGCTGGAAGCAGCAGACCCATCACTGTTTTCGTAAACGGAAATGAGGTTCCCAAGGTGGAGGAAATAAAAATTCTGGGCATGTATATCCAGAGAAGTGGATGCAACCTCACGACAATCAAAAAGCTAGAAGGATACGCGGCGCAGGTCACGGGGATCTTTAGGAGAATTTCACTCAAAGGCAGGGGCCTCAAAGAGAACAGCCTCCTCAGACTCATGCAAGCCACACCGTATCTTGTGTTTAGACGAGAAGAAAACGATAAAATAGATGCGATCTTTAGGAAGAGCGTTAAGAGAGCCCTAGGGCTCCCAGACTCGACCTCGAGAGATATCCTCCTCAAAATGGGGGTTCACAACACGCTAGTTGAACTCACTGAGGCAGTACGAGTGTCTCAGTTGGAAAGATTAGGCCAGTCTAAAACAGGGAGAAAAATCATGGAATGGGTAGGAATTCAATGTGACAGGGGTGCCCCGACTGACAAGAAAGACATTCCGTTGGACGTGCGTAAGCGCTTCCGAATCGCCCCCTTACCTAAAAATATGCATCATATCTACAACAGAGAGAGCAGAGCTCACAGGGCTAAGGCTCTAGCAGAAAAACTTAAAGACACACTGGCGCATAACGTAGCGTACGTGGACGCCGCTTGCGGCAGAGACGGGCCTGCGGTATCGACGGTGGTTGATGGCGACGGGTGCGTTAAGATAGCGTGCTCCACGTGCACGAGGGACGCCTGTACAGCCGAGGAGGTTGCAGTAGCACTTGCTTGTGCGGGCAGAAAAGCGGGAGTAATATTATGCGATAACAAATTAGCTATCCGATATTTTAACAAAGGGAGAATCTCGGAAGAAGCCCTCCACATTCTACTCAAAAACCCTCCCAGGAGGGACAGAACTTTTATTTGGGTGCCGGCCCATGAAGAAGTCCCAGGCAACGAAGCTGCTCACGAGCTCGCTAGAGCACTCTACCACCGGGCAACTCTAGAGCAGCCAGTTCCAGGGATAAAAGATAGCATGATCATGTGCCGGGAAATTGTCGATCACTACAAAGCTGAAAGAAGAATCGTTCCGCCTCCGCATCGGTCTCTCTCTCTGGAGGACGCTCGCATTTGGCGACGCCTCGAGGGAAACAATTATACATCACCACATTGGATCTACTTAACACAGACGAGGGACTATAACGACGCCCTCTGCAAAATTTTTAAGCAGAAAGGTACGCTAGATCATATAATGTGGGAGTGTGCTGGTTCCCCAGGGGCCAAGGAAAACATTGACAGTAGAGAAGCCTGGGAGGCCTTGCTCCAGAGCGAGGCTGACGACGACCAGCGTCGAGCAATCCGCCTGGCCGTTGAGGCCGTGAAGACTCACCGTCCTGAACGCGAGGGGACTGCTTCGTCCTCCCCCCCTACCTACGTGTACGTTAAGAGGTGGGCACCCCAGCTCGGTGGAACAATAAAGTTTTCAATCAATCAATCAATTAACGCTGTCGCGTTAAAATGGAGCGTGGAAGTCAATGGAACGCATAAGGCAGATAACCAGGGGAGCAACATAGTTACAGAATGGGTGCGAAAGGAAGGGAAGCGCATTTGAGGAGGGCAGAAAGTTAGTTGGGGGGATTAAATTAGGAAATTTGCCTGCGGAAGTTACAATCCGCTTGCGCAATAAAGGGTAACTGGAGGTCGCTTGGAGGAGCCTTCGCCTGAATTCGGCATAAAAATAGGCTGATGATGATGATAATGCTGTGACTACAGGAATGAAAATTTAACGCTACTTCATATACCTAGCGCTCTGTAAAAACACGTAAGAAAAATGCCGACGGGGACATAGGTATTCGCTCTGTGATGTGTCCCTGTTTCGCTGTTCCTTTTCCCTTCTTTTATTGTATGCTAAGCACATCTTGTCAGAGTCTATCAACTCAAACTGTTCCACTTGACTATTATTGCTCTGTCTCGATGGTGAACATCGATATATGCATATCGTTACATATATAACGTTTTCTAGAGAGGCGAGCCTAGCAGTGCTATTGGAGGAATTAGAGGGCAGTAAATAGGATATAATAGGGCTCAGTGAAGTTAGGAGGACGAAAGAGGCATATAGAGTGCTGAAAAGCAGGCACGTCCTGTGCTACAAAGGCTTAGCGGAGAGGCGAGAACTAGGAGTCGGATTCCTTATTAATAAGGATATAGCTGGTAACATACAGGAATTCTATAGCATTAAGGAGAGGGTGGCAGGTCTTGTTGTGAAAATTAATAAAAGGTAAAAATTGAAGGTCGTAATCGAGAGCTTCTATGAAGACGTGGAATCGGCAATGGGTAAAGTTAAAACAAAATACACCATACTGATGGGAGACTTCAATGCCAGGGTAGGCAAGAAGCAGGCTGGAGACAAGTCAGTGGGGGAATATGGCATATGCTCCAGGAATTGCAGGGGACAGTTATTAGTAGAGTTTGCAGAACAGAATAATACGCGGATAATGAATACCTTCTTCAGCAAGCAGGATAACCGAAAGTGGACGTGGAGGAGCCCGAATGGCAAGACTAGAAATGAAATAGACTTTGTAGTCTGCGCTAACCCGGGCATCATACAACATGTGGACGTGCTCATCAAGGCGCGCTACAGTGACCATAGGATGGTAAGAACTCGAATTAGCCTAGACTTGAGGGGGGAACGGAAGAAACTGCTACATAAGAAGCCGATCAATGAGTTAGTGGTAAGAGGGAAAATAGAGGAATTCCGGATCAAGCTACAGAATAGGTTTTCGGCCTTAACTCTGGGCGCTCAACGCCATCGTTTCCTACACAATGCACTTTATATGTGGTGTGGTTTGACAGCACATATGGGACACTTGCTTTCTCTCGGCGGTGCATGAGTATTCCGATTGCGCTTGCTACAACGTCAAGCTTTACAATCCGTTTCTATTCCATTTCCGCCATTCGTGCACCGCGATTGATCAAAATATTTCAGGCCACGCCCTGTTAGCTTGTAAGTTACACATTGCCGCGGAAACCGCGAATACGTCTCATCAACTCATGACTTGTGGTTGCTGTTTATACTTGATTAGGCCCCCAAAAACTAAACAAATCATTCCCAATTTTTTATCTTCGTGGTGATTAGCACACCGCTTTTTGTTAAAACTTTCGGGTCGCACCAATTTCACTTGTCCGTCGCACGACGTCACAAAACCACGCACACTCACCACTTCGAAGTTGCGTGCACGCAATAAACTTCATTCTTATGCGAAACAAAACAGTTTTTCTTTTTTAAGATAAAGGGAGGCTGCCTCGTTCTGAAAGGAATAGAGCATTGTTGTCCGCCAGTCGCTCTGGCGCTGAGTGCTCTTAGCCACAGACTAGATTTATTTGCGTGTGATAAAAATGAAGTTCGAAACAAAATATTAAGTGGTACTTTGTGTGTATTCGGAGTGCAACTCCACGGACTTACTTGACCTATACATGCCCGCGCGCAACTTAAGTTACGTTGAAACGGTATTTGCTCAACTATTCGTATTCTTTCGTTGTTTAGCACTTCAGCGAAGCAAATAAAGTACACCTTGACCTAAAGTACACTTCGGAAGCCGAGGCGTCAATTCAAGTGAAATAAAGACGCTTCGTAGGACGGATATGACCGGCATCCAAAGCAGTTGCCATACTGCGGGTTCTGTGCGACAGTGACGGGATGGGAAATCGACTCTACGAGTATATTGCTATGACTCTAAATGTTTGAGTACTTAGCTAGTACTCACCATGGCTTGGTGAAGGTTCTGATCGTTTTTTTCACGATAAATCTATAAACTTTTGAAATTCAATACTGTAAGATTTGTCGGAAGATCGGACGATCGGCAATTGTGGTAGGAAGTTCGGACGATCTCGCCGCTGCCACCATTTGTAAGGGTTGAAGGTCGTAGAGAGGAACTTGGGAGGAACTAGGCGTACAGGGTTTATTTACAGTATTTACAGTTTAAACAAGAGATACATTCGACAGCCTATGCGTGGCTCCCAAATGGCGCACGCAAGACGAGCATACAGCACACAGCTTACGAGCACACAGCTCACCAGTGCGTTGACGAGCACATTCTAGCACCTTGACGAGCACGAGCACATCTAGCAGCCGACAACAGCCGCTTATAAGCACTTCGTGTTCCCTAGATCCCTAGGTGAGACAAAACATTCGACGTCATCGTAAACAAGCCGCCTCTCGGCGGGATGGTTTACACACACACGTACACACACTTTTCACTGCCGATTAGCAGCGTCAAACGTCAACGCAGCCTACCCGCCGCTTGTCCATTATCTTCAGTCTTGAGAGGCGCGTTGGTTCCCCGAGCTGACCAAGCACCGTGGCCACCGGTTGTCCCTTGTCCGGCGCCTCTAACTTCCAGAGCTGCCTTTCTCCTGAGGTCGCCACTTGCGTTAGCAGACTAGGTCGGCGGTGGCGGGTGCAGTAACGATAGTTGGTCCGCTGATCGCGTTTAGCCATAACGGCGCCGAGGGGGTGATGAAGCGGCACCTCGAGGCCCCCACGAAATGAGTCACCGCAGCAACTGTGGTAGGCTTCCATGGTTCTCTTCAAGGAAGCTCGAAACTCTCGCAGCTGCAGCTGGTTGAGAAAATGTTGCCACCTCGGCAGGCCATTCCTAACAGCTCCTCCATGGCCCGGAAAATCTGGACTGGCCAGTGCTGACAACCGCTGGGCAGGAAGAGAATACCTGGCGAGCAAGAAGATGGCTTTGCTCTCTGCAATCCCTGCGCACTGGGAATGCCTGCAACCATCTCACAACAACCGGTACAGAAGAGTCGATCCCGGCAACACAATACCGCTCAGCGTGCAAACGCCCGGAATCAGCTGTTAACCCACCAGGCTTCCTATCAAATTTCAATGCAAGCCACTCAACTAGGAACCCCAAATTTTGCCCCCCAAATTTTGTGCCGCCAAAGCGAGCGTTCACGTTCCCACTGAGTTCGACCAAACCTGACCGTCGCGCAGCACAAGAGTAAAGGTTTACGCAGAATTAAACTGAAGGCTCTCAACCACCAATACCCGAGCATAACTTAAGCAGCCGAGCTTCACGAACAGTCTGTTCTTACCCTATCGCAGTGGCGTACTTATCGCACGAATGGTTGACATTGAACCGTCTGGCCAACTCCACAGGTACGTAATCACAATCGCGCTAGTTTTGCGGTCTCTATTCAGAACGCGTACTTGCGTCGTACATAAGCATTTTTTCGCGCTTACTCACATTTGTTCCTTTAGTCCACACAGAATACGTAACTTAAATGAACAACTACCCTTGCGTATCTTACACACTCCGCTGAACCCTTAAAAAATGCGTCTGCTAATAACTCGTTCCACGCACGGTTACTAGAGAAGTCAAAACACGGCGGCCGCCCTAAACACACACGAGCAACCCAGTCATAAATCTTCTTCCTTCCGTCCACACAGGACATGCGCTAATGGAACTAAGAACGCGTTTCAGTGCAAATTACGCACTTACTCAAAACCTACGCGCTTAAGCTTATAAAATGAAAACACATAAAAAAGCAAGGTTAACTAATACACATGCGCGTTACCATAGGCCGCTAAACGATAACCTTGACTTCAGGTTACTCACACACACACAAACGAACAGAAAGCCTATCTACTCATTAAAGAACTCCTCGCGAGGCTAAATGCTTGCATAAAACACCCCTTTCAAACCTCGGAGCTTCTCAAATGAAAACATAAAGAAAGCTCATACCTTACTTATTCAAAGAAATTTTTAGTCTCAAATCGCGAAAATTATCCAATCCTCAAAAATAATACAAAACAACACTTTTTACTTCTACGGAAGCTCTCTTGGCCTCCCGTTCCAAACGCTTACGACTGACTCATACTTTTGAGCCGTAACCGAGGTGGTCGCGGTTCGAAAGCTATTCTGGCTGCCCCGGAGCAACAAAAGGGCCACCATACTAGCAGCTCCTTCCACACGTTACAGTTTCTGGCCAATTTGCGTCCTGAGGCCACGCTTTCATTATTAACTCGACTGACCTCGTCGCTACTTCTCATCACCTCCTCTCGTCTTGCCACCTTGCGCTCCTTCGCACTACATGCTGCACGCCGAGAAGAACGACGGAACGACGAGGAACGTAACTGCCCCGTGCCCTTTGTCCGTGTCCGTGCAGAACATGCTTCTCGGTCTCTCTTTGACCCGTGGCTCGAACGTGTTTGATGCGCCAACGTCGTCAACGACGACCGCACCTTTCTTCTCCTCGCGCCTTGGGTTTTCGCGCCTCTCGCCCGTTTTGGCTGCGCTACTTTATCTACGGCTTCCCAATTTTTACCGCGCTTTTTTAGCGGCGCTTTCTTTTTCAACTCGCTTTCATGTCGCCTTCTGGCGCCTCGTGCTGGCCGGTACACATCTCGTCGGCCCGGATCGATCTCTTACCTGCACAGTCCGAATGGTCTTTAACTATATCATCCCTCTCTTGGCTACCTAGACTGGCGGAGAGCTGCACCGATCCCTGAACAATGCAGTTGTTTTGTCTTGAGCTACACAGCTCGCAATCCTGAGAGCTGCCCTCAACTGCATCGTCCAGCTGGCACTGCACTTCGGCACGCAGATCTGACTCGACATGGGTGCTCGCGTCTGTCGGGTCAGCAGTTATCTCTACTTCGTTAGCAACCTCGTTAACATTACCTGCAACGCACACGCGCGGTGACTGTGCCAATTCATTCACAGCTGGCCTAGCTGTTTATACAGTGCTCTGAGTGCTCTTATACAGTGCACATCACCTCTTCGCTCTCACTACGGCCTTTAACGGCCTCTGCTGCCACTAAGGCATCATTAGTTTCTCAGTTTTTCCGTTCACCTACGAATGTGCCCCTACTCTCACAGGTACTACTACTTCGTTCGGCTTTCGAGCAAAATCTGCTATCTGCTTCTTCCCACTTTCGCTGCCTCCAGCCTACAGATTTCTCAAGCCGCTGTTCTCTTCGTGCGTTTAACTGCTCCAAATCCCCTCTGATGTTTGTTCACTGCCGCCATTTCTTTTTCAAGCTCTTTCCGTTTTTGCTCACGCTCTTGGCGTTCTTGCCTAATTGAATCCCGTTCCTGTCTTTTACTTAGAATTTGCTTGCCCATTTGTTCTATGAATTTCGAATCATTGCCACTTTGCAGAATGACCTTACGAATCTCTGATTCCGTCAAGTTCTTCAACCAACCACCACAGGTCAGCTCTCGTCAAACACAATAGGAACATGGTCGTTGCTTTAAGCTTTGGCTCTGCTGTCACACAATACTTGCTGCGATACCCACGCAAATCAGAATGCAAGTAAAAGATCCCCAGCGATTCAAATCAACAAACACAGCGAAATTGAAGCCTGGTAAATCTTACAGCCAAAACCAAACGCTTAACCACTGAAGCAGCACCATATCACCAGTCCTTCTCCGCCGTACCCAGTCAGTTGCAAGAGGTTGTCAATCCCGAGTCACTTCCAACTTGATCAGGATACCGGTCGGTCACTATGTGCCAAACTCTGTGAGCTGCCAATGCTATCTCCCGAGTCGTAGGCCGATCTACGAGCCGTAGGCCGATCTCACCGCTGCCATCCAGATCTAAGATTGGGAATCGGGCTTGTAGGACGATCGGAGGAACTTGGGGCGACAGGACTAGGCGAGCAGGGTTTATTTACAGCAATTACATTTTAAACATGGGATACTTATACACAGTCTAGCGTGACTCCCAAATGGAGCCAGCAAGACGAAGCATACAGCAAATGAGCACACAGCTCACGAGTACATTGACGAGCACAGAGGTGAGGCAAAACGTTCGACTACATCGTAAACAAGCGGCCTCTCGGCAGGACGGTGTACACACACACGTACGCACAGTTTTCACTGCCGATTAACAGCGTGAAACGTCAACGCAGTCGACCCGCAGCTTGCCCATCATCTTTAGTCTTGAAAGGCGCGTTGGTTCCGCGAGCTGACCACGCACCGTGGCCACCGGTTGTCCCTTGTCCGGCGCCTCTAAATTCCAGAGCTGCCTTTCTCCTGAAGTCGCAACATGCGTCAGCAGACAAGGTCGACGATGGCGGGTACAGTAACAATAGTTGGTCCGCTGATCGCGTTTAGCCGTAACCGCGCCGAGGGGGTGATGAACCTGCACCTGGAGGTCCCCACGAAGTGTGTCACCGCAACAATTGTGGTAGGCTTCCATGGTTCACTTCGGGGAAGCTCGCAACGCTCGCAGCTGCAGCTGGCTGAGAAAATGTCGCCACCTCGGCAGGCCATTCCTAACAATACGTAGATAATGAGCAAAAACGAGATCACTATGATATTTCAAAGCATATTAAAACACAATGGCGTCATACTATTTACATAAAATAAGCAGAAAATAGTCTAAAACATATAATTATTCCTGCTTTGTAGAGAGCTACGAAGAAATTCATGATTTACTCGGTCTTGAACAAAGAAAGAAAATATTGTTTCAGGGCACTAGGCATGTTCGAGGAATTAATGACTCCCGCTGGGAGTCCGTTCCAGGTTTTACTGCCTGTGAACTGTGGCATACGCTCTGCGCATATATTGCTACACGGTGCGAGATTAAGTGGACATACAGTTACATTTCTTATACAACGCGAAGACGAGTAAAATATGGATGAGCTGAATGGGTGGTTGAATCTAGAAACCCTATAAACACACAATAAAATGCTCTACTGACATAAATAGTCAAATGGTAATATAAGATATTGGTGGAATACTGGGGCAGTGTGATTGTAACACTCAGAATGAGACATAATTCTAATTGCGCCTTTTCGGAGCTTAATAATCGGATTTAATATAGTTTTATCCGCCCATCCCCATGTGTCGATGCAATAGCTTAAGCGACGTTCAATAAAAGCAAAATACATAAGTCCTAAAGATTGAGATGTCAAAGTACTCGCGGGCTTGAGTTCAGCCGTAGCAACCAAATGCTAATCTAGAGCAGACGCTGTTTATGTGATCTTCCCATTGCAGGTGCTTATCAAAAATTACCCCAATGCACTTATACGAACTTGTCTGATCCAATGGGAGGATATTTATATGTATGCTTGAAGGTGTAGTGCCTACTATTTTCGTGACGGAAAAACAATATATTTTGTTTCATTTCTGTTAATTGTCAATTTGTTAGCCAGGAACCCGTCAGATATTCTGTTTAACTCTAGATTTACCTGATCAATATGTTCTGCAATATTATCCGCAGTTACTTTAGTACATGTCTCATCAGCGTACATCAATATTTGTGCAGATGTTATAATTTGTTGCAGGTCATCTATATACAAAGAAAAAAGAAGCGCACCTAATACGGAGCCCTCAGGGACTCCAGTAACATTATTTTGTTTTGAAGAAGTTATGTTACTGACTTTCACGACCTGAAATCGATCGTGCAAACCCACAATGTTTACGTTTTTCCAGTAAGATGCAGTGATCCACTGTGTTGAATGCTTTCTTTAAATCTAAAAAGACAACAGCTACTAGAATATTTAGTTGTAAAGCCATATTTATCTTTTGCGTTTTGGTGATAACTGCAGCAGCTGTTGAGAAACGAAGTCTGAAACCATGTTGCTGATGACAGACCACATTGTACTTATCGAGGAATATTTTCACCCGATTCGATCAAACTTTTTTTAAAACAATATTGATTATGCTTAAAACAAAGATTGCCCTATAATTTGAGGGGTCAGACGGATCACCTTCTTTATGGATTGGAATGACTTTGGCAATTTTTAGAGAATTTGGATATATTGCTTGAGTAATAGAGTTAGTGAACATTCGAACGAAAACTCGGCCTAATATATCAATATTTTCCTTTAAGACCCTTACAGAAATGCCGTTGGGTCCTGACACTTTATTGCTAGGTCTATTTAATATGTTTGAAACGATGTCACTGAGCTCTATCTCTCCTAGAATAAGCGAATTTACTACTGGATTAGGAGCGGGAGGAGCTCCACCATTTAGCTGTGATAGTTGAGCGGCTGGTGCTGGACCTACAGTAGTAAAATACGTGTTGAAGTCTTCAACAGTGTCTGCATCGAGAGTGGGAGGATAAACGCACTTGTTAGTCTTTTTACCAGTAACCTCAGTTACTATTCGCCACAGTTGTATGGAATCGCCTGCAGCTTGACTGATACGTTACGAATTAAAATATCTATATCGGACCCCCATCATGGACACCGATTTGATGGGAAATGTCCTGTACTGGCCTAAGCAGTAAGCATTACTCTATTATGCCTCCATTTGTTATACCAGTACTCTTTTGTTTTAAGTATTTCCAAAATTTGTCTCGTCATCCTTGGACAGATAGGCTGATTATAAGAAATTCGTGTATACGTACTGCTGCATTCATTTATCAAATGGCTAATTCTGTTCATTAAGTTGGAAAACTGTATGTGTAGGTTATCATTGTACACTTCTTTTAAGGTCGGCCTCAAGGATTTTATCTCGAAACTTTCTATAATCTAATCTAGTTATAAGCCTCCCGTCATCTTTGTTCTTTAGACTTTGAGTGTTAAATGCCGTGAAGATAGGCAAATCGTCTGAACGAGGTAGACTGTACACTCCACCATCAATTCCAGACTCAACGTTCGTCAATGCATGATCTATTAGAGTAGCCGTAGTGCTTGCTACACGCGTCGGTTGACATATTAACTTTCGGAAATTTAGCAATTTAAGGTGGTAAGAATAATCCTTGTGTGTTGGATTAAGTACATCAATGTTCAAGTCACAAAAGATTACAAGCTGCGTAGCTTGGCAGTTTCGTAAGCAAGATAAAATTGATTCCATTTTATCGA
Organism: Dermacentor andersoni; assembly: GCF_023375885.2. Taxonomy (NCBI): domain Eukaryota; kingdom Metazoa; phylum Arthropoda; class Arachnida; order Ixodida; family Ixodidae; genus Dermacentor; species Dermacentor andersoni. The sequence continues at coordinate 378,513,106 of NC_092814.1, read as the reverse complement.
GAAAACTTCCAGGGCTCGAATCGGGAGGTCGATAGACTACGCCTACAATATAACCCCTTCCTATTTTCACAAACAGTACTTCAATATCGCAGGAAGCGAATGTGATCGCCGGCTGTATTGTAAAATCGAGATTATTTCTCACAAAAAGCGCGACACCGCCCCTTCGATAACGTGAAAAACGCGGGCGGGATATTAATCTGTACCCTGGAATATCTATGATTTCACCGTTCAAAAGCCAAGTTTCACTTGCTGCAATGACGTCATACAAGAAATTATGCACCGACAGGAATGAGGAACAGCGGCAGGAGAAGACGGAATAATTATTCCGTCTTCTGCTGCCGCTGTTTCTCGTTTTATGTCTTGCAAAGCCCTTCTGACCTCATCGCTAGCTATAAGAGGAGTTTCAGTATCCTGTTTATTACTGTTTCTAATGGAGGTATCCTGATTTCTCTGGGTACTGTACAGAACATTACAGAATTCTGCCGCTTCTTTTACTATATCTTCGAGATTGCTGCTGATAATACCATGCTTATCATTCAGTGCATACATCTTGGCTTGTCCTTTGCCAAGTTTCTTACTCACTGACTTCAGGCTGCGTCCATTTTTTACGGTTTCTTCAGTCTTTCTCACATATAGTTTCGAATATCATTTATTTTCGCCTTCTTGTCACTTTTGACAGTTCTGCGAATTCTATCTTATCTCTGCAGTTGGACACTTTCATTCTTTGTCGTTCTTTTATTAGGTCTGTGCTACTTGGGAGAGCTTGCCTAATGGTTCCCTTGGTGCCTTGCCTCCCACTTCAATTGCTGCCCCTGAAGCCAGCCTAGTTATGGTTTCATTCATTATCTCTATGTCATCTTCCTCTCTCTGTTCTAAGGCTGCATATTTGTTTGCAATTAACAGGCTGAATTTTTCTGCTTTTAGCTTTACTGCTTCTAGGTCGACATATTTCTTCTTGAACAATTTTACTCTTTCTCTTTTCCAAGTGAGGTGAATCCTAGCCTTCCCTAACCTATCACCACTGCACTTTACCCTACCTATCACTTCTATATCCTGCACTATGCTTGTATCAGCAGAAAATATGAAGTAAATTTCATTTCTTGTTTCACCATTAGGCTTTTCCAGGTCCACTTTCTGTTGCTATGCTTCTTGAAAAAGGCGTTCATTATCCGAAGCTCATTCCTTTCTGCGAATCGTACCAGTATCTCTCTTTTAGCGGGCCTAGAATATACGCCGTAGTTGCCAATTGATTGTTCCCCAGCCTGCCTTTTCCCCACTTTTGCATTGAAGTTGCCAGTTGCTACAGTATACTGACTTTGCAGTTTTCTCATCGCTAATTCAACATCTTCAGAAAACCGATCTACTTCCATATCATCGTGACTGGATGTTGGAGCGTAGGCTTGTACTACCTTTAATCTATACCTCTTATTAAATTTGATTACGACTACAGCTACCCTCTCATTATTGCTGTAGAATTAGCCAATGTTGCCCACTATATCCTTAGAGATTAGGAATCCTACCCCGTATTGCTTCTTATCTGACAGACCTCTATAGCAAAAGACATGGCCGTTATTCAGCAAACTATAAGCCTCACCAATTCTTCTAACCTCCCTAATGCCGATGATATCCCAAACAATGTCTGATAAATCCTTAAAGAGTCCTGTTAAGCTAGCCTCACTCGACAGAGTTCGGCAATAAAAGGTTGACAGAGCCAGTTTCCATTGGCGGCCTGTCCAGGTCCAAAGATTCTTAGCACCGTCTGCTGCGTTACAGGTCTGACCGCCGCCTTGGTCATTTGCTCCGCAGCTGCTGGGGACTGATGGCAATGGTTTTATCGAAGGAATCATTTGAGAGGCAGTGGCCGCATACTGCAACAGGGAAGCGAATTCCTGTTCTGGTGAAGGAGTGTCTTTGTTCAAGCTTAGTGGGCCTTCCTAATTTTGTTGTGCCTGGATTAGTATAGCCTCACTCACTCTCGCCATCTTTTGCCGGTGTCAGGCGTCACTCCAAGCCTGCATATGCAGTGCAATGGAGGAGACGAATTTCAAACTCACCATCGGCAAATTAAAAAAAAACATATTGAAGGATTCGAACTTCCCACTATGGCAAGCCAGCATTCCACATAGCTAAACTCAGATAATTCCGTCGGTGGCGATGCTATCTTATGGCCTAGAAGTACAGCCCAGAGAACCTTACGTGCCTAAAAACTTATTCTTTTTATCCGCTACAGGTGTGTTTTCCTGATCGCGATTGGTAACTCAATATAGAACGATTTCTAAACGGTTGTGGCCTCGTAGTTCCGGAATCACACGTGCGCAGACGGCAGTGAATTCGGCTAGGCAAATCCTACAGGCTTACCGACGACCTTTCACAGTTGCGAATACATGCTCGTGTTCTGAAAGAGTACAAACGGAAACCCGCGAGAACGAATGTAAGTGGAAATGTAGAAGAAATGACCGACTGCACGGAAACTACGACTTTTGTTTTACTTCAAGAAAATCTGTACGTGAACTTTGCAAGTGCTGTCGTTACGTTATTTTTTTTCTTATTGTTTGCGTGCTACTGCAAGCCTTCTCATCACTTTTTTTTTCTTCCTTTAGCGCTGCAATTTTTTTTGGAGGGAGGGGTGGGGGGCTCTTATTAGAAAGTCAGCGCCTGTCTCATGTATCGGGGAAGTCTTTCCGAACGAAACTGAGCTGGTACTAATTCGCCGCGAAAGGCTGAGACTTGGGATGTGTGGAGAATGGGCGGCTTTAAATGAGCAAATATCTGCCTTTGACATGCACGACAATTCCACGGCTGATAAAAAATAACTCAGCATTGTTTGTGGGATAACAACAATCATATGAGAAATAGACCGACCTGCCAAGTTGATTAAAGATGAGTATACATATTTGGCACCTTGTTCGTTGCCAACCACAGTGGAATAAACAACAACATCCTTGACCCAACCCTACAAACCCCAACAGAAATGCAGAAAGAAAGATGCTAATAACTACAGAATGAACAAAACTAATGGCTTGAACTGAAGCCAGCGAACGAATGCCACACTCAAACAGAGAGAAAGCTCTTCATTGGAATGCAAAGGAATTGGTCAGCATATATTCGCCTACATGCTGCTCGGCGGAGAATGCTACTAAAGGCTTATAAAGGCTTTAGCAGATGGTGGGCAGAAGAAGAGAGAAATAGAAAATAAAACGTGCAGGTCTTGGGATTTTATGGACACTAGAGTAAACCTCCTAGGCAACAAGGCAGATAATCACTTTCAAATTGTACGCGTAATCAAAAATAGAACCCATTTTTGGTAAGATTACGTGGGTGTGTCTTAGTTTGGTACAACATATAGACTGGTTCAGCATATAAAAACAAAAAGTAAGTGTCTTGGGCTGTTCTCATGGGTGAGGCAAGGGAAGTAGCATCCGCGTCAAAGTAAAGGGGCCTAAGTCGTGCTTTTACATGTTCATTTTATGTCGAAATGGCTTGCCTCCTTAAGCTGGGCACTGAAGCAGGATGTGCTCCAGAGAATCCACGGCTCCACAGTTGTAGAAGATAGACTTCTAGTAGGACATTGCGAAAAAGAAGGTTGCTTGTGTATGCAATGTTTAGTCGAAGGTGGCGATAGAGGGAACCAGAGGCCGTGGTAGGCATTGTGGTATCCTTTATAATAATGCCTTTATTTGTGTCACATGTGGGGTACACGACAGTGGAGGCCAGCAGTAAAAGCTGTCATAAATGACAGCTTGACAAATCCGCAGGCCCCCATGCACGTGACAGAGGTATAGCGGCATTGCTTACATCAGAAAAAGAAAGCACACAATACACAGTATAGTACAGTACATAATACACCCTGATAAATGAATTCCATTTTCCGGAAATTGAAACAAAAATGATCGTGATATAAGGCAGCAAGTAATGACATAACAAATACCTCGAAGCAATCAAAAAAGAAAAAAAATTCATACGAAGGTATAGCTTACTGAGGTAAAAAAACAATTCACTACAATTCAAATTACAATTCCAAAATACAAGTCATAAATACAATTCACTCATCAGGTGAAAATAACATCCACACTTATACAATAAAAGTGGGTAATGAAAACATGGTCACTTAGAATAAGAAGAAATGACTTAATTAAACCATAAGTAGGTTGAGAACAAGGATCAAAAGAGAGTAGCGTAATTGCAGATTGTCAGTGACAGTCAAAGACATGATCATTTATATAATATTTCCAGAGTTGTTTAAATGTACATACTCCAGCTCTATATTTTCTCTATTCAGTTTATTTAATAATCTCGGTAACTGATTTTCCAGTGTTTGAAGACCATATGTCGTGCGGTATGTTTTTGCATTCCAGTTTTCGTTGAAACGGATGACATGGCTAGGGGCCTCACTATGTAGCTTCGCTAACTGTTTTAAGAATGTGCCACCATTTTTTATTTCCTGTTTATTAAGCTTCATGATCATCAGCCTGGTTACGCCCACTGCAGGGCAAAGGCCTCTCCCATGCTTCTCCAACTACCCCTGTCATGTACTAATAGTGGCCATGTTGTCCCTGCAAACTTCTTAATGTCATCCGCCCACCTAACGTTCTGCCGCCCCCTGCTACGCTTCCCTTCCCTTGGAATCCAGTCCCTAACCCTTAATGACCATCGGTTATCTTCCCAACTCATTACATGTCCTACCCATGCCCATTTCTTTTTCTTGATTTCAACTAAGATGTCATTAACCAGCGTTTGTTCCCTCACCCAATCTGCACTTATCCCTTAACGTTACACCCATCATTCTTCTTTCCACAGCTTGTTGCGTTGTCCTCAATTTAAGTAGAACCTTTTTTTGTAAGCCGCCAGGCTTCTGCCCCGTACGTGAGTACTGGTAAGACACAGCTGTTATACACTTTTCTCTTAAGGGATAATGGCAACCTGCTGTTCATGATCTGAGAATGCCTGCCAAACGCACCCCAGCCCATTCTTATGCTTCTGATTATTTCAGTCTCATGATTCGAATCCGCCGTCACTACCTGCCCTAAGTAGATATATTCCCTTACCACTTCCAGTGTCTCGCTACCTATCGTAAACGGCAGTTCGTTTCCGAGACTTTTAAACATTACTTAAGTTTTCTGCAGATTAATTTTCAGACACAACCTTCTGCTTCGCCTCTCCAGGTCAGTGAGCATGCATTGCAATTGTTCTCCTGAGTTACTAAGCAAGGCAATATCATCAGCGAATCGCAAGTTGCTAATGTATTCTCCATCAACTTTTATCCCCAATTCTTCCCACTCCAGGTCTCTGAATACCTCCTGTAAACACGCTGTGAATAGCATTGGAGAGATCGTATCTCCCTGTCTGATGCCTTTCTTTATTGGGATTTTGTTGCTTTCTTTATGGAGGACTACGGTGGCTGTGGAGCCGCTATAGATATCTTTCAGTATTTTTACATATTGGCCTCGAGCTCCACCACTGGAAAAGCTGGCGCCACCGTCAGCGTGACGTGCTATTAGGGATCACGTGGACATAGCGACCGCGTCGGCTGCTTCGGGAGCGCCGAAGCAAGCTGAAAACGTGAGTTTAAATTCCCTCGTACGCTGCGGTCCTCATTTAGTGGCGAGATTTCCCGCTTCGAGTGTCTCCTTTACAACGCTTGAAAGTATTACAATAGGTAGTTGCTGCCTTTGAAGGCGCGCAACATGGTAGGCAACTGCTCGGTGCCGCAGTGCCGGACGTACGCAACGGAGCCCGGTGTCAGCCTTATTCACGCGTAGCCGCAGGACAAGAAGCTGCGTGAAGCTTGGCTCGCGAAACATAAAACCGGCAAACAATCATCGGCTACAACTCGGGTATGCAGGAAGCACAGACGCGAGGAAGATTTCTGCTACGGCGCCGGGTCTGCGATGTTCGGAAAACGCGCACTGAGACGCTCGCCCGAGTCCGCTTCCCGACTAATGTCATGACGGTTTGGTCTACGAACTTGTCGATGCTATAGATGCTGGCACGTTAACGGGAGTGGATAGGGAGCGGTAAGAAGCACATTAAAAAAAAAAAAAAGCATGGCATATGGTCATGTTTGTGCTATGAATTAATGCAATGGATTACAAGAAAGAAGCAGCGGGAAATCGCACGCTGAGAACACCGATAAACACACAGTGCGACGCAACTCGAGAAATAATATTGAAACGTCCAAGAAATTAGAAAAAAAAAGAAGATTGAATCGTCGCGAAGGCACATCACAGTCCCCGTAGGCGTTGAAGTCTCTACGACGAAATTATTTTTGAACAGCTCTGATAGCGCCCACGCAACAATGGTTGCTTGTATACTGTCAAATGCTCATATGCTGAGGTCTAAAGCTCATGGCATGGTTCGAAAACGCGCACGCAGCGAAAGCAAAACATTGTGCGTGGACAAGCATGCAGACGCGCAGTCGGTCGCTGCGAATCTGCGCGATCGCTGCATTGAGGCTTCATTCTATTACGCTCCATTTAGATATACAAACACTACAAGAACATATTTCACATAGTTTGCTCTCAGCGTTTCCTTACCTTTCACGCAAGAAGCCGGTTCGGGAGACTCCATCGCGGCGACCGCGCGCAGCGGCGTTCACTGTACGTATTCGGTAAAGAGATTGCGTCTGTAAACAATTCTGTGCTTTCACGTTGCCCAAGATTATTATTTAGACAGTAAAAAACTTCTCTCGTTTCGAAATTACTTACAAAAATGTCCGGGAGAGCTCGCGCGTGGTGTTTTCAGTGATCGCTGACAGCAAAACCTATGAGGAGCTCGCCGCGCGATCCCTCATACTACGCCAGCGAGGCGCTTCCGATAGATGGCGACTCCGTAACTCCTCGCCGCCAATAGCTGATCTACACCCCGATTCCGTAATGCCTCCGCGACTGCTGAGGTTTCGACTGAATCAAACGCTTTTTCCTAATCAATGAAAGCTTTACGGAATCCTGCCTGGTCCTTTGGTTGACAGAAGTCTAAGGTGTTCCTGATTCTATTTGCGATTACCTTAGTATATACTTTGTAGGCAACGTACAGTAAGCTGATCGGTCTTTAATTTTTCAAGTCGTTGGCGTCCCCTTTTTTATGGATTAGGATTATGTTAGCGTTCTTCCAAGATTCCGGTACACTCGAGGTCATGAGGCATTGCATATATGGGATGGCCAGTCTTCCTAGAACAACGTTCCCACCATCCTTCAACAAATCTGCTGTTACCTGATCCTCCCCAGCTGCCTTCCCCCTTTGCCTAGCTCCAAAGGCGTTCTTTACTTCTTCCGGCGTTACTTGTGGGATTTCAAATTCCTCTAGACTATTCTCTCTCACATTATCGTCGTACGTGCTACTGGTACTGTATAAATCTCTATAGGACTCCACGAGTACTTGAACTATCTCATCCATATTAGTACCGATATTGCCGGCTTTCTTAAAGCATACATCTGATTCTTGCCTATTCCTAGTTTCTTCTTCACTGCTTTTAGGCTTCCTCCGTTCCTGAGGGCATGTTCAATTCTATCCATATTATACTTCCTTATGTCAGCTGTCTTACGCTTGTTGATTAACTTCGAAAGTTCTGCCAGTTCTATTCTAGCTGTAGGGCTAGAGGCTTGCATACATTGGCGTTTCTTGATCAGATATTTCGTCTCCTGCGATAGCTTACTGGTATCCTGTCTAACAGAGTTACCACCGACTTCTATGGCACACTCCTTAATGATGCCCATAAGATTGTCGTTCATTGCTACAACACTAAGGTCCTCTTCCTGAGTTAAATCCGAATACCTGTTCTGTAGCTTGATCCGGAATTCCTCTACTTTCCCTCTTACCGCTAACTCATTGATTGGTTCTTATGTACCAGCTTCTTCCGTTTGCTCCTCAAGTCTAGGCTAACTCCAGTTCTTACCATCCTATGGTCATTGCAGCGCACCTTGCCGAGCACGTCCACATCTTGCATGATTCCAGGGTTAGCGCAGAGTACGAAGTCTATTTCATTTCTGGTCTCACCATTTGGGCTCCTCCTCGTCCGCTTTCGGCTAAGCCGCTTGTGGAAGAAGGTATTCATTATCCGCATATTATTCTGTTCTGCAAATTCTACTAATAACTCTCCCCTGCTCTTCCTAGAGCCTATGCCATATTCCCCCACTGACTTGTCTCCAGCCTGCTTCTCGCCTACTTTGGCATTGAAGTCGCCCATAAGTATAGTGTATTTTGTTTTGACTTTATACATCGCCGATTCCACGTCTTCATAAAGGTTTCGACTTCCTAGTCATCATGACTTGATGCAGGGGCGTAGACCTGTACTACCTTCAATATGCCTCTTATTAAGTTTCACAACAAGACCTACCACCCTCTCGTTAATGCTATAGAATTCCTGTAGGTTACCAGCCATATCCTTATTAATCAGGAATCCGACTCCTAGATCTCGTCTCTCCGCTGAGCCCCGGTAGCACAGTATGTGTCCGCTTTTTAGCACTGTATATGCTTCTTTTGTCCTCCTAACCTCACGGAGCCCTATCATATCCCATTTATTACCCTCTAATTCCTCCAATAACACTGCTGGACTCGCCTCTCTAGATAACGTTCCAACGTTAAACGTTGCCAGGTTCAGATCCCAATGGCGGCCTGTCCGGAGCCAGGGATTCTTAGCACCCTCTGCTGCGTCACAGATCTCACCGCGTCGTGGTCAGTTGCTTCACGGCTGCTGGGGACTGAGGGCCGGGGGTTTGATTGTTGTATTCATATAGAAGGTTGTGGCCAAGTTTTGCACCAGGGTGGCCAATCCTGCTTTGGTGAGAGAGTGCCTTACCGGTTCTGGTCACCGGGATCAGGCCGTACTCCAGGCCTGTTTATGCAATTTTTTCAACACACGGTTTTTTTTTTCCGGTGGAAAATTGCGCGGCACCGCGATTCGAACCACGGTCCTCTTGCACGCGAGGCAGATACTCTACCGCCACCGCAGGAGTTGTACGCCTCATTTAACCTACAGTGGTGCCTTCTTCGATCAGTCAAGGTGCACCAGTCAACGTGGATCTATATATAATCTGAGCATGGTTAAACCGCACAGATGGCACTCAACTGGAGAAACCTGGTATTTATGACCTGCACATATGTGGCCATACATAAGGAAAGAGATTTTTTTAGTGGGTCCCCGTATAGTGATAAATAAAAAGGAAAGAAATATTAAAAAGGGGCGGAAGAAAAAAGAAGAAAAATATAAAAAGTGAGAGAAGAGGGAATTTCAACACGTGACCCTTGGATGTTGCCCGGAGAGATGGCTCAATCGGTTGGTCCGTCAGGCCCCAGGTTACATTGAAGCGCCATAGCTCCTGTCCAGAGCCTCATACTTATCTGGAAAGAGACTGATGTTGTCCGCGGTGGTCGATTTTGGACGGCATACTTTCTTTGAAAAGATGGCCGCCCGTCGATGAGAGGGAACTCGACCGGCTCTAGAGTCTAGGAAAAGCTAAATCAGGTGCAAGGGCGGCACGCATAGCGTGGGAAGCTAGCCCGGGTAACTATCTCAAGGACTGCTCCTCACGAGAGCGAAATACCTTTGTGTAATTACAATAACCCTAATAAGACTGCTTTCGAAAAGTTAACGGCCCAGAGGGCTGTACTACGAGTGCTATGACTATAAATTATATATGTATAGGTATATGTGTGTGTGTATATATATATATATATATATATATATATATATATATATTTCATCTACGGGATCGAATATATATATTTCATCTACGGATCGAATATATATATACATATATATATATCTATATATATTTCATCTACGGGATCGAATGCGAGCGCTGTTGCTTTGTTTCTCCGTGTAGTAGTTAAGAGAACGAATTTAAGGGAGAAGAAAAAGAAAGGAAAGGAAAATTACGGGAGCATAATTGCAGCGCCACGGTCTTAAAGCGCACCCGCGGTAGAGAAACGGAAGGAGATATAAGCGCGCGTGGCCATGGTACGCACGCAAAAAACTGCCTTAATACATTTAGAGATTTGAGAAAAAGTTTCGTTAACAACCGATAACATGGCGATCAGCACTCGAATACGACGAGAGGAATTATTGAGACATGGAAAATTCCCATGAACTAAGTATGCTTTCCGAGAGAAATGCTTCTAAGTATTGAGCAATTTTAAAACGATGATGGAATATAGGATAATCTTCGCGCTTACCGGATAATCTTCGCGCTTACAAGACTACACCAGGCACCTTACTGAGGCATGGTACGCTCTGGGGCCAGAACAAAGCCCCCATCTCAGCCGGCGAAGCGCAGATAACGTGCGTTCCGATCGCCCAAGGTTGCGCGGACATAGTTTAGTTTGAATCGAGCGAACTCGAGCGGCTCTAGAGTCTGGGAAAAGGCAGCATGAAGGAAATAAAAAAAAGTGTTTGTGCAAACAAAATTACGTTTTCCCACGTCAAACCACCCCTTGTAGACGTATGCCACATGCACATGAGTTGAATATACATAGTCTAGTTGGCTTTTTGCATAGCGCCCTTTATTTTCTCGAAAATTTTTCCGTGTGCATAAGTGCAGGCTTGTGACCTTAATGTACTGCGGCCATTGGTTTTCCTGCGGCCAAGTTGCAATAAAGCGAAGGTCGCTTCAAACAGGGTTTCTCTCCTGCCAAAATATCTATAGCGGCGTTGAAGCAGGCGCGTCGAATTAGCAGTAAGCGTAGCTGGTTCTTCAAATACTCCCGTGCTTTCTCGAAGGAGCGTCCCCGGGATTGCAACGCCACGCCGGCTGTTTGGCGTTTCTACGTGTCTACGTACAATTGCACCCTTATGACATCCCATACGGTAGGCGACATCGTGTCGTTTTAACCATCCGAAAATCCACAGCTCTTGATAACCTCACACATGTCAGGGAATCAGGGTCGACGGCCGAGGGTCAGCGTTTCAGACTCGACAGCATAGAGAGAGAAAAAAAAAGATTGTGACAACCATTTACAATGGTTATCAATGTTAGCGAATAGCTCGAAGGAATTGACAAGCATACCAAAGAACGAGAGAAAGATAGAGCGAGAGAGAGAGCGAACGAAATGAAGCAACGAGCGAACGTTCCTTTTTTTTCGTGCCCGCCCACAGGCCATCGATCGTCAGAACCCATTGACCACCCAACGAGCACGGAAACGGCCGAACGAGCCGAATAAATATATTCGCCTTAAAACCGTACTTTGGGAGTCTTGGGTGAAATTCAATCGCAAGGACGTCTCTATTGCAATTAACAACTTTATAGGAACACAAAGCAACCACCGTCCTATATTGTAAAACGTTTATCTACTGATTGTTTTGTTTCATTCCGTGATTTGAATTATTTTATCTATATAATTAACATAACTTTCTTATCATTTCTTCGTTAAGTTATTTCACCAATTTTTTGTCTTTCCAAGCCTTAGTTCCGCTATAATCTTTTTAACAACAATATTTGGACCGCCTGATCCTTGGCCCATCCTCCGTGTACTGGATAACGCCCATTGTTGGACAACAATAATAAGAAGAACAATGAAATTACAACAATGTCGATGCCTGTTTATATAGTGTTTAATTGAAGAATTCTTTTTGTGCAGCCCATAGTATAAGCTGGGTAGCTATAGGCCTTTTTTTCAAGGGCGCCATGACATTGTGTAGGCGGTGGCGCCATCTATGAGCTGCCGCTTTTCGCCCCCGTGCTAGCTCTGGCGTGCGCACCGTGTTGTCTTGACGCTCCAAGCAGTTCTTTCAGTCGTATTTTAACATTGGCGTGGCACGAGTTTCTGCTGCATCTGCGCCGGACGGAGCACCCAGCGTGATGCGTGCACGCGTGTTTGAGCATGTAATCAAACCCAGGCACCAGTTAAGAGTGTGCCGGTATTGAAGCAATATTTGTGTAATTCCAAGCTCTGGTTTAGGAGCACTGAGCAGTAAAGAAACGTATACGATAATCGTAACAACGGGGGTACCGTGGTGCTACAACGTGGGTTTTGCTGCTTACTTTGACAACCGTTGACATGGTCATCTGTAGATTCATTGTGCCACTACTTCGTTCGTTGGTCGCTACTCTCGCCCATGAATAAAATTGCTTTGTGGAGTAATACCAGCATACTGTACACTCTCAGTCAAATACCGCTCATAACAGTGCCGTCTATCCAGGGGGAAAGTTCAATATAGCGACACTTTCCACGCGTCCCGAGTATAAGCGGCTCCCAGTATGCGGGAACCGTAGTCATGTGGCCGGCAAATATGCAGCCGGTTTAGCTACAGGAAAGTTTTAAGCGGTGCAATAGTTAAGAAACACGACCATTAGGAATCGGCCCGTCCTATCAATGGGCCATACTTATGTTGTAAAATATTTCAAAATAGCGACTTATGCAATGGGGGCCGCCGGGCAAATGGGAGATTTTTACGTGCTGCGAAATTTTATGATAACGACGCTTACTTTTCAGCCCAAATACATGCGGCCCTTAATATAGGCGCCTTTTTTAGGCGGTTTTTAAATTATGTCCGACAACCGTTTCCTTATTGTTATTTACAGAGTACATATGCACCCTGGTGAGTACACAAAGCTTCCTTCATATGAACCCTGTCGTACTTCATTGAACATGCGCACTACTCGATTTCAACCCAGGACCGTCACGTGGCCGACATGTGCTCTAACCACTACACATCAAAAGCGAATTCCTTATTTTTTCACATGGTATTTATTGCCGCGAATTAACGTCATATGTACATCACAATTTAGATTTTATTATTTGAGATGTTGGTTAAATAAGTAAGACTAATAATGTAGCTAAGGGGAATACCAAAAAGAAATACTACGACTATCTCCAACCGACGGCAAACAACATTACCTTAATGATAAACTATGACGTACAGCGCGAAAGAAGAGGACTGCGAGAGACGACATACACCGCGCTGACTTCCAACAATATTTTATTGCGTTGCCACATCGTGTGTATGTTTACAAGTGGGGGTATACGCAGAAAATGAAAGGCCGCCACAAGGGGTGTTCTAATAGTAAGTCTTAGTACTAAGAACACGGTCACTTGAAACAAAAAACGAACATTACGATTTCTATCTGTTGAGATACAAGACTTCACCAGGGGTCAGCGCGATTGAGGGTGCACTAACGCACACACTACCTAGTTTTCTGATGAAATCAGCTTCAATAATTCGCCGGGTGAGCTGTGAGCTGTGTCTCGCTAAAACTTCCTTATCTTCAAAGAGGGGCATGCAGCCGCAGTTCTGGCTCTGGATGCCCAAGTGGCCTTGAACAGTGTTATGGGCGTTGTTATAGTGCTCTCTTAAACGATCGTTTAAGCACCTGCCTGTCTGTCCAACATATTTACTGCCGCAAGACAAGGGAATATGGTAAACAACATTCGTTGCGCATGTCACAAAACGTTTTCTGTGCCCGACAGAGCAGCAACTCTGACGTGATTTAGGCGCGTTTCCACGCTTACAGAGCCTTGCCAGCTTTTACGGGGCTGAGCAAACGACTGTGATTCCTGCACGCTGCTAAATCTTTTTAGCCTACGGGAGGCATCATGCACATGCGGTAGCACTGCAAACCTGCGTCTTTCAACCGGCTGGTTCCCTGACTGAGCGGGCTCATGACGTTTTGTGCGTCTCAGAAGCTTTTCCGCTATGGCTGAAATTATGGCCAAAGGGTATCCAGCCCAAGGAAGGCGATCAGCCTGTGCAGCAAGACTATGCTGCATCTCTTGTGAGCAAGATTTATTGAGGCTATTAAGGAGGAATAACTTTCTAATACCTCGTTTAATGAGCTTTGAGTGTGCAGAGTTAAAGGGCAAGAGTGGCTTCTTACTTCAGGGTTCGAAGCACCAGCAGACATGTTAGCAAAGCACAGCTTGATAGCTAGAAAGCGCAATCAATCATCAATGGGAACCTCATGCGTAAGTTCTAGAGGTTTTGCTCTTTCTTAAAGATCTCCACGACTCCCGTAGCAGCAGGCTCGATAGCGTGATGAGTACAATCAATAAATACCAGCTAGTCATCCACAAACCTGCACACCTTGGCCACACGGGTGCTTCTAGGATACATTGAATATTGCGATCATGATGAGCTAGATAAACATCACTTAGTGCCGGCGCCAGGCATGACCCTATGTAAACACCATTCCTTTGTATGTAATTTCCTTCATTCCACGAGGTGAAAGTTGATTTCAAATAGAAGGTCAGCAATACAAGAAAGCCGCTAACAGAAACCCCTGCAGAATTCTGAACGCCAACTGATCCGAAGTCATCAATGCATTCTTCAACACACAGTAGGAACTTGTCATGCCGCGGAAGTGAATAGTACAGATCTTTAACGTCCATCGCAAACATCTTGAGTCCCTTTTCTTTCTCTCTTAATTAAAAAACTAATAACGTGACCCGAATCTTTAATAAGGAAAAGAACTTGAATGATTAGAAGATTTAAGTTATCTTGCAAAAACAAACCAACAGCTTTCTGCCAAGTCTCTCCTTCAGTTACGATAACTCGCAGAGGGCAGTCAATCTTATGCGTCTCAGCTGAAAAGAAAATATCTACGCTTAGGTTTGTAGTTTTTCTATCACTTTTGCTAGTTTTTCAAGGCTAATGGATTTGCATAGTTCTTTTGTTTTCAATTTCACGTTTGCAAGGGAAACACTGTCATCACGTTTAAAAACTGAATCAACGGCAAGGGTGGCCTTCGCATTGAAGTCACCCAACCACAGGACTGCGAACCCACCTTCTTTACCTTACATTACCTCACATTACCTTATTTCTCACCATCTACGTGCTATTTGCATATATTTACATCTTGGGGCACGATAGTTGGGACACCCTGCCTATTAACGGGTATCACCAACCGACGCAGAACGCGCGTAATAGCAGTGATTTCTACTTGGCTTTATGGCGCCGTAAAAACGCGTCGGGCTCCCGTACGCGAGGTGCTGGATGTGAATCTCCTTGTGCAAAGTTTTCTAGAGCTGCTGCTTTACTTTTTCTCAATTTTGACTTGTGTTGTCCTTGTTCGTTTGTCCCATGCTTTTCCACCTCGCCTGACACGGAGTGCTCCCGCCTCGTTGCGTAGCCAAGGGAGCGGGGTGTGGGGGCCTTAATTAGTTGCCACTTTAGAGGCCGCAGACCAACCAATAATCACGCGATCTTACATTGCTACTGTGCGCACCAGTGAGACGCCCTCCCACATCCACTGACTAGCAAGATCCTGTGCACATAACATGCGATGGAATAAAAAGGGGCCCCCTGAATACAGCAGTGAGAGAGCTTATGAAAATACTGTACAGGCAATCATGACGGGCCTCTTTAGCCCAGTCAGAGCACATTTTAAATGTTGCTCACACTTCTTCACCAGTCGCACGCTGCACCAGCAGCAGCGTAGTGCGCCCGTCATCTTGATCTGCATTCCATTTCTCAGGAGTTCAGGGAACACGCCGGCGTGCGCGAACGATGCTTCAAGGACGTGCGCAGTTGAAGCCCGTTGTCGTTGTTCTCACGCGTTAGCAGTCCCAGAATCCACAAGAATATACCGCAGACGCAGACAAGCGTTCCTTCGAACGCTGACCACGTTGAGGCCTACAAACCAGAGTCTATTCTTCCGCCGTGCTACAAACTAAGAAGAGCATAACGATAATGCGTTCACTCTCCATAGCTGGCACGAAGGGATTAAAGGAAGTTGACGGAAAACACCGAGGAAGAGGGTCCGTGCTTTCGGGGGACCGAACTGTAGGGATGGGCGGCAAGGAGGGCGGGGAGACTTACTCGGACTATCCGCGTACATTAACAACCGTCGTCGATGGTATCTGAACAATTTTTTTCGTTTCTCCTCGAGGAATAAACACTTAACTCACGGTAGCCCAGCTACTCAATTCTATACGTATCCTCCTTAGTAGGTACGTGCCTCAATGGGGATCGTCGTCATTGTCTGCGTGATCATCATCATAGTTATTATAAGCACCATTACTACATAGGCTACTGGACGTCAATGAAAAAGAAGACTCCATCCTCGACTATAACTTTAGGGCAGAAATTTCTTTGAAACGGCGATATTCGAAGTAACATTCACTCGATTACGCTGTCCGTTAACTTAAAAAAATGTATTATGGGGTTTTACTTTCCAAAACCATGATTTCATTACGAGGGACATCGTAGTGGGGGAGTCCAGAAATTTGGACCGCCTTAGGTCCCTTAACGTGCATCTAAATCTAAGTACACGGGTGTTTCCGGCGGGTGATCCCGCGACCTCGTGCTTAGCAGCCCAAGACCACAGCCACTAAGCAACAGCGACGGGTGCCGATTAACTTCCGTATACTCTGAGCAATAGAGGCCTCATCTAGCTCCCTCCCCGATATGCCCCTTCTTTAAGAAGGTCACCAATTGATAAATTTTTTATTCGGTCGCCGATTCACGAACGCAAAGGCACATGTTTTACACACAACATTTAGAAAACATGGAGTGAATTTATCAATTCCTGAAATTCTTTCCCTCCGAGCCTCCGATTTTGGTCAATGTCACAAGAATGCTTCATGAGCTTTGACTAGACTAGAGTCGTTTCAAATGCCTGTATTAGCAAAATTTTCATTTCTTTGTCGTTTTTGCTATTATTTGGATTATTTCCCAATTATTTCGTTTGTTTTCTTGGCATTACTAAGCGCCGTTTCCAGTTTCAACCCAGTTTTGCCGCATCCGCCATACTGGGTATGGGCCATAATCATAGGGCAAGCAAAGAAAAAAGGAACATCGCTATCTCGTTCTTCGACTTGGGACGATCCTGCACACCATCGGCTCCGCAGACAGCCGTTCCTGCGAAGGTCAGCCGTCGTCATCGGCCCCTGGCTCCGTTGCAGCACAAGACCGCACGAACACGCCAAGGAGACATTCTGCCCCCGTTCTTCCAGACTGGTCCCAACCCGCAACAGCGGCGATGGCCGCCTATGATGAGTCCTGGGATGCTGCCGTGGTGGGTCCAACGTTGAGCACCGTGGGGCAACACAGCCACCAGCTTTGGTCCTGCATTTCGCCACTTCCAATCGCCTTCATGCTGTTCGTACATTAAAAAAAGGCGACCGGTAGCCGCCATGAACCCGAAAGAAAAGAACCAGCGCGTCAGCAGCTGCCTCGGCGAGGTTTGGCGTTCGCTCAACACCGCGTACAAGGAGGCGCATCAGCGCATGGTAACCAAAACCGCTGTCGTCTACCGAAGGAAGCACCCAGATCACATCTACAATTATCATGCGCAAGCAGCAGTAGCGACAGTTACGATGCACCAATCCCGGTGCACCGCCTCTGGCCCTTCTCCTACACCGCAGTGTCGTGCACGACAGCCGGCCACCGTTCCTGTGCACCTCCCGTGGCCGCGACTACGAGGGCGATGCCTACTCACGCCACCTGGACCAGCATTGGCGAACGGGCTTCTGCTTTCGTTGTTCGCGTGGCCGCTTCTTTATCGATGAAGAGGAGGTCAGGTGACACCTGGCTGTGCATGAGAGCGGCAACGGACACAATGGCCCGTGCTGCCTCAAGGTGTACAAGTCGCTCCTCGCTCTCAACTCACATTTTGCCAAGCACGAGAAGGCTGGCAAGACGAAGACACGGAAGACACCACCACGACGCGTCCCCCGGTGATGCCAGTTGAAACACAGGGTGTTGGTGTTCCGGTGCTAGCCTTCACTCTTGCAGCATTAGCATGTAACTCATTTAGTACGGAATACGTTTGCTGCGGAAACCTACGCCTGCTTCCCACGAAAGCAAGATCACAAACAGCTATTTTAATGTCGTGCTTCAAATGTTTCTTGAGAGCATTGGATAAATGTATGATTTTATGATTTAGATGACTTCACTTGAAAGCCCTGTTCCATGAACACAAGCATCCACTCCCAAATTCAGATGTATTGAACGTGCAGTAGGAATCAAGTAGTAGCAGTGAAGGCTCACGCACAAGAGCGTCCATGGGTGCGTGCGTGCGTGCGTGCATGTATTTTGCCAGCTACTCACACGTGGCAAACAGAATGAGCAAATACGCAATATTCGCAGAGGCCTTCCTTTGTACGACCCAATCCATCAGCTTTATATTGAAATATTTATCCTATTAAAGTAGTATACTTAGAGCAAAATGTTACACAATGCAAAAATTCTTAGCGTTGTTTTATTATAAAGCCGGGATGCTTCCTTCACTTGTTTCAACAAACATCCCCGTTGCCACGGGGATAGTTTATGCGCAGTGTTCTTTTAAATGAAAGAAAACGATTACCAGCGTAATTTTTGTAGCATTATCGTATTTAGCTTATCACTATTCATTTTATGGAATTGTGTCTGCAAATCATTTGTTAGCATTGTACTTATTCTCTCCTTGAATTTAATACATTTTCGCAGATTTCTTTTAGTTTAACTGCTTACTCGCACACTATTCTATATTTCTCGTATTTTCTTTTGTTTTAAACTGTAATTACGCTTCCTCCTAACAAAAAAGAGAAAAAGAAAGGAAACGCAAGGAGCATAAGTTTAACAGAAAAAAAGTCTGAATCGTTAACCTGTACGGGGGAAAAGGGAATTCGCATTTAAAGAAATAGGAAGATAGAAAGGCGAGTTCAGCAACGGGAATCGGCGCACAAAACAAAAGCTACACTAAACACTGTTACAGTATCTCTTGCAATCCCGTAGACGGCAAGAAGCGAACTAGTGCTCTGGTTGCCTTTAGCGCACCTGTTTGTTGTGATCACTGTGACAGTAGCTTTTGCCCCGACAGTGGCTGGCTTTAACTCCGAAGAACTGACGCAGCAGCAAAACTTCCCTCTATGGCACCCAATAGTACACTGGCCTTGCAGGAGTCAACACGTTCCACTAACCGCGTGGGCTACCAAGGCAAGGAGAAACCTTTTTGCAGTATGCGCTTTAGCAGGGCCGAAGTTTGGGCGTGCTAATAGTTCAATAGTAAACTTGGAGGCATAGAGCAAGAACGACACAATTGGTGCTATGTATCCCAGTTTACGAGTGCAGTATGCGGTTTGGTGTCGTGTTTAACAAGTGATTCTCATTTATGATTGAATGGGCCGACAGCCATGCCTGCGACCCTTGCGGCTGTGAAGAAAATATTTCGTAGTTTTTCGTCACCCACGCCGGTACACGGATGGGCAGTCGCTGTGTGTCCTGTTAGATAATGTTCAAATCTTGAATTTCTCTTAAGCTACCTCTATCGATATATTAAGATATTTTATTATTTCAGCGGGAAATAAAACCACAGCAGAGACGGCCGTTGTCGCTCTGGTATAGGATCACCTCATGAAACTACGGCGTCGCTTCTGGATCCAGATCCAGTGCCCAACACGATTTTTCGCTGCTCTTTCAACGTGTCAACCCCGGCGACATGCTGGCTTCCCGGGTCTTGAAGCCTACGCCCACCGCCTAATCATTGCAGGAGCGATGCGCAAAATGTAATAGAAGCGGTGCTTGGCTGAAAAGCGACTGTCTCGCTTTGACTGCACCAACAGCTTGTGCGATGCTGTCCTCGAACCTGGCGTCGACGAGGCCGAAGTCGTCGCATTCGACGCGTTGCCTTGCGCGGGGCCAATCGCACCTTAGCTTCCAACCACGACGGTTTGCAGTTTCGTGAGACCATCCACTGGGCCACTACAATTGTCACGGAGCTTTTCGTACTTCTCATGCAGTACGGGGTCGTTATGACAGTACTTGTGGATACTATAGGCTTCCATAAAATCGGCTATACAAAGCCGGAGAAGGAAGTGTTGTTGCCATACAGGAGATGCCCTATGACGCGTCTCTGGAGGAACCTGCGGACGCAGCAGCTCAACCGCGAAGCGCAATATTTTTTACAGTCCTGCTGCAGTTGATTTGCATTGTCGTGATTATTACCCAGAGAGCTCAGATTTTTCTCTAGTTCTATAAATATGTTGACGCACATGCTAGATCTTTCTATTTCCAATATTTTTTTACTCATCCTTTTTGCAATCTCTTTATTTAAGCATACCTTGATATGGTATGCCCCAGAAGTACGTTCATATGTACCTTTATCTAGGTCAATTGCCTAAAGGGGACCCTGGTAACGAGAAGGAAATTAGCAGAATACAAATATGTTAGAGCGCATGTGGGGGCATTGTGAATTTCTTTTTTACTTGTATTTTGCTATGTTGTATTGTGCATTTGATTGTTTTTCCCACCCTGCTAAAATCCCACAATATAGGATTGCAGTATCGATAAAAAATAAATAAATAAATAAATAAATTATGACTGGTAGCTTGCCACCGATATGGAAAAGAAATGTAATTACATTGCATTCTACTGGTGCTAACATATACGGATGGCACTTTGAGGTAAACAAAGAAGCTCAATAATATGTAAAGAACCGCGCAGAGCGATACGGAACGAAAAATTCGTCGTCTAACGTTAAGAGACGGGAAGAGAGCGGTGAGGATTAGAAAGCAGACGAGTGTAGCTGATACAATAAGAGAGAAAAAAATTGTGCCCGTCAACTGTGTGAAAAGGATGACAAGTGAAGTGTTTATCGGCCACTTAATGGCAAACTGCAGCCCCGGCCCGGGTCGGCCCTGTACCGCACAATCTTCGGGATCGGCCCACGTATGGGGAGTGCCTAAAGCCTTCTTCACCTGCGCCGCGGGTTACTCCGGCATTGCACTTTCTTCGGTATGGGCCCTCGCGCGGGGAGCGCTTAACGCCTGCTTCGCCTCCGCCGCATGTCTTCGCGGTATTGCAGTATCTGCGGGATCGGCCCACGTATGAGAAATTGTTGGTTTACGCGCGGACGCGCTCCACCAGATCCTAGCCATCGACAGCTTCACTGTAAAAACTTCGGCAGAGCCACTTCAGAATGCTTACGTGTGAAAAGGCGCGTAAGCATGCTCCGTGGGCGACCACGCTTCCCAGATGCCGCTGAGGTAGATGCTTCGGAATGCATCCCAGGAGACGCAGCACCGATGCAATCCCAAGTGCTAGGGACGTGCAGGATGCAGCGACGTGAAGTGTGCAATGGTGTGTCATTGCACACGTCATTGTACGTGTTTCACTACGCACAACTCATATTTTATGCTCTCATAATTTGGTGTCGAGAGTCCATCAGAATAGACACAGCGCCGATGAAATTGAGACGTGGAAGGCAGTGACGGAACAGGGATGTGATGTCCACTATAACGCTTGCACTAGGAACTTTTCTCAACCGTAACTATGGAGCCACCGTTGCATCGGGTGATTCTTTCTCAAGTCGATGCCCATATGGAGACGGCGAAGACACAGTGCATTTTTGGGCTGTTGATCCACGAAGAACACAGCACAGTCATGACATACCATATCTTGCATGTAACAAGTAGGTTACAGACTGTGGCACGCGAGAACATTGACAGCTGTCGCCCATGCCACGCTGTAGCCTCAGCCTTTCCTCTCGCCGGTTGTTAATTCCAGTATGGCTCCGGATCCCGATAAGAGTCGAGAGGCACGCGTGGATACGTTGTCGCAATGGTTGACCACCGAAGTCGAGAGAAGTTGTCTGGCCTTTCGTCCCATTCACCTTTCCAGGACTGGTAACTCTTCTCCCTATTTATTTGCGCCCTCGTCCATTTGCAGAACGTCTGACCTGCCGCCACGGCCTCACAGATACCATCTCTATTTGAACAGAATATGGCCATGTCATCGGCATACGCCAAACATTTTACATGTGCTGACTGTAAGCTGAAGCCAGTTATTTGTTCATTATTTTGGATAGCCTTACCCCAAAGACGGCTCAACTTATAGGCGGCGAACAGCAGGGGCGACATCGGACATCCCTGCCGTAAAGGGAAAGAGGCCTTGGGTTGGCACATTTATTTGTGCGACAGGTTGTGTCGCGCTTTATGTACCTTCTTGTTCAGAATGATGTGTTCCTTCGCACAGCCGTGCAAGTGCTTTTATGTCCTCACCTTACAGGATTTGTTGTATACTAGTGTGATGCAACGCATGGTGCCGTTAAAGGTTATCTATGAGAGGTCGTGCTTGCGTACAGAATCGTGCATGTGCGGTTTCCAATGCAGTATCTCTCCAATATTACTAGAAAAAAACTCTCTAAGGGCCTAATAGACAGTATGCTCTCTGCACCGATTTACCGTATATCAAAGCTCGAAGGCCCAGGAACTGTCCTCAAGAGGGTTCAAAGAATGCCAGCACACCCTTCGGTAAAATCTTTTTTCTTTAAATTGCACACTAATACATCGTCGATTAAAACATGGATGCATAACAAAGGTATTTTTGACCCGTGGGCCATTAACTGCTTCTTATGCAAGAAACCCCAAATGATAGAGCATATGTTTCTAGATTGCTGGTGTCCCATCTTTTTCTTGGATGAGCTACAAAGGAAGTTAAAGAAAGAGTTACCTTTACATCCACATGGAATAAGATTCTTACCGGTTGAAACAGAGGTTTTTTGTATAACGCTGTAATGCTGCTGGGCATCCACATATTGTGAAAACCTGTTACGGAGTTCAACAATGCTGACGCGAATTCGCCACCTACACGCGATTACTTTATTGACTTTATTCCTATTCTTTCGTTGTTTAGCACTTCAGCGAAGCAAATAAAATACACCTTGACCCAAAGTATACTTCGGAAGCCGAGGCGTCAATTGAAGTGAAATAAAGACGCTTCGTAGAACGGATGACCGGCATCCAAAGCAGTTGCCATACTGCGGGTTCTGTGCGACAGTGACGGGATGAGAAATCGACTCTACGAGTATATTGCTATGGCTCTAAATGTTGGAGTACTTGCGTTTATTTCGAAATATATTGGAATCGCTTTTGCGTTGAAAGGACATAACATAATTTTACTTATAGTAACACGCAATTGTGTATTCATTGAACGTTTCGGTTGATTAAGAACTTGCTATTCGAGCCATCTAATAGAAAACATAACGCAGAAAAAATCGAAGATCAGTATTTAAATAGGTGAATAGTTGTTATTCTGCAGAATGATGAGTGGATCACAGAAATGCAACGAATGTACTAGAAAGAGTCTGGAATTAGCTTGGTGAAGGTTCTGATCGTTTTTTTCACGATAAATGTATAAACTTTCACGATAAATGTATAAATTCAATTGTGTAAGATTTGTCGAACGATCGGACGATCGGCAATTGTGGTAGGAGTTGTCGGACGATCTCGCCGCTGCCACCATTTGTAAGGGTTGAAGGTCGTGGAGAGGAACTTGGGAGGAACTAGGCGTACAGGGTTTAGTTACAGTATTTAGAGTTTAAACAAGAGATGCATTGGGCAGTCTACGCGTGGCTCCCAAATGGAGCACGCAAGACGACCATACAGCACACAGCTTACGAGCACACAGCTCACCAGTACGTTGACGAGCACAGAGCACGACGACGAGCACATTCTAGCACCTTGACGAGCACGAGCACATCTAGCAGCCGACAACAGCCGCTTATAAGCTCTTCGTGTTCCCTAGATCCCTAGGTGAGACAAAACATTCGACGACATCGTAAACAACCCGCCTCTCGGCGGGATGGTTTACAGACACACGTACGCACAGTTTTCACTGCCGATTAGCAGCGTCAAACGTCAACGCAGTCGACCCACCGCTTGCCCATTATATTGAGTCTTCAATGGAGCGTTGGTTCCCACAGCTGACCAGGCACCGTGACCACCGGTTGTCCCTTGTCCGGCGCCTCCAAATTGCAGCGCTGCCTTTCTCCTGAAGTCGCCACGTGTGTCAGCAGACTAGGTCGACGATGGCGGGTACAGTAACAATAGTAGGTCCGCTGATCGCGTTTAGCCATAACGGCGCCGAGGGGGTGATGAAGCGGCACCTCGAGGTCCCCACGAAATAAGACACCGCAGCAATTGTGGTAGGCTTCCATGGTTCTCTTCGGGGAAGCTCGCAACGCTCGCAGCTACAGCTGGCTGAGAAAATGTTGCTACCTCGGCAGGCCTACAGCTCCTCCATGGCCCGGAAAATCTCGACTGGCCAGTGCTGACAACCGCTGGGCAGGAAGAGAATGGCTGGCGAGCAAGAAGATGGCTTTGCTCTCTGCAATCCCTGCGCACTGGGAATGCCTGCAACCATCTCACAACAACCGGTACAGAAGAGTCGATCCCGGCAACACAATACCGCTCAGCGTGCAAACGCCCGGAATCAGCTGTTAACCTACCAGGCTTCCTATCAGAATTTCAATGCAAGCCACTCAACTGGGAACCCCAAATTTTGCCCCCCAAATTTTGTGCCGCCAAAGCGAGCATTCCCGCTGAGTTCGTCCAAACCTGACCGTCGCGCTGCACGCAGAATTAAACTGAGGGCTCTCAACCACCAATATCCGAGCATAACTTAAGCAGCCTAGCTTCACGACCAGTCTGTTCTTACCCTATCACAGTGGCGTACTTGTTGCACGTACGGTTGACACTGAACCGCCTCGCCAACTCCACAGGTACGTAATCATAATCGCGCTAGCTTTGTGGTCCCTATTCATGATTATTCAAAAGAATAGCGCAAAGTAGCAGGGACAACGACAGAGAATACGACAGGACGAGCGCTAAGAGAAAATGCTCGTCCTGTCGTATTCTCTGTCGTTGTCCCTGCTACTAATCAATATGCAATCAATGCAATAATCATGACACACCAACTAGCCCAGCTTTCTGCTTTGATTGCTTTGGTCCCTATTCAGAACATGTACTTGCGTCGTACGTAAGCATTTCATCACGCTCACTCACATTTGTTCCTTTAGTCCACACAGGATACGTAACTTAAATGAACAACTACCCTTGCGTATCGTACGCACTCCGCCGAGCCCTTAAAAAAATGGGTCTGCTAATAACTCGTTCCTCGCACGCTTACTAGAGAAGTCAGAACACGGCCGCCCTAAACACACAATCTGCTTCCTTCCGTACACACAGGACATGAGCTAATGGAACTAAGAACGCTTTTCAGTGCAAATTACGCACTTACTGAAAACCTACGCGCTTAAGCTTAGAAAATAAAAAAATCAAATAAAAAAAAGAAGGTTGACTAATACACATGCGTGTTACCATAGGCCGCTAAACGATAACCTTGACTTCAGGTTACTCACACACACACAAAAAGAAAGCCTTTCTACTCATTAATTATCTCCTCGCGAGAATAAATGTTTGCATAAAACACCTCTTTCAAACCTCGGAGCTTCTCAAATGAAAACATAAAGCTCATACCTTACTTATTCAAAAACATTTTTAGTCTCAAATCGCGAAAGTTATCCAATGCTCAAAAATAAAACAAAACAACACTTTTTACTTCTACGGAAGCTTTCTTCGCCTCCCATTTCAAACGCTTACGACTGACTCACACTTTTGAGCCGTACCCGAGGTGGTCGCGGTTCGAAAGCTATTCTGCCTACCCCAGAACAACAAAAGGGCCGACACACTAGCAGCTGCTTCCACACGTTACAGTTTCTGGCCAATTTGCGTCCTGCGGCCACGCTCTCATTATTAACTCGACTGACCGCGTCGTGACTCCTCATCACCTCCTGTCGTCTTGCCACCCTGCGCTCCTTCGCACTACATGCTGGACCCCGAAAAGAACGACGGAACGACGAGGAACGCAACTGCCACGCGCCCTTTGTACGTGTCCGGGCAGAACATGATTCTCGGTCTCTCTTTGACCGCTGGCGCGAACGTGTTTGATGCGCCAACGTCGTCAACGACGACGGCACCTTTCTTCTCCTCGAGCCGTGGATTTTCGCGCCTCCCGCTCTTTTTGGCTGCGCTACCTTATCTACGGCTTCGGCACCTTTCGTCTCCTCGCGCCGTGGATTTTCGCGCCTCCCGCTCTTTTTGGCTGCGCTACCTTATCTACGGCTTCGGCACCTTTCTTCTCCTCGCGCCGTGGATTTTCGCGCCTCCCGCTCTTTTTGGCTGCGCTACCTTATCTACGGCTTCCCGATGTTTACCACGCTTCTTTCTGCGGCGCTTTCTTTTTCAACTCGCTTTCATGTCGCCTTCTGGAGCCTCGTGCTGGCCGGTACACATCTCGTCGGCCCGGATCGGTCTCTTACCCGCACAGTCCGAATGATCCTTAACTAAATCATCCCTCTCTTGGCTACCTAGACTGGCGGAGAGCTGCACCGATCCCTGAAAAATGCAGTTGTTTTCTCTTGAGCTACGCAGCTCGCAATCCTGAGAGCTGCCCTCAACTGCATCGTCCAGCTGGCACTCCACTTCGGCCCGCAGATCTGACTCGAGATGGGTGCTCGAATCTGTCGGGTCAGCAGTTATCTCTACTTCGTTAACAACCTTGTTTACATTACCTGCGACGCACACGCGCGGTGACTGTGCCAATTCATTCACAGCTAGCCTAGCTGTCTCTACAGTGCTCTGTTGGCACAGCCCCTCGTCGCTCTCATTACTGCCTTTAACGGCCTCTGCTGCCACTAAGGCATCATTAGCTTCTCGCTTTTTCCGTTCACCTACGAATGTGCCGCTACTCTCGCAGGTACTACTACTTCTCTCGGCTTTCGAGCAAAATCTGCTATCTGCTTTTTCCCACTTTCGCTGCTTCCAACCTACAGATTTCTCAAGCCGCTGTTCTCTTCGTGCGTTTAACTGCTCCAAATCCCCTATCTCTTTCTTCACTGCCGCCATTTCTTTTTCAAGCTCTTTCCGTTTTTGCTCACGCTCTTGGCGTTCTTGCCTTATTGATTCCCGTTCCTGTCTTTTACTTATTATTCGTTTGCCCATTTGTTCTATGAATTTCGAATCATTGCCACTTTGCAGAATGGCTTTACGAATCTCTGATTCTGTCAAGTCCTCCTTGACGTCTACCTCGACCTCTTCACACAACCACAACAGGTCAGCTCTCGTCAAACACAATAGGACCATGGTCGCTACTTTAAGCTTTGGCTCGGCTGTCGCACAGTACTTGCTGCGATACCCACGCAAATCAGAATGCAAGTAAAAGATCCCCAGCGATTCAAATCAACGAACACAGCGAAATTGAAGCCTGCTAAATCTTACAGCCAAAATCAAACGCTTACCCACTGAAGCAGCACCATATCACCAGTCCTTCTCCGCCATACCCAGGCAGTTGCAAGAGGTGGTCAATCCCAGGTCGCAACTTGATCAGGATACCGGTCGGTCACTATGTGCCAAAGTCCGTGAGCTGCCGTTGCTATCTCCCGAGTCGTAAGCCGATCTACGAGCCGTAGGCCGAGCTCACCGCTGCCATCCAGATGTAAGATTTGCAGTCGGGCTTGTAGGATGATCGGAGGAACTTGGGACGGCAGGACTAGGTGAGCAGGATTTATTTACAGTAATTACATTTTAAGCTTGGGATACATTTACACAGTCTAGGGTGACTCCCAAATGGGGCCCGCAAGACGAAGCATACAGCAAACGAGCACACAGCTCACGAGTACATTGACGAGCACAGAGCATGACGACGAGCACATTCTAGCATCTT
The DNA here is from genome assembly GCF_023375885.2 of Dermacentor andersoni. Taxonomy (NCBI): domain Eukaryota; kingdom Metazoa; phylum Arthropoda; class Arachnida; order Ixodida; family Ixodidae; genus Dermacentor; species Dermacentor andersoni. The sequence continues at coordinate 378,485,694 of NC_092814.1, read as the reverse complement.
GACGAGCACGAGCACATCTAGCAGCCGACAACAGCCGCTTATAAGCACTTCGTGTTCCCTAGATCCCTAGGTGAGGCAAAACGTTCGGCGCCATCGTAAACAAGCCGCCTCTCGGCGGGACGGTGTACACACACACGTACGCACAGTTTTCACTGCCGATTAACAGCGTCAAACGTCAACGCAGTCGACCCGCCGCTTGCCTATTATCTTGAGTCTTGAAAGGCGGGTTGGTTCCCCGAGCTGACCAGGCAGCGTGGCCACCGGTTGTCCCTTGTCCGGCGCCTCTAAATTCCAGAGCTGCCTTTATCCTGAAGTCGCCACGTGTGTCAGCAGACAAGGTCGACGATGGCGGGTACAGTAACAATAGTTGGTCCGCTGATCGCGTTTAGATGTAACGGCGCCGAGGGGGTGATGAAGCGGCACTTCGAGGTCCCCACGAAATGAGTCACCGCAGCAATTGTGGTAGGCTTCCATGGTTCTCTTCGGGGAACCTCGCAACGCTCGCAGCTGCAGCTGGCTTAGAAAACGTTGCCACCTCGGCAGGCCATTCCTAGCAATACGTAGATAATGAGCAAAAACGAGATCGCTATGATATTTCAAAGCATAACAAAACACAATCGCGTCATACCAATCACATAAAATAAGCAGAAAATAGTCGGCCTTGGAAAGCCTTGGGAGCTATGCAAAGGGGGAAGGCAGCTGGGGAAGATCAGGTAACAGCAGATTTGTTGAAGGATGGCGGGCAGATTGTGCTAGAAAAACTGGCCACCCTGTATACACAATGCCTCATGACATCGAGCGTACCCGAATCTTGGAAGAACGCTAACATAATCCTAATCCATAAGAAAGGGGACGCCAAAGAACTGAAAAATTATAGACCGATAAGCTTACTGTCAGTTGCCTACAACGTATTTACTAAGGTAATTGCAAATAGAATCAGGAACACCTTAGACTTCCGACAACCAAAGGACCAGGCAGGATTCCGTAAAGGCTATTCAACAATATATCATATTCACACTATCAATCAGGTGATAGAGAAATGTGCGGAATATAACCAACCATTATATATAGCCTTCATTGATTACGAGAAAGCGTTTGATTCAGTCGAAACCTCAGCAGTCATGGAGGCATTGCGGAATTAGGGTGTAGACGAGCTGTATGTAAAAATACTGAAAGATATCTATAGCGGCTCCACAGCCACTGTAGTCCTCCATAAAGAAAGCAACAAAATCCCAATAAAGAAAGGCCTCAGGCAGGGAGATACGATCTCTCCAATGCTATTCACAGCGTGTTTACAGGAGGTATTCAGAGACCTGGATTGGGAAGAATTGGGGATAAGAGTAAATGGAGAATACCTTAGTAACTTGCGCTTCGCTGATGATATTGCCTTGCTTAGTAACTCAGGGGACCAACTGCAATGCATGCTCACTGACCTGGAGAGGCAGAGCAGAAGGGTGGGACTAAAAATTAATCTGCAGAAAACTAAAGTAATGTTTAACAGTCTCGGAAGGGAACAGCAGTTTACGATAGGTAGCGAGGCACTGGAAGTGGTAAGGGAATACATCTACTTAAGACAGGTAGTGACTGCTGATCCGGATCATGAGAGTGAAATAATCAGAAGAATAAGAATGGGCTGGGGTGCGTTTGGCAGGCATTCGCAGGTCATGAACAGCAGGTTGCCATTATCCCTTAAGAGAAAAGTGTATAACAGCTGCGTCTTACCAGTACTCACGTACGGGGCAGAAACCTGGAGACTTACGAAAAGGGTTCTACTTAAATTGAGGACGACGCAACGAGCTATGGAAAGAAGAATGATAGGTGTAACGTTAAGGGATAAGAAAAGAGCAGATTGGGTGAGGGAACAAACGCGCGTTAATGACATCTTAGTTGAAATCAAGAAAACGAAATGGACCTGGGCAGGACATGTAATGAGGAGGGAAGATAACCGATGGTCATTAAGGGTTACGGACTGGATTCCGAGGGAAGGGAAGTGTAGCAGGGGGCGACAGAAAGTTAGGTGGGCAGATGTGATTAGGAACTTTGGAGGGTCAACATGGCCACAATTAGTACATGACCGGGGTAGTTGGAGAAGTATGGGAGAGGCCTTTGCCCTGCAGTGGGCGTAACCAGGCTGATGATGATGATGATGATGAGTCTAAAAAATATAATTATTCCTGCTTAGTAGCGATCTATGAAGAAATTCATGATTTACTCGGTCTTGAACAAAGAAAGCAAACATTGTTTCAGGGCACTAGGCAGGTTCGAGGAATTAATGACTGCCGCTAGGAGTCCGTTCCAGGTTTTGCTGCCTGTGAACTGTAGCATACGCTCTCCGTATATATTGCTACACGGTGCGAGATTAAAATGACACGCAGTTACATTTCTTGTACAACGCGAAGACGAGTAAAATATGGATGAGCTGAATGGGTGGTTCAATCTAGCAACCCTATAAACACACAATAAAATGCTCTGCAGACGTAAATAGTGAAATGGTAATATATGATCTTGGTGGAATACTGGGGCAGTGTGATTGTAACTCTCAGAATGAGACATAATTCTAATTGCGCGTTTATGGAGCTTAATAATCGGATTTAATATGGTTTTATCCGCCCATCCCCATGTGTCGATGCAATAGCTTAAGCGACGTTCAATAAAAGAAAAATACATAAGTCCTAAATATTGAGGTGTCAAAGTACTCGCGAACTAGAGTTCAGCCGTAGCAACCAAATGCTAATCTAGAGCAGACGCTGTTTATGTGATCTTCCCATTGCAGGTGCTTATCAAAAATTACCCCAATGTATTTATACGAACTTGGCTGATCCAATGGGAGGATATGTATATGTATGTTTGAAGGTGTAGTGCCTACTAATGTTGTGACGGAAAAACAATATATTTTGTTTTATTTCTGTTAATTGTTAATTTGTTAGCCAGGAACCCGTCAGATATTCTGTTTAACTGTAGATTTACCTTATGAATAAGTTCTGCAATATTATCCACAGTTACTATAGTACATGTGTCATCAGCGTACATCAATATTTCTGCAGAGTTTATAATTTGTTGCAGGTCATCTATATACGAAGAAAAAAGAAGCGGACCTAATACGGAGCCCTGAGGGACTCCAGTAACATTATTTTGTTTTGAAGAAGATATGTTATTGACTTTCACGACCTGAGATCGATCGTACATATAACTTGATAAAAAGTCAAATACTGCCTCGAAACCCACAATGTTTAAGTTTGTCCAATAAAATGCAGTAATCCACTGTGTTGAATGTTTTCTTTAAATCTAAAAAGACAACAGCTACTAGTTTATTTAGTTGTAAAGCCATATTTATCTTTTGCTTTATCGTGATGACTGCAGCAGCTGTTGAGAAACGAGGTCTGAAACCATGTCGCTGATGACAGAGCACACTTTCTTTAAAACTATATTGATTATGCCTAAAACATAGATTGCCGTATAATTTGAGGGGTCAGACGGATCATCTTCTTTATGGATTGGAATGACTTTGGCAGTTTTTAGAGAATGTGGATATATTGCTTGAGTAATAGAGTTAGGGAACATTCGACACAAAACTCGGCCTAAAATATCATTATTTTCCTTTAAGAACCTTACAGAAATGCCGTCGGGTCCTGACACTTTATTGCTAGGTCTATTTAATATGTTTGAAACGACGTCACTGAGCTCTATCTCTCCTAGAATAAACGAATTTACTACTGGATTAGGAGCGGGAGGAGCTCCAACATATAGCCGTGATAGTGGAGCGGCTGGTGCTGGACCTACAGTAGTAAGATACGTGTTGAAGCCTTCAACAGTGTCTGCATCGAGAGTGGGAGGCTAAACGCACTTGTTTGTCTTTTTACCAGTAACCTCATTTACTATTCGCCACAGTTGTTTGGAATCGCCTGCAGCTGGACTGATACGCTGCGAATTAAAATATCTATATCGGACCCCCATCATGGACACCGATTTGTTGGGAAATGTCCTGTACTGGCCTAAGTAGTAAGCATTACTCCTATTATGCCTCCATTTGTTATACCAGTATTCTTCTGTTTTAAGTATTTCCAAAATTTGTGTCGTCATCCCTGCACAGATAGGCTGATTATAAGAAATTCGAGTATATGTACACTCTAAAAACTAGGAAGGGTATCGCAGGAGTGAAGCTGCCGGTTCACTCTTCAAAGCGTCGTTTTACTCTCGCAAAATGTCGAGGAGAGTGAAATGCATTGTTCACTCTGTCACCAAGGAGAGAGTGAAATGTGCTTTTCACTCTCCCCTTCAGAGAGAGAGAGTGAAAAGACTCTTGCGACAATAGAAAAGAGAGACTCTTGCGGCAATAGAAAACAAAACGTAGCGTAATCTTCTGCTTCAACTGTAGGTGGCTGGCCCCTAACATGGCAATGTATCATTCATGCACGCTGAGCAAAGAACACATCGTTTTGCTTCTAAGAGAACAGGCCGCCGCAGTTCAAAGGAACGCGTAGCGAGCGCTCTACTTTTTCACTCGGAGTTGCTCCGCCGCGAGCGCGCGCGCTCAAGATCGCGGAACAACACAGCACCGAAAGGTGATCCCTCCGTCGAGCAGCACAGCAGCAGCAAAGGCCAGCCAAGGGAGATCGTATGTCAGCCATCTCGCGTCGCCACGAAAACACGACAGTCATTCGTCATGCCTTGGATATAACAGCAAATCCTCCACGGTAAGTGAATTCTAACTTAGGTCACATTGTCCGTATATGTCATGCTATCGCCAGGAAGTCGTCGCTGCGCTTAGCCGACGCGATTGACAAAGGCCTAGGCATACGCGCTGTGTCTCTCGATGTCAATCGAAAAAGCCAGTCGTCGCGATAACTGCATGTGATTTTATCACTTTGCCGTTGTCCGTAAGAGCTTTAAAGATCGCAAACGCTGCCTGAACTATGGTATGTTCAATAAGACGCCAGGCGAGAGGACGCTTAAAATGGTTCGCTCACCAGCCTGTGATTCCGAGCCTATGCGGAGCGTGATTAGCGTGCGTTTTGTGTGTTTGAATTTATTCAGTTTGGCAGTATACTGTGTACGGAACGCTGTTGAACTAAGGAATCACATAACAGAAGGCGTCATTTTGCTGGCAGCATGCTTTTTTTTATAAATAAACCGCGCGCTTGACGGTGTCTCGCGCAGGGGGAATCTGCGACCACTGAAGTTACGTGCAGCACCAGTGCTAGTTAGAAACTTTGCCGCAGGCATTCAGCTGCATGCTGCAAGAGGTCAGTTGGGCGCATTATCTTGAACTTACTGAAAACGCATGAGGAATCCATGTTTTATGCTGAAAAAAGTATAAACCCCATATAAGCGATCTTGCGCGCGGCAGCTACAAGCGACGCGACGGAGATGGCTGTCGCGTTCGCTCGTCGCCTACAAGTCGTACTCTGTGCGAGCGACGATTTTGAGCGACGCCTCCCCGGTGTTGCCGGCATGAGGGCTGCAGTCACGCGTGACGCGTGCTTTAGTAATTTACGTTGATGTATTTTACTATAAAAAGTAGCACAAAATATTTCCGGAGGTCTTGCAGTACGTTCTTATCCTTGCACGTATAAAAATTGAATCATTTGCTCGTTCCGCGCGACAATCGGTAGTATTTGAGCGATGTATGTACATCCAGTTCCGGCTTCGCGCTATTGGCTAGTCGCTCATAGCACTTCTGGGCGACGAGCGACGATTTCTAGATTTCCAGAACCGAGCCATCTGTTCAAGCGACGGCCCGTTTTGTCGCTCGAAGCCGTCGCTCGTCGCCGTCGCGCACTAAATCGCTCTCACAGTGTTTATCCCTAAGACTGAACTGTTTTTGCTCATGTTGAAATGGTGTGATTATAGGTCTGGTTTTGTCTCCTGTTGCGGTTTTCGCGCACGGTGCCAAACTGAAAGGATGCTTATGTCTACGAACTCGGTGAATTGTCGAGCAGCTAGTTACGCATCGGCATCGAATATAACGGCTGCTGTGTGGAATTACAATTGCAGGGGCGCTTTGCATGCGCTTATTGTTTTGGACATGCCTGTGCATTTGCTAATATGAGTTGGCGTGTCAGAGTTATGTCATATGAACAGCTAAATCAGCCTTCCTCTGGGGGTTACAAGCGTAATGTGTGCATTTTGCTATAGCATGGCAGATCAAGATGTGTTTATCGCTTGAATATTTTTAGTAGAGAAATAAAATATCAAAATAAAATGTTGCTTTAATTCCGTGTTACCACTCTGTCGTACGCAGAACAATAGGTTGGTGTAATAAACTAATAACTGCGGTTTAACTGCAACTTTTACATGCCTACAAGAATCTAAAATGCTAGATTTCAAACTGCAGCAGTAGTCGGGTCTGTCAAAAATGAACTCCACTGCGCACCTCATGCATGAAAATAAGTTCATGCCTTTTAGTAAGCTTAGATGCAGGCCGCAGTGAACTTGTTAGTATTGAAATGTGGGTAAGCTTGCCATAACAAGCCTTGTTGCCCTTTTTTATAGGCACATCCATATATCCATTGAGCTGAAGGACAATATTTTCATCCCTACTGAGCATCATGTTTGCAGCTATAATCCTCAAATTATGGCTTCAGCAGTGGCACAACCAGGGATGGTGCGGGGGGGGGGGGGGGGGCACACTGTGCACGTGCTTAGGATGTGTCACAAGTGGTGTTTGCGATACACCAGACTCATGACAGAACTATGACGTCTGAAAATGACCAATATTCTATTCATTAGCAGGAGTATTCTAACATTCATGAAAAACAAGGATGAACTGTGGTTTATTTGTTTTTTTGCTTAAATCTAAAAATTGAAGTTAGTTTAGCAGTTGACTGTTGCAGTCATTTGGATGTTTTGCATGCATTTCACTAGGAAGACTAAGAGCTAAGACTTTTTTATTGCCATGGCCTTGACTGTCTTGATGTTGTTTTGCACCATGCCCTTGTGTTGACTTTTGCATACGATATTTTTCAGGCACCCGCTTTATATAACGCAAGAAGGCAGCTGCAAGGACACGAGGATGTGAAAGAGCCAGTGCAGCGCGACTTCACGTAGTGCAGAGGAGCCAATGCCAAAAAATCAAAATACATTGGCATGTTATTTGGACAAGAAAACTAGTATGTGGGTATATTGGGTGTACCATTTGACCAAATGTCAACAAAATCAAGATACAGTATGTTACACGAAGATGAAAATTCTCACGTGCTCCAGGCAGTCATCTTAACATGGTATATTTATGTAATGTCTCTGATTGGAAAGTCAAATCAAGTATGCTCTCTGGAGACAAACACATAGCAGCAAGTGTCATTGAAAAGTTAAAAATGTGTTTTAAGAAAGCTGATTAGTTCTGAGAAGTGACTGCTTTTTGTCTTGCCTCTCAACAGATATATCCATGTGATAAAAAAATAGTGGTACAATGAAATTGCATATTTGCTTAGCGACATGATACATACTTGCAATGAGCACGGTGCCTGTGTTTACTATAAAAAGCAACAGCCCATGCTTGGTTAGGTTAGGCCCACTACAACATGCAGGCATGGGTGATTGGCGCTTTTTTTATTTCTGTGTCGTGAGGTTTATTGACGTGCGTATAGGTGCAGTGGCACGCAGTATGGCTAGTACAAAAAAGGGGGGGGGGGCAGATATATGTAGCTCACTGTACATGACACAGGGCAAAGGAAATCCGTGTTCAGCAACTATGTTAAATGCCATGTACGTAAATTTTACAACGCTACTCGTTCGAAGCGCGCACAGGTGCATATTGAAGAAAAGTTTCCAGGGTAGATAATTTAGTTCGTAATTTACACTAATTTTGCTTAACCACGAGACATAATAATTTGAATATACTGCACGGAAAAACCTAGAGCGAATTAAATTGTGTGTCAGCTTCGTGTGTATACATATAGTCTTTCCTATGCATTAGGTTTTTTGCGTAATGCATTAACAGTTGACAGCCTATCTTATGATGTGTACTCTGTTTACATTACAGTTGTTTATTAGTTTACTCGTTTGTTTTGCGACTGATGAAATGCCGGCATATATATATTTTCAACATTTGACATAACCCTGTATGTTTTGCAGGGACAACCCAGGACGTGCATTTCTCAGCACCCAGTCAACTGCTAAAAGTGACTCAAACACAGGCCACCAGTAAGTGGACATCAGTTGCAATTTCACATTATGCAGTTGGTGGCTGCCTTGTACGGAGGCTTTTTTTTTTAATGAGATGGTGATGTCGTTCCAACGTACACTTTGACCACAAAGGTGCGATCATGTCTCACAGAGGCATATATAGTTGCTATTCTCTGCCAGGGACGTGTTCTCGTGTTCGTGAAGCATTTGTGTTTGGCAGTATTGTCGCCCAATGAGTCGGATATAAACACTAACTCGCCACTGCCGGCAAGTAGTTGCGAGAAACGCATTATGACGCTGTGAAGTTATTTCATTAATTCGAAGGAAAGTTTTGCAGCAGGAAAAAAGGTTGCTATTCCAGGTAAACATGTCTTTTTCTCACAGGTTATTTAGCCAAATTGTGGGTGCATGAAATTCGTGACTTATGAATAGATTTTAATTTATTCTTTAGTGATGCTTCTAAAAGAGACTAGAAATAGTATGTGACTACCTCTGCAATCAGCAGACCATACATTTACAGTCATAAGTGGCAGTTCCATGCAGTCTCGCACTTTATATAACCTTTCCTTTCAGCAACATTGGAACTGGTGGCTGCGTTTTCAGAAGGAGAAGTGCACTTGGCACTGTATATGTATGTGTGAATTCGGTTTTCTTTGTATGTGTCGGCTCACTGACAAACAGTGCAAAAATCTGTTGTACCATGAGCCTGATGACGCCTTCTGCTGCTAGAAATGCGGCACTTCGTATCTTATAGTACTGCATGACATTTAAATCAAAGTTACCACATAAAATGATCAAGAAAACTAACCGCTGTTATAGCTGTTTTCCTCAAAGAACGCTTGTCCTTTATGGGCTGTGTTAATCTGAGCTCTCCACCGATGTTTCAGTAGTATTATCCCTTAGTGAGTGAGAGATTGGGGGCAAATAATCGTGTTAGTGTTTAAGTGGTGTCCTAATTATGTGCATTTGTTCCAACAAAGTTGTCTAGATTACTTTATTGTGTAGTGTAAAGCTTATGAAACCATCAGCAACTAGTGAGTTGCTAACACGCATATGGATTTGTCACTATACAGGTGGAACTCGGCTGTACCACTGCAGTGCTGCGGAAATTGCCTTCACCAGCGGCTTTGCAACAGCTGTTTTGCAGCATGTCGGTATGTGTTAATTTATAATTATGTTGGGATGGGCTAGTATTATGGACCACTGCTACTCTGTATTGTGACAGATCCATATGATAAGGGATGTTATGGGCACAGCGAAAACCTTTGAATTTTTTACTATGGTACATAAACAGGCTCTCCTTTTCGTCACTGGAGCAGGAGAGAAGGGCATGCAGGCACTCCTGAATGTACATATATTTCAAAACATGAGAGAGACATATACACACACACACACACAATTAAACTAAAGGCAGGGACGTTCCATCTTTCATCTTGAATTGAATTGTGCAGCGCAAAAATACAACACAGACCACAGAGAAGCACACATGTTAACATGTTTGATACACACGTTAGTTCAACAGATTTGATACTTCAAGTGTGCTATTTTACACAAGGGGGAAGGGAAAGGGGAGAAAATCTGAAAAAAAAGTGGAGTGGAAAAAAAGGAATCGTGCCAAAAAGCATGAGAAGCATCGCGCAGCCAGGATCACCAGCAGGACATCTAAAAAGCACTCTGATAAAATTACATACAGGACAACCTTACGTATAGTTTGTTTCAATCAACTCAGATCACATGCAGCCATTACTGCAATCAAGTTGTTTCCTTATGTCATATGAGGGAATGATGTGGGCCCAAAAAACTGTTTAGAGCTGAAGGATTATGTTCCATTCTAGCCTCATTGCCTGCTTTTTTATCATATTGTTATCAGCTGCTTATGTTAGGGACAAAAAGTAAGAGTACGAACTGTTTCCCGATTCGCCATTCCACACAACATGTCTTTGTGACTATATGTACATGCAGATGATCCATAGTTGAAAAATATTCAGTACAGTAGAATCTCATTACAAGATGCACTTGGTTGTAAGAGACATCTGAAAATGGTTTGGTTGGTTTTCCTATGTTTGCCACGTTAACAATACTGTATACAAGAGACACCTTTGTTACTAAGGATGACTTTTTAAGTATTCACTACTTCGAAGGGACACAACCCAGACACATTCACTTTGTGCACCTTGTGTGCTCCGAAGGGCGTAAAGATCACGCAATCCTTACACAAGTCAATCGCGCATGTCTCTTTTAGCATGAACCAGAAAAGGAGGGAAACGAGGACAGTGCAGGGCAGAAAGTGTCGGCAGTTGAAGCTGACGAGCGTCTAAGAGCACCTCAAAGGTACTGCGAGCAACAAGGCTTGCAAAGTGAAGTGTTTAAATTCCAGAAGTTGGGAAGGAAGCTAACACAATCTACAGTCACTAAAAAGCTGTGAATGTCTTCTTTAAAGGGCCCCTAAACCACCGAGGTTGAAATTTAGTTGCGGTGTTGCAGTTTTACACAATAAGGCAATGAACAGGTATCCACGAGAATTTTTCGAAACGGTGCAGTAATAGTGGAGCTACGTGTGTTTGATTATCGAAAAGTAGTCCCCACTCATTTTACTCTTTCATCTGGTACACGCCATATGGACAGTATCGTCTTTTCCTTGCCTAGTAGACCTCCAAATGTTACGGGACAGGCCAACACCAACGAGCTCTGTTGCTGTTGCGCTGGCCCGTCGTCCTGCGAGGGGTGGCGCTAATACAACGGAACTGTATGGTGACTCGTGTTGAAGAGCCTCATAGGGAGACCCTTCTGTTGGCGTTTCTGTTCTTTGCCCCCATTGGCTGCCCACAATGGCATCGCGCGCAACACGACGAGGAAGAAGGAGTGTGTGTATTTGCTTGCAGGCCTTGCCGGCAGTCGTACACTTTCGTTCGACCAATCGACAGCACCGGAAACTGGTGACATCATCAGAGACAGCCTGGTGACGTCAGGACAAACTGGGGGGTGCAGGATAGGTCCAGAGAGGTGCACGGGGTCATTTTCTTCATATTGTGGTGCTCCGGCAGTGCTACGCACTCTGGCATTTGGCTTCGTCGATCGTGACGGCATTCTGATTTCGATACGCGTGTTTACTTGAAATGTTCAAAAAATGTCGAGAAGTGGTTTAGGGGCCCTTTAAGCCACCCTGAGCATTTATTCCTTCAGATATATCAAAACATACTTTAGTGATGATGCATAATAAAGTGATCTATTCTGGCTCCTCAGTGTCTCAAAATTTTTGGTTTCGAGAGACATGTTTCCCGTGCCTCTTGAATATCTTCTGATGAGGCTTTACTGTAATATACACAAACAATTGTGTAACTCCTCCTGCAAGTATTATTCATTAAGCCCGGTCACTTATGTGCAAAGCTTGTGATTAAGTCTTGATGTCCGTACTTTTTAGAGCTATGTTTATTAATTCATGCTGTTCTTATTGGTTCTTTGATGCAGGAGACAATGCCTACGGAATTATTGGCCCTGATCATGAGAGCCCTCAAGGGGCAAACAACATCTCTGTTGCAGAAGTGAGCCCGATACCACTTGGAAGTTACCATGACAGATGACACGGCAGCAATAGATACAGAGACTGCCATGTCTACTGCAGCTGCAACAGTGTACGAGGCAAGCAGCAGTGCGTCAGCATCAGCAGCACTGTCAGAAGGAACCACACCAGGCCTGGTAGAGCAACATGTGTGCTATCACTGACTTTTTTTGTAGTGGATACAACTCATTTGCTCAACATACAAAAGCTTTTCACCACGACTGTGAGCCAGTGTTATTGTGCAGCAAGTGCAAGACTAAGTTAGGTGTTATAACACAGTACAAGCATCACTTTAATATATGCAGATGCAAACATATTACAGTTGTTGCCTCCCCAGCCAGCCCACATAGTGACAACAATGTGGAACACATGGTGGGACACACCTCTCCCCCATTACAATATAGTAGAGACTGTCAGTGTTGTTGCTAGATTGACTGGTCTTTGTAGGCAACTAGAAGGACAACACAGGTGTCATAAGATTGTTGTTGATGTTGTTGAAGAGGTAAAAAAGAAGTTTGATGCAGCTGAAGTGCCAACTGATATTGAGCAAATCAAAAGCAACCACCTGAGAAAGCAACACTATCGAAATTTGGGTATCTATGTGCCGCCAACTCTGGTAAGAATGGCATAGGACAGAAGTGTGATGAAAATCACACAGACACTGCTGTTGCATCACTGGCCACAGTGAGCAGCGACTTGTAGGGCAAGAGAGTCAACTGAAACTAACATTATGATATGCTCCCATGTGACCACTTTTCAAGTTATTTTGCAAGATACAGCTCAACCTCCAGAAACGAGACTGCAACTTGTCTGTAAAAAAGGTTTCACAAAAAATTATTCATAACACTATTAACATAGCAGTATCTTTTTTTTTTTTTGTGTGTCGGTTCGAGGTTCCCGGCTGTCCATTAATGCAAAAATTGAGGAAAAAAAGAACATGTGTCGTACTTACACCTTTTTAACAAGTACGAGGGGGACAGAACTTTTCTAGTCATGCATCTTCATCATACTATCAAGTTTTTAAATGCCTTTTATAATTATTATTACCAGTTATATCTGAGGGCATTGTATGCATGTAGCAGGTGTAAAATCGGGTCAGTTGGATCAGATGCCTTATCTGCAAGCGAGCCCTATATTCAGGAAATTTGAATTAAAATAGTTACGTTAGAGACGCAGTCTTTCAGCACTTTATTGCCTGTGGTTTAAGCATTGCTCAATACTTTTGTGGGTGGCAATTTCAACCGGCCCAGCACTGCGCTTTGCCACAGTCACATTTGTCTTCCAAGCGGTGTTTACCATTTGTGTTGATCTGTTTGTGTATGCATAGAGCAAGTTTTAAATTTATATTTTTCTGCATTCTTGTGCTTGCACTTTGCTTGTATAAGGCAGTTACAAAATGTGCGTCACTATAACAAACTGTTCTGTTGAGCTTACACTTGCAAATAATCGTGTTCAGATGGCCGCACTTCTATGCGGGTGCACCGCTAGCTTTGTGTATGTTCTCATGTTTGTATAAAGTTTATATAAGCTAGTTAGAAAATGTATGTCACTAAGCATTGTGATATTCTCTAAAGAACTGCTTGGTTGGTTTTACACTTGTGAATTAGTATTGAGGCGGTGGTATTCCCATGTATGCCCACTGCTAGCTTTCTGTGTCCTCACGTGTTTGTATTAAGTTTCTACAAGGGAGTTACAGCATGTACGTCACTAAGCGCTGTGATATTTTTTAAAGAACTGCTTTGTTGGTTTTACACCTGTGAGTAATAGTACTCGGGTGGCACTAGTCATGTGTAGGTACACAGGGACCATTTGTATACATTATGCTCATGTAAAGCAGTTACAAAGTGTATGTCACTAATTACTGTGATATTTGTTGAATTGCTGTGATGGTTTTACACATGTGAATAATAGTGGTCAGGACACAGTACTTGCGGTGTATAGTTGAATTTATACACTGCCAAGACATGGGCTGTATACGTACCAAAAGAAATGTATGTCATTATATTGTTGTGATTATTACTGTTTGGATTTTATTAAACTGTAATAAAATTGTTTCTTGTATCTATTGAGGTATGGCAATTTGTCATGCAACCAAACTGAGGACCTGAACTTGTGCATACAAATAAACAGCTAATTAAAGAGTGTACTGCTCATATTCTGCTAAACCAGTTTAACAAATCTTGTACTACAATGCTGGAAAAATGACAGAGCTGACTCGGATGTACAGAAAATGTTCTGCACTGGCTGAAGGACTGCCCCACAATGGAGTTCGTAATGTTGCGTTTATTGGAGTAGAACAGAAAGTGCACTTCTATTAAAAATGCGACAGTCGGTGCAGAAACATAAGGCAGACGAGCGGATGTGGCACATTTTTTTCAGGGCCCTCCATGCCTACTACTGCATTTCTAGTCTTCCTGTGCTCTGCGTATAAGCCCCTGTTCAGCCAAGGTTTTTACTCCATGACAGTTGTTCTACTGGGTTTGTAACAATATTGAAGAAAAAAATTCAATGGTTTTCAAGGACTTTCGAGGCCCCGACACAGTAACTTCGAGGACCTCGTGCAATGTATGTAGTAGTTTGGACAGGCAATAACTTGTTCAAGAACACGGTTAACTTTAATGCAAACAAAAGAAAACAAAACAAATCGCATTTCAGTGATTTCAAACATTTGAAAGACTGCTAATTTGCCTTTCACCGCCCACCACTAAACGCACACAAGGAAGCATTTCAAGAAAGCGCTCAAATTTTTTCTGCAATAGCACAATTAACTACTTGGACCTGCAACATTTGCAGTTTTTGAATACTGTTTGGTTTGGTTTGACAGTGTACGTGATGTCATCTGTTGCCTCAGCTTTTTTCACCATCAAATAAGCAATAGTCATTTCTAATTTCTTTTTATTGTGTCTGTCGCTCTCAATTTACTCTTCACGGCTTCTCTTCGAATGCCTCAACTGTTGAGCTTCCTGCTTCTGCTCCTCCAAGCACATTTGTCGCCGGTTCCATGTGCATAAAACTGGTATCTGCAGCTCCTTTGTAATTTCAACTTTAAGGATGTCGCTTTCCTTCTATTACCTCCAGAGACAATTTTCTGTGACATGCGAAAGAGTGTCACAGACGGGAAAAAAAGCGCTTGGCAATGTCTGCTAAGTCTAGCCAAGTGTACAGGACTTTGCAGTACTTCTAAAAATTCAAGGGTTTTCAACGCCTTGAAAATGGCATTTTAGAAATAAAGGATTTTCAAGGATCGCTACAAACCCTGGATTCTAGCACCTAAATTTTACAAGCTTATTTTGGCATGGAGTTAGGAAATTCATGCTTTCTAGCTAACGCTGCACTATCTCTGTACAGTGAAGCCACGAGAACGCAACTATTTTGGAGTAAAGAAAAATACTGAAAGCTTTTAATACCACTCTTCTTTTTTTCTATGGAGCTTCGTATTGCCTAGTTAAGTTTACGAATGTGCCTGGTTTTGGCGGGCGTTTCTTCGACATTTTCTGGAAGAAGCAGATGTCTAGCCCCCGTATTCAGAAATGTATCTTAATACAAAGCTCATGCTTGACTTGATATAAACGACGCCTGGTGCGAACGTCCCCCAAGACGCTCACTGCCTTTCTTTTGGTGCGTTCACGACTTGTGTCGTTTAGATCAAGTCAAGCATGGGCTTCAATTTATGATGCATTTCTGCATATGGGGGTAAGCGTGCACAATTCCGGGCAACGCACTGTGCCATTGACACTGAGAGAAAACGGGGAAAACAGAGTTAACCACTTATGCTCCTAAACTTTCGCGTACCTGTGGTGTGCGTGAATCGTGGAAGAAGAAACAGCGCAAACACAAGGACGAAAAAAAGCATCAACCACACCAGCGCTTCGTGGTGTGGCATGTTTTTGCGTCGTCCTTGTGTTGCGCTGTTTCTTCTAAAATGCTCAACCAACTAGCCGGCAAGTCCATCCTGTGCATATATAAATTGAACACACGCATGAGTGTAGATGGTCTTCGAAGCTTTTAGAACGAGCACTGCCACAGGATACGAACAGTGCACGCGTAACAAGTGGACACATTAGTCATTTAAACATGCGTGCCAATGCATTTGACGCGGCTATCGGCATAAGCAGTCTCCAAATGCTGGAATGCATGCGCTTCAAAACGCTAACGATCCGCTGCTAATGCAGGACAACAGCTCACAGCGGACTGAACCAAACTCTAAACTAATGCACTTGAAAAGAGCGCCTACACAGCAGCGTGAGGCACGTCGAAATGCCTGGTACTGGCGTCGCAGTTGCTCACCAGTATACGCGTGAATTAAATTCACATACGTGGATGGTTGGCGCAATACTTTGTATCCGCGTATTTTGGAGAACACGGACTGGAGAAGCACTCGATCATGAGCTGAACGGCACATTTGTTATTTTCCTGCGGTGACGACAAGCCGTGAATAGTTCTCACGTTGTCGTCTACGTTGTCTTCCTTCGTTAGTCGTAGCAAGGAATGGAAATGATGCAAACGCACACGTATTCCAGTACACAGCACAGCACACTGCAGAGAAACCCCACCCACCACAGCCGATTCATCAAATACGTTTGGTATATATATAAGCTCTAAAAGAACACGAGTGGGCAAGCGGCGCTGTGGTGTAATGGTTATGATGTGTGTTTTGAATTGTACAAATGTGAGTGTACGCGGGTTCGAATCCACATGATGTATAGAGCATTGTGATTCTTGATAAGTATGTGATTCCCTTGGCAATTGTATTCTAATTAGATTCTGTGAGTCCTGATTGTGAAATTTGCGAAGATATTTGCAGATTAAGCGTTAATTCGCTTTTTTTTCTCCTCAGGGGCGTTCGTGACGCATACGCATAGGCCGCTTCAGAGCAGTCACGCCTCACGGTAGTCGGCAAATAGCCAGGAAAAAATGACTTTAAAATCCTGCATAACTTTGCTCACGCCTATTCTGAAGGCCGCTTGGAATCGGGCCTGTGTCTCTGAGGAGCCGCCTAGGGAACAGTATATCAGCGGCCCTAATTTGATCTGATTTCCTGCCTGCATGCGTGACCAGGACTTGGCTAAGAGGGTATTGGGAAGAGTACTAGCACTCTCTACTCTGATCTGAAGGAGTACAAGCACTCTGTTTGGGGGAGTAGAAGTACTCGGTCTGGCGGTGTACTATTAACCCTGTGGGGAGAGTATTAGCACTCTGCGGAAGAGTACTAGCACTCCCTGTGGGAAGAGTATTATCACTCTGCGGAAGAGTACTAGCAATCCCTTGCGGTGGAGTAACAAAACTCTGTCAGGAGGAGTTGACCTACTCTCTCTCAAAGAGGGTCGATCTACTCTCGAAAAGAGAGTGAAATATGGGACAAGCAGCTACTCCCTCAAAGAGAGTGCCCGGCACTCCCTTAGTTTTTAGAGTGTACTGCTACATTCATTTATCAAATGGCTAATTAAGTTCATTAAGTTGGAAAACTGCATCTGTAGATTATCATTGTACACTTCTTTTAAGGTCGGCCTCAAGGATTTTATCTCTAAACTTTCTATACTCCAATCTAGTTATAAGCTTCCCATCATCTTTGTTCTTTAGACTTTGACTGTTAAATGCCGTGAAGCTAGGCAAATCGTCTGAACGAGGTAGACTGTACACTGCACTATCAATTCCAGACTCAATGTTCGTCAATGCATGATATATTAGAGTAGCCGTAGTGCTTGCTACACGCCTCGGTTGACATATTAAATTTCGGAAATTGAGCAATTTAAGGAGGTAAGCATAATCCTTGTGTGTTGGATTAAGTACATCAATGTTCAAGTCACCAACGATTACAACCTGCGTAGCTTGGCAGTTTCGTAAGCAAGAGAAAATTGATTTCATTTTATCGAGAAAACTTCCAGGGCTCGAATTGGGAGGTTGATAGACCACGCCTACAATATAACCGCTTCCTATTTTCACAAACAGTACTTCAATATCGCAAGAAGAGAATGTGATCGCCGGCTGTATTGTAAAATCGAGATTATTTCTCACAAAAAGCGCGACACCGCCCCCTCGATTACGTGAAAAACTCGGGCGGGAAAGTTAATCTGTACCCTGGCATATCTACGATTTCATCGTTCGAATGCCAAGTTTCACTTGTTGCAATGACGTCATACAAGAAATTATGCACCGACAGGAATGAGGAACAGCGGCAGGAGAACACGGGATAATTCTTCCGTCTTCTGCTGCCGTTTGTTTTTCGTTTTATGTCTTACAAATCCCTTATGACCTCATCGCTAGCTATAAGAGGACTTTCAGTATCCTGTTTATTACTGGTTCTAATGGAGGTATCCTGATCTCTCTGGGTACTGTGCAGAACATTACAGAATTCTGCCGCTTCTTTTACTATATCTTCGAGATTGCTGATGATAATACCATGCTTATCCTTCAGTGCATACATCTTGGCTTGTCCTTTGCCAAGTTTCTTTCTCACTGACTTCAGGATGCGTTCATTTTTTACGGCTTCTTCAGTCTTTCTCACGCTATAGTTTCGAATATCATTTATTTTCGCTTATCTTATCTCTGCAGTTATAGTTATATCTTATCCTATATATCTTACTTCTGCAGTTGGGCACTTTCATTCTTTTTCGTTCTTTTATTAGGTCTTTGTTACTTGGGAGAGCTTGCCTACTGGTTGCCTTGGTGCCTTGCCTCCCACTTCAATTGCTGCCTCTGAAGCCAGCCTAGTTACGGTTTCATTCATTATCTCTATGTCATCTTCCTCTCTCTGTTCTAAGGCTGCATATTTGTTTGCAATTAATAGCCTGAATTTTTCTGCCTTCACCTTTACTGCTTCTAGGTCGACCTGTTTCTTCTTGACCAATTTTACTCTTTCTGTCTTCCAATTGAGGTGAATCCTAGCCCTCCCTAACCTATCATCCCTGCACTTTACCCTACCTATCGCTTCTACATCTTGCACTATGCTTGTATCAGCAGAAAATATGAAGTAGATTTCATTTCTTGTTTCACCATTAGGGCTTTTCCAGGTCCACTTTCTGTTGCTACGCTTCCTGAAAAAGGCGTTCATTATCCGAAGTTCATTCCTTTCTGCGAATTGTACCAGTAGCTCTCCTCTAGCGGGCCTAGAATATACGCCCTAGTTGCCAATTGATTGCTCCCCAGCCTGCCTTTTCCCCACTTTTGCATAGAAGTCGCCAATTGTTACACTATACTGAGTTTGCAGTTTCCTCATCGCTAATTGAACATCTTCACAAAACCGATCTACTTCCATATCATCGTGACTGGATGTTGGAGCGTAGGCTTGTACTACCTTTAATCTATACCTCATATTAAGTTTGATTACAGCTACAGCTACCCTCTCATTATTGCTGTAGAATTCGCCAAAGAAGAAGAAGAAGTATTCTAATGACTGGAAAATGTAGAGAGGTCGGCCGGATAATGGAGCATCTGGCCTGCTACTCTACGTAAGGGAAGTGGTAGAGGGGAAGAAAAAGGGTCCCAATGGGGGATGATAATGGGAGGAACGAGGTGAAGGACACATTACACAACTGGTATCACAGGCCTGAGTCCAGGCCCGTGTCACCTAGGAAACGTGAAAGAGCAGGCATTGTCTCTGTCGTCTGCCAACTCTGTGGCCATGCGCCTAGCAAGAGGTCCTCCGACAGTGGTCCATCGTGTAAATGTCTCAAGATATCTGCCATTGTCAGTCTTTCGCGAGCATATTTAGGCCACACCACGAGCACGTGTTCCATAGTGTCTAAGCGCCGCACACTGAACAGTCCGGGGAAAACAATTAAATTATGGGGTTTACGTGCCAAAACCACTTTCTGATTATGAGGCACGCCGTAGTGGGGGACTCCGGAAATTTCGACCACCTGGGGTTCTTTAACGTGCACCTAAATTTAAGTACACGGGTGTTTTCGCATTTCGCCCCCATCGAAATGCGGCCGCCGTGGCCGGGATTCGATCGCGCGACCTCGTGCTCAGCAGCGTAACACCATAGCCACTGAGCAACCACGCCGGGTCAGTCCGGGGAGTCTGTCCGTCCAATAATGTGCAAATATTTGCGCGTGAAGGAGACGCCTAATCGTAGTCTGTGTATCAGGCATGTATGAGGGCGAGGAATTCCACGCAGAATAGGAAATTTCATATCGGGATCCAGCATTTTAAGGCGGACGGGACAAGCGTCTAGCTGGGCCCAGTATCTTCTCGTCGCACTCCTCATTAATTCCGACAGGAGGCATGTGATGTCCGGTCTGGAGAATGGCACTACAGTTCGCAGGCCATTGCTGAGGGCGCGCCTTGCTGCAGCATCGGCCATCTCATTACCGTTGAGCCCACAGTGTCCCGGGATCCATTGGAACAGTATGCGGTGGTGTTTTTCTTGAGCGCATGAAAGTAGCTCGGTGATCTGCAGTGCCAGAACCTGATATGCTTTGTGGCGCAGGAAGTATCGCAAAATTTGTAGCGCGGGTTTTGAGTCCGTGAAAATCCACCACTCTTGAGATCTTTCCCCGCAGATGTGGCGAATCGCTTCCCGAATAGCCACAAGCTCTGCAACGGTCATGTAGAATTATGGTCTAGTATGAACCTTCGAGTCATCTGTTGGGCAGGTATCACCACAGCTGCTGTTGATGCCTTTGGTGACGCGGAGCCGTCTGCGTAAACATGAACATATGTCTGGTATTCTGGCCAGATGTACGCGAGAGCAAGTTGTTGGAGTCCACTGACGGGAACCAATGATTTCTTTAGTATGCCGGGGACATGTACGCATACGGAAGGTTGAACCATCACCCACGGTGGTTTGACGGGGTGATATGGAAGGGCATAGCCTGATGTTATGTGGGGTAGATGGGAGCGGAGTGCAGTTGTGAAACTGCTGTCCGGCTGCTCATGTAGAACCGACGTCAATGCATGGCAATGGTGTCGTGTCAGTAAGCGTAAATACACTCGAAGTGGTTCGTGGGACAGGTATATCGATAACGGACATATGCGGGCTTCCTCAATTGTGCCTTTGTTGGAGGCACGCCGTGGCAACCCGAGGCACATTTTGAGTGCCTGCGCTTGAACGCTCTCTAATGTCCGTAAGCAGGAAATGCTCAAGTTTCAAATTATCAGAAGTCTGTATCAAATGTAGCCTACGAAAGGAGACTGATCAAGTCATAGTAATGAGCCTTCCGTGGGGCCCCATTTCATGCCTGCTGAGAAGCGAAAAATATTGCAAAAGAGATTGAGCTTTGGTTCAACATATTAACATGCCTCGACCATGACAAACCGCGGTCGATGATAATGCCCAAGAATCTGTTGTGGGAGACATAAGGTATTATGACACCGTTAATGGAGATCGGGTAGCGGCAGACGGAATTGCGCGTGAATACAACGACAGCACATTTTTCGGCAGCTAAGAGCAAACCCTGACGCCGTATGTATCGTGAAGGAGATGACACAACCCATTGTAATTTGGCACGTAGTTGTGGGCGTGTTGTACCAGAATCCCAGATACAGATGTCATCTGCATATGCACTGATGTGGATGTGAGGTGGAAGTTCGCTCACCAGGCCAATCAGTGGAGCATTAAATTATGTTGGGCCGAGAACTCCAACCTGAGTAACTCCACGGCATACCTGATGACGGTTAGTCTCTCCGTCAGGCGTGGACATGTAAACAAAACGGCCGCTGAGGTAGCTCACAATCCACAGGTAGAGCCGGCCGCCAATACCCAAGTCATCTAGGCCATCGAGAATGGCTTCATGAAGGAGGTTGTCGTAGGCCCCTTTGATATCTAAGAAAACAGCGGCGACGAGTCGGCGTTGACGTTTTTCATGTTCCACTGTCGTAACGAGGTCAATGACGCTGTCAATTGAAGAACGACTCCGCCGAAAACCGGTCATCATGTTCACAAAAAGATCATTTCTCTCCAGAAACCATTCGATCCTCGCCAGGACCATTCGTTCCATAACTTTTCCAACACAGCCGGCTAATGCAACTGGCCGGTATGAGGTAAGCTCATAAGATCATAAGATCAGCCGCCTGGTTGCTCTCTTGAAGCCTGCAAAGAATTCGCCAATGTTGCCCACTATATCCTTAGGGATTAGGAATCCTACCCCGTATTGCTTTTTATCTGACAGACCTCTATAGCAGAAGACATGGCCGTTATTCAGCAAACTATAAGCCTCACCAGTTCTTCTAACCTCCCTAATGCCGACGATATACCAAACAATATCTGATAAATCCTTAAAGAGTCCTGTTAAGCTAGCCTCACTCGACAGAGTTCGACAATAAAAGGTTGACAGGGTCAGTTTCCAATGGCGGCCTGTCCGGGTCCAAAGATTCTTAGCACCCTCTGCTGCGTTACAGGTTTGACCGCCGCCTTGGTCATTTGCTCCGCAGCTGCTGGGGACTGATGGCAATGGTTTTATCGAAGGAATCATTTCAGAGGTAGTGGCCGCATACTGCAACAGGGAGGCGAAGAACGCTTCTAGTGAAGGAGTGTCTTTTTTGAAGCTTAGTGGGCCTTCCTAATTTTGTTCTGCCTGGATTATTATAGCCCCACTCACTCTCGGCATCTTTTACCGGTGTCAGGCGTCACTCCCAGCCTGCATATGCAGTGCACTGGAGGAGACGAATTTCAAGCTCACCATCGGCAAATTAAAAAAAAAAAAAAAAAACTACTGAAGGATTCGAACTTCCGACTATGAAACCCAGCATTCCACATAGCTAACTCAGATAATTCCGTAGGCGGCGATGCTATCTTATCGCCTAGAAGTACAGCCCAGAGGGCCCTACGTGCCTAAAAACTTATTCGATTTATCCGCGATAGGTGTGTTTTCCTGATCGCGATTGGTAACTCAATATAGAACGGTTTCTAAACGGTTGTGGCCTCCTAGTTCCGGAATCGCAAGTGCGCAGTCGGCCGTGAATTCGGCTACACAAATCCTACAGGCTTACCGACGACCTTTTACAGTTGCGAATACATGCTCGTGATCTAAAGGAGTACAAACAGAAACCCGCGAAAACGGATATAAGTGGAAATGTAGAAGAAATGACTGCACGCAAACTATGACTTTAGTTTTACTTCAAGAAAATCTTTACGTGAACTTTGCAAGTGCTGTCGTTACGTTATTTGTTTTTTCTTATCGTTTGCGTGCTGTACTGCAAGCCTTGTCGTCACTTTTTGTCTTCATTTAGCGCTGCAATTTTTTTTTGGAAGGAGGGGTGGGGGGCTCTAATTAGAAAGTCAGCGCGAGGCATATCGGTAGAGTAAGTTTATGTCCATTTAGTATATCCCAAATGCCTAATATCATGCTTGAATTATCTGCGGTATACGGGTTTTGATGATCGCGGCAGGTGGCACGGCATTGTATTTCTCAATGGTTCTAACATCGTGGTTTCGGAGTCTCCCGTACGCAAGCTGCAATAAATGCGGCAAGATACACGATATATTTTCGGCGGAATTGAACAGCACTTAAATGTAGTGTGGAAAAAAAGAAAACAAGGAAATTAAAACACTTTCTCGCTTACCGCGAATTCACTAGTCGCGTCCGGAGGGAGGTACACCAAACAGTTCAAGGTCTCGGCTGCCTGTCTCATGCATCGGGGAAGTCTTTCCGAACGAGACTGAACTGGTACTAATTCGCCGCGCAAGGCTGAGACGTCGGATGTGTGGAGAGTGGGCGGCTTTAAATGAGCAAATATCTGCCATTCGCATGCACGACAATTCCACGGCAGATAAAAAATAACTCAGCATTGTTTGTGGGATAGCAACAATCATATGAGAAATAGACCGACGTGCCAAGATGATTAAAGATAAAAACAAAAAGTAAGTGTCTTGGGCTGTTGTCATGTGTGAGGCAAGGGAAGTAGCATCCGCGTCAAAGTAACGGGGCCTTAGTCGAGCTTTTACATGTTTATTTTATATCGAAATGGCTTGCCTTGTTAAGCTGGGCACTGAAGCAGGATGTGCTCCAGAGAATCCACGGCTCCACAGTTGTAGAAGATAGACTTCTAGTAGGACATTGCGAAAAAGAAGGTTGCTTGTGTATGCAATGTTTAGTCGAAGGTGGCGATAGAGGGTCCCAGAGGCCGTGGTAGGCCATGCCTTTATTTGTGTCACATGTGGCGTACACGACAGTGGAGGCCTGCAGTAAAAGCTGTCATAAATGACAGCTTGACAAAGCCGCAGGCCTCCATGCACATGACAGCGGTATAGCGGTATTGCTTACATCAGAAAAAACAAACAAAAAAAACACACAATACACAATACAGTACAGTACATAATACACCCTGATAAATGAATTCCATTTTCCGGAAATTGAAACAAAAATGACCGTGATATAAGGCAGAAAATAATGACACAACAAATACCTTGAAGCAATTAAAAAGAAAAAATTCATACGAAGGTATAGCTTACTAAGGTAAAAAAACATAATGCACTACAATTCAAACTACAATTCAAAAATACAAGTCATAAATACAAGTCATAAATACAATTCACTCATCAGGTGGAAGTAACATCCACACTTATACAACAAAAGTGGGTAATGAAAACATGGTCACTTAGAATAAGAAGAAATAACTTGATTAAATCGTAAGTACGTTGAGAAAAAGGATAAAAAGAGAGTAGCGTAATTGCAGATTGTCAGTGGCAGTCAAAGACATGCTCATTTATATAATATTTCTAGACTTCTTTAAATGTACATACTCCAGCTCTATATTTTCTCTATTCAGTTTATTTAATAATCTCGGTAACTGATTTTCCTGTGTTTGAAGACCATATGTCGTGCGGTATGTTTTTACATTCCAGTATTCGTTGTAACGGGTGACATGGCTAGGGGCCTCACTGTGTAGGTTCGCAAACTGTTTTAAGAATGTACCGCCATATTTTATTTCCTGTTTATAAAGCTTCATCATGATTATGATCATCATCAACCTGGTTACGCCCACTGCAGGGCAAACACCTCTCCCATACTTCTCCAACTACCCCGGTCATGTACTAATAGTGGCCATGTTGTCCCTGCAAACTTCTTAATGTCATCCGCCCACCTAACTTTCTGCCGCCCCCTGCTACGCTTTCCTTCCCTTGGAATCCAGTCCGTAACCTTTAATGACCATCGGTTATCTTCCCTCCTCATTACATGTCCTGCCCATGCCCATTTCTTTTTCTTGATTTCAACTAAGATGTCATTAACCCGCGTTTGTTCCCTCACCACACCTGCTCTTGTCCCTTAACGTTACACCCATCATTCTTCTTTCCACAGCTTGTTGCGTCGTCCTCAATTTAAGTAGAACCTTTTTCTGTAAGCCTCCAGGTTTCTGCCCCGTACGTGAGTACTGGTAAGACACAGCTGTTATACACTTTTCTCTTGAGGGATAATGGCAACCTGCTTTTCATGATCTGAGAATGCCTGCCAAACGCCCCCCAGCCCATTCTTATTCTTCCGATTATTTCAGTCTCATGATCCGAATCCGCCGTCACTACCTGCCCTAAGTAGATGTATTCCCTTACCACTTCCAGTGCCTCGCTACCTATCGTAAATTGCCGTTCTCTTCCGAGACTGTTAAACATTACTTAAGTTTTCTGCAGATTAAGTTTCAGACAGACCCGTCTGCTTTGCCTCTCCAGGTCAGTGAGCATGCATTGCAGTTGTTCTCCTGAGTTACTAAGCAAGGCAATATCATCAGCGAATCGCAAGTTGCTAAGGTATTCTCCGTCAAATTTTGTCCCCAATTCTTCCCACTCCAGGTCTCTGAATACCTCCTGTAAACACGCTGTGAATAGCATTGGAGAGATCGTATCTCCCTGTCTGACGCCTTTCTTTATTGGGATTTTCTTGCTTTCTTTATGGAGGACTACGGTGGCTGTGGAGCCGCTATAGATATCTTTCAGTATTTTTACATATAGCTCATCTACACCCTGATTCAGTAATGCCTCCATGACTGCTGAGGTTTCTACTGAATCAAACGCTTTCTCGTAATCAATGAAAGCTATATATCGGGGTTGGTTATATTCCGCACATTTCTCTATCAGCTGATTGATAGTGTAAATATGGTCTATTGCCTTTACGGAATCCTGCCTGGTCCTTTGGTTGACAGAAGTCTAAGGTGTTCCTGATTCTATTTGCGATTACCTTAGTAAATACTTTGTAGGCAACAGACAGTAAGCTGATCGGTCTATAATTTTTCAAGTCTTTGGCGTTCCCTTTTTTATGGATTAGGATTATGTTAGCGTTCTTCCAAGATTCCGGTACACTCGAGGTCATGAGGCATTGCATATATGGGATGGCCAGTCTTCCTAGAACAACGTTCCCCCCATCCTTCAACAAATCTGCTCTTACCTGATCCTCCCCAGCTGCCTTCCCCCTTTGCCTAGCTCCCAAGGCGTTCTTTACTTCTTCCGGCGTTACTTGTGGGATTTCAAATTTCTCTAGACTATTCTCTCTCACATTATCGTCGTGAGTGCTACTGGTACTGTATATATCTCTATAGAACTCATCAGCCACTTGAACTATCTCATCCATATTAGTACCGATATTGCCGGCTTTGTCCCTTAAGGCATACATCTGATTCTTGCCTATTCCTAGTTTCTTCTTCACTGCTTTCAAGCTTCCTCCGTTCCTGAGAGCATGTTCAATTCTATCCATATTATACTCCCTATGTCAGCTGTCTTACGCTTGTTGATTAACTTCGAAAGTTCTGCCAGTTCTATTCTAGCTGTAGGGTAAGAGGCTTTCATACATTGGCGTTTCTTGATCAGATATTTCGTCTCCTGCGATAGCTTACTGGTATCCTGTCTAACGGAGTTACCACCGACTTCTATTGCACACTCCTTAATGATGCCCATAATATTGTCGTTCATTGCTTCAAAACTAAGGTCCTCTTCCTGAATCAAATCCGAATACCTGTTCTGTAGCTTGATCCGCAATTCTTCTACTTTCCCTCTTACCGCTAACTCATTGACTAGTTCATATGTACCAGTTTCTTCCGTTGCCTCCTCAAGTCTAGGCTAATTCGAGTTCTTACCATCCTATGGTCACTGCAGCGCACCTTGACCAGCGCGTCCACATCTTGCATGATGCCAGGGTTAGCGCAGAGTATGAAGTCTATTTCATTTCTGGTTTCGCCATTTGGGCTCCTCCACGTCCGCTTTCGGCTAAGCCGCTTGTGGAAGAAGGTATTCATTATCCGCATATTATTCTGTTCTGCAAATTGTACTAATAACTCTCCCCTGCTATTCCTAGAGCCTATGCCATATTCCCCCACTGACTTGTCTCCAGCCTGCTTCTCACCTACCTTGGCATTGAAGTCGCCCATCAGTATAGTGTATTTTGTTTTGACCTTATACATCGCCGATTCCACGTCTTCATAAAAGCTTTCGACTTCGTAGTCATCATGACTGGATGTAGGGGCGTTGACCTGTACTACCTTCAATTTGTACCTCTTATTAAGTGTCACAACAAGACTTGCCACCCTCTCGCTAATGCTATAGGATTCCTGTATGTTTCCAGCTATATCCTTATTAATAAGGAATCCGACTCCTAATTCTCGTCTCTCCGCTGAGCCCCGATAGCACAGTACGTGTCCGCTTTTTAGCACTGTATATGCTTCTTTTGTCCTCCTAACTTCACTGAGCCCTATTATATCCCATTTATTACCCTCTATTTCCTCCAATAACACTGCTGGACTCGCCTCACTAGATAACGTTCTAACGTTAAACGTTGCCAGCTTCAGATTCCAATGGCGGCCTGTCCGGAGCCAGGCATTCTTAGCACCCTCCGCTGCGTCACAGATCTGACTGCCGCCGTGGTCAGTTGCTTCGCGGCTGCTGGGGACTGAGGGCCGGGGTTTGATTGTTGTATTCATATAGAAGGTTGTGGCCAAGTACTGCACCAGGGTGGCCAATCCTGCTCTGGTGAGAGAGTGCCTTACCGGTTCTGGTCACCGGGATCAGGCCGCACTCCAGGCCTGTTTATGCAATTTTTTCAACACATGGTTTTTTTTCGGTGGAAAATTGCGCGGCACCGGGATTCGAACCACGGTCCTCTTGCACGCGAGGCAGATACTCTACCGCCACCGCAGGAGTTGTACGCCTCATTTAACCTACAGTGGTGCTTTCTTTAATCAGTCAAGGTGCACCAGTGAAGGTGGATCTATATATAATCTTAATGAATGAATGTTTGATGTTTTATGGCGCAAGGGCCAAGTATGGCCAAAGAGCGCCATGTCCGTGGTAATGACTTCGCAGTGTAATCATGAGTTCGATGAAGTTGGTGTAACGTGGCTGTAGAGGGGCCTTAAGAATGGTCGCGCGAACGTGCGTAAAATCTGTATAATAAGATTATGGCGATGACTTATGACGTGTACTATGAACACTAAGATGCATTTAAAAAGAATGATACGATGTGTAAAAATATATAAGGTTATAAGATTTGCTACTGCACTACTGCCTCCTTAGAGCCCTTGAAAAACAAGGGCCTGGAGGCATGTGCTATGCAAAACTGTTATCGCAGTGGCATCCTCTGAAGCGAGGATGCTCTACGAATTTAGTGGGAATATAACGTGTAGTACGACATCATTTAGAAAGTTGAGGACTGCCTTGGTGTCAAAAAGCGGTTCCTTACCAAGAAACATAGCCGGGTGTAGAGGGATGTAATAATGGTAAGCAGTCGGAAAATGTTCCTTTCTCTCCGTTTCGGCTTCCCGACACTCCAGGAGCACGTGGAGAATGGTAAGCCTCTCACCGCATCTACCACAGGTTGGAGGTTCACTTTCAGTAAGCAGATAATTATTGGTGCCGAATGTGTGTCCTATTCTGAGGCGACAGAATAGAACATCTGTTCGCCGAGATCTTGCTGGGGAGGGCCAAAAAACTAACTGTGGCTTTATAACGTGCAGTTTGTTATTTGTTTCCGCGTCCCACGTGCACTGCCAGTGGTTTCGCAGTTTATTTCGTAAGAAAGGCCTCAGATCAGTGACAGGCACATCAATGGTAGGGTTAACAGCTTGCGATGTGATGGACGTGGCCATCTCGTCCGCCAGAACGTTACCTTCGATTCCCCTATGTCCAGGGACCCAGCATATTATGACATTCTGGTTAGATGAGTACGCTTTACACAATATCGAATACAGTTCATTGAATACGGGATTTTTATGTTTGTAGAGTGACATTAAGGCCTTCACGACGCTTAGAGAGTCTGTATAGGTCGCTGCTTTTGGAAGTTTTGATTTTCTTATATGCTTCACAGCAGAGAGTAATGCGCAGGCCTCGGCCGTAAAGATGCTTGTTTCCGGATGCAGTACATCGGATTCCGAGAAGGATGGGCCGACGGCTGCATAGGATACCCCGGCATTTGACTTCGAAGCGTCTATGTAGAACTCTGCGCAGGAGTGTTTGTACTGAAGTTCTAGGAAATGCATTCTGATTTCGGCCTCAGGAGCGTGCTTTGTAACTTTTATAAAGGATATGTCACATTGTATCACCTGCCACTCCCAAGGAGGTAAGAGCTTGGTTAGGTGCATTAAGCGATGCTCGAGGAGTGGGATATGCATTTCATCGCTAAGCTCCTTCACACGCAGCGAGAAAGGCTGTCTTATGGAGGGACGATTGCTGAAAAGTGTAGCGCACGTCATATCGGTAACGGTATCAAAACGTGGTTGCTCAGGATTAGAGCGCACTTTAAGGAAATATGTAAAGCTTATGTATGATCTCTGTAGGTGGAGAGGCCATTCATTCGATTCAGCATATAAGCTTCCAATCAGGCTTGTTCTGAAAGCGCCCGTGGCTAAGCGGATACCTAGATGGTGTACAGGGTCTAGCATTTTTAGCGCGCTCGGGGCGGCAGAGTTATATACCACGGCACCATAATCTAATCGTGACCGGATTAGGCTCTAATAGAGATTCATTAGGCACTTCCTGTCACTACCCCACGTATTCTGGGCTAGAAGTTTCATTAGGTTCATTGTTTTTAGACACTTTTCTTCAAGATGTTTAATGTGTGGGACGAAAGTGAGTCTATTGTCAAGTACAACACCTAGAAATTTGTGCTCTTTGTTTACAGGTATCTGTTGTCCACACAGTTCTAAGCAAGGATCCGGAACCAGGCCTCTCTTTCTTGTAAACAAAACACAAGAACTCTTTTGAGGATTGATTTTAAATCCATTGTTCTCTGCCCACCCTGACACCTTGTTCAAACCATGCTGTACCTGTCTCTCGCACACTGCGAGGTTACAGGATTTGAAACCTATTTGAATGTCGTCCACATAGACGGAATACAACATGGTCGGTGGTAAGGAAGCACGAAGTGTTGTCATATTAACAATAAAGAGTGTGCAACTGAGCACCCCCCCCTGAGGTACACCAGTTTCTTGTGTAAAAGGACGTGACAGCACATTGCCGACTTTCACCCGGAAGGTGCGATTGGAGAAGTAGATTTTTATTACGTTTAGCATATTACCATGAATGCCCATTTCCGATAAGTCTCGCAAGATCTCGTATCGCCACGTTGTGTCATACGCCTTTTCCATATCGAGAAATATCGAGAGGAAGAACTGTTTATGTATAAATGCGTCCCGGATATTTCCTTCAATACGTACAAGATGGTCGGTTGTGGAGCGCCCTTCTCGGAAGCCACACTGATAGGGATCAAGCATTTTGTTCTGTTCAAGGAAATGGATCAGTCGCCGATTTATCATTTTTTCAAATACCTTACACATGAAACTTGTGAGGGCTATCGGGCGGTAGCTTAACACTGAGGAAGGATCTTTGCCTTGACTTAAAACAGGGACCACAATGGCTTCTTTCCATGCGGTCGGAAGGTACCCTGCGTCCTAGATAGTGTTGAAAAGTGTAAGTAGTGTAACTTGAGGGTCATTGTGTAAGTTTTTCAGCATTTCATACATGATTCTATCAAATCCCGGTGCAGAGCTCTTGCATGCGCTCAAGGCAGCTCTCTACTCGGCAATACTAAAGGGGCAGTTGAACGGTTCATTCTGCCGACACTTTCTTATGAGTGGCTTGCATTCTTCTATTTGTTTATATTTGAGAAAGGGTTTTGAATAATTGGTGGAACTTGACACGCTCTGAAAGTGCTCCCCAAGTGAGTCTGCTTGTTCAAGCAGGGTATCGCCTTGTGTGTTTACCAGGGGGAGTGAATAAGTTTGTCGTCCTTTTACCTGTTAACCCTGTTCCACACTTTCGCCTCCTCTGTATAAGAGTTGATACCCGATAAAAATTTCTGCCAACTCTCTCTTCTGGCCTGTCGGCGCGTTCTCCTGGCTTGAGACTTTGCTTTTTTGAAGTTAATAAGATTTTCTGCAGTGGGAGAGGCGCGTAGCGATCCCCACGCTTTGTTCTGTTTCCTACGGGCGAAGGTACATTCGTTGTTCCACCATGGTACACGTCGTTTGCATGCCAAACCATTTACTTGTGATATGCATTTAGATGCGGCATCTTTTATGAACGCTGTAAAATACTCCACAGCAGCATCAATTTCTAAAGAAGACATGTCATCCCATGAGATACTAGTGAGTGTTCGGAATTTCTCCCAGTCAGCTGTATCGATCTTCCACCTAGGAGCCTGTGGTAGATATTCGTTTGCTTTATATGTTCTCAGCAGTATGGGGAAGTGGTCGCTCCCGTAAGGATTGTTTGTAACTTCCCATTCGAGTTCAGGCAGTATAGACGGGGAGACTATGCTGGAGATCAATTGAGGAAAAAGTTCTGTTTGGAAGAGAGTAATATGTGGGTTCCTCCTTATTCAACACGCACGCACCAGAAAAAAAAAGGAACTGTTCAACAAGACGTCCTCGCGCATCTATACGAGGGTCGCCCCACAGATAGTTATGTGCATTGAAATCGCCAAGAACGACATAGGGTTCTGGCAATTCATCTATAAAGGACTGAAATTCATGTTTGCTTAGTTTGTAATGTGGGGGTATATAAAGCGAGCAAATAGTGATAAGTTTGTTTAGCAGAACTCGAACCGCCACTGCCTCAAGGGCCGTTCGCAGCTGTAAACGTTGACAGGCTATGCTTTTTTGAATTACAATTGCAACACCACCCGATGATGCGACAGCATCATCGCGATCTTTGCGAAAAGTAACATACTGTTGAAGAAAGTTTGTGTCTTTTGATTTTAAGTGTGTTTCCTGTAAACACAGCACTTTTGGATTGTGTTTGTGGATGAGTTCTTGCACATACTCAAGATTCTTAAGAAGACCTCTGACATTCCATTGAATGATTTGTGCATCCATATTTCATAAGGCATCCATATCCTAAGGGATGCCTTAGATTACAGAACCCTTTCGAGGCCCTGTAATAGGGGTTTTGCTCTTTCAGAAGCGTTCGAGCGAGTCTCGGCGCTCCTTAGGCGTTTGGTGCGCCTTGAGGACAGGTGTAGTGTCCAATGCCTCCTGTGAGACGCCGGACAAGCGCTCTTGCGGGCGAGAGGTTTTCCGAGAGAGTCCTGGCCCGGAAGGCAAGACCCCTGCGCCCACCAGCCCGGAGGTCTATGGGGCACTCTGAGGGATTTGGCTGCGCTGGCCGTTGCCAGCGCTGGAAGGGGCCTCGGAGGTTCGGGCAGCCTCAGCTGCGCCCAACTTCGGGGTCGATGGCCCCGTCTGCTGGGTTGGCGGAGCAGCGCTAGCTGCAACCGCCACGGGGGCAGATGGCGTAACTGCCAACTCACGGCTTGTGGGTCGGACAGCCGCCGGAGGCCGTTGTGACGCTGCTCCCTGACGCGCCACATCGGCAAAGGTTTTCTTGGGCAGGTACGATACCCGCCTGCGTGCCTCCTTGAATGAGATGTTCTGTTTTACTTTGATCGTTACGATTTCTTTTTGTTTCTTCCAGGAGGGGCACGACCGCGAGTATGCGGCGTGCTCCCCGTCACAGTTTACACAGTGGAGAGCGTTCTCACAAGCTTCAAAGGTGTGTTCTTGAGCACTGCATTTTACACAAGTTTGGCGGCCTCGGCAGCTCTGCGAGCTGTGACCGAAGCGCTGACATTTGAAACATCGGAGTGGATTTGGCACGTACGGCCTAACACGGAGCTTGATGTACCCGGCCTCGATTGACTCGGGCAAGATTCTTGATCCAAAAGCAATTATTAGGTGCTTCGTCTGAATCTCTTTACCATCCCGCCTCATCTTAATTCTTCTGACATTGATCACATTTTATTCGCTGAAGCCCCCTAGGAGTTCCGCTTCAGTCAGCTCAAGCAAATCATCATCTGACACAACACCACGGGTGGTGTTCATTGTACGGTGCGCGGTTACTGTTATGGGGGTCTCCCCAAATGACACTAGTTGCGGTAGTTTCTCATATTGTTTACATCGCGGAGCTCCAAGAGGAGGTCGCCGCTTGCCATCCTCGACACCTTGTAACCTGGACCAAAAACATCAGTCAGGGACTTTGAAACAAGGACTGGTGAAATGTTTCGCACTGCTTTGTTTGGCTTTTCAGAATGAATAACGTGGAAGCGGGGGAAATTCTAGGTTTGGCGTCCAAAAAACTTGAAGACATCTTCGGTGCGCCCTAGTTTCTGAGGGCGATCAGCAAGTGAGGGGCACGAAGTTTCCATGAAAAATGTATACATTCGGCAACAGCGCCGACCGCCCACTACAGAGCCCAACAGGGGACGCGGCAGAGCTGCACGACGCCAGTCGTACGCCGTCACTATAACCGAATATGGTGTACCCAAGGTTGGATAGCCACACAGGGATAACGCTTGCCGCCAGAAGAAAGGAAGTAACAAGAAGAGAGAAGGAGACAGGAAAGGTCAAAAAGTGAGAGATAAAGACGAAGATTCGAGGAGGGAGAGACAGGAAAAGGGGACTGCCGATGTCCTCCAGGGGGGTCAGTCTGGAGGTGCCGTCTATGTGAAGCCGAGGCCGAAGAGGTGAGTTGCCTCCACCGGGGGGCCTTAAAGGTCCAAACACCCAGCATCGGCTCAACCTCCAGGATCCCCCTTTCCCCTGACACGGCTAAGCCGCGCACGGCTACAAGCGGGAGGGTCCAACCCACGTGTGCTAGGGTACGTGGTGTCGCCACACACTAAACGCCTTCTGACGCAGACGCCCCTGGGGGGTATATATATTCTGAGCTCGGTTAAACCACACAGATGTCACTCAACTGGAGAAACTTGGTATTTATGACCTGCACATTAGTGGCCATACATAAAGAGATTTTTTAGTGGGTCCCCGTATAGTCATAAACAAAAAGAAAAGAAATATTAAAAAGGGGCAGAAGAAAAAAAGAAGAAAACAATAAAAAGTGAGAGGAGAGGGAATTTGAACTCGTGACCCTTGATGTTGCCCGGAGAGATAGCTATGTAGGTTGGTCCGTCAGGCCCCAGGTTACATTGAAGCGCCATAGCTCCTGTCCAGATGTTGTCCGCGGTGGTCGATTTTGGACGGCATACTTTCTTGGAAAAAATGGCCGCCCGTCGAGAGAGGGAACTCATCTCATCTATGGGATTGAATGCGAGCGGTCTTGCTTTGTTTCTCCGTGTAGTAGTTAAAAGAACGAATTTAAGGGAGGATAAAAAAAAGAGGAAAGGAAAATTACGGAAGCATAATTGCAGCGCCGTGGTCTTAAAGCGCACCCGTGGTAGAGAAACGGAAGGAGATATAAACGTGCGTGGCCATGGTACGCACACGAAAAACTGCCTTAATAAATTTAGAGAATTGAGAAAAAGTTTCGTTAACAACCAATAACATGGCAATCGGCACTCGAATACGACGAGATACATTATCGATACATGGAAAATTCCCTTGAACTAAGTATGGTTTCCGAGAGAAATGCTTCTAAGTATTGAACAATTTTAAAACGATGATGGAATATAGGATAATCTTCGCGCTTACCGATAGGATGGCATCCGCACGAGACTACACCAGGCACCTTACTGAGACATGGAGCGCTCTGGGGCCGGAACAAAGCCCCCGTCTCTGCCGGCCAAGCGCAGATAACGTGCGTTCCGATCGCCCAAGGTTGCGCGGACACAGTTTAGTTTGAATCGAGCGAACTCGAGCGGCTCTAGAGTCTGGGAAAAGGCAGCATGAAGGAAATAAAAAAACGTGTTTGTGGAAACAAAATTACGTTTTCCCACGTCAAACTAGCCGTTGTAGACGTATGTCACATGCACATGAGTTCAATATACATAGTCTAGTTGGCCTTTTGCAAAGCGTCCTTTATTTTCTCGAAAGTTCTCACTCTTTCCGCGTGCATAAGTGCACGCTTGTGACCTTAATGTACTGCGGCCATTGTTTTTCCTGCAGCAAAGTTGCAATAAGGCTAACCTTGCTTCAAACGGGATTTCTGTCCTGCCAAAATACCTATAGCGGCGTTGAAGCAGGCGCGTCGAATTAGCAGTAAGCGTAGCTGGTTCTTCAAATACTCCCGTGCTTTCTCGAAGGAGCGTCCCCGGGCTAGCAACGCCACGCCGGCTGTTTGCCGTTTCTACGTGTCTACGTACAATTGCACCCTTATGACATCCCATACGGTAGGCGACATCGTGTCGTTTTCACCATCCGACATTCCACAGCCCTTGATAACCTCGCACATGGCAGGGAATCAGGGTCGACGGCCGAGGGTCAGCGTTCCAGACTCGACAGCGTAGAGAGAAAAAAAAAGATTGTGATAGCCATTTACAATAGTTATCAATTTTAGCGAATAGCTCGAAGCAATTGACGAGCATACCTAAGAACGAGAGCGAGAGTGAACGAAATGAAGCAACGAGCAAACGTTCTTTTTTTTTTCGTGCCCGCCCACTGGCCATTCATCTTCACAGCCAACTGACCATCCACCGAGCACGAAAACGGCCTAACTAGCCAAATAAATATATTCGCCTTAAAACCGTACTTGGGGCGTCTTTGGTGAAATTGAATCGCAAGGACGTCTCTATTGCAATTTACAACTTTATAGGAACACAGAGCAACCACCGTCTTATATTGTTAAAAGTTTATCTACTGATCGTTTTGTTTCATTCCGTGATTTGAATTATTTTATCTATATAATTAACATAACCTTCTTATCATTTCTCCGTTAAGTTATTTCACCAATTTCTTGTCTTTCCAAGCCTTTGTTCCGCTGTAATCTTTTTAACACCAATATTTGGACCGCCTGATCCTTCGCCCATCCTCCGTGTACTGGATAACGCCCATTGTTGGACAACAATAATAAGAAGAACAATGAACTTACAACAATGTCGATGCCTGTTTATATAGTGTTTAATTGAAGAATTCTTTTTCTGCAGCCCATAGTATAAGCTGAGTACCTATAGGCCTTCTTTTCAAGGGCGCCGTGACATTCTGCAGGTGGTGGCGCCATCTATGAGCTGCCGGCTTTCGCCCCCGTGCTTGCTCTGTCGTACGCACCGTGTTGTCTTGATGCTCCAAGCAGTTCTTTCAGTCGTATTTTAACATTGGCGTGGCATGAGTTTTTGCTGCATCTGCGGCGGACGGAGCACCCAGCGTGATGCGTGCACGCGTGTTTGAGCATGTAATCAAACCCAGACATCAGTTAGGTATTTCCAAAATTTTTTTGGGGGGAGAATGTGCCGGTTTTGAAGCAATATTTGTGTAATTCCAAGCTCTTGTTTAGGAGCACTGAGCAGTAAAGAAACGTATACGACAATCGTAACAACGGCGGTACCGTGGTGCTAAAACGTGGGTTTTGCTGCTCACTTTGACAACAGTTCATACGGTCATCTGTAGATTCATTGTGCCACTACTTCGTTCGTTGGGCGCTACTCTCACCCATGAATAAAATTGCTTACCAGCATACTGTACACCAGCATACCAGCATACTGTACACCAGCATACCAGCATACTGTACACTCTCAGTCAAATACCGCTCATAACAGTGCAGTCTATCCAGGAGAAAAGTTCAATATAGCGACACTTTCCACGCGTCCCGAGTATAAGCGGCTCCCAGTATGCGGGAACCGTAGTCATGTGGCCGGCCAATATGCAGCCGGTTTAGCTACCGGACTGTTTTAACCGGTGCAATAGTTAACAAACACGACCATTAGGAATCGCGCCGTCCTATCAATGGGCCATACTTCTGTCGTAAAATATTTAAAAATA
The DNA here is from genome assembly GCF_023375885.2 of Dermacentor andersoni. Lineage (NCBI taxonomy): Eukaryota > Metazoa > Arthropoda > Arachnida > Ixodida > Ixodidae > Dermacentor > Dermacentor andersoni. The sequence goes on along the minus strand of NC_092814.1, from coordinate 378,448,946 downwards.
GTGATTTATACAATGGGGCCCGCCGGGCAAATGGGAGATTTTTACGTGCTGCGAAATTTCATAATAACGATGCTTACTTTTCAGCCCAAATACATGCGGCCCTTAACATAGGCGGCTTTTTAGGCGGTTTTTAAATTATGTCCGACAACCGTTTCCTTATTTTTATTTACAGAGTACATATGCACCGTGGTGAGTACACAAAGCTTCGTTCATATGAACCCTGTCGTACTTCATTGAACATGCGCACAACACGATTTCAACCCAGGACCGTCACGTGGCCGACATGTGCTCTAACCACTACACCACAAAAGCGAATTCCTTATTTTTTCACACGGTATTTATTGCCGCGAATTAACGTCATATGTACATCACAATTTAGATTTTATTATTTGAGATGTTGACTAAATAAGTAAGACAATGTAGTTAAGGGGGATGCCAAAAGGAAATACTACGACTATCTTCAACCGACGGCAAACAAAATTACCTTAATGATAAAATATGACGTACAGCGCGAAAGACAAGGACTGCGAGAGACGACATACACTGCGCTGACTTCCAACAATATTTTATTGCGTTGCCACATCGTGTGTATGTATACAAGAGGGGGTATGCGCACAAAATGAAAGGCCGCCACAAGGGGTGTCCTAACAGTACTAAGAACAAGGTCACTTGAAACAAAAACGAACATTACGATTTCTATCTGTTGAGATACAAGATTTCACTAGGGGTCAGCGCGATTGAGGGTGCACTAACGCACACACTACCTAGTTTTCTGATGAAATCAGCTTCTGTAATTTCCCGGGTGAGCTGTGAGCTGTGTCTCGCTAAAACTTCCTTATCTTCAAAGAGGGGCATGCAGCCGCAGTCCCGGCTATGGATGCCCAAGTGACCTTGAATAGGGTTATGGGCGTTGTTATAGTCCTCTTTTAAACGATCGTTTAAGCACCTGCCTGTCTGTCCAACATATTTACTGCCGCAAGACAAGGGAATATGGTAAACAACATTCGTTGCGCATGTCACAAAATGTTTTCTGTGCCCGACAGAGCAACAACTCTGACGTGATTTAGGCGTGTTTCCACGCTTACAGAGCCTTGCCAGTTTTTACGGGGCTGAGCAAACGACTGTGATTCCTGCACGCTGCTCAATCTTCTTTAGCCTACGGGAGACATCATGCACATACGGTAGCACTGCAAACCTGCGTCTTTCAACCGGCTGGTTCTCTGACTGAGCGGGCTCATCACGTTTTGTGCGTCTCAGAAGCTTTTCCGCTATGGCTGAAATTAAGGCCAAAGGGTATCCAGCCCAAGAAAGGCGATCAACCTGTGCAGCAAGACTATGCTGCATCTCGTGTGAGCAAGATTTATTGAGGCTGTTAACGAGGCATAACTTTATAATACCTCGTTTAATGAGCTTTGAGTGTGCGGAGTTAAAGTGGCTTCTTACCTCTCGGTTCGAAGCACCAGCACACATGTTAGCAAAGCACAGCCCGAGATCTAGAAAGCGCAATAAATCATCAATGGGAACCCCACGCGTAAGTTCTAGAGGTTTTGCTCTTTCTTAAAGATCTCCAAGACTCCCGTAGCAGCAGGCTCGAAAGCGCGATCAGTACAGTCAATAAATACCAGGTAGTTGTCCACAAACCTGCACACCTTGACCACAGGGGTGCGTCTAGGATACATTGAATATTGCGATCATGATGAGCTAGATAAATATCACTTAATGCCGGCGCCAGGCATGACCCTATGTAACCACCATTCCTTTGTATGTAATTTCCTTCATTCCACTAGGGGAAAGTTGATTTCAAATAGAAGGCATGCAATACAAGAAAGCCGCTAGCAGAAACACCTGCAGCATTCTGAACGCCAACTGATCCGAAGTCATCAATGCATTCTTCAACACACAGTAGCAACTTGTCATGCGGAAGTGAATAGTACAGATCTTTAACGTCCATCGCGAACATCTTGAGTCCCTTTTCATTCTCTCCTAATTAAAAAACTAATAACTTCATCCGAATCTCTAACAACAAAAAGATTTTCAATGATTAGAAGATTTAGGTTATCTTGCAAAAACAAACCAACAGCTGCCTGCCTAGTCTCTGCTTCAGTTATGATAACTCGCAGAGGGCAGTCAATCTTATGCGTCTCAGCTGAAAAGAAAATATCTACGCTTAGGTTTTTAGTTTTTTCTATCACTTTTGCTAGCTTGTCAAGGCTAATGGATTTGCATAGTTCTTTTGTTTTCAATTTCACGTTTGCAAGGGAAGCACTGTCATCACGTTTAAAACCTGAATCAATGGCAAGGGTGGCCTTCGAATTGAAGTCACGCAACCACAGAACTGCGAAACCACCTTCTATACCTCACATTACCTTATTTCTGACCATCTACGTGCTATTTGCATATATTTACATCTTGGTGCATGATAGTTGGGGCACCCTGCCTATTAACGGGTAACACCAACCGACGTGGAACCCGCGTAATAGCAGTGATTTCTTTATGGCGCCGTAAAAACGCGTCGGGCTCGCGTACCCGGGGTGCTGGTTGTGAATGTTCTTGTGCAAAGTTTTCTAAAGCTGCTGCTTTACTTTTTCTCAATTTCGACTTCTGTTGTCCTTGTTCGTTTGTGCCATGCTTTTCCACCACGCCTGACACGGAGTGCTCCCGCCTCGTTGCGTAGCTGAGGGAGCGGGGTGTGGGGGCCTTAATTAGTTGCCACTTTAGAAGTCGCAGACCAATCAATAATCACGCGATGTTACATTGTTACTGTGCGCACCAGTGAGACGCCCTCCGACATCCACTGACTAGCAAGATCCTGTGCACATAACATGCGATGGAATAAAAAGGGGCCCCCTGACTTCAGCAGTGAGAGGGCACATGAAAATACTGTACAGGCTATCATAACGGGCCGCTTTAGCCCAGTCAGAGCACATTTTAAATGTTGCTCACACTTCTTCACCAGTCGCACGCTGTGTGTACGTGCCATAGCCCAGAAATGAGCACCAGCAGCAGCGTAGAACGCCCGTCACCGTGATGTGCATTCCATTTCTCATGAGTTCAGGGACCACGCCGGCGTGCGCGAACGATGCTGCAAGGACGTGCACAGTTGAAGCCCGTTGTCGTTGTTCTCACGCGTTAGCAGTCCCAGAATCCACAAAAATATACCGCAGACGCAGACAAGCGTTCCTTCGAACGCTGACCGCGTTGAGGCCTACAAACCAGAGTCTATTCTTCCGCCGTGCTACAAACTAAGAAGGGCATAAAGATAACGTGTTCGCTCTCCATAGCTGGCACGAAGGGATTTAAGGAAGTTGAGGGAAGACACCGAGGAAGAGGGTCCGTGCTCTCGGGCGACTGAACTGTAGGGATGGGCGGCAAGGAGGGCGAAAACACTTACTCGGACTATCCGCGCACATTAGCACCCGTCGTCGATGGTATCTGAATATTTATTTTTTATTTCTCCTCGATGAATAAACACTTAACTCACAGTACCCCAGATACTCAATTCTAGACGTGTCCTCCTTAGTAGGTACGTGCCTAAATGGCGATCGTCGTCATTGTCCGCGTGATCATCATCATAGTTATTATAAGCACCATTACTACTTAGGCTTCTGGACATCGATGAAGAAGAAGACTCCATTCTCGACTATAACTTTAGGGCAGAAATTTCCTCGAAACAGCGAAATTCGAAGTAACTTTCACTCGATTATGCTGTCCATTAACTTAAAGATATTAATTATGGGGTTTTACGTTCCAAAACGATGATTTCATTACGAGGGACATCGTAGTGGGGGACTCCGGAAATTTGGACCGCCTTAGGTCCCTTAACGTGCACCTAGATCTAAGTACACGGGTGTTTTCGGCGGGCGATCCCGCGACCTCGTGCTTAGCAGCCCAAGACCACAGCCACTAAGCAACAGCGACAGGTGCCGATTAACTTCCGTATACTCTTAGCAATAGAGGGCTCATCTAGCTCCCTCCCGGATGTGGCCCTTCTTTAAGGTCACTAATTGATAATTTTTTTATTCGGTCGCCGATTCACGAACGCAAAAAGGCACATGTTTTACAAAAACATTTAGACAACTTGGCGTGAATTTATGAATTCCTGAAATTCCTTCCCTCCGAGCCTCCGATTTTGGTCAATGTCACAAGAATGCTTCCTGAGCTTTGACTAGTGTCGTTTCAAATGGGTGTATTAGCGCAACTTTTATTTCTTTGTCGTTCTTGTTAATATTTTGATTATTTCCCAATAATTTCATTTGTTTTCTTGCCATTACTAAGCGCCTTTTTGCAGTTCCAGCCCAACTTTGCCGCATCCGCCATACTGGGTATGAGCCATAATCATAGGGCAAGCAAAGAAAGAAAGGAACATCGGTATCTTCTTCTTCGACTTGGGAAGGCAGCTGTTCCTGCGAAGGTCAACCGTCGTCGTCGGCCCCTCGCTCCGTTGCACCACAAGACTGCACGAACGCTCCAAGTAGACATTCTGCCCGCGTTCTTACAGACTGCTCCCAACTCGCAACAGCGGCGATGGCCGCCTCTGATGAGTCCTGGGATGCTGCCGTGGTGGGTCCAACGTTGAGCACCGTGGGGCACTGCAGCCACCAGCTTTGGTCCTGCATTTCGCCACTTCCAATCGCCTTCATGCTGTTCGTACATGAAAAATGGCGACCGGTAGCCGCCATGAACCCGAAAGAAAAGAACCAGCGCGTCAGCAGCTACCTCGGCAAGGTTTGGCGTTCAATCAAAACCGCGTACAAGGAGGCATACCATCACATGGTAACCAACACCGCTGTCGTCTACCGAAGGAAGCACCCAGATCACATCTACAATTATCATGCGCAAGCAGCAGTAGCGACAGTTACGATGCACCAATCCCAGGGCACCGCCTCTGGCCCTCCTCCTACACCGCAGTATCGTGCACGACAACCGGCCACCGTTCCTGTGCACCTCCCGTGGCCACGACGACAACGAGGGCGATGCCTACTCACGCCACCTGGGCCAGCATTGGCGAACGGGCTTCTGCTTTCGTTGTTTGCGTGGCCGCTTCTTCATCGATGAAGAGGAGGTCAGGTGACACCTGGCTGTGCATGAGAGCGGCAACGGACACAATGGCCCGTGCTGCCTCAAGGTGTACAAGTCGCTCCTCGCTCTCAACGCACATTTTGCCAAGCACGAGAAGGCTGGCAAGACGAAGACACGGAAGACACCACCACGACGCGTCCCCCGGTGATGCCAGTTGAAACACAGGGTGTTAGTGTGCCGGTGTTAGCCTTCACTCTTGCAGCATTAACTTGCAACGAATTTTCTACGGAATACGTTTGCTGCGAAAACCTACGCCTGCTTCCCACGAAAGCAAGATCACAAACAGCTATTTTAATGTCGTGCTTCAATTGTTTCTTGACAGCATTGAATAAATGTATGATTTTATGATTTAGATGACTTTACTTCAAAGCCCTGTTCCATGAACACAAGCATCCACTCCCAAATTCAGATGTATCGAATGTGCAGTAGGAATCAAGTAGTAGCATTGAAGGCTCACGCACAAGAGCGTCCATGGGTGCGTGCGTGCATGTATTTTGCCAGCGACTCACACGTGCAAACAAAATGAGCAAATACGCAATATTCGCAGACGCCTTCCTTTGTACTGCCCAATCCATCAGCTTTATATTAAAATATTTATGCCATTAAAGTAGTATACTTCGAGCAAAATATTACACAATGCAAGAATTCTTAGCGTTGTTTTATTATAAAGCCGGGATGCTTCCTGCACTTGTTTAAACAAACATCCCCGTTGCCACGGGAATAGTTCATGCACAGTGTTCTTTTAAATGAAAGAAAACGATTACCAGCGTAATTTTTCTAGCATTATCCTATTAAGCTCATCACTATTCATGTTATAGAATTGTTTCTGCAAATCATTCGTTAGCATTGTATTTATTCTCTCCTTGAATTTAATACATTTTCGCAGGTTTCTTACAGTTTGACTGCTTACTCGCACACTATTCTATATTTCTCGTATTTTCTTTTGTTTTAAACTGTAATTTTCGCTTCCTTCTAACAAAAAAGAGAAAAAAAAAAGGAAAGGAAAGGAGGATAAGTTTGACAGAAAAAAAGTCTGGTTCGTTACCCTGTACGGGGAAAAGGGAATTCCGATTTAAAGAGATAAGAAGATAGAAAGGCGAGTTCAGCAACGGGAATCGGCGCACAAAACAAAAGCTACACTAAACACTGTTACAGTATCTCTTGCAATCCCGTAGACGGCAAGAAGCGAACTAGTGCTCTGGTTGCCTTTAGCGCACGTGTTTGTTGTGATCACTGTGACAGTAGCTTTTGCCGCGACAGTGGCTGGCTTTAACTCCGAAGAACTGACGCAGCAGCAAAACTTCCCTCTATGTCACCCAATAGTACACTGGCCTTGCAGGAGTCAACACGTTCCACGAACCGCATGGGCTACCAAGGCAATGAGAAACTGTTTTGCAGTATGCGCATTATCAGGGCAGAAGTTTGGGCGTGTTAGTAGTTCAATAGTAAACTTGGAGGCATAGAGCAAGAACGACACAATTGGCGCTATGTATCCCAGTTTACGAGTGCAGTATGCGGTTTGGTGTCGTGTTTAACAAGTGATTCTCATTTATGATTGAATGGGCCGACAGCCATGGCTGCGACCCTTGCGGCTGTGAAGAAAATATTTCGTAGTTTTTCGTCACCCATGCCGAAGCACGGATGGGCAGTCGCTATGTGTCTTGTTAGTGTTCAAATATCGAATTTCTCTTAAGCTACCTCCATTTATATATTAAGATATCTTATTGTTTCAGCGGAAAATAAAAACACAGCAGAGACGGCCGTTGTCGCTCTGGTATATATAGGATCACCTCATGAAAGTACCGCGTCGCTTCTGGGTCCAGATCCAGTGCCCAACACGATTTTTCGCAGCTGCTTCATAGCGTCAACCCCGGCGACAAGCTGGCTTCCCGGGACTTGAAGCCTACGCACACCGCCTGATCATTGCAGGAGCGATGCGCAAAATGTAATAGCAACGGTGCTTGGCTGAAGAGCGACTGTCTCGCTTTGAGTGCACCAACAGCTTGTGCGATGCTGTCCTCGAACCTGGCGTCTACGAGACCGAAGTCGTCGCATTCGACGCGTTGCCTTGCGCTTGGCCAATCGCACCTCAGCTTCCAACCACGACGGTTTCCAGTTTCGTGAGACCAACCACTGGGCCACTACAATGACAATGGCGGAGTAATTGTCACGGAGCTTTTCGTACTTCTCAAGCAGTACGGGGTCGTTTTGACAGTTCTTGTGGATACTATATGCTTCCATAAAATCGGCTATACAACCCGGAGAAGGAAGCGTTGTTTCCCCCACAGGTGATCCCCTACGACGCGTCTCTGGAGGAGCCTGCGGACGCAGCAGCTCAACCGTGAAGCGCAATGTTTTTTACAGTCCTACTGCAGTTGATTTACATTGTCGTGATTATTGGCCAGAGAGCTAAGATTTTTCCCTAGTTCTATAAATATGTTGACGCACACGCTAGATCTTTCTATTTCGAATATTTTTTTACTCATCCTTTTTGCAATCTCTTTATTTAAGCATACCTTGATATGGTATGCCTCAAGAGTATGTCCATATGTACCTTTATCTAGGTCAATTGCCTACAGCGGCCCTTGGTAACGAGAAGGAAATTAGCAGAATACAAGTATGTTAGAGTGCATGTGGGGGCATTGTGAATTTCTTTTTTACTTGCATTTTGCTATGTTGTATTGTGTATTTGATTGTTTTTCCCACCCTGCTAAAATCCCAAAATATAGGATTGCAGTATCGATAAATAAATAAATAAATAAATTATGACTGGAAGCTCACCACTGATGTGGAAAGAAAATGTAAAAACGTTGCATTCAACTGGTGCTAATATATGGGGATGACACTTTAAAGTTAACAAAGAAGATCAATAATATGTTAAGGACCGCGCAGAGAGATATGGAAGGAAAAATTCTTGGTCTAACGTTAAGAGACGGGAAGAGAGCGGTGAGCATTAGAAAGCAGACGAGTGTAGCTGATACAATAAGAGAGAAAAACATTTTGCCCGTCAACTGTGCGAAGAAGGATGACAAGTGAAATGTTTATCGGCCACTTCATGGCAAACTTCAGCCCCGGCCCGGGTCGGCCCTGTACTGCGCTATCTTCGGGATCGGCCCACGTATGGGGAGTGCCTACAGCCTTCTTCACCTCCGCCGCGGGTAACTCCGGCCTTTCACTTTCTTCGGGATGGGCCCTCGCGCGGGGAGCGCCTAATGCCTGCGTCACCTCCGTAGCAGGTCTGCCCGGCATTGCACTGCCTGCGGGATCGGTCCACGTATGAGAAATTGTTGGTTTACGCGCCGACGCGATCCGCCAGATCCTAGCCATCGCCAGCTTCACTGTAAAAAGTTCGGCAGAGCCACTTCAGAATGCTTACGTGTGAAAAGGCGTGCAAGCATGCTCCGTGGGCGACCCCGCTTCCCAGATGCCGCTGAGGTAGATGCTTCGGAATGCATCCCAGGACACGCAGCACCGATGCAATCCCAAGTGCAAGGGACGTGCAGGATGCAGCGACGTGACGTGTGCAATCAGAGAGTCCATCAGAATAGACAGCGAGAGTCCATCAGAATAGACAGCGCCGAGGAAATTGAGACGTGCAAGGCAGTGACGGCACAGGGATGTGATGTCCACTCTAACGCTTGCACAAGGAACAACTTTTGTCAACCGTAACCATGGGGCCACCGTTGCATCGGGTGGTTCTTTGCAGTGCATTTTTGAGCTGTTGATCCGCGAAGAACAAAGCACAGTCATGACATACCATATCTTGCTTGTAACAAGTAGGTTACATGCTGTGGCACGCGAGAGCATTGACAGCTGTCGCCCATGCCACGCTGTAGCCTCAGCCTTTGCTCTCGCCGGTTGTTGATTCCAGTATGGCTCCGGGTCCCGATAAGAGTCGAGAGGCACGCGTGGATACGTTGTCGCAATGGTTGACCACCGAAGTCGAGAGAAGTTGTCTGGCGTTTCATCCCATTCACCTTTCCAGAACCCGTAACTCTTGTCCCAGTTTATTTGCGCCCTCGTCCATTTGCAGAACGTCTGACCTGCCGCCACGGCCTCACAGCTACCATCTCTATTTGAACAGAATATGGCCATGTCATCGGCACACGCCAAACATTTTACATGTGTTGACTGTAACCTGAATCCAGTTATTCGTACATTCTTTTGGATAGCCTTACCCAAAGACGGCTCAAGGTATAGGCGGCGAACCGCAGGGGCGACATCGGACATCCCTGCCGTAAAGGGAAAGGGGCCTTGGGTTGGCACATTTATTTGTGCGACAGGTTGTGTCGCGCTTTATGTACCTTCTTGGTCAGAATGATGTGTTCCTTCGCACGGTCGTGCAAGTGCTTTTATGTCCTCACCTTACAGGATTTGTTCTATACTCGTGTGATGCAATGCATAGTGCCGTTAAAGATTATCTACCAGAGGTCGTGCTTGCGTACAGAATCTTGCATGGGCGGTTTCCAATGCAGTATCTCTCCAATATTACTAGAAAAAAACTCTATAAGGGCCTAATAGACACAATGCTCCCTGTACCGATTTACCGCATATGAAACCTCGAAGGCCCAGGAGCTGTCCTCAAAAGGGTTCAAAGAATACCAGCAGACCCTTCGGTAAAATCTTTTTTTCTTTAAATCGCACACTAATACATTGTCGATTAAAACATGGATGCATAACAAAGGTAATTTTGTCCCGTGGGCCATTAACTGCTTCTTATGCAAGAAACCTGAAATGATAGAGCATGTGTCTCTAGATTGCTGGGGTCCCATCCTTTTCTTGGATGAGCTACAAAGGAAGTTAAAGAAAGAGTTACGTTTACATCCACATGGAATAAGATTCTTACCAGTTGAAACAGAGGTTTTTTCTATAATGCTATAATCCTCCTGGGCATCCACATATTGTGGAAACCTGTTACGCAGTTCAACAATACTGACGTGAATTTGCCACCTACACGCGATTAGTTCATTTACGGTGTAGTGTGGTTCAGAGATGCCCTACGGGCACTCCCTGAACTGCCACCATGGATTGACATGTTAGATAAATTGGCAGCATTGAAAAAAATTTAATATGTCGCGCCAGCAAAATCCCTGCTGACACGTTTTACCTTCTGTGTCCTGTTTGTGTATATGTCAAATCCGACAATGATGAAAAAAAGAAGCTACCGCGGCTTCGAGGAAGCGTACTCATATCCCACCCTGTAGGCCCGGCTTAGATCCCCAGCCTGACCCACACGTACCAAATTTTCTTTTCACTTTCATTAATTTACCTTGTTTACACAAACTTGCTTGACAAAGTTGATGTCAGGCCGAGCATTTTAGACGTGGTTTTACTCTTTGCGCCCGTCGGCCATTATTGCTACAATCTTTCGGTCACGCCTACGACGACAACGCTGGATTTTTCTGTAATGAGGCATATACTGCTCCCGCTTTAAGGGAAAAAGGTTGGAGGAAACTTCTGCTTCGCCTTTAAGAGTGGAACGCGATAGCATTCAAAGATCGCTGACTGCTTCTCACGTTTGCCGGCTAGTGTGGCTTACGTAACCGCAATATTTACCGGGAAACGCTGACGGCGAACCCAATGAACGAAGACAAACCTTCTGATAGAAACGCGGCCTCTTGCGTGGGCCGCGATACGGTGGAGGTGAGCGCCATCCGGAGGTGTTGCAAGGAACAGGCCGCGCCGCTTGATGGCCTTTGAGATTAGCGTGCGCAAGCCTGGGACGCCATGGCCGCCTATGAATGATAGCAACGCTCGAAAACGAGTTTCTGGTTGTTTCTTTAGTTTTCGTGTAAAAAAAAATATGTTTTCTACTATATTCAAATTACAATACGATACTATCATGTCTAAGACGTACTTTACGATTTTTGTACGTGTTAGCTCGAGAAATTGAATTAGTTCATTAACTTCCTTGTGCCACATGGAGGGCCTGCGTATGGGTAGTTCGGAATTTCTTTCCCCGAAACGACGTCATTTGCTGGACGCTGCACACCGACGCCCAGTTTTCTACGACACTGGGCTCTTAACGCTGTCGCGTTAAAATGGAGCGTGGAAGTCAATGGAACGCATAAGGCAGATAACCAGGGGACCGACATAGTTACGGAATGGGTGTGAAAGGAAGGGAAGCGCATTTGAGGAGGGCAGAAAGTTAGTTGGGTGGATGAAACAAGGAAATTTGTCTGCGGAAGTTGGAATCCGGTTGCGCAAGAAAGGGTAACTGGAGATCGCTCGGAGGAGCCTTCGCCTGAAGTCGGCATAAAAATAGGCTGATGATGATGATAATGCTGTGACTACAGGAATGAAAATTTAACGTTTTTTCATATACCTAGCGCTCTATAAAGACACGTAAGAAAAAAGGCCGACGGGGACATAGTTATTCGCTCTGTGATTATTATTGCTTTGTATCGATGGTGAACATCTATATATATATATATACCGTTACATATATAACGTTATCTAGTAAGGCGAGCCTAGCAGTGCTATTGGAGGAATTAGAGGGCAGTAAATAGGATATAATAGGGCTCAGTGAACTTAGGAGGACGAAAGAGGCATATAGAGTGCAGAAAAGCAGGCACGTGCTGTGCTACCGGGGCTTAGCGGAGAGGTAGAGAACTAGGAGTCCGATTCCTTATTCATAAGGATATAGCTGGTAACATGCAGGAATTCTATAGCATTAACGAGAGGGTGGCAGGTGTTGTTGTGAAAATTAATAAGAGGTACAAATTGAAAGTCGTACAGGTCGACGCCCCTACATCCAGTCATGATGGCCAGGAAGTCGAGAGCTTCAATGAAGACGTGGAATCGGCGATGCGTAAAGTTAAAACAAAATACACTGTACTGATGGGCGACTTCAATGCCAGGGTAGGCAAGAAGCAGGCTGGAGACAAGTCAGTGGGGGAATATGGCATAGGCTCCAGGAACAGCAGGGCAGAGTTATTAGTAGAGTTTGCAGAACAGAATATTACGCGGATAATGAATACCTTCTTCAGCAAGCGGGATAACCGAAAGTGGACGTGGAGGAGCCCGAATGGCAAGACTAGAAATGAAATAGAATTTATAGTCTGCGCTAACCCGGGCATCATACAAAATGTGGACGTGCCCATCAAGGCGCGCTACAGTGTCCATAGGATGGTAAGAACTCGAATTAGCCTAGACTTGAGGGGGGAACGGAAGAAACTGCTACATAAGAAGCCGATCAATGAGTTAGTGGTAAGAGGGAAACTAGAGGAATTCCGGATCAAGCTACAGAACAGGTATTCGGCCTTTACTCTGGGCGCTCAACGCCATCGTTTCCTACACAATGCGCTTTATATGTGGTGTGGTTTGACAGCACATATGGTACAGTTGCTTTCTCTCGGCGGTGCATGAGTATTCAGATTGCGCTTGCTACAACGTCAAGCTTTACAATCTGTTTCTATTCCATTTCCGCCATTCGTGCTCCGCCATTGATCAAAATCTTTCAGGCCACGCCCTGTTAGTTTGTAAGTTACACGTTGCCACGGAAACCGCGAATACGTCTCATCTACCTATGACTTGTGCGTGCTGTTTATATTTGATCAGGCCCCCAAAAACTAAACAAATTATTCCCAATTCTTTATCTTCGTCGTGATTAGCTCTCCGCTTTTTGTTAAAACTTTCGTGTCGCCCCAATTTCACTTGTCTGTCGCAGGACGTCACAAAACCACGAACACTCACGACTTCGAAGTTGCGTGCACGCAATAAACTTCATTCTCATGCGAAACAAAACAGTTTTTCTTTTTAAGATAAAGGGAGACGGCCTCGGTCTGAAAGGGATAGAGCATTGCTGTCCGCCAGTCGCTCTGGCGCTGAGTGCTCTTAGCCACCGACCAGATTTATTTGCGTGTGATAAAAATAAGGTTCGAAACAAAATATTAAGTGATCGTTTGTGTGTATTCGGAGGGAAACTCCGCGGACTTACTTGACCTATATATGCCGGCGCGCAACTTAAGTTACGTGGAAACGGTGTTTGCTCAACTATTCGTATTCTTTCGTTGTTTAGCACTTCAGCGAAGCAAATAAAATACACCTTGACCCAAAGTACACTTCGCAAGCCGAGGCGTCAATTCAAGTGAAATAAAGACGCATCGTAGAACTGATGACCGGCATCCAAAGCAGTTGCCATACTGCGGGTTCTGTGCGACAGTGACGGGATGGGATATCGACTCTACGAGTATATTGCTATGGCTCTAAATGTTGGAGTACTTGCGTTTATTTCGAAATCTATTCGGATCGCTTTTGCGTTGAAAGGACCTAAAATAATTTTACTTATGATAACACGTAACTGTGCATTCATTGAGAGTTTCTGTTGATTAAGAACTTGCTATTCGAGCCATCTAATAGAAAACATAACGCAGAAAACATCGAAAATCAGTATCTAAATAGGCGAATAGTTGTTATTCTTCAGAATAATCAGTGGATCACGGAAATGCAACGAATGTACCAGAAAGAGTCTGGAAATAGCTTGGTGAAGGTTTTGATCGTTTTTTTCACGATAAATGTATAAACTTTCACGATAAATGTATAAATTCAATAGTGTAAGATTTGTCGGACGATCGGACGATCGGCAATTGTGGTAGGAGTTGTCGGACGATCTCGCCGCTGCCACCATTTGTAAGGGTTGAAGGTCGTAGAGAGGAACTTGGGAGGAACTAGGCGTACAGGGTTTATTTATGGTATTTACAGTTTAAGCAAGACATACATTCGACAGCCTATGCGTGGCTCCCAAATGGCGCACGCAAGACGAGCATACAGCACACAGCTTACGAGCACACAGCTCACCAGTGCGTTGACGAGCACATTCTAGCACCTTGACGAGCACGAGCACATCTAGCAGCCGACAACAGCCACTTATAAGCACTTCGTGTTCCCTAGAAACCTAGGTGAGACAAAACATTCAACGCATCGTAAACAAGCCGCCTCTCGGCGGGATGGTTTACACACACACGTACGCACAGTTTTCACTGCCAATTAGCAGCGTCAAACCTCAACGCAGTCGACCCGCCGCTTGCCCATTATATTGAGTCTTGAAAGGCGCGTTGGTTCCCCGAGATGACCAGCCACCGTGGCCACCGGTTGTCCCTTGTCCGGCGCCTCTAAATTCTAGAGCTGCCTTTCACCTGAAGTCGCCACGTGTGTCAGCAGACTAGGTCGGTGGTGCGGGTACAGTAACGATAGTTGGTCCCCTGATCGCGTTTAGCCATAACGGCGCCGAGGGGGTGATGAAGCGGCACGTCGAGTCCCCACGAAATGAGTCACCACAGCAATTGTGGTAGGCTTTCATGGTTCTCTTCGGGGAAGCTCACAACGCTCGCAACTGCAGCTGGCTGAGAAAGTGTTGCCACCTCGGCAGGCCATTCCTAACAGCTCCTCCATTGCCCGGAAAATCTCGACTGGCCAGTGCTGACAACCGCTGGGAAGGAAGAGAATGGCTGGCCAGCAAGAAGTTGGCTTTGCTCTCTGCAATCCCTGCGCACTTGGAATGCCTGCAACCATCTCACAACAACCGGCACAGAAGAGTCGATCCCGGTAACACAATACCGCTCAGCGTGCAAACGCCCGGATTCAGCTGTTAACCCACCAGGCTTCCTATCAAAATTTCAATGCAAGCCACTCAACTGGAAACCGCAAATTTTGCCCCCCAAATTTTGTGCCGCCAAAGCGAGCGTTCACATGCCCGCTGAGTTCGACCAAACCTAAAGTAAAGGTTTACGCAGAATTAAACTGAAGGCTCTCAACCACCAATACCCGAGCATAACTTAAACAGCCTAGCTTCACGAACAGTCTGTTCTTTCCCTATCGCAGTGGCGTTCTTATCGCACGTACGGTTGGCACTGAACCGTCCGGCCAACTCCAGAGGTAGGTAATCACAATTGCGCTAGCTCTACGGTCTCTATTCAGAACGCGTACTTGCGTCGTACGTAAGCATTTCATCACGCTTACTCACATTTGTTCCTTTAGTCCACACAGGATACGTAGCTTAAATGAACTACTACCTTTAAGTATCTTACGCACTCCGCCGAACCCTTAAGAAAATGCGTCAGCTAATAATTCGTTCCACGCACGCTTACTAGAGAAGTCAGAACACGGCCGCCCTAAACACACACGAGCAACCCAGTCATAAATCTTCTTCCTTCCGTCCACACAGGACATGCGCTAATGGAACTAAGAATGCTTTTCAGTGCAAATTACGCACTTACTGAAAACTTACTCGCTTAACCTTAGAAAATAAGAAAACAGATAAAAGAAGAAGGTTAACTAATACACCTGCGCGTTACCATAGGCCGCTAAACCATAACCTTGACTTCAGGTTACTCACACACACACAAAAAAAAGAAAGCCTATCTACTCATTAATTAACTCCTCGCGAGAATAAATGTTTGCATAAAACACCTCTTTCAAACCTCAGAGCTTCTCAAATGAAAACATAAAGAAAGCTCATACCTTACTTATTCAAAAACATTTTTAGTCTCAAATCGCGAAAATTATCCAATGCTCAAAAATAAAACAAAACAACACTTTTTACTTCTACGGAAGCTTTCTTGGCCTCCCATTTCGAACGCTTACGACTGACTCACACTTTTGAGCCGTACCCGAGGTGGTCGCGGTTCGAAAGCTATTCTGCCTACCCCGGAACCACAAAAGGGCCCACACACTAGCAGCTCCTTCCACACGTTACAGTTTCTGGCCAATTCGCGTCCTGGCGCCACGCTTTCATTATTAACTCGACTGACCGCGTCGCGACTCCTCATTACCTCCTCTCGTCTTGCCACCTTGCGCTCCTTCGCACTACATGCTGCACCCCGAAATGAATGACGGAACGACGAGGAACGTAACTACCCCGTCGCCTTTGTCCGTGTCCGTGCAGAACATGCTTCTCAGTCTCTCTTTGACCGGTGGCTCGAACGTTTTTGATGCGCCAACGTCGTCAGCGACGACCGCACCTTTCTTCTCCTCGCGCCTTGGGTTTTCGCGCCTCTCACCCCTTTTGGCTGCGCTACCTTATCTACGGATTCCCGTTTTTTACCGCGCTTCTTTCTGCGGCGCTTTCTTTTTAACTCGCTTTCATGTCGCCTACTGGCGCCTCGTGCTGCCCGGTACACATCTCGTCGGCCCAGATCGACCTCTTACCCGCACAGTCCGAATGATCCTTAACTAAATCATCCCTCTCTTGGCTACCTAGACTGGCGGAGAGCTGGACCGATTCCAGAACAATGCAGTTGTTTTATCTTGAGCTACGCAGCTCGCAATCCTGAGAGCTGCCCTCAACTGCATGGTCCAGCTGGCACTGCACTTCTGACTCGACATGGCTGCTCGCGTCTGTCGGGTCAGCAGTTATCTCTACTTCGTTCACAACCTCGTTAACATTACCTGCGACGCACACGCGCGGTGACTGTGCCAATTCATTCACAGCTGGCCTAGCTGTTTATACAGTGCTCTGTTGGCACAGCAACTCGTCGCTCTCACTACGGCCTTTAACGGCTTCTGCTGCCTCTAAGGCATCATTAGCTTCTCGCTTTTTCCGTTCACCTGCGAATATGCCGCTACTCTCGCAGGTTCTACTACTTCTCTGGGCTTTCGAGCAAAATCTGCTATCTGCTTCTTCCCACTTTCGCTGCATCCAGCCTACAGATTTCTCAAGACGCTGTTCGCTTCGTGCGTTTAACTGCTGCAAATCCCCTATCTGTTTCTTCACTGCCGCCATTTCTTTTTCAAGCTCTTTCCGTTTTTGCTCACGCTCTTGGCGTTCTTGCCTAATTGATTCCCGTTCCATTCTTTTACTTACAATTCGTTTGCCCATTTGTTCTATGAATTTCATAGTATTGCCACTTTGCAGAATGGCTTTACGAATCTCTGATTTCGTCAAGTCCTCGTTTACGTCTACCTCGACCTCTTCGCACAACCACAAGAGGTCAGCTCTCGTCAAACACAATAGAAACATGGTCGCTACTTTAAGCTTTGGCTCTGCTGTCACAAAATACTTGCTACGATACTCACGCAAATCAGAATGCAAGTAAAAGATCCCCAGCGATTCAAATCAACAAACACAGCGAAATTAAAGTATGGTAAATCTTACAGCTCAAAACAAAACGCTTACCAACTGAAGCAGCACCATGTCACCAGTCCTTCTCCACCGTACCCAGTCAGTTGCAAGAGGTGGTCAATCCCAATTCGCCTCCAACTTGACCAGGATACCGGTCGGTCACTATGTGCCAAAGTCCGTGAGCTGCCGTTGCTATCTCCCGAGTCGTAGGCCGATCTCACCGCTGCCATCCAGATGTAAGATTTGGAGTCCGGCTTGTAGGACGATCAGAGGAACTTGGGGCGACAGGACTAGCCGAGCAGGATTTATTTACAGTAATTACATCTTAAATATGGGATACATTTACACAGTCTAGCGTGACTCCCAAATGGGGCCCGCAAGACGAAGCATACAGCAAACGAGCACACAGCTCACGAGTACATAGACGAGCACAGAGCACGGCGACGAGCACATTCTAGCACCTTGGAAGTGGGTCTGTGCGGACGCACTTCACATGCGCTCCGCAGTTTTTGGGCTTCTTGACCCATCCAAATCGACGGGACCACCGAATTTTGGTTGGAATCGACGCCGACAGCGAAGCGGACCACGCGGGATACACTTTCAAGCCGGTGGGTCCAGCACTTTTGGATTTTTTTCGGACTTGAAGTTTTCCCAAGTGGCCGACCAGAGCTAGGCCTATTAGACCTAACACGGCAGCGGGGCTCTGCGGCCCTCCCGGCCTTGGCCAACGGCAGAGGAGCCTGGAGCGATAGCCCGAGTACTCCACCCCAGCTTAAGACAAACACCGCTACGAGATCCGACGAATCTCATGGCCGAAAACCACGAAATCATGGACGAAGACTACCAAGACGCTGCCGGGGAGACCCGTGACCACGGACCAGCGGCACTCAAGGCCTGACAAGCAGCACCCCAGCGACCACAACGTCACAAGTAAGTCAAAATCTCGACGAGGACGCGGACTGGCAGGTAGCCATTTCCAAGCGGCAGAAGAAACGCCAACGCGGCAGCCAAGCAGAATTTTTGGCGGGAACAGGGCTAGGGAACGGAAATTCCCTAGGCTCGGCGAAGAGCACAGGTGGCACGCCAGCCGCACCGAATCAAAGAGAGGGGGGAGGAGCGCCGAGGAGGCGACTGTTTCCGCTGCCCAAGGACGCCTTAAAAATAGTCCTGAGGCCCAAGGGACTAGCAGTGAAGAACCTGCAGACGCACCAAGTGGCGCTGGCGGTGGTTGCAGCCACCGGACATGGATGCAAGGCAGAAGACCTTATTATCCGACTCCGCACAGGTTGCAACATCATTATGATAAGCACCGACAACGAAAGCGCTGCTCAAGAAATTAGACGCATTACGCAGCTGAAGTTTGGAAAGCACAGCTACGACATCAACGCACACGTGGCGGCACCGGAAGGAACGCTGCGCGGGGTAATCCACGGGGTGGACCCGGGAACCCCTGCCAAAGAACTCGAGACAAACCTACGCACCCGAACGCAGGCTGTGAAGATTTTGGCGGCAAGAATGCTAGGCCGGTCGAGCACTGCCGTCATCACCTTCGATGGCCCCACCCTCCCCAGGCAAGTTCTGTACTATGGGGGAGAAATGTGGTGCTATCCCTACAGACCAACGAGACAGATCTGATGTCCATTTAGTATATCCCAAATGCCTGAAATCATGCTTGAATTATCTGTGGCATATGGGTTTTGATGATCGCGGCAGGTGCCACGGCATTGTATTTCTCAATGGTTCTAACATCGTGCTTTCGGAGTCTCCCGTACGCAAGCTGCCATGAATGCGGCAAGATACACGATATATTTTCGGCGGAATTGAACAGCACATAAAAGCAGTGTGGAAAAAAGGAAAACAAAAAAATGAAAACACTTTCTGCGCATACCGCGAATTCACTAGTCACGTCTGGAGGGAGGTACACCAAACAGTTCAAGGTCTCGGCTGCCTGTGTCATGTATCAGGGAAGTCTTTCCGAACAAGACTGAACTGGTACTGATTCGCCGCGCAAGGCTGAGACGTCGCATGTGTGGAGAGTAGGCGGCTTTAAATGAGCAAATATCTGCCATTGACATGCACGACAATTCCACGGCAGATAAAAAATAACTCAGCATTGTTTGTGGGATAACAACAATCATATGAGAAATAGACCGACCTGCCAAGATGATTAAAGATGAGTATACATATTTGGCACCTTGTTCGTTGCCAACCACAGTGGAATAAACAACAACATCCTTGACCCAACCCTACAAACCCCAACAGAAATGCAGAAAGAAAGATGCTAATAACTACAGACTGAACAAAACTAATGACTTGAACTGAAGCCAGCGAACGAGTGCCACACTCAAACAGAGAGAAAGCTCTTCATTGGAATGCAAATGAATTGGTCAGCATATATTCGCCTACATGCTGCTCGGCGGAGAATGCTACGAATGGGAACAAAGGCTTTAAAGATGGTGGGCAGAAGGAGAGAGAAAGAGAAAATAAAACGTGCAGGTCTTGGGATTTTATGGACACTAGAGTAAACCTCCTAGGCAACAAGGTAGATAATCACTTTCAAACTGTACGCGTAATCAAAAATAGAAACCACTTTTGGTGAGATTACGTGGGTGTGTCTTAGTTTTTTACAACATATAGACTGGTTCAGCATAGAAAAAGAAAGTAAGTGTCTTGGGCTGTTCTCATGGGTGAGGCAAGGGAAGTAGCATCCGCGTCAAAGTAAAGGGGCCTAAGTCGTGCTTTTACATGCTCATTTTAGATCGAAATGGCTTGCCTCCTTAAGCTGGGCACTGAAGCAGGATGTGCTCCAGGGAATCCACGGCTCCACGCTTGTAGAAGATAGACTTCTAGTAGGACATTACGAAAAAGAAGGTTGCTTGTGTATGCAATGTTTAGTCGAAGGTGGCGAAAAAGGGTCCCAGAGGCCGTGGTAGGCATTGTGGTATCCTTTATAATAATGCCTTTATTTGTGTCAATGTGGGGTACACGACAGTGGAGGCCAGCAGTGAAAGCTGTCATAAATGACAGCTTGACAAAGCCGCAGGCGCCCATGCACATGACAGCGGTATAGCAGCATTGGTTACATCAGAAAAAAAAAGAACACACAATACACAGTACAGTACTGCACATAATACACCCTGATAAATGAATTCCATTTTCCGGAAATTGAAACAAAAATGATCATGATATAAGGCAGCAAGTAATGACAGAACAAATACCTTGAAGCAATTAAAAAAGAAAAAATTCATACGAAGCTATAGCTTAGTAAGGTAAAAGAACACAATTCACTACAATTCAAATTACAATTCAAAAATACAAGTCATAAATACAAGTCATAAATACAATTCACTCAGCAGGTGGAAATAACATCCACACTTATACAATAAAAGTGGATAATGAAAACATGGTCACTTAGAATAAGAACAAATGACTTAATTAAATCACAGTATGTTGAGAACGAGGATAAAAAGAGAGTAGCGTAACTGCAGATTGTCACTGACAGGGAAAGACATGATCATTTCTATAATATTTCCAGACTTCTTTAAATGTACATACTGCAGCTCTATATTTTCTCTATACAGTTTATTTAATAATCTCGGTAACTGATTTTCCAGTGTTTGAAGACCATATGTCGTGCGGTATGTTTTTACATTCCAGTTTTCGTTGAAACGGGTGACATGGCTAGGGGCCTCACTATGTAGGTTCGCTAACTGTTTTAAGAATGTGCCACCTTTTTTTATTTCCTGTTTATAAAGCTTCATCATTATCATCATCAGCCTGCTTACGCCTACTGCAGGGCAAAGCCCTCTCCCCTGCTTCTCCAGCTACCCCGGTCATGTGCTAATAGTGGCCATGTCGTCCGTGCAAACTTCTTAATGTCATCCGCCCACCTAACTTACTGCCGCCCCCTGCTACGCTTCCCTTCCCTTGGAATCCAGTCCGTAACCCTTAATGACCATCGGTTATCTTCCCTCCTCATTACATGTCCTGCCCATGCCCATTTCATATTCTTTTATATCAACTAATATGTCATTACCCGCATTTGTTCCCTCACCCAAGCTGCTCTTATCCCTTAACGTTACACCCATCATTCTTCTTTTCACAGCTTATTGCGTCGTCAACAATTTAACTAGAACCTTTTTCGTAAGCCTCCAGGTTTCTGCCCCGTACGTGGGTACTGCTAAGACACAGCTGTTATACACTTTTCTCTTGAGGGACAATGGCAACCGGCTGTTCATGATCTGAGAATGCCTGCCAAACGCACCCCAGCCCATTCTTATTCTTCTGATTATTTCAGTCTGATGATCCGAATCCGCCGTCACTACCTGCCCTAAGTAGATGTATTCCCTTACCACTTCCAGTGCCTCGCTACCTATCGTAAACTGCTGTTCTCTTCCGAGACTCTTAAACATTACTTAAGTTGTCTGCAGATTAATTTTCAGACACCCTTCTGCTTTGCCTCTCCAGGTAAGTGAGCATGCATTGCAATTGTTCTCCTGAGTTACTAAACAAGGCAATATCATCAATGAATCGCAAGTTGCTAAGGTATTCTCCATCAACTTTTATCCCCAATTCTTCCCACTCCAGGTCTCTGAATACCTCCTGTAAACACGCTGTGAATAGCATTGGAGAGATTGTATCTCCCTGTCTGACGCCTTTCTTTATTGGGATTTTGTTGCTTTCTTTATGGAGGACTACGGTGGCTGTGGAGCCGCTATAGATATCTTTCAGTATTTTTACATATAGCTCGTCTACACCCTAATTCCGCAATGCCTCCATGACTGCTGAGGTTTCGACTGAATCAAACGCTTTCTCGTAATCAATGAAGGCTATATATAATGGTTGGTTATATTCCGCACATTTCTCTATCAGCTGATTGATAGTGTGAATATGGTCTATTGCCTTTACGGAATCCTGCCTGGTTTTTTGGTTGACAGAAGTCTAAGGTGTTCCTGATTCTATTTGCGATTACCTTAGCAAATACTTTGTAGGATAGTAACGGAGAGTAAGCTGATCGGTCTAAAATTTTTCAAGTCTTTGGCGTCCCCTTTTTTATGGATTAGGATTATGTTAGCGTTCTTCGAAGATTCCGGTACGGTCGAGGTTATGAGGCAATATGTATATAGGATGGCCAGTCTTTCTAGAACAACGTTCCCACCATCCTTCAACAAATCTGCTGTTACCTGATCCTCCCCAGCTGCCTTCCCCCTTTGCCTAGCTCCCAAGGCGTTCTTTACTTCTTCCGTCGTTGCTTGTGGGATTTGAAATTCCTCTAGACTATTCTCTCTCACATTATCGTCGTGAGTGCTACTGGTACTGTATAAATCTCTATAGAACTCCTCAGCTACTTGAACTATCTCATCCATATTAGTACCGATATTGCCGGCTTTCTTAACGCATACATCTGATTCTTGCCTATTCCTAGTTTCTTCTTCACTGCTTTTAGGCTTCCTCCGTTCCTGAGGGCATGTTCAATTCTATCCGTATTATACTCCCTTATGTCAGCTGTCTTACGCTTGTTGATTAACTTCGAAAGTTCTCCCAGTTCTATTCTAGCTGTAGGGCTAGAGGCTTGCATACATTGGCGTTTCTTGATCAGATATTTCGTCTCCTGCGATAGCTTACTGGTATCCTGTCTAACAGAGTTACCACCGACTTCTATGGCACACTCCTTAATGATGCCCATAAGATTGTCGTTCATTGCTTCAACACTAAGGTCCTCTTCCTGAGTTAAATCCGAATACCTGTTCTGTAGCTTGATCCGGAATTCCTCTAGTTTCCCTCTTACCGCTAACTCATTGATTGGTTCTTATGTACCAGTTTCTTTCGTTCCCTCCTCAAGTCAAGGCTAATTCGAGTTCTTACCATCCTATGGTCACTGCAGCGCACCTTGCCGAGCACGTCCACATCTTGTATGATGCCAGGGTTAGCGCAGAGTATAAAGTCTATTTCATTTCTAGTCTCGCCATTTGGGCTCCTCCACGTCCGCTTTCGGCTAAGCCGCTTGCGGAAGAAGGTATTCATTATCCGCATATTATTCTGTTCTGCAAATTGTACTAATAACTCTCCCCTGCTATTCCTAGAGCCTATGGCATATTCCCCCACTAACTAGTCTCAAGCCTGCTTCTCGCCTACCTTGGCATTGAAGTCGCCCATCAGTATAGTGAATTCTGTTTTGACTTTATACATCGCCGATTCCACGTCTTCATAAAAACTTTCGACTTCCTAGTCATCATGACTGGATGTAGGGGCGTAGACCTGTACTACTTTCAATTTGTACCTCTTATTATGTTTCACAACAAGACCTGCCACCCTCTCGTTAATGCTATAGAATTCCTATATGTTACCAGCTATATCCTTATTAATCAGGAATCCGACTCCTAGTTCTCGTCTCTCCTCTGAGCCCCGGTAGCACAGTACGTGCCCGCTTTTTAGCACTGTATATGCTACTTTTGTCCTCCTAACCTCACTGAGCCCTATTATATCCCATTTATTACCCTCTAATTCCTCCAATAACACTGCTGGACTCGCCTCACTAGATAACGTTCTAACGTTAAACGTTGCCAGGTTCAGATTCCAATGGCGGCCTGTCAGGAGCCAGGGATTCTTAGCACCCTCTGCTGCATCACTGATCTGACCGCCAACGTGGTCAGTTGCTTCGCGGCTGCTGGGGGCTGAGGGCCGGGGTTTGATTGTTGTATTCATATAGAAGGTTGTGGCCAAGTACTGCACCAGGGTGGCCAATCCTGCTCTGGTGAGAGAGTGCGTTACTGGTTCTGGTCACCGGGATCAGCCCGCACTCCAGGCCTGTTTATGCAATTTTCTCAACACTCAGGTTTTTTTTTTTTCCGGTGGAAAATTGCGCGGCACCGGGATTCGAACCACGGTCCTCTTGCACGCGAGGCAGATACTCTACCGCCAACGCAAGAGTTGTACGCCTCATTTAAGCTACAGCGGTGCCTTCTTTGTTGAGTCAAGGTGCACCAGTCAAGGTGGATCTATATATAATCTGAGCTCGGTTAAACCGCACAGATGTCACTCAACTGGAGAAACATGGTATTTATGACCTGCACATGTGTGGCCAGGGTATCCGCATAGTGATAAACAAAAAGAAAAGAAATATTAAAAAGGGGCAGAAGAAAAAAAATAAGAAAAAAAAAATTGAGAGAACAGGTGGTTTGAACTCGTGACCATTGGATGTTGCCCGGAGAGATAGCTCATTCGCTTTGTCCGCCAGGCCCCAGGTTACATTAAAGCGCCACAGCTCCTGTCCAGAGCCTCATACTTATGTGGAAAGATACCGATGTTGTCCGCGGTGGTCGACTTTGGACGGCATACTTTCTTGGAAAAAATGCCCGCCCGTCGATGAGAGGGAACTCGAGCGGCTCTAGAGTCTAAGAAAAGCTAAAGCCGGTGCGAGGGCGGCACGCATAGCGTGGGATCTAGCCCGGGTAACTATCTCAAGGACTGCTCCTCACGAGAGCGAAATACCTTTGCGTAATTATAATAACCCTAATAATTCTACTTTCGAAAAGTGAACGGCCCAGAGGGCTGTACTACGAGTGATATGACTATTAATTATATATATATATATATATATATATATATATATATATATATATATATATATTTCATCTCATCTATGTGATCGAATGCGAGCGCTGTTCCTTTGTTTCTGCGTGTAGTAGGCAAAAGAACGAGTTTAAGGGAGAAAAAAAGGAAAGGAAAATTACGGGAGCATAATTGCAGCGCCGCGGTCTTAAAGCGCACCCGCGGTAGAGAAACGGAAGGAGATATAAGCGCGCGTGGCCATGGTACGCACGCAAAAAACTGCCTTAATAAATTTAGAGACTTGAGAAAAAGTTTCGTTAACAACCGTTAACATGGCAATCAGCACTCGAATACGACGAGATACATTATTGAGACATGGAAAATACCCTTGAACTAAGTATGCTGTCCGAGAGAAATGCTTCTAAGTATTGAACAATTTTAAAAAGATGATGGAATATAGGATAATCTTCCCGCTTACCGATAGGATGGCATCCACACGAGACTACACCAGGCACCTTACTGAGACACGGAGCGCTCTGGGGCCAGAACAAAGCCCCCGCCTCTGCCGGCCAAGCGCAGATAACGTGCGTTCCGATGGCCCAAGGTTGCGCGGACATAGTTTAGGTTGAATCGAGCGAACTCGAGCGGTTCTAGAGTCTGGGAAAAGGCAGCATGATGGAAATAAAAACGTGTTTGTGGAAACAAAATTACGTTTTCCCATGTCGAACCACCCGTTGTAGACGTATGCCACATGCACATGAGTTGAATATGCATAGTCTAGTTGGCTTTTTGCAAAGCGCCCTTTATTTTTTCTAAAGTTCTCACTCGTTCCGCGTGCATAAGTGCAGGCTTGTAACCTTAATTTACTGCGCCCTTTGGTTTTCCTGCAGCAAAGTTGCACTAAAGCTAACGTCGCTTCAAACGGGATTTCTGTCCTGCCAAAATACCTATAGCGGCGTTGAAGCAGGCGCGTCGAATTAGCAGTAAGCGTAGCTGGTTCTTTCAATACTCCCGTACTTTCTCGCAGGAGCGTCCCCGGGATTGCAACGCCACGCCGGCTATTTGGCGTTTCTACGTGTCTACGTACAATTGCACCCTTATGACATCCCATACGGTAGGCGACATCGTGTCGTTTTAACCATCCGAAAATCCACAGCTCTTGATAACCTCGCACATGTCCGGGAATGAGGGTCGACGGCCGAGGGTCAGCGTTTCAGACTCGACAGCGTAGAGAGAAAAAAAAAAGATTGTGATAACCATTTACAATGGTTATCAATGTTAGCGAATAGCTCGAAGGAATTGACGAGCATACCAACGAACGCGAGCGAACGAAATGAAGCAACGAGCGAACGTTCTTTTTTTTTTTTTCCGTGCCCGCCCACTGTCCATCGATCGTCAGAGCCCACTGACCATCCACCGAGCACGAAAACGGCCGAACGAGCCGAATAAATATATTCGCCTTTAAACCGTACATGGCGCGCCTTGGGTGAAATTGAATCGCAGGGAGGTCCCTATTGCAAGTTAGAACTTTATAGGAACACAAAGCAACCACCGTCTCATATTGTAAAATGTATATCTATTCACTGTTTTGTTTGATTCCGTGATCTGAATTACTTTATCTATAAAATTAACGTAGCCTCCTTAGCATTTCTCCGTTAAGTTATTTCACCAATGTTCTGATTTTCCAAGCCTTAGTTCCGCGGTAATCTTTTTAACAACAATATTTGCACAGCCTGATCCTTGACCCATCCTCCGTGTACTGGATAACGCCCATTGTTGGACAACAATAATAAGAAGAACAATGAAATTACAACAATGTCAATGCCTGTTTATATATTGTTTAATTGAGGAATCCTTTTTGTGGAGCCCATAGTATAAGCTGAGTACCTATAGGCCTTCTTTTCAAGGGCGCCGTGACATTCTGCACGTGGTGGCGCCATCTATGAGCTGCCGGCTTTCGCCCCCGTGCTTGCTCTGTCGTACGCACCGTGTTGTCTTGATGCTCCAAGCAGTTCTTTCAGTCGTATTTTAACATTGGCGTGGCATGAGTTTTTGCTGCATCTGCGGCGGACGGAGCACCCAGCGTGATGCGTGCACGCGTGTTTGAGCATGTAATCAAACCCAGACATCAGTTAGGTATTTCCAAGATTTTTTTTTTGTGAAGAATGTGCCGGTTTTGAAGCAATATTTGTGTAATTCCAAGCTCTTGTTTAGGAGCACTGAGCAGTAAAGAAACGTATACGACAATCGTAACAACGGGGGTACCGTGGTGCTAAAACGTGGGTTTTGCTGCGTACTTTGACAACCGTTAACATGGTCAGCTGTAGATTCATTGCGCAACTACTTCGTTCGTCTAACGGCGCTTTCGCCCATGAATAAAATTGCTTTGTTGAGGAACACCAGCATACTGTACACTCTCAGTCAAATACCGCTCATAACAGTGCCGTCTATCCAGGAGAAAAATTCAATATAGCGACACTTTCCACGCGGCCCGAGTATAAGCGGCTCACAGTATGCGGGAACCGTAGTTATGTGGCCGGCAAATATGCAGCCGGTTTAGCTACCGGACTGTTTTAACCGGTGCAATAGTTAACAAACACGACCATTAGGAATCGGGCCGTCCTATCAATGGGCCATATTTATGTCGTAAAATATTTAAATATAGCGATTTATACAATGGGGCCCGCCGGGCAAATGGGAGATTTTTACGTGCTGCGAAATTTCATAATAACGACGCTTACTTTTCAGCCCAAGTACATGCGGCCCTTAATATAGGAGGCTTTTAGGCGGTTTACAAATTATGTCCGACAAGCGTTTCCTTAATTTTATTTACAGAGTACATATGCACCTTGGTAATTACACAAAACTTCGTTGATATGAACCCTGTCGTACTTCATTGAACATGCGCACAACAAGATTTCAACCCAGGACCGCCACGTGCCAGACATGTGCTCTAACCACTACACCACAAAAGCGAATTCCTTATTTTTTCTCAGTTTCTTTATTGCAGCGAATTGACGTCATATGTACATCACAATTTAGTTATAATATTTGAGAAGTCGACTAAATAAGTAAGACTAATAATGTAGTTAAGGGGAATGCCAAAAATAAATACTACGACTATCTCCAACCGACGGCAAACAAAATTACCTTAATGGTAAATTATGACGTACAGCGCGAAAGACAAGGACTGCGAGAGACGACATACACTGCGCTGACTTCCAACAATATTTTATTGCGTTGCCACATCGTGTGTATGTATACAACAGGGGCTATGCGCAGAAAATGAAAGGCTGCCACAAGGGGTGTTCTAATAGTAAGTCTTAGTACTAAGAACATGGTCACTTGAAAAAAAAAAGGAACATTACGATTTGTATCTGTTGAGTTACAAGACTTAACTAGGGGTCAGCGCGATTGAGGGTGCACTAACGTCCACACTAGCTCGTTTTCTGATGAAATCAGCTTCTATAATTTCCCGAGTGAGCTGTGAGCTTTGTCTCGCTAAAACTTCCTTGTCTTCAAAGAGGGGCACGCAGCCGCAGTCCCGGCTCTGGATGCCCAAGTGGCCTTGAATAGTGTTATGGGCATTGTTATAGTGCTCTCTTAAACGATCCTTGAGGCACTTGCCTGTCTGTCCAATATATCTACTGCCGCAAGACAAGGGAATAGGGTAAACCACATTCGTTGCGCATGTCACAAAACGTTTTCTGTGCCCGACAGAGCAGCAACTCTGACGTGATTTAGGCGCGTTTCCACGCTTACAGAGCCTTGCCAGCTTTTCCGGGACTGTGAAAATGACTGTGATTCCCGCACGCTGCCCAGTCCTTTTTAGCCTACGGGAGACATCATGCACATACGGTAGTACTTCAAACCTGCGTCTTTCAACCGGCTGGTTCTCTGACTGAGCGGGCTCATCACGTTTTGTGCGCCTCAGAAGCTTTTCCGCTATGGGAGAAATTCAGGCCAAAGGGTAGCCGGCTCAAGGAAGGCAATCAACCTGTGCAGCAAGACTATGTTGCATCTCGTGTGAGCAAGATTTATTGAGGCTGGTAAGGAGGAATAACTTTATAATACCTCGTTTAACGAGCTTTGAGTGTGCGGAGTTAAAGGGCAAGAGTGGCTTCTTCCGGCTCGGTTCGAAGCACCAGCACACATGTTAGCAAAGCACAGCTTGATAGCTAGAAAGCACAATGAATCATCAATGGGAAATTCAAGCGTAAGTTCTAGAGGTTTTGCTCTTTCTTAAAGACCTCCAAGACTCCCGTAGCAGCAGGCTTGAAAGCGTGATCAGTACAATCAATAAATACCACCTAGTCGTCCACAAACCTGCACACCTTGACCACAGGGGCGCTTCTAGCTGACCTTGAATATTGCGATCATGAAGAGCTAGATGAATATCACTTAGTGCGGCGCCAGGCATGACCCTATGCAAACACCATTCCTCTGTATGTAATTTCCTTCATTTAACGAGGTGAAAGTTGATTTCAAATACAAGGTGAGCAACACAAGAAAGCCGCTATCACAAACACCTGCAGCATTCTGAAAGCCAACTGATCCGAAGTCATCAATGCATTCTTCAACACACAGTAGCAACTTGTCATGCGGAAGTGAATAGTACAGATCTTTAACGTGGAATAAATGGAATGGAATAAATGGAATAAAAAGCCCCCCCCCCCCCCCTGAATTCAGCAGTGAGAGGGGACATGGAAATACTGTATGGGCAGTCATGACGGGCCCCTTTAGCCCAGTCAGAGCATATTTTAAATGTTGCGTGCACTTCTTCACCAGTCGCACGCTGTGGGTACGTGCCATAGCCCAGAAATCAGCACAAGCAGCAGCGTAGAGCGCCCGTCACCGTGATGTGCATTCCATTTCTCATGAGTTCAGGGACCACGCCGGCGTGCGCGAACAATGCTTCAAGCACGTGCACAGTTGGAGCCCGTTGTCGTTGTTCTCACGCGTTAGCAGTCCCAGAATCCACAAAAATATACCGCAGACGCAGACAAGCGCTCCTTCGAACGCTGACCGCGTTGAGGCCTACACACCAGAGTCTATTCTTCCGCCGTGCTACAAACTAAGAAGAGCATAACGATAACGCGTTCACTCTCCATAGCTGGCACTAAAGGATTAAAGGAAGTTGAGGGAGAACACAGAGGAAGAGGGTGCGTGCTCTCGGGTGACCGAACTGTAGGGATGGACTTCAAGGAGGGCGGGGAGACTTCCTCGGACTATCCGCGTACATTAACAACCGTCGTCGATGTTACCTGAATAATTTTTTTTTCGTTTCTCCTCGAGGAATAAACACTTAACTCACGGTAGCCCAGCTACACAATTCTATACGTATCATCCTTAGTAGGTACGTGCCTAAATGGGGATCGTCGTCATTCTCTGCGTGATCATCATCATAGGTATTATAAGCACCATTACTACATAGGCTACTGGACATCTATGAAGAAGAAGACGCCATTCTCGACTGTAACTTTAGGGCAGAAATTTCCTTCAAACAGCGAAATTCGAAGTAACTTTCACTCGATTACGCTGTCGATTAGCTTAAAAAAATTAATTATGGGGTTTTACGTTCCAAAACGATGATTTCATTACGGGGGACATCGTATTGGGTTACTCCTGAAATTTGGACCACCTTAGGTCACTTAACGTGCACCTAGATCTAAGCACACGGGTGTTTCCGGCGGGCGATCCCGCGACGTCGTGCTTAGCAGCCCAAGACCACAGCCACTAAGCAACAGCGACGGGTGCCGACTAAATTCCGTATACTCTTAGCAATAGAGGGCTCATCTAGCTCTCTCCCCGATGTGCCCCTTCTTTAAGAAGGTCACCAATTGATAATTTTCTTATTCGATCACCGATTCACGAACGCAAAGGCACATGTTTTACAAACAACTTTTAGACAACATGGAGTGGATTTATCAATTCCTGAAATTCTTTCCCTCCGAGCCTCCGATTTTGGTCAATGTCACAAGAATGCTTCTTGAGCTTTGACTTGTCTAGAGTCGTTTCAAATGGGTGTATTAGCGATATTTTTATTTCTTTGTCGATTTTGCTATTATTTTGATTATTTCCCAATCATTTCGTTAGTTTTCTTGGCATTTCTAAGCGCCTTTTTCCAGTTTCAGCCCAGTTTTCTCGCATCCGCCATACTGGGTATGGGCCATAATCATAGGCCGAGCAAAGAAAGAAAGGAACATCCGTATCTTCTTCTTCGACTTGGGAACATTGTGCACACCATCGGCTCCGCAGACAGCCGTTCCTGCGAAGGTCAGCCGTCGTCATCGGCCCCTTGCTCCGTTGCAGCACAAGACCGCACGAACACGCCAAGTAGACATTCTGCCCCCGTTCTTCCAGACTGGTCCCAACCCGCAACAGCGGCGATGGCCGCCTCTGATGAGTCCTGGCATGCTGCCGTGGTGGGTCCAACGTTGAGCACCGTGGGGCAACACAGCCACCAGCTTTGGTCCTGCATTTCGCAGCCACTTCCAATCGCCTTCATGCTGTTCGTACATGAAAAAAGGCGACCGGTAGCCGCCATGAACCCGAAAGAAAAGAACCAGCGCGTCAGCAGCTGCCTCGGCGAGGTTTGGCGTTCGCTCAACACCGCGTACAAGGAGGCGCATCAGCGCATGGTAACCAACACCGCTGCCGTCTACCGAAGGAAGCGCCCAGATCACATCTACAATTATCATGCGCAAGCAGCAGTAGCGACAGTTACGATGCACAAATCCCGGTGCACTGCCTCTGGCCCTCCTCCTACACCGCAGTATCGTGCACGACAGCCGGCCACCGTTCCTGTGCACCTCCCGTGGCCGCGACTACGAGGGCGATGCCTACTCACGCCACCTGGGCCAGCATTGGCGAACGGGCTTCTGCTTTCGTTGTTTGCGTGGCCGCTTCTTCATCGATGAAGAGGAGGTCAGGTGACACCTGGCTGTGCATGAGAGCGGCAACGGACACAATGGCCCGTGCTGCCTCAAGGTGTACAAGTCGCTCCTCGCTCTCAACTCACATTTTGCCAAGCACGAGAAGGCTGGCAAGACGAAGACACGGAAGACACCACCACGACGCGTCCCCCGGTGATGCCAGTTGAAACACAGGGTGTTAGTGTGCCGGTGCTAGCCTTCACTCTTGCAGCATTAGCATGTAACGGATTTAGTACGGAATTCGTTAGCTGCGAAATCCTACGCCTGCTTCCCACGAAAGCAAGATCACAAACAGCTATTTTAATGTCGTGCTTCAAATGTTTCTTGAGAGCATTGTATAAATGTATCATTTTATGATTTAGATGACTTTACTTCAAAGCCCTGTTCCATGAACACAAGCATCCACTCCAAATTCAAATGTATCGAATGTGCAGTAGGAATCAAGTAGTAGTAGTGAAGGCTCACGCACAAGAGCGTCCATCGGTGCGTGCGTGCGTGCGTGCGTGCGTGCATGTATTTTGCCAGCTACTCACTTGTGGCAAACAGAATGAGCAAATACGCAATATTCGCAGATGCCTTCCTTTGTACTACCCAATCCATCAGCTTTATATTGAAATATTTATCCCATTAAAGCAGTATACTTCGAGCAAAATTTTACAGAATGCAAAAATTCTTAGCGTTGTTTTATTATAAAGCCGGGATGCTTCCTGCACTTGTTTCAACAAACATCCCCGTTGCCACGGGGATAGTTCATGCGCAGTGTTTTTTTTAAATGAAAGAAAACGATTACCAGCGTAATTTTTGTAGCATTATCCTATTTACTTGATCACTATTCATTTTATGGAATTGTTACTGCAAATCATTTGTTAGCATAGTGCTTATTCCCTCCTTGAATTTAATACATTTTCGCAGGTTTCTTTCAGTTTGACTGCTTACTCGCACAGTATTCTATATTTCTCGTATTTTCTTTTGTTTTAAACTGTAATTTACGCTTCCTCCTAACAAAAAAGAGAAAAAAAAGGACAGGCAAGGAGGATAAGCTTACCAGAAAAGAAGTCTGGGGCCCTATAACGTAAAACTATTCCAATATGTTTCTATTCCAATATCCTGACCTCAAATTTGCGTAACCGCCAACGTAAGCACCGGGCGGTCACCCGCAGGGTTGTCTGAACAGACCAATCAAGCGCTCTCCTCGTTCATAGGAGGTCACTTTTGCTTGCTTGAAAAACGAATAACGTTGCCTACATTGAGCGGCTTGTCGTAACTAATTCGCTGACAAGAGGCGAGGAGAACACTCAAGTGGAGAGGGATTCGATGGGGCCGAGCCACTGCACTGAAAGTCGATAACCAGATGAAGAGGGTGGTGCCGGCGTCTACGATTGGTCGGCTTTCGCTTACTTAGCTTGCGGTGGCTCGTCGAAAATCGCGGCGGCTTCAACGGAAGCTCAAGAATGACGCTAAAGCGGACCGTCAGCAAAGACGAGTTGGCAGAATGAGGGGGTAAACGTGCCGAAAGTGCTCGAAAACGTCACACGGCCAGGCAAGAAGTTTTATTCTACGCAA
Organism: Dermacentor andersoni; assembly: GCF_023375885.2. NCBI lineage: Eukaryota > Metazoa > Arthropoda > Arachnida > Ixodida > Ixodidae > Dermacentor > Dermacentor andersoni. Next base: position 378,415,757 of record NC_092814.1, on the reverse strand, counting down.
ATACACCCATTCTGTCCGACAGGTGCGAGTAGCCAGCGTCTGAGCGATCGGCGGCAGCCATCTTCTATTCCTTTCGGAACGGGGAAGCCTGCGGCTATTCCGAAGAAAATTCAGTTTTGTTCGGCATATTAATGCATCTTTATCGCGTACACGTCACTTTGACGCGGTGAGTTCTTGCGGGTTTGTGACGTCGCGTGACAGGCAGGTGAAGTGGGTGCAGCCCGAAAACTTTTTACCAATAGCCGAGGGCTAATGACGAAAAGGGGTCGAATAAGAAATAATTGTTTTTCTTTTTTCTGTCAAATCATGCATAATCAGTGTGTACACATCATATCAGATGGAGAGGTATCGCGGTTTTCGTTACGTCGCGTGACAGACAGGTGAAGTGGGGGTGGTCGAAAAAAGTTTTTGACCAATCGTGAAGGGCTGATAGCGGAATTGGAATAGAAAAGTTTGGAATAGTTTTACGTTATAGCACCCCTGGTTCGTTACCTTGTATGGGGGAAAAGGGAATTCGGATTTAAAGAGAGGAAGATAGAAAGGCGAGTTCAGCAACGGGAATCTGCGCACAAAACAAAAGCTACACTAAACACTGTTACAGTATCTCTCGCAATCCCGTAGACGGCAAGAAGCGAACTAGTGCTCTGGTTGCCTTTAGCGCACGTGTTTTTTGTGATCACTGTGACAGTAGCTTTTACCCCGACAGTGACTGGCTTTAACTCCGAAGAACTGACGCAGCAGCAAAACTTCCCTCTATGTCACCCAATAGTACACTGGCCTTGCAGGAGTCGACATGTTCCACGAACCGCATGGCCTACCAAGGCAAGGAGAAACTGTTTTGCAGTATGCGCTTTAGCAGGGCAGAAGTTTGGGCGTGTTAGTAGTTCAATCGTAAACTGGCAGGCATAGAGCAAGAACGACACACGTGGCGCTATGTATCGCAGTTTACGAGTGCAGTATGCGGTTTGGTGTCGTGTTTAACAAGTGATTCTCATTTATGATTGAATGGGCCGACAGCCGTGCCTGCGACCTTTGCGGCTGTGAAGAAAATATTTTGTAGTTTTTCGTCACCCACGCCGAAGCAGGGATGGGCAGTCGCTATGTGTCCTGTTAGATAATGTTCAAATATTGAATTTCTCTTAAGCTACCTCTCTTGATGGCTACCGATGGCCGATGGCCACCGATAGCCACCACCCCCTCGGACATACACCGCCACTTATTTCCGCACCTTTGGACCTTCCGTTCCCTATACCACCCGCCATGAATCGACTGCCGCTGATGCTCCTGCTCCGAACCTTCGGTACAGCCGCTCGCCCTCACCTCGACGCCATCAGTCTCGTTCGCCCCAACCCCGTCGCCTCTTTCCATCGCCTATCGCCTCCCGGATCCAGTCGGAAAACTAGACACTGCAGCTTCTGGAGGTGAAGCTGCGTTGTCGACCCTGCCCTCAAATCCTCTGCTCACGTTACCCACGAACCGAAACCTTCTCGACGTTGACGTTGACGGCTATCCTGTCACGGCACTCATCGATACAGGAGCACATCTTTCTATTATGAGTGCTGCCTTCTGACGACGACTGAACAAGCTCCTCACCCCAGCGTCAGCACGCGTCGTCCGCGTTGCGGATGGCGGTACTGTGCCTATCATCGGCATGTGTACGGCACGCGTCAGCATCGCCAGCCGCCACACTCCTCTCCTCTTCACCGTAATTGCTCATTGCCCCCACGACCTCATTCTCGGCCTCGATTTTCTCTCCGCACATTCTCCTCTTATTGACTGCTCTTCCAGTACCCTTCGCCTTGAGTTGCCGATGCTCGCAGAACCTTCTGACGCACCCCACTGCCGCTTACGTCCCACGGGCTTTCTTCGCCTGCCGCCAAAGTCAATAGCCTACATTGAACTGTTGTCTTACCCACCAGTCCCTGATGGCGACTACCTCGTCACTCCTCTGCCCGACATTCCAATAAGGTATGACGTTACAGTGCCTCACAGTATACTTAATATTACTGGGAACCACACTCGCACGCCTGTCTGTAACTTTGGATTGGCAAAGCAAATTTTACCACAAGGTATTTGCCTTCACACCGTTGATTGTCTCGGCGACCAATACGTGGCAGCGTTATCGACCGATGGTTCTCGCGAGCATAGCAGGCCCCTCGCGCTAGGCTCCGGTGCCGATTCCAATACAAAGAAAATGGTTGCCACGGACCTGTCCTCGGCGCAGGCTGAAGAGCTTTGCCAATTATTATCGTCCTACCGGGATATTTTCGACATCGACGATCGCCCTTTAGGCAAGACGCTCGCGGTCAAGCATCGGATTCTTACTGGCGATGCTACGCCTATTCACCGACGACCATATCGAGTTTCTGCGTCGGAACGCCGAGTAATTCAAAACGAAGTCAACAAAATGCTCGATAAAAACATCATTGAGCCTTCTTCGAGTCCCTGGGCGTCACCTGTGGTGTTGGTTAAGAAGAAGGACGGCACGTGGCGCTTCTGCGTAGACTACCGCCATCTGAACAACCTTACTAAGAAGGACGTCTACCCGCTCCCACGTATAGACGACGCCCTTGACTGCCTGCACGGTTCCAGCTATTTGTTGTCTATTGATCTTCGTTCGGGATACTGGCAAATTGCTGTTGACGATATGGACCGAGAAAAACCGTGTTCATCACACCTGATGGCCTATACCAATTTAAAGTAATGCCGTTTGGATTATGCAACGCCCCTGCCACCTTCGAGCGTATGATGTACTCCTTGCTCCAAGGTTTCAAATGGTCCACATGCCTCTGCTACCTCGACGACGTCATCGACTTCTCGCCAACGTTCGACACTCACCTTGAACGTCTCACAAATATACTTGATGTATTTCGAAAGGCGAAGCTGCAACTTAACTCGTCCAAATGTCGTTTTGGCCACCGGCAAATTAGTCTTCTGGGCCATCTCGTTGACGCTTCCGGAGTACAGCCTGATCCCGACAAAACTCGCGCTGTCAGAGAGTTTCTAGTTCCGAAGACAGCCGCAGACGTTCGAAGTTTTGTAGGGCTATGCTTCTACTTTCGTCGTTTTATTCAAGGTTTTGCAGCAATTGCTAGACCCCTCACTAATCTTTTGAAGAAAGGCGTACAATTCTCGTGGGGTACTACAGAAGCGCCGCCTTCTCTGGTCTCGTTACTCTTCTCTCCTCACCACCCATTCTCGCCCACGTCGACCCTGATGCCCCTAAAGAATTGCGTACAGATGCCAGCGGTCATGGCGTAGGTGCCGTCTTAGCCCAGCGTCAGCGTGGCCAGGATCGCGTTATTGCTTATGCGTGCCGCCTCCTCACACCATCGGAGGGCAACTATTCCATTACGGAACGAGAATGCCTTGCTGTAGTCTGGGCGGTTGCGAAGTTCCGTCCTTACCTTTACGGTCGCCCTTTTTCCGTAGTCACTGACCATCATGCTCTCTGCTCGCTCTCTTCGCTAAAAGATCCTACAGGCCGGCTTGGTCGATGGGCTTTGAGGCTACAAGAATTTTCATATTCCGTGGTGAACAAGTCTGGCCGCCTGCACCAAGACGCTGACAGCTTGTCGCTTTCCCAGTTGACGACACTGACTTCTCTAATATTGCCAGTGCTTCTTGCATATTCTCTGTATCACAGCTGCTTCATTTCGCCGACGAGCAACGGCGTGACGCCTACATCAGAGCACTCATCGACCGTTTTGAGCACTCTCCGGCCGATGTTACTCTATGCCTTTGTCCTCCGCGACGGTACTCTGTACCGTCGTAACCTTCATCCGGACGGCTCTGAGTTCCTACTTGTAATACCTCCGCTCCACCGTTATAGAAGAGCTCCACGACGCGCCAACGGCAGGACATCTCGGCGTATCTCGAACCTATGACCGTGTACGTCGCCGCTTTTTCTGGCCGGGTCTTGCCCGTTCCGTACGACGTTACGTCGCCACTTGTGAAGTTCGCCCACGACGCAAGAAGCCTTCCTAGCTCCCCGCTGGTTACCTGCAGCCGCTCGACATTCCTGCCGAGCCCTTTCATCGTGTCGGCTTCGACCTTCTCGGCTCATTTCCGGAATTGACATCAGGGAACAAGTGGGTTGCAGTCGCGGTGGCCTACGCGACCCGCTACGCCGTAACCCGTGTTCTTCCGACCAGTTGCGCAACTGATGTTGCGGACTTCCTCCTACATGATATTATTTTGATGCATGGTGCTCAGCGTCAATTGCTAACAGACCGTGGCCGTACGTTTTTGGCCAAAGTCATCGACGACATCATGCGTGCCTGCTCAATACAGCATAAATTTACCACCTCCTACCATCCCCAAACGAACGGCCTCACTGAGCGCTTGAACCGCGCCATCACAGACATGCTATCGAAATACGTTTCCGACGACCACCGTGACTGGGACCTGGCTGTACTTTACATTACCTTTGCATACAACTTTTCCCGTCTCGAAACTGCTGGCTTTTCCCCCTTTTACCTCTTGTATGGCCGCGAACCAACGCTACCACTGGACACTGTGCTTCCGTCCGCCACAGCTTCAACTAGCGATTATGCCCGGGATGCAATCGCCCATGCTGAACACACTCGCCAACTTGCGCGCGCTCGTCTACAAGTGTCTCAAGAGAAGCGGAAGCAACGCTACGACCTCCGTCACCGTGATGTCCATTTTGTGCCCGGCAGCCTCGTGTAGCTATGGTCACCTTCGCGTAAAGTTCGCCTATGTGAAAAACTCCTTTCTTGTTACACGGGTCCATATCGCGTGCTCCGCAAAGTGACCGATGTCACCTATGAAATCGTTCTAGCCACGCCCACTACGTCCTCCGCTGTGACAACCAGTGACATTCTCCACGTCGCCGGACTCAAGCCCTACACCTCTTCACGCGCCTTGGCTATTTAACAGCACCGTGACGGCGCTTCTGCCGTCGGTGGAGGGGGGGGGGGGGGGGGGTAGTATTACGATTTCATCCGCGAGATGCCCAAGAGACAAGCCGCCGCGAGAATGACGATGAAGTTGGTCGGTGCGCTTGGCGCGAGCGAGTGTCGGCTTGGCTGCCTGGCTCCAATGTAAATAGCCTGTAAATAGCGTCGTCTGTCTGTGTCTTTCCACACGCAACAATGTCTTAAGATGTCTTATTATTTGAGCGGAAAATAAAAACACAGCAGAGACGGCCGTTGTCGCTCTCGTATAGGATCACCTCCAGATCCAATCCACCACCAATCCAGATCCAGTGCCCAACACGATCTTTCGCAGCTGGTTCAACGTGTCAACCCCGGCGACAAGCTGGCTTCCCGGGTCTTGAAGCCTACGCCCACCGCCTGATCATTGCAGGAGCGATGCGCAGCCCAAACCCAACCAAATGCAATAGCAGCGGTGCTTGGCTGAAGAGCGACTGTCTCGCTTTGGGTGCACCAACAGCTTGTGCGATGCTGGCCTCGAACCTGGTGTCGACGAGGCCGAAGTCGTCGCATTCGACGCGTTGCCTTGCGCTTGGCCAATCGCACCTTAGCTTCCAACCACGACAGTTTCCAGTTTCGTGAGACCAAGCACTGTGCCACTACAATGACAATGGTGGAGCAATTGTCACGGAGCTTTTCGTACTCCTCAAGCAGTACGGGGTCGTTTTCACAGTTGTTGTGGATACTATAGGCTTCCATAAAATCGGCTATACAAAGCCGGAGAAAGAAGCGTTGTCGGCCCCACAGGAAATCGCCTATGACGCGTTTCTGGAGAAACCTGCCGACGCAGCAGCTCAACCGCGAAGCGCAATGTTTTTTACAGTCCTACTGCAGTTGATTTGCATTGTCGTGATAATTCGCCAGAGAGCTAAGATTTTTCTCTAGTTCTATAAATATGTGACGCACGTGCTAGATCTGTCTATTTCCAATATTTCTTTTTACTCACCCTTTCTGCATTCTCTTTATTTAAGCATACCTTGATATGGTATGCCCCATGAGTATGTTCATATGTACCTTTATCTAGGTCAATTGCTCACAGGGGACCCTGGTAATGAGAAGGAAATTATCAGAATGCAAATGTGTTAGAGCGCATGTGGGGGCATTGTGAATTTCTTTTTTACTTGCATTTTCCTATGTTGTATTGTGAATTTGATTGTTTTCCCCACCCTGCTAAAATCCCAAAATGTGGGATTGCAGTATCGATAAATAAATAAATACATAAATAAATAAATAATGACTGGAAGCTTACCACTGATGTGGAAAAGAAAAATGTAAGAACATTGCATTCTACTGCTGCTAACGTATGGGGATGACACTTTGAGGTTATTATTAATATTATTATTTGTTTTGAACACATATACACATATACACAGTTAACAGGAAAGGGAAAGCGAGGAGCAGGCTGGCAACTGCCACCGGAAGGGGAGCAACGCCTGCCTTCTCTTCTGAAGGGAGGTGACAGCAACACAGAAATGGAAGATAGGAAGGAGGAGAGGAAAAAGGAAAGAGGAAAGCAAGAGCAACAGGACAAATCTAAAGACTAAAGTAGAACACTGCAACAGGACAAATCTAAAGACTAAAGTAGAACTCTGCAGCCGGAATTAAAGTGACGACGCGTCGAACAGCCTCCACAATTATCAACCACATCCATGGCTAGTTCGCTATGCGGCTAATTGTGTTCTCCACGATGAGACGCCAAGTATAGCTGCACGTAATCACCGTTTCACCAGTAGTCGGTTCACAATATACACTGCAAGCTGCTTGAACCGGCCACCTCCCATCTTCGAAAGAAGAAGCGTTAGGGCACAGTACTGATCACACACAGTAGGGCCGGTCACTGAAGGTCACGCTTACTACAGAATCTTGAATGTTCATGCTACAAACGTGAACCTAAGTTACTTAACTCTGTAAAGGTTAGTAGGGCGCGATGGGCCAGATCACGTTTAGATGCACAACCACTGGGGTATAAACATTCCTCGAGTGTCGCACACCGCAGGCCAAGGAGATGATAGTTTCTCACTAGCGACATACGCTGCGCACTGAAAGCGGGACACTCAAATATCAGGTGCTGAAGTGTCTCGTAGCAGCCACAAGACGTACACAATGGACTTTCCACACGCCCTTGTCTGTATAAACGTTCGTGCGAGTTCACGCAACCAACCCTCAGCTTGATCAGTTGTGCTCTAGCGCGACGAGGCAAGCCTCGACCACGAACACGGGGCGGGAACGTTCCATTTGCGACGCGCTGATCTGGATGCTGCTTGAGTAGGTGGCAACGAATCAGCAGACGAGCGTCATCAAGCTTGCACAAAATTTCTCGGCAGTCACAGTTGTTATGAACGCAACTCGAAGCGAGCCGATCAGCCTCTTCATCTCCGGCGATTCCTATGTGTGAAGGTATCCATTGAGCAACGAGAGATACCCCACGTGATGTAATTTTGCTCGAAGAGTCAGTAATGCTGCGCACAAGTGGACAATCAAGCTCACTGCGTTGTAACCTGCCAAGGGCAGCACCCGAGTCCGTAAAGATTACAACCTTCGATGTAATTGACTCCTCTTGCACGTATTTCAGTGCAACATTAATCGCTGCTAGTTCCGCAGTTGTTGACGAAGTTGGATGAGGTATTTGAAAGATACGTCGTACCTGAGTTGAAGGGCAGTAAAAAGCTGCAGAGGCGCCTTGACCGTCGTTGTGTACAGATGCATCTGTGAAAACTTGAAGATAATCTGGAAACTTTTCGAACAAGTGAGACTGGGCCAATGGGAATATTGCCGAAACAGCCATATCAGACTTTTTGTACATGTCAGGCATTGTGAGGTAAATGCGGAATACGTGTTCCGTGATACCTTTTGGAGGCGGAGAAGTATCTGAAGCAGCATGTTCAGAAATGGTAGTGATATCCATAAATAATGCCGCTATTTTTCCCATGCGAGATAACGGGCGGTGAATGAGACGTTCAAGGAGCGATTGACCATTCGATGCGCGGTGCAGACGCTCAATATGATACAGAGCTCTCTGATCTGCTTGCAGCCTCAGGGGTAACTGATGCGCTTCAGTGTGTAATGCAATAGATTGCGCCTCACGAGGTAATCCAAGCATTAGTCGAAGGGCAACGCGATGATCTCGCTCCAGTTGGGCCATCAAACTAGGTGGTATGTTCAAAATTGGTAATGCGTACAGCATGCCTGAGAGTACAGATGACTGGTACACCAGAAGAGCCGTTGTTTGGTCGCAACCAGCACCTCAAGCAGTCAAGGCGGCCACATACTTCAGGAGGGAGTGCGATTTGCGTCGTACAGATTTAACGGCAGGACGCCAAGAGATGCGATCATCCACAATTAACCCCAAATAACGGTGTTGTCGCACCCAGTTTATAGGCGTTTCGTCAAGATACAGTTGGCTCATTGTTCGACGAGCCCGTTGTTTAGGGTGATATGCTATTGCAGCAGACTTAGCAGGTGATATGAGCAGGCCAACTTCACCCAAGTTCTCCGAGGTAGCGTTGAGAGCTCTTTGCAAGCTTGCACGAAGCCGCGGACCAAGGTGCGAAGGGCTGCTTATCCACAGAGCAATGTCATCTGCGTAGACAGCTATGCTCACAGGGAAGTCAGTGTCTCGAGGCAAACGACTTGGAACCGCGGCGAGTACCGCGTTAAACAAAAGCGGCGATAATACGCTACCCTGTGCAACACCGCACTTCACATTTCGGTATTCACTAGTTACTCTTCCGACACGCACTTTCATCCGGCGCTCCGATAGAAAATTATGCACAAATTGGAGCAGACGACCTGAAATTCCTGCGGTTGCAAGAGCGAAAATAATCCCCTTATGTGGAACTGAATCGAAAGCTTGCTGTATGTCTAGGAAGAGCATGTAGGCGGAAAGCTTGTTTTCTTTAGCGAATTCGAGTGCTGATACAAGGTCTGATATGCTGTCCAGAGCCGAATGGCGGCGACGAAAGCCACTCATGACATCAGGGAAAAACTTCAGCTCCTCTAGCCTGACATCTAAGCGAAACAAGACCATTCGCTCCATTAACTTGATGATGTTTGAAGTTAGGAATATTGGTCGGTAGGACTTGAGGTGCCTTGCAGGACGCCCGGGCTTTAAAATTGGTATTACCACGGACGATTTCCACTCAGCAGGGATTACACCAGTTCTCCATACTTCATTATACTCGTCAAATATACGGTCATGGAAACTCTTATCAACGTTCCGCAATGCTTGGTACGTCACACCATCTGCGCCTGGAGCAGTGCGGCGTTTGGAGAGGCTAAGCGCGTGTCGCAGCTACTCAAGAGTGAAATCTGCCTCGTCCATCTGGCAGGCTGGACCGTAGGAAGTGGTTACGGTGCTGTGACTTGTCAAAGAAGGAAGGTCACTAATTCCGGTGTCACTGGATGCAGGAGAGACGAAAATGTCCGCAAATGCCTCTGCTATTACTTTTGGTGACTCGCCAGTCACTATGCTCAATGTAGCCGTAGGATTCTTGCAGATTTCAGGAGTGCGGAGAGCCTTCAGTATGCGCCATACATTTCCAAAACCACTTCCAGTATGCAACGAACGACACAAAGCTTCCCAGCTTTTCGACGAAGCTGTTTTGTATGCCGCCGTATGGCTGCATCAATGCGATTGTATATAGTCCAGTCGATGCGTCGTTTAGAGCGCTGTGCCCGTCTATAAGCGCGCCGTCGACATGCGCGCAGCCGCAAAAGCTTTAGATCGGGATTTGTTTTGCCGATATTCCGTCGTCGTTGTACTGTATATATCTTTTTGTAAGCACTCAATCATAAGTTTAAATAGGCTGTCTTGAGATGGTGCCTCTGAGATCAGCTGTCGGAACTTGTCCCAGTTAGTAACTGTATAAACGACATCCTGGTGACCCGCAGTATGTGTTGGTGTTAACCAAATGGGTAGGTGATCTGAGCCCCACGGGTCTGGTTCACATGACCAGGCTAAGCACACATCTCTAGTTGTTATCGCAAGGTCTATAGTGGAATGCTCCCTTTCTCTACCTATAAATGTAGGTGAACCGTCATGCAGTATTTGGAGATCGTTCTTGATAATGGGCTCGTTAATCTCTGCCCCACGATTTTCTTGGGGACGGCTACACCATCGTGGATGGTGGGCATTAAAATTTCGGCATAACAGAAACGATGCACCACACCGAGACACTAAGCACTCAAGTAGCGAGGTATCGGAAGAACGTGTAGGCCTGTTGTATATGCTTGCCACCGTCGTACACACACCTCTGAGGCTCACAGTAACAGCTACACACTCAAACTCATCGTCACAGATGCCGTCTGTGTCAATAACCGCGAACTCCCAGTCAGCACGAACGTACACTGATGCTTTTGAAGCGTTGCGCGTATGCGCCGCCTCCACACACTGGAAAGAGCCACAAGCTGGTTCCGCGCATCGAGTGTTACTGTGGACACCCACGAAGCCTGGCAATCGATATTCGTCTTTCCTTACGTTAGTTTCCTAAAGCGCTAGATCAGCGTGCCGCGGTCGCATCGACCTGACATTCCCTTGCAGCACAAAGGGGCGAGGCTGATGACAACTGTTAGAATTGTTTCCGGTAAAACGTCTAGCGAAGGCCGTCGACGACAGGAACGAGTGCCTCCAAAAGTTGCTCTGCTGCTGACGCTGCTGGTGTCTGGCGACCGGCTATTAGAGATCTGATGGCGTTGACAAGCATCTTTAGAAGATTGACAAGTTGCACATCGTCGTTGGCTGATACCGGTTTAGGTACTGTGTTTGCAGTGCTTTCCACTGTGGTCGAAGTCTTTGTAGATGCTTGTTCCGGTGGTTTCGATGGAAGCGCTGGCCACGATGTGTATGAGAGGCAGAAGGTCCGCCGCCCTACTTTCCGATGCGTTGTTTCTTTGTCGCTCTTTGAACGCGCTGCTTTTCTAGTCACTGGGGCAGCACTACGGCGACGGGAGCTTTCATGTCCTGCTGCCTTCTTTTTGGCTTTCTCTTTTAGTGCCTTTAGTTCATTCTTCAATGAGGGACATACATCCTTTATCCGCTGCCGAGTGTTCACCATTACAGTTAGGGCACCGATATGCCTGTCTTTCACAGGAGTCTACATGGTGATTCCCACCGCATTTGGCACAGACCAGATCTCTATTGCAAAAGCCCTGAACATGACGAATCTTAAAACATTTGAGGCATTGCAGAGGCCGTGGTACAAAACATCGAACAGGATAGCGCACAAGTCCAGCCTTTATATGACTAGGCAGCTTTCCAGAGGCGAAAAGTATCTTCATGCACTTTGACGAGCCCAGCCTCCGAACGCTCATTATTTCGCATGGTAGCGTGCAAACGATCATGTTCTTGAAAACGTCGTCTTTGAGATCCAAGTCCACATCAGATACGACACCAGCTGTTATATTTGTACCCTGTGGTATGTAGGGACGTGTGTGGACCCCACAGATTTCAGACAAACCAAGTAGAGTTTGCACCATCTTATCATCAGTTGTGTCAACAGCAATGACATTTTTCCAGGGGTTCACGTGAACCTCTTGGATTAGTCCAGGGGCAAGTTTGAAGAAGAAATCATTAAGTTTCTGTCGAGAGATAGCATTCAGGCTTACCAACGCGTCGTCGGGAATGAAAGCTACTGTCGTAGTCTTGATCGTGCTGTATATGATAGTCCCTTCACTTGAGGACGACGCCGGAGACGTCCGTCGTGGGCGGCGGTGCTTGGCACGTATGAAATCTTCCGAAACTTCCGATCTTGAGTCAGAAAGCTCGGAATCAGTAGCGTCAGATCCTACTGCCGAACTGAGCCGCTTCCGAGCCGCGGGCGGTCTATGCTGACCGCCAGACGCGTCCAAGACCATATCTTCCATGGCAAGCTCCGCGGGCAGGATCTCGCAGCAGAGTAGAAGACTTCAGGGTACAGCACAAACGTCGTTGCCTGTTACTGATGCACGATGAGGTTAACAAAGAAGCTCAATAATAAGTTAAGGACCGCGCACAGAGATATCGAACGGAAAATTCTTAGTCTAACGTTAAGAGACGGGAAGAGAGCGGTTAGTATTAGAGAGCAGACGAGTGTAGCTGATACAACACAAGAGAAAAAAATTCTGCCCGTCAGCTGTGTGAAGAAGGATGACAAGTGAAGTGTTTATCGGCCACCTGATGGCAAACTGCAGCCCCGGCCCGGGTCGGCCCTGTACTGCACTATCTTTCGGGATAGGCCCCCGTATGGGCAGGGCCTAAAGCCTGCTTGACCTCCGCCGCGGGTAACTTCGGCATTGCACTTTCTTCGGTATGGGCTCTCGCGCGGGGACCGCTTAACGCCTGCGTCACCTCCGCCGCGGGTCTGCCCGGCATTGCACTATCTGCGGGATCGGCCCATGTATGAGAAATTGTTGGTTTACGCGCGGACGCGATCCGTCAGATCCTAGCCATCGACAGCTTCACTGTAAAAACTTTGGCAGAGCCACTTCAGAATGCTTACTTGTGAAAAGGCGCGTCATCGGGGCACGACATCGTTTTAGACATGGAGCATTCACCGATGCTTCTGTTCCAGGTGCACCTACTTCTGCTGGCCCTGCCGTTGTCTACCGCATCGTGTAGTACTCAGGAAGCAGTCAGCATGCCAGCAACTAACCGCTCCGTGGAATGCCCGCCATCGCCAAAGTTGGGATTCATTCCGGCCTGCTGCTGGCAACCAGGAATATCAAGACGACATGCCGGCACTATCAGCACGGGATACGCAGCTTATAAGCAATCATTCGGCGCCGCCCGGCTGGGGCACGACATCGTTTTAGACATGGAGCATTCATCGATGCTTCTGTTCCAGGTGCACCTACTTCTGCTGGCCCTGCCGTTGTCTACCGCATCGTGTACTACTCAGGAAGCAGTCAGCATGCCAGCAACTAACCGCTCCGTGGAATGCCCGCCATCGCCAAAGTTGGGATTCATTCCGGCCTGCTGCTGGCAACCAGGAATATCAAGACGACATGCCGGCACTATCAGCACGGGATACGCAGCTTATAAGCAATCATTCGGCGCCGCCCGGCTGGGGCACGACATCGTTTTAGACATGGAGCATTCACCGATGCTTCTGTTCCAGGTTAGTTACCTGAATGGTTGTTCTTGCCTGAAGAGCAGCAATCGCTGTCTTTTTGTGGTGTCGTGCCCCAGCGAGCTGCCACTTGCTATCAAACGCTGTAAGAACTTGTTGTGCTTGTTCATATGTCGCGTACGCTTACTTCTTTCTGGAGACGTCGAATCAAATCCTGGTCCCGTTGACCTAGCTACCATTTTGGAATCGTTGCGACGTATCGAAACCGGTCAAGATGAAATTCGAAATGACCTGCGAGCCCTTAAAAGTTGGCAGGCATCTGTCGACGGCCAACTGAAACAGATATCCGTTAGGCTTCAGACTGTTGAGGGTGATCTCGAATCGATTAAAAGTTTTGGCAATAGGTCATCACCCGAGTCTCCTGAAGAATGCCATGCTATCTCGAGGCAGCTTAAAACAATAGAGATGCGTTGCGAGGATGCCGAAAACAGACTTCGGCGGTGTAATTTACTCTTCTTTGGCATCCCTGATGATCGAAACGAATCATGGCCATCATCTTAATCTAAAGTTATCAACTTGTGCAGTGAACACCTTGGCATCACCATCGAACCCACCAAAATAGAACGCGCACACCGCCTTGGCGAGTTCAACAGAGAGAAGAACAGGCCAATAATTGCTAAATTTACGTTTTTTAAAGATAAACAAAACATAATAGAACATGGCTATAAATTCAAAGGCACGGAATTCGCTGTTCGCGAAGATTTTTCCCTTCAAACGCGCATCGCTCGACGCAAGCTCATTGCCTTCGCGAAAACAAAGGGCGTACCGTTGAAGTTAACCCTCGACAAACTGCGAGTAGATAACACTACTTACAGGTATGACTCGCTGTCCGATACCGTGGTACCAATTTCGCGATAGCTAGAAGTTAACCCGATAACATGCGCGTCTGACAACCCCTCTGCTGCGCAACATACACACATCGAGCCTTCGTACCTAGCTTTATCATTTACTAACATTCGTAGTATAATTTCTAAACGCACCGAAATCGTATCGTACTTGGAAAATAGTAACTGTGATATTATGGCACTAACGGAAACTTGGCTCTGTGACGGCGTGAATGACAGCGAAGTTTTTCCTGATACGGAGGACTATGTCATTTATCGCCGAGACAGACATAATCGAAGAGGAGGTGGTGTCTTGCTGGCAATAAAGAAGCACATCACTTCGTTTATAGTACCGATACCCTCCGCTATTGAGATAGTGTGGGTTTGTATAACATCGACACTATCAAAGTCACTTTACGGAGTGTGTTACAGGCCTCCTGACAGCACTGATAACTTCGTTTCTAACTTGCGTGAGAACCTTACTGCTGTTCGTTCTAAATTCCCTGAAGCTGATATATTCATTCTTGGTGATTTTAATTTCCCGGACATAGATTGGCCTAACTTAAGAGGCAATTCGCGTGCATCTAATGACTTTGTCCAGCTCATCCTTGATTTTTCTTTTGAGCAACTAGTCCTCCAACCAACGCGCAATACTAACGTCTTAGACCTTGTTCTAACAACAGCACCTAATAGAGTCAGCGCCATTTCAATCACTGATGGGTTCAGTGACCACTCGTTATTAGAATTTACAGTTCGCACACCTTCATGTACACGTAATCTAACAACAAAACGAATATTTGACTATAAAAGAGCAGACTATAATGCCATTAACCGAGATTTACAAAGCTTTTCATCAAGATTTATCGCAACATTTTCTCAACGATCAGTCAACAAAAATTGGTGCTTGTTTAAAGAACAACTACTAGGTTTAGCAAATAAATACATACCTCAGATCTCATTTCGCACCAACTGCTCCAAACCATGGTTTAATAAAACTTTGAATGCGTTAAAAAACAAAAAGAAACGTTTATACAGGGCAGCCAAAAGTGTCAACACGTTAGGTTCGTGGAATAAACATAAAGCCTGCGAAAAAGCCTACTGCAGTTCCCTTCGTCGTGCAAAGCATAAATTCTTTTCCGATGACCTTCAGTCACTGATAAAAAATAATCCTAAGAAATTCTGGAAAACGATATCTCCTTCAAGCAGCACTGACACTCCCACACTCGTGGATAGCACTGGTCTTCCCATACCGCGAGAGCACTGCGCATCTGTATTTAACAACTACTTTCTTTCCACGTTCACAAAGGAAGACCATTCCAATATGCCAAAGATGGCAGACTCTGATTACCAATATATGACTCCAATTACCGTAACAGCCGCTGGAATCGCTACTTTCATTAACAATCTCAAATTATCGAGTAGTTCCGGATTTGATGGCATCAACACGAAAATCCTAAAGAATACAGTAGTCCCTTCCAGTACAATCCTTAGTCATATATTTCAGCAGTCCCTGTCAACAGGGGAGCTGCCGAATGATTGGAAAGTTGGCAAAATCATACCCATTTTCAAGTCAGGTGACAAGAGCGATGTGAGTAATTACCGTCCTATATCACTAACCAGCGTTCCCTGCAAGTTACTCGAACACATCATTTTTACTAATGTCGTTCATCACTTAGAATGTAATAACTTCTTTTTTAAACATCAGCATGGATTCAGAAAAGGCTTTTCATGTGAGACACAACTAATTGAATTCACTACGGATCTTTTTCAAACTATGGACGACAATGCTCAGACTGACTCAATATTCATCGACTTCGCTAAAGCATTTGATCGCGTGGCTCACTGTCGCCTCATTTCTAAACTCTCATGCTTAAACCTTGACGAACTAACAATTTCTTGGATAAGAAACTTTTTGTCTTTTCGAAAGCAGTCCACTGTCATTGACCAGTACTCTTCCTCTTTCAGTAACGTAACATCAGGCGTACCTCAGGGAAGTGTCCTTGGACCCTTACTCTTCCTGATTTTCATCAATGACTTACCATTTAACATTACATCCAGTGTTCGACTATTCGCAGATGACTGCGTTATCTACCGTCAAATCCGCTCCCCCGCTGATCATATTGCTCTTCAACGTGACCTTCAATGTGTCACTAACTGGTGTTTGGATTGGCAAATGACCCTAAACACTAACAAATGCAAACTGATGACAGTTACTCGCAAAAAGTCCTACTCCATTTTCAGTTACTCACTTGACAATAGTATCGTCGATCGCACATCTTCATACAAGTACCTTGGAATTATTCTAACACCTAGCCTTTCATGGTCATCCCACATTGAGAAAATAACGGCTAAAGCATCGCGCACTCTCGGATGTTTAAAACGTAACCTTCGCAGCGCTCCTTCCCTCACAAGAAAGATAGCCTACCAGACATTAGTGCAACCGCAGCTCGAATTCGCAGCTTCTATATGGTCACCTCATCAGGCATATCTAATCCATCTTCTCGAGTCGATCCAAAACCGTGCTGCACGTTTCATTGCCAGAGATTATAGCCCATTTTCGAGCGTAACTAACATCAAGCTGTCGTTGTCGCTTTCATCTTTGGAATCGCGCAGAAATATAGCATTACTTTGTCTTCTGCACAAAATCATGCATAATGTACGTCCATCTACTTTACCACTCGTTCGTCCCTCCCGCACATCTAGACGCCTGCATAATCATCTGTTTCCAACGCATCTTCGGTCACACCAATGCATTCAACTGCTCAGCTTTGCCACGTGCGATTGCACTGTGGAATGGTCTTCCTGATAACCTCGCTGACATTAATGACCCATTAACCTTCAGACAAAAAATCACTGCATATTTGGCTAGTACTTAGCTAAAAACAAGTATCTGTTCAGTTTTGTTACTTTTAACTTCATTGTTATTAATTTGTCAGCATTTGCTCTAAGGTTGCTTGCTTTACTGTATACTGAAAGCTAACACCTGTTCGTTTACCTTCCTTGCCTTTTATCTTTGTTTACTTCGCGTTCTTTTTTTATTATTTGATTCTCGTTTTGTTCATATTTATGTAACAAACACTATGTTTTTGCTCCGCATTTGTTATCTGTACCGCCCCCCTCACGCAATACTCCTTCTGGAGCCTGTGAGGTATATGAAATAAATAAATAAAATAAAAAGCATGCTCCGTGGGCGACCACGCTTCCCAGATGCCGCTGAGGTAGATGCTTCGGAATGCATCCCAGGACCCGCAGCACCGATGCAATCCCAAGTGCAAGGCAGTGCAGGATGCATCGACGTGACGTGTGCAATGACACACGCACTAGGCACAACTCATATTTTATGCACTCATAATTTGGTGTCGAGAGTCGATCAGAATAGACACAGCGCCGAGGAAATCGAGACGTGCAAGGCAGTGACGGAACAGGGATGTCATCCATTTGCAGAACGTCTGACCTGCCGCCACGGCCTCACATATACCATCTCTATTTGAACAGAATATGGCCATGTCATCGGCATACGCCAAACATTTTACATGTGTTGACTGTAACCTGAAGCCAGTTATTCGTTCATTATTTTGGATAGCCTTACCCCAAAGACGGCTCAAGGTAGGCGGTGAACAGCAGGGGCGACATCGGACATCCCTGCCGTAAAGGGAAAGGGGCCTTGGGTTGGCACATTTATTTGTGCGACAGGTTGTGTCGCGCTTTATGTACCTTCTTGGTCAGAATGATGTGTTCCTTCGCACGGTCGTGCAAGTGCTTTTATGTCCTCACCTTACAGGATTTGTTGTATACTCGTGTGAAGCAATGCATGGTGCCGTTAAAGATTATCTACGAGAGGGCGTGCTTGCGTACAGAATCTTGCATGTGCGGTTTCGAATGCAGTATCTCTCCAATATTACTAGAAAAAAACTCTCTAAGGGCCTAATAGACACTATGCTCCCTGTACCGATTTACCATATATCAAACCTCGAAGGCCCAGGAGCTGTCCTCAAAAGGGTTCAAAGAATGCCAGAACACCCTTCGGTAAAATCTTTTTCTTCTTTAAATCGCACACTAATACATTGTCCATTAAAACATGGATGCATAACAAAAGTATTTTTGACCCGTGGGCCATTAACTGCTTCTTATGCAAGAAACCTGAAATGATAGAGCATGTCTTTCTAGATTGCTAGGGTCCCATCGTTTTATTGGATGAGCTACAAAGGAAGTTAAAGAAAGAGTTACGTTTACATCCACATGAAATAAGATTCTTACCGGTTGAAACAGAGGTTTTTTCTATAACGCTATAATGCTCCTGGACATCCACATATTGTGCAAAGCTGTTGCGTAGTTCAACAATGCTGACGTGAATTTGCCACCTACACGCGATTAGTTCATTGACGGTGTAGTATGGTTCAGGGATGCCCTACGGGCACTCCCTGAACTGCCACCATGGATTGACATGTTAGATAAATTGGCAGCATTGAAAAAAATTTAATATGTCGCGCCAGCAAAATCCCTGCTGACACGTTTTACCTTCTGTGTCCTGTTTGTGTATATGTCAAATCCGACAATGATGAAAAAAAGAAGCTACCGCGGCTTCGAGGAAGCGTACTCATATCCCACCCTGTAGGCCCGGCTTAGATCCCCAGCCTGACCCACACGTACCAAATTTTCTTTTCACTTTCATTAATTTACCTTGTTTACACAAACTTGCTTGACAAAGTTGATGTCAGGCCGAGCATTTTAGACGTGGTTTTACTCTTTGCGCCCGTCGGCCATTATTGCTACAATCTTTCGGTCACGCCTACGACGACAACGCTGGATTTTTCTGTAATGAGGCATACACTGCTTTCGCCTTAAGGAAGAAAGATTGGAGGAGACTTATGCTTCGCCTTTAAGAGTGGAACGCGATAGCATTCAAAGATCGCTGACTGCTTCTCACGCTTCCCGGCAAGTGCGGCTTATGTAACCGCAATATTTACCGGGAAACGCTGGCTGCGAACCCATGAACGAAGACAAACCTTCTGATAGAAACGCGGCCTCTTGCGTGGGCCGCGATACGGTGGAGGCGAGTGCCATCCGGAGGTGTTGCAAGGAACAGGCCGCGCCGCTTGATGGCCTTTGAGATTTGCGTCCGCAAGCCTGGGACGCCATGGCCGCCTATGAATGATAGCAACGCTCGAAAACGAGTTTGTGGTTGTTTCTTTAGTTTTCGTGGACCAAAATTATGTTTTCTTCTATATTCAAATTACAATCCGATCCTATCATGTGTAAGACGTACTTTAAGATTTTTGTACGTGTTTTAGCTCGAGAAATTGAATTAGTTCATTAACTCCCTTGTGCCACATGGAGGGCCTGCGTATGGGTAGTTCGCAATTTCTTTCCCCGAAACGACGTCATACGCTGGACGCTGCACACCGACGCCCGGTTTTCTACGACACTGGGCTCTTAACGCTGTCGCGTTAAAATGGAGCGTGGAAGTCAATGGAAAGCATAAGGCAGATAACCAGGGCACCAAAAGAGTTACAGAATGGGTGTGAAAGGAAGGGAAGCGCATTTGAGGAGGGCAGAAAGTTAGTTGGGGGGATGAAATCAGGAAATTTACCTGCGGAAGTTCGAATCCGCTTGCACAAGAAAGGGTAACTGGAGATCGCTTCGTGGAGCCTTCGCCTGAAGTCGGCATAAAAATAGGCTGATGATGATGATAATGCTGTGACTACAGGAATGAAAATTTAACGTTACTTCCTATACCTAGCGCTCTATAAAGACACGTAAGAAAAAAGGCCGACGGGGACATAGGTATTCGCTCTGTGCTGTGTCTCTGTTTCACTGTTCCTTTGTCCTTCTTTTATTGTATGCCAGGCACATGTTGTCAGAGTCTATCAACTCAAACTGTTCCACTTGATTATTATTGCTTTGTGTCGATGGCGAACATCGATATATACACATCGTTACATATATAACGTTATCTAGTGAGGCGAGCCTAGCAGTGCTATTGGAGGAATTAGAGGGCAGTATATAGGATATAATAGGGCTCAGTGAAGTTAGGAGGACAAAAGAGGCATATAGAGTGCTGAAAAGAAGGCATGTCCTGTGCTACCGGGGCTTAGCGGAGAGGCGAGAACTAGGAGTCGGATTCCTTATTAATAAGGATATAGCTGGTAACATACAGGAATTCTATAGCATTAACGAGAGGGCGGCAGATCTTGTTGTGAAAATTAATAAGAGGTACAAATTGAACGTCGTACAGGTCTACGCCCCTACATCCAGTCATGATGACCAGGAAGTCGAGAGCTTCTATGAAGACGTGGAATCGGCGATGGGTAAAGTTAAAATAAAATACACTATACTGATGGGCGACTTCAATGCCACGGTAGGCAAGAAGCACGCTGGAGACAAGTCAATGGGGGAATATGGCATAGGCTCCAGGAATTGCAGGGGAGAGTTATTAGTAGCGTTTGCAGAACAGAATATTAGGCGGATAATGAATACCTTCTTCAGCAAGCGGGATAACCGAAAGTGGACGTGAAGGAGCCCGAATGGCAAGAACAGAAATGAAATAGACTTTTTAGTCTGCGCTAACCCGGGCATCATACAAGATGTGGACGTGCTCATCAAGGCGCGCTACAGTGACCATAGGACGGTAAGAACTCGAATTAGCCTAGACTTGAGGAGGAAACGGAAGAAACTGCTACATAAGAAGCCGATCAATGAGTTAGTGGTAAGAGGGAAAACAGAGGAATTCCGGATCAAGCTACAGAACAGGTATTCGGCCTTAACTCTGGGCGGTCAACGCCATCGTTTCCTACAGAATGCGCTTAAAATGTGATGTGGTTTGACAGCACATATGGGACACTTGCTTTCTCTCGGCGATGCATGAGTACTCCGATTGTGGTTGCTACAACGTAAAGCTTTACAATCTGTTTCTATTCTATTTCCGCCATTAGTGCTCCGCGACTGTTTAAAATCTTTCAGGCCACGCCCTGTTACCTTGCAAGTTACACGTTGCCACGGAAACCGCGAATGCGTCTCATCTACTTATGACTTGTGCGTGCTGCTTATACTTGATTAGGCCCCCAAAAAGTAAAGAAATTATTCCCAATTTTTTATCTTCGTCGTGATTAGCACTCCGCTTGTTGTTAAAATTTTCGGGTCGCACCCATTTCACTTTTCTGTCGCACGACGTCACAAAACCACGAACACTCAATACTTCGAAGTTGCGTGCACGCAATAAACTTCATTCTTATGCGAAACAAAACAGTTTTTCTTTTTAAGATAAAGGGAAACTGCCTCGGTCTGAAAGGAATAGAGCATTGCTGTCCGCCGATCGCTCTGGCGCTGAGTGCTTTTAGCCAAAATGAAGTTCGAAACATAATATTAAGTGATCGTTTGTGTGTATTCGGAGTGAAACTCCACGGACTTACTTGACCTATACATGCCCGCGCGCAACTTAAGTTACGTTGAAAAGGTATTTCCTCTACTATTCGTATTCTTTCGTTGTTTAGCACTTCAGCTGAAGCAAATAAAATACACCTTGACCTAAAGTACACTTCGGAAGCCGAGGCGTCAATTCAAGTGAAATAAAGACGCTTCGTAGAATGGATGACCGGCATCCAAAGCAGTTGCCATACTGCGGGTTCTGTGCGACAGTGACGAGATGGGAATTCGACTCTACGAGTATATTGCTATGGCTCTAAATGTTGGAGTACTTGCGTTTATTTCGAAATCTATTCGAATCGCTTTTGCGCTGAAAGGACATAACATAATTTTAATTATAGTAACACGCAATTGTGCATTCATTGAGCGTTTTGGTTGATTAAGAACTTGCTATTCGAGCCATCTAATAGAAAACAAAACGCAGAAAAAATCGAAGATCAGTATCTAAATAGGCGAATAGTTGTTATTCTGCAGAATGATCAGTGGATCACGGAAATGCAACGAATGTACTAGAAAGAGTCTGGAAATGGCTTGGTGAAGGTTTTGATCGTTTTTTTCACGATAAATGTATAAACCTTTGAAATTCATTACTGTAAGAATTGTCGGACAATCGGACGATCGGCAATTGTGGTAGGAGTTGTCGGACGATCTCGCCGCTGCCACCATTTGTAAGGGTTGAAGGTCGTAGGGAGGAATTTGGGAGGAACTAGGCGTACAGGGTTTATTTACAGTTTAAACAAGAGATACATTCGACAGCCTATGCGTGGCTCCCAAATGGAGCACGCAAGACGAGCATACAGCACACAGCTTACAAGCTCACAGCTCACCAGTACGTTGATGAGCACAGAACACGACGACGAGCACATTCTATCACCTTGACGAGCACGAGCACATCTAGCAGCCGACAACAGCCGCTTATAAGCACTTCGTGTTCCCTAGATCCCTAGGTGAGGCAAAACGTTCGACGCCATCGTAAACAAGCCGCCTCTCGGCTGGACGGTGTACACACACACGTACGCACAGTTTTCACTGCCGATTAGCAGCGTCAAACGTCAACGCATTCGACCCGCCGCTTGCCCATTATCTTGAGTCTTGAAAGGCGCGTTGGTTCCCCGAGCTGGTTGTCCCTTGTCCGGCGCCTCTAAATTCCAGAGCTGCCTTTCTCCTGAAGTCGCCACGCATGGCAACAGACTAAGTCGGCGATGGCGGGTACGTAACAATAGTTGCTCCGCTGATCGCGTTTAGCCTTAACGGCGCCGAGGGCGTGATGAAGCGGCACCTCGAGGTCCCCACGAAATGAGTCACCGCAGCAATTGTGGTAGGCTTCCATGGTTCACTTCGAGCAAGCTCGCAACGCTCGCAGCTGCAGCTGGCTGAGAAAATGTTGCCACCTCGGCAGGCATTTCCTTACAATACGTAGATAATGAGCAAAAACGAGATCACTATGATATTTCAAAGCATAACAAAACACAATCGCGTCATACTATTTACATAAAATAAGCAGAAAATAGTCTAAAAAATATAATTATTCCTGCTTTGTAGAGATCTATGAAGAAATTCATGATTTACTCGGTCTTGAACAAAGAAAGAAAATATTGTTTCAAGGCACTAGGCAAGTTCGAGAAATTAATGACTCCCGCTGGAGGTCCGTTCCAGGATTTACTGCCTGTGAACTGTAGCATACGCTCTCCGTATATATTGCTACACGGTGCGAGATTAAAATGACATGCAGTTACATTTCTTGTACAACGCGAAGACGAGTAAAATATGGATGAGCTGAATGGGTGGTTGAATCTAGCAACCCTATAAACACACAATAAAATGATCTGCTGACATAAATAGTCAAGCGGTAATATAAGATATTGGTGGAATGCTGGGGCAGTGTGATTGTAACTCTGAGAATGAGACATAATTCTAATTGCGCCTTTTTGGAGCTTAATAATCGGATTTAATATGGTTTTATCCGCCCATCCCCATGTGTCGATGCAATAGCTTAAGCGGCGTTCAATAAAAGCAAAACACATAAGTCCTAAATATTGAGCTGTCAAAGTACTCGCGAACTAGAGTTCAGCCGTAGCAACCAAATGCTAATCTAGAGCAGACGCTGTTTCTGTGATCTTCCCATTGCAGATGCTTATCAAAAATTACCCCAATGTATGTATACGAACTTGTCTGATCCAATGGGAGGATATTTATATGTATGTTTGAAGGTGTAGCGTCTACTATTTTCGTGACGGGAAAACAATATATTTTGTTTTATATCTGTTAATTGTTAATTTGTTTGCCAGGAACCCGTCAAATATTCTGTTTAACTCTAGATTTACCTTATGAATAAGTTCTGCAATATTATCCGCAGTTGCTGTAGTACATGTGTTATCAGCGTACATCAATATTTTTGCAAAGTTAATAATTTGTTGGAGGTCATCTATATACGAAGAAAAAAGAAGTGCACCTAACACGGAGCCCTGAGGGACTCCAGTAACATTATTTTGTTTTGAAGAAGTTATGTTATTGACTTGCACTACCTGAGATCGATCGTGCATATAACTTGATAAAAAGTCAAATACTGCCTCGAAACCCACAATGTTTAAGTTCGTCCAATAAGATGCAACGATCCACTGTGTTGAATGCTTTCTTTAAATCTAAAAAGACGACAGCTACTAGTTTATTTAGTTGTAAAGCCATATTAATCTTTTCCGTTATCGTGATCACTGCAGCAGCTGTTGAGAAACGAGGTCTGAAACCATGTTGCTGATGACAGAGCACATTGTAGTTATCAAGGAATATTTTCACCCGATTCGATAAGACTATTTTAAAACAATATTGATTATGCTTAAAACAGAGATTGACCTATAATTTGAGGGGTCCGACGGATCCCCTTCTTTATGGATTGGAATGACTTTGGCAATTTTTAGAGAATGCGGATGTATTGCTTGAGTAATAGAGTTAGTGAACATTCGACACAAAACTCGGCCTAATATATAAATACTTTCTTCTAAGACCCTTACAGAAATGCCGTTGGGTCCTGACACTTTATTGCTAGGTCTATTTAATATGTTTGAAACGATGTCACTGAGCTCTATCTCTCCTAGAATAAACGAATTTACTACTGGATCAGGAGCGGGAGGAACTCCATCATTTAGCTGTGATAGTTGAGCGGCTGGTGCTGGATCTACAGTAGCAAAATACGTGTTGAAGTCTTCAACAGTCTCTGCATCGAGAGTGGGAGGATAAACGCACTTGTTTGTCTTTTTACCAGTAACCTCATTTACTATTCACCACAGTTCTTTGGAATCGCCTGCAGCTTCACTGATACGTTACGAATTAAAATATCGATTTCGGACCCCCATCATCGACACCGCTTGTAGGGAAAGGTCCTGTACTGGCCTAAGTAGTAAGCATTATTACTATTATGCCTCCATTTGTTATACCAGTATTCTTTTGTTTTAAGTATTTCCAAAATTTGTTTCGTCATCCCTGGAACGATCGGCTGATTATAAGAAATTCGTGTATATGTACTGCTACATTCATTTATCAAATGGCTAATTAAGTTCATTAAGTTGGAAAACTCTATGTGTAGATTATCATTTTACACTTCTTTTAAGGTCGGCCTCAAGGATTTTATCTCTAAACTTTCTATAATCTAATCTAGTTATAAGCCTCCCGTCATCTTTGTTCTTTAGACTTTGCGTGTTAAATGCCGTGAAAATAGGCAAATCGTCTGAACGAGGTAGACTGTGCACTCCACTATGAATTCGAGACTCAAAGTTCGTCAATGCGTGATCTATTAGAGCAGCCGTAGTGCTTGCTACACGCGTCGGTTGACATATTAAATTTCGGAAATTGAGCAATTTAAGGAGGTAAGAATAATCCTTGTTTGTTGGATTAAGTACATCAATGTTCAAGTCACAAACGATTACAAGCTGCGTAGCTTGGCAGTTTCGTAAGCAAGATAAAATTGATTCCGTTTTATCGAGAAAACTTCCAGGGCTCCAATTGGGAGGTCGATAGACCACGCCTACAATATAACCGCTTCCTATTTTCACAAACAGTACTTCGATATCGCAGGAAGTGAATGTGATCGCCGGCTGTATTGTAAAATCGAGATTATTTCTCAAAAAAAGCGCGACACCGCTCCTTCGGTAACGTGAAAAACGTGGGCGGGATATTAATCTGTATCCTGGAATATCTATGATTTCACCGTTCAAAAGCCAAGTTTCACTTGCTGCAATGACGTCATACAAGAATATATGCACCGACAGGAATGAGGAACACCGGCAGGAGAAGACGGAGTATTTATTCCGTCTTCTGCTGCCGCTGTTCCTCGTTTTATGTCTTAGAAAGCCCTTCTGACCTCATCGCTAGTTATAAGAGGAGTTTCAGTATCCTGTTTATTACTGTTTCTAATGGAGGTATCCTGATTTCTCTAGGTACTGTACAGAACATTACAGAATTCTGCCGCTTTCTTTACTATATCTTCGAGATTGCTGATGGTAATACCATGCTTATCATTCAGTGCATACATCTTGGCTTGTCTTTGCCAAGTTTCTTTCTCACTGACTTCAGGCTGCGTCAATTTTTTACGGCTTCTTCAGTCTTTCTCACGCTATAGTTTCGAATATCATTTATTTTCGCCTTGTTGGTCAGTTTTGACAGTTCTGCGAATTCTATCTTATCTCTGCAGTTGGACACTGTCATTCTTTGTCTTCTTTTATTAGTTCTTTGTTACTTGGGAGAGCTTGCCTACTTGTTGCCTTGGTGCCTTACCTCCCACTTCAATTGCTGCCTTTGAAGCCAGCCTAATTACGGTTTCATTCATTATCTCTATGTCATCTTCCTCTCGCTGTTCTAAGGCTGCATATTTGTTTGCAATTAACGGCCTGAATATTTCTGCTTTTAGCTTTACTGCTTCTAGGTAGACCTGTTTCTTCTTGACCAATTTAACTCCTTCCCTCTTCCAATTCAGGTGAATCCTAGCCTTCCCTAACCTATCATCACTGCACTTTACCCTACCTATCGCTTCTACATCCTGCACTATGCTTGTATCAGCAAAAAATATGAAGTAAATTTCATTTCTTGTTTCACCATTACGGCTTCTCCAGGTCCACTTTCTGTTGCTACGCTTCCTGAAAAAGGCGTTCATTATCCGAAGCTCATTCCTTTCTGCGAATTGTACTAGTATCACTCCTCTAGTGAGCCTAGAATATACGCCATAGTTGCCAATTGATTGTTCCCCAACTTGCATTTTCCCCACTTTTGCATTGA
Organism: Dermacentor andersoni; assembly: GCF_023375885.2. Lineage (NCBI taxonomy): Eukaryota > Metazoa > Arthropoda > Arachnida > Ixodida > Ixodidae > Dermacentor > Dermacentor andersoni. The sequence goes on along the minus strand of NC_092814.1, from coordinate 378,389,183 downwards.
AGTCGCCAATTGCTACAGTATGGCGTATCTTCTACTTCCATATCATCGTGACTGGATGTTGGAGCATAGGCTTGTACTACCTTTATACTATACCTCTTATTAAGTTTGATTACGCCTAGAGCTACCCTCTCGTTATTGCTGTAGAATTCGCCAATGTTGCCAACTATATCCTAAGGGATTAGGAATCCTACCCCGTATTGCTTCTTATCTGAGAGACCTCTATAGCAGCAGACATGGTCGTTATTCAGCAAACCAAACGGCTCACCAGTTCTTCTAACCTCGCTAATGCCGATGATATCCCAAACAATGTCTGATAAATCCTTAAAAAATCCTGTTAACCTAGCCTCACTCGACAGAGTTCGGCAATAAAAAGTTGACAGGGTCAGTTTCCATTGGCGGCCTGTCCGGGTCCAAAGATTCTTAGCACCCTCTGCTGCGTTACAGGTCTGACCGCGGCCTTGGTCATTTGCTCCGCAGCTGCTGGGGACTGATGGCAATGCTTTTATCGAAGGAATCATTTGAGAGGTAGTGGCCGCATACTGCAACAGGGAGGCGAATTCCTGTTCTGGTGAAGGAGTGTCTTTGTTGAAGCTTAGTGGGCCTTCCTAATTTTGTTGTGCCTGGATTAGAATAGCCCCACTCACTCTCGGCATCTTTTGCCGGTGTCAGGCGTCACTCCAAGCCTGCATATGCAGTGCACTGGAGGAGGCGAATTTCAAACTGACAATCGGCCAATTATAAAAAAAGAAAACCTATTGAAGGATTCGAACTTCCGACTATGGCAACCCAGCATTCCATATAGCTAACTCAGATAATTGCGTAGGCGGCGATGCTATCTTATCGCCTAGAAGTACAGCCCAGAGGGCCCTACGTGCTTAAAAACTTATTCGATTTATCCGCGATAGGTGTGTTTTCCTGATCGCGTTTGGTAACTCAATATAGAACGGTTTCTAAACGGTTGCAACCTCGTAGTTCCGGAATCGCACGTGCGCAGACGGCCGTGAATTCCGCTAGGCAAATCCCACAGGCTTACCGACGACCTTTCAAACTTGCGAATACATGCTCGTGATCTAAAGGAGTGCAAACGGAAACCCGCGAAAACGAATATAAGTGGAAATGTAGAAGAAATGACTGCAGGCAAACTACAACTTTTGTTTTACTTCAAGAAAATTTGTACGTGAACTTTGCGAGTGCTGTCGTTACGTTATATTTTTTCTTATTGTTTGCGTGCTACTGCAAGCCTTCCCATCACTTTTTTTCACACATTTACCGCTGCAATTTCTTTTTTTGGAGGGAGGGGGGGGGGGGCTTATTAGATAGTCAGCGCGAGGCATATCGGTAGAGTCAGTTAATGTCCATTTAGTATATCCCAAATGCCTAAAATCATGCTTGAATTATCTGCGGTATACGGGTTTTGATGATCGCGGCATGTGGCACGGCGTTGTATTTCTCAATTGTTCTAATATCGTGGTTTCGGAGTCTCCTGTACGCTAGCTGGCATGAATGCGGCAAGATACACGATATATTTTCGGCAGAATTGAACAGCACTTAAATGTAGTGTGGAAAAAAAGAAAACAAGGAAATGAAAACCGCGAATTCAATAGTCGCGTCTGGAGGGAGGTACACCAAACCGTTCAGGGTCTCGGCTGCCGGTCTCATGCATCGGAGAAGTCTTTACTAAAGACGCTGAGCTGGTACTGATTCGCCGCGCAAGGCTGAGACGTCAGATGTGTGGAGAGTAGGCGGCTTTAAATGCGCAAATATCTGCCAATGACATGCACGACAATTCCACGGCGGCAAAAAAATGACTCAGCATTGTTTGTGGGATAACAACAATCATATGAGAAATAGACCGACCTGCCAAGTTGATTAAAGATGAGTATACATATTTGGCACCTTGTTCGTTGCCAACCACAGTGGAATAAACAACAACATCCTTGACGCAACCCTACAAACCCCAAGAGAAATGCAGAGAGAAAGATGCTAATAACTACAGACTGAACAAAACTAATGGCTTGAACTGAAGCCAGCGAACGAATGCCACACTCAAACAGAGAGAAAGCTCTTCATTGGAATGCAAATGAATTGGTCAGCATATATTCGCCTACATGCTGCTCGGCGGAGAATGCTTCGAATGGGAACAAAGGCTTTAAAGATGGTGGGCAGAAGAAGAGAGAAAGAGAAAATTAAACGTTCAGGTCTTGGGATTTTATGGACACCAGAGTAAACCTCCTAGGCAACAAGGCAGATAATCACTTTCAAACTGTACGCGTAATCAAAAATAGAACCCATTTTTGGTGAGATTACGTGGGTGTGTCTTAGTTTGGTTAAACATATAAACTGGTTCAGCATATAAAACCAAAAAGTAAGTGTCTTGGACTGTTCTCATGGGTGAGGCAAGGGAAGTAGCATCCCCGTCCAAGTAAAGGGGCCTTAGTCGAGCTTTTACATTTTCATTTTATATCGAAATGGCTTGCCTTCTTAAGCTGGGCACTGAAGCGTGATGTACTCCAGAGAATCCACGGCTCCACAGTGGTAGAACATGCACTTCTAGAAGGACATTGCGAAAAAGAAGGTTGCTTGTGTATGCAATGTTTAGTCGAAGGTGGCGATGGAGGGTCCCAGAGGCCGTGGTAGACATTCTGGTAGCCTTTATAATAATGCCTTTATTTGTGTCACATGTGGGGTACACGACAGTGGAGGCCAGCAGTAAAAGCTGTCATAAATGACAGCTTGACAAAGCCGCAGGCCCCCATGCACATGACAGCGGTATAGCGGCATTGGTTACATCAGAAAAATAAAAGCACACAATACACAGTACAGTATAGTACAGTACATAACACACCCTGATAAATGAATTCCGATTTTCCGGAAATTGAAACGAAAATGATCGTTATATAAGGCAGCAAGTAATCACACAACAAATACCTTGAAGCAATTAAAAAACAAAAAAATTCATACGAAGGTATAGCTTAAGGTAAAAAAGCACAATTCACTACAATTCAAATTACAATTCAATAATACAAGTCATAAATACAAGTCATAAATACAATTCACTCATCAGGTAGAAATAACATCCACACTTATACAATAAAAGTCGGTAATAAAAACATCTTCACTTACAACAAGAAGAACTGACTTAATTAAATCATAAGTACGTTGAGAACAAGGATAAAAAGTAGCGTAATTGCACATTGTCAGTGACAGTGACAGTGACATGATCATTTATATAATATTTCCAGAGTTCTTTAAATGTACATACTCCAGCTCTATATTTTCTCTATTCAGTTTATTTAAAAATCTCGGTAACTGAATTTCCAGTGTTTGAAGACCATATGTCATATGTATGTTTTTACATTCCAGTATTCGTTGTAACGGGTGACATGGCTAGGGGCCTCAGTATGTAGGTTCGCTAACTGTTTTAAGAATGTGCCGCCATTTTTTATTTCCTGTTTATAAAGCTTCATCATCATTATCATCAGCCTGGTTACGCACACTGTAGGGCAAAGGCCTCTCCCATACTTTTCCAACTACCCCGGTCATGTACTAATAGTGGCCATGTTGTCCGTGCAAACTTCTTAATGTCATCCGCCCACCTAACTTTCTGCCGCACCCTGCTACGCTTCCCTTCTCTTGGAATCCAGTCCGTAACCCTTCATGACCATCGGTTATCTTCCGTTCTGATTACATGTCCTGCCCATGCCCATTTCATATTCCTTTATATCAACTAATATGTTATTACCCGCATTTGTTCCCTCACCCAAGCTGCTCTTATCCCTTAACGTTACACCCATCATTCTTCTTTTCACAGCTTATTGCGTCGTCAACAATTTAAGTAGAACCTTTTTCGTAAGCCTCCAGGTTTCTGCCCCGTACGTGGGTATCGGTAAGACAAAGCTGTTATACACTTTTCTCTTGAGGGATAATGGCAACCTGCTGTTCATGATCTGAGAATACCTGCCAAACGCACCCCAGCCCTTTCTTATTCTCCTCATGATTTCAGTCTCACGATCTGACTCCGCCGTCACTACCTGCCCTAAGTAGATGTATTCCCTTACCACTTCCCGTGCCTCGCTACCTATCGTAAACTGCTGTTCTCTTCCGAGACTGTTAAACATTACTTAAATTTTCTGCAGATTAATTTTCAGACACACCCTTCTGCTTTGCCTCTCCAGGTCAGTGAGCATGCATTGCAATTGTTCTCCTGAGTTACTAAGCAAGGCAATATCATCAGCGAATCGCAAGTTGCTAAGGTATTCTCCATCAACTTTTATCCCCAATTCTTCCCACTCCAGGTCTCTGAATACCTCCTGTAAACACGCTGTGAATAGCATTGGAGAGATCGTATCTCCCTGTCGGACGCCTTTCTTTATTGGGATTTTGTTGCTTTCTTTATGGAAGACTACGGTGACTATGGAGCCGCTATACATATCTTTCAGTATTTTTACATATAGCTCATCTACACCCTGATTCCGTAATGCCTCCATGACTGCTGAGGTTTCGACTGAATCAAACGCTTTTTCGTAATCAATGAAAGCTATATATAAGAGTTGGTTATATTCCGCACATTTCTCTATCAGCTGATTGATAGTGTGAATATGGTCTATTGCCTTTACGGAATCCTGCCTGGTCCTTTGGTTGACAGAAGTCTAAGGTGTTCCTGATTCTATTTGCGATTACCTTAGTAAATATTTTGTAGGCAACGTACAGTAAGCTGATCGGTCTATAATTTTTCAAGTCTTTGGCGTCCCCTTTTTTATGGATTCGGATTATGTTAGCATTCTTCCAAGATTCCGGTACGCTCGAAGTCATGAGGCATTGTGTATATAGGATGGCCAGTCTTTCTAGAACAACGTTCCCACCATCCTTCAACAAATCTGCTGTTACCTGATTCACCCCAGCTGCCTTCCCCCTTTGCCTAGCTCCCAAGGCGTTCCTTACTTCTTCCGGCGTTACTTGTGGGATTTCATATTCCTCTAAACTATTCTCTCTCACATTATCGTCGTGAGTGCTACTGGTACTGCATAAATCTCTATAGAACTCCTCAGCCACCTGAACTATCTCATCCATATTAGTACCGATATTTCCGGCTTTCTCTCTTAACGCATACATCTGATTCTTGCCTATTCCTAGTTTCTTCTTCACTGCTTTTAGGCTTCCGCCGTTCCTGAGAGCATGTTCAATTCTATCCATAGTATACTTCCTTATGTCAGCTGTCTTACGCTTGTTGATTAACTTCGAAAGTTCTGCCAGTTCTATTCTAGCTGTAGGGTAAGAGGCTTTCATACATTGGCGTTTCCTGATCAGATATTTCGCCTCCTGCGACAGCTTACTGGTATCCTGTCTAACGGAGTTACCACAGACTTCTATTGCACACTCCTTAATGATGCCCATAAGATTGTCGTTCATTGCTTCAACACTAAGGTCCTCTTCCTGAGTTAAATCCGAATACCTGTTCTGTAGCTTGATGCGGAATTCCTCTACTTTCCCTCTTACCGCTAACTTATTGATATCTTCTTATATACCAGTTTCTTCGTTCCCTCCTCAAGTCTGGGCTAATTCGAGTTCTTACCATCCTATGGTCACTGCAGCGCACCTTTCCGCGCACGTCCACATCTTGTATGATGCCAGGGTTGGCGCAGAGTATGAAGTCTATTTCATTTCTAGTCTCGCCATTTGGGCTCCTCCACGTCCGCTTTCGGCTAAGGCGCTTGCGGAAGGTATTCATTATCCGCATATTATTCTGTTCTGCAAATTCTACTAATACCTCTCCCCTGCTATTCCTAGAGCCTATGCCATATTCCCCCACTTCTGCAAATTCTACTAATACCTCTCCCCTGCTATTCCTAGAGCCTATGCCATATTCCCCCACTGACTTGTCTCCAGCCTGCTTCTCGCGTACCTTGGCATTGAAGTCGCCCATCAGTGTAGTGTATTTTGTTTAGACTTTATACATCGCCGATTCCACGTCTTCATAAAAGCTTTCGACTTCCTAGTCATCATGACTGGATGTAGGAGCGTAGACCTGTACTGCCTTCAATTTGTACCTCTTATTAAGTTTCACAACAAGACCTGCCACCCTCTCGTTAATACTATAGAATTCCTGTATGTTACCAGCTATATCCTTATTAATCAGGAATCCGACTCCTAGTTCTCGTCTCTCCGCTGAGCCCCGGTAGCACAGTACGTGCCCGCTTTTTAGCACTGTATATGCGTCTTTTGTCCTCCTAACCTCACTGAGCCCTATTATATCCCATTTACTACCCTCTAATTCCTCTAATAACACTGCTAGACTCGCCTCACTAGATGAAGTTCTAGCGTTAAACGTTGCCAGGTTCTGATTCTAATGGCGGCCTGTCAGGAACCAGGGATTCTTAGCACCTTCTGCTGCGTCACAGATCTGACCGCCGCCGTGGTTAGTTGCTTCGCGGCTGCTGGGGATTGAGGGCCGGGTTTTGATTGTTGTATTCATATACAGTGAACTCTCAGTTGAGTGAACTTCAAGGGACCGAAGCAAATAGTTCACTTAACTGGAAGTTCACTAAACTGAATATTCACTAGACCAACATAAGGCATGGCAAACAGATTCAAAAGTTTGAAGTGCAATTCATGGAGCAAAAGACATGGCATCCATAGTGTTAGAAATGTGTGAAATGGAATTTGTACATATCAACAAGTACAATGTTCTAACAGTTATAATGCTGCCTTTCTCACTTAGAAAAAAAAAATCTGTAATCTTCTTCTGCACTTGTACTTTTAAAGCACAGGAAGTAACAAAACTGTCCAAAGAGTCAATATTTTTGTACACTTCTTCTGGCACAGCTTGCTGTTGAGACACACTTTCTCTCAACTTTCAAATGTACCCTACAACCTCAGCTAGAGTTACAGGGCTTGAAACTGGCTCGGCAGTTGCCTCTTCTTCGTCGCACTCTTCTTCTTCAAGACGAACACCAGATCCGTCTGTCCAGCACAGGTAATCAGTGCATTGTCACACTGTGCATAGTCTTCAAATGAAGTATTGCTATCGACCTCCACCTGATGACAAAAATAAGCCTTGATCCTCTGAGCAAGTTCGTTAAACTGAAATATTGACTCTTCCGAAATTCGTTTAGGTGAAACATTTTTGCATAGAATCTATAAGAAAACTGCCGGGGAGGTTTTAAAAGTTCGTTATTCTGAAATATTCGATAAACCGACGTTCGTACAACTGAGAGTTTACTGTAGAAGGTTGTGGCCAAGTACTGCACCAGGGTGGCCAATCCTGCTCTGGTGAGAGAGTGCATTACCGGTTCTGGTCACCGGGATCAGGCCGCACTCCAGGTCTGTTTATGGAATTTTCTCAACCCACGGTTTTTTTTCCTGAGGAAAATTGCGCGGCACCGGGATTCGAACCACGGTCCTCTTGCACGCGAGGCAGATAGTCTACCACCACCGCCGGAGTTGTACGCCTCATTTAAGCTACAGTGGTGCCTTCTTTGATCAGTCAAGGTTTACCAGTCAAGGTGGGTCTATATATAATCTGAGCTCGGTTAAACCGCACAGATGCCACTCAACTGGGGAAACCTGGTATTTATGATCTGCACATTTGTGGCCATACATAAAAAAATATATTTTTAGTGGGTCCCCGTATAGTGATAAACAAAAAGAAAAGAAATATTAAAAACGGGCAGAAGAAAAAAAAGAAGAAAAAAAAAAAAAAAAGTGATAGAACAGGCGGTTTGAACTCGTGACCCTTGGATGTTGCCCGGAGAGATAGCTCAGTCGGTTGGTCCGTCAGGCCCCAGGTTACATTGAAGCGCCATAGCTCCTGTCCAGAGCCTCATACTTATCTGGAAAGAGACTGATGTTGTCCGCGGTGGTCGATTTTGGACGGCATACTTTCTTTGAAAAGATGGCCGCCCGTCGATGAGAGGGAACTCGACCGGCTCTTAGAGTCTAGGAAAAGCTAAAGCAGGTGCGAGGGCGGCACGCATAGCGTGGGAAGCTAGCCCGGGTAACTATCTCAAGGACTGCTCCTCACGAGAGCGAAATACCTTTGTGTAATTATAATAACCCTAATAAGACTACTTTCGAAAAGTGAACGGCCCAGAGGGCTGTACTACGAGTGCTATGACTACTAAATATATATATATATATATATACACATATATTTCATCTCATCTATGTGATCGAATGCTAGCGCTGTTGCTTTGTTTCTGCGTGTAGTAGTTAAAAGAACGAATCTAAGGGAGGAGAAAAAAAAAGGAAAGGAAAATTACGGAAGCATAATTGCAGCGCCGTGGTCTTAAAGCGCACGCGCGGTCGAGAAACGGAAAGAGATATAAACGTGCGTGGCCATGATACGCACGCGAAAAACTGCCTTAATAAATTTAGAGACTTGAGAAAAGTTTCGTTAACAACCGATAACATGGCAACCAGCACTCGAATACGACGAGAGACATTATTGAGACATGGAAAATACCCTTGAACTAAGTATGCTTTCCGAGAGAAAAGCTTCTAAGTATTGAACAATTTTAAAAATATAATAGAATATAGGATAATCTTCGCGCTTACCGATAGGATGGCATCCGCACGAGACTACACCAGGCACCTTACTGAGACATGGAGTGCTCTGGCGCCGGAACAAAGCCCCCTTCTCTGCCAGCCAAGCGCAAATAACGTGCGTTCCGATCGCCCAAGGTTGCGCGGACATAGTTTAGTTTGAATCGAGCTAACTCGAGCGGCTCAAGAGTCTGGGAGAAGGCAGCATGAAGGAAATAAAAAAAAGTGTTTGTGGAAACAAAATTACGTTTTCCCACGTCAAACCACGCGTTGTAGACGTATGACACATGCACATAAGTTGAATATGCATAGTCTAGTTGGCTTTTTGCAAAGCGCCCTTTATTTTTTGTAAAGTTCTCACTCTTTCCGCGTGCATAAGTGCAGGCTTGTGACCTCAATGTACTGCGGCCATTGGTTTTCCTGCAGCAAAGTTGCAATAAAGCTAACGTCGCTTCAAACGGGATTTCTGTCCTGCCAAAATACCTATAGCGGCGTTGAAGCAGGCGCGTCGAATTAGCAGTAAAGGCCCAACCACACGCAGCCCGGGATACGCGTCTCGCTACGCGTACACGTAAGCGTACGCGCCTGCGTGCGCGTACGCGGGTGATGAAGGGAAGGGCATCCAGCCACACGATAGGCGCACACGTGCGCGCTTCGCTGCGCGTAGCACAGGGCTGACAGACCAGCGGCCCAGCGATGGCGGAAACGGTCGTCTTTGCCTTTGAGAAAAGTTTATCTTTAATTTCATTATGGCTAGCCATTTTTATTTGATTTATCAATGTTAGAGCTAGTACATTCTTTCTAAGTTGAGAAATGCACGCTGTTCGTATCTATAGATCCTTATGACAAGGAAAGCTACATCAATTATCAACATCACGCGCGATAGCGTCTGCTTGCTCACAACTGCAGCTGACATCGGCGCGCGACCACGCACGACGTTGCTGCCGAGCTCTTGCTTAGCCGCTTGCTTCGCCGGCATCAGCGTTCTCTCCCCGCAATGTACCACATGAGAAAGAAGCTTTTGCTGCTGCTGCTCTTGCAAAGGCGGCGGGAGCGCAGAAAGCGTCTGCGGCCTCTGCGGCGACGTTGGTGGGTCCGGCCAGTCTTTCAACTGCTTAAAGAAGGACTTTACGGCTGTGAGTAACTTCTTTCCTTTCGATGATCTACAGTGGTAGAACTAGGAGCCAGTGTTTGGACATGGGGACTTATCTTCGTTAGGACAGGAATTACTTATCAGCGTTTTTAAGTGCGCGCATAAGTGAAAGGGTTAAAGTAGTAATGCGGGGATCGTACTCGCAGCGCGCGAACGCCCACTTCGCAGAACAGCATCGCGTCGTCGGTGCAAGGTTCGTCCAGGTTGACAGCACCGATCGAAACGATGACGTGACGTACGCGAACAGGGGGAACGACAAGAGCAGGGTGTAGTTCGGAAAGCGCGAAAGCATAGGCGAAGATCGGGCTGATTAGCCGCCGGAAGCATACAGATAGTATATTGGATACGTGGTGACGACACCTCACGACGTTTCAACCGCCGTCAGTCTAACCCGTGTATGCCGTACGACATACGGTCATTAACTGTTCAGCTTCAGAGGGGAAGAAGCGCTTGATTCTATTTAACAGACAATCTGTAATACTAATTTGGAGCTCCCTTCATGATTAACAGTAGACCATACTGTTTACACAGAGCTTGTGTAGCACCCTCTTTTCTTGCACAAAATTTGTAAGGATTAAGTTTTGCAATACATTTTCTGCTATTCGATATTTTATTTGATATCCAGATTATTTTTTCTTCATTTGATTCGATTGTAAACCTACTTTTCGGTATTAGCACACCCGTACAAAAAGCTAAGGACTGCTAGTTATATTTGTGCCATTAGTATAGCACATAGATTCAAGAACACCTTTTTACACGTGTTGGTTGTCTTATATGAAGCTTGTGGACGAGATACGATTTCCTATATTTCTGTCTCTCAGAAGTGTGACTGTAGAATATGAAGTGTAATGTAATTAAATTGTGACCTGGGGGGCACGTTAAAATTCTGTGCGACTAATTTCGGAAGTTTCTTGGCAGTGGCCGCACGATTTTAATACACCGTTGACTGGCTCTCCTGTTTTGCCGAACCACTGTTTGTATTCAAGCACATAAACAAAGCAGGGGGTAAAATTAATGATGGCTAGTGGCTATACGTGTGTGTCAGTGAAAAGTGTACAGCTCCTGATACCTGCGCGTGTATGTGGGCAGGGCATGGTCTTGCTGCCAGGCAATAATGCACCATTTTTTACAGATGCAACGGATACGTCAGGATGACCACGGATTTTTCAACAAGTTCTTTCGCAAGGCGCGGCAGCTCTTGGACAAGCTATTGAGCTTTTTAGCAGAGGACCTCACACGGCAGCACCACATTCGAGAAACCCCTGGAGCCTGGAGAACGACTTGCTGTAGCATTGAGGTTGGTAAAGAAAAGTTGCCCCTAGAGTAATAATGTGCGATTGGAGGAATACAGAACACCGTTTCTTTGTCATTTAATGTATAATTTATTTTATTTTATTTACATATTACTGCCCGCCACCTTTTAGAAGCCAAATCAGGAAGGAGTCACAAAACATTGAAGCAAAACAAAAGAAAGAAGGAAACGACTGGCAATGAGCGTGCATAAAAAATACTAATACATAATAATAATATATTAATAATACATTAATAATCACAGAATACAGAATTATACACAACTATTTATTAAGTCATAAACAAATTAAAAAAATGGGACATGAAATGCTGATACAAAACGAGAAATAGTAATGATGGTACTGACAATGCGCGTGAAAAGAAATACCAGAAAAAAATGATCGCATGATCACAGAGACTGAAAGTTTCCACTTACTGCATCACCAGTGTAACAGTCACGGCTAACTCTAAAAAAAACTGCCATCGACTGGCATCACACAAAAGCTACCTCAGTGCTTTTGACCTTGCGCAATCTGTAAAACATGCACTGAGGTATGCTTGCACATGTAGTATTAAACAAAGGTGGTAGCTAACCTACGCAAGTGAATTTTGATCGTTATGTCACTCAAAAAGGGCCCCCACAGCCATGTAGATCATTGTCAAGAAAAATCATGTCATCATAATTAGTATTCAAACAATTGAGACATGCGTACAAATTTTTTTTCAACTTGCATTCAAGCTACTTGGCATCCCGGTAAGACATAAAAGACGTTGCCTTGACTTACTGTGTGGGGATTGAGGCGGCTAGCCTCTGCAGTGGTGTGTAAGTCATATAGTGGCGATCGTGCCTGCAAAGTATTAAACAACTGCAGAACAGCACGACAGCCGCAGAAATTTCGTACATTTTTGTCAGCTTAAGAAATTTTTTAAAGCTCACATGCTGTTCACGGCTCCCGTCAGGTAGCCCTGCTTCCTGCCAGAGAAGCAGGGTCATACGTATAAATGTCTCATTTACACACTGCCTTCAATGTCACTGATTACGTACAAAGACTTTGGCCAAACATCCAATGCAGAACATGCAAAACCAACTCTGGAACTGAGCCACAGAACACAAAGAAAAAAAATGCAAGGAATGTGGCTTGTGGATGATAGTTGTGGGAGAGGTAGAGGTTGTCTATGTTGGCAGTGAACCTCGCCTCCTGGCTATGTGGTGGCAAGACTTTTCCCTTTCTGGTACCTCTTCTAATGACAATAAAACAATTTGAAAAATGCTTGCGCTGCTAGAACGCCCCGACAGGCTTTACAACTTGCAGCATATAACCGAAATTTTCAATGAGGTCTGGTTGAAGGTTCATTACATTTCTTTTTATTAACAGGCATGTACAGGCATCTCTAGATGCATGCACAAACTCTACATGCACAGGTGGTGAACTCAAAAAGGTTCATTGCTGCAAGACAGGCTGAATGAGTAAACACAGATGAAAGCGATAAACATCTGTCTTGCAACAACAAACGTTTAGTTGCAAGTCAGTGCTTCTTTATTGTAGGTGTGTTGCTAAAACATGTTCACACACCTCTACAGCAGCAATGGCCAGCCAACCAGGCCCACAGATATCAACTTTATGAAATTCTTGAATACCGCACAAAAATATGGATACAACACAATGTAAAATGAACAAAAAAGAAGAGCTGAGGGGCTTTGACATGACAACAACAGACAAGGAAACGTATATAAAGCATAAAGGAAAATAACTGTCATTTTATTTGTAATGTCAACATCAGAAGGAGAAGGGAAATGAAAGTGGACAAAATATAACTTGCCACTGGTGGGAGCTAAAACCAAAACCAATTGAGCTGGAGGCTATTCCACCATCAATTTCATAGAATGTTTATGTGTACTAGATTAGGCTCTTGGAGTGTTCTTGCACGAGTAGCACTGGCTAACACTACCAGGGTGAGATATAGTACATGCACATACAGGCCCAAGAAAGTTTGCAGAGGGATAGCCATTGCTGCAGCTCTACTGGTAAAGCAATGCAAGCATAATTCAAAGGTTGTGGGTTCGTCTCCCATTAGTGGGAAGCTACCTTTTCATATACTTTCATTTTCCTCCTTATTTTTTCATTTCGATATAAAGTAATTAAATTCATCAATGATTTCCTTTTGTTTCATTGTCTCTTGGCTTCATTATACAAAAAGTATACATTAAAAAACATTAATCTTTGAATTACTCTCCTACTTGCATCAATTTAATTTTCAAGTCGAGATGCGTATCCTCACTGACCTCTCTAATGTGTTTGATCAGAGAGACGGCAAAAGTTCGAGGTCGTCCTGTGGTTTGCATCTTTTGATTGCACTTGAAACATTGCCTAATTCCTCCGATATTAACTGACTCAAATCTTTCTTTTTCCTTTTCCTCCCCCTTGACTTTGCTTCAGAAGCAATGCTTCCTAACGTATCCAGCCTACGACTGCCTGCTGAAGCCAGCGATGCTTCTGACTGCGGACTGCTGTGGTGTGCCTCAGAATCCTCAGGAACCAGAACTTCTTGAAACATCGGTGGTTCAAGAGATTCCAAAATGTCCTGAGACTCCACAGACTCATGCGACGCCGAAGACAGAGTCGATGCTGGCGCTTGTGACTCTTCACTTGACGGTGATGGCACTGCAAGTGTTGCCAGATCGGAAAACTGGCACATTTTTTGTTAAGATGTCTGCAGCACTTCCCTCCTCACTCGATGGGGGCACTGGTGGAAGGCTGGCGGACATCCTGCATGTGAGCGTAATAAGGTTTGCACATACTGTCGATGTGTAAATAATGTGCCAGTCTGGATGCAAAAATATATGAAGGCTCAAATCCGTCCACATTTGTTTTAATGTGTGATTTTATTAGAGTACACTGAAGCTCTGAATCAGTTTTGTAGGGACAAAAGTGGCTTGCCTACATAACCAGAATGAACAGTTTCTGCATGCACGTAAGTGTAGCTTTTGTATCTTTTTCTGTTTTTGCTTGTGATGCATTTAAGCAGTTCTTACGAGATCTGCATGCCTAAAGCCTAGTGATTACTTCTACTCAAAACAAGTTATGATATTTGGAATGTTTCAGTTTTGAAATAATTAGCAGGAAGCATTCCACTACATTTACTCAGTAAAACCACTTAATAAATTTCATGTTGAAAGACCTATGCTTGCACTTTCTAAACATAAAAAACATAGAGTAGTAGTACTGTTAGGTCTTGCTTTAGCATAAGGCTCTCTCCTGTTCTAGTTTTTCTACTTGAAACGTTCTTGGCTTGTAACTTTGTTTTCCTTTCACTTGTTTGTAAACTTCATCTCATTCTAAACTGTTTTTCTTAACTGAATGTACGTCTAAACACAGTGTGAAGCTGTGTACGTAGTAGTCAGTGCATTTGTTGTTTGTATTTAGGAAGTTACGTCTAATAATGTTTGTCTTCTTGCCATCTGCCTTGTAAATGGTGTTTTGGCCCAGCAAAGCTGACCTTAGCGAGCAAACCCTTCCAGAAGGTTTCTTACAGCCAAGCTTTTTTTGCCTCTTCTCTGGAATTTCCTACCGCTGCTCCTACTGTCTTGCCAAATAGCTCGCCTCATACTGATATTAATGTAGTCGTTGAACCATTGTCATCCCAGCTGACTACTGGCTACTGTGTTGCACGAGTGACCAGTACTGGACGTAATGCAAATACCAATTAAAATAATGTAACGAGATCATGGTTTTGGCATGTCAAAAATTTCAATAATCATTTTTTGCACAGTGCGAATGTGTTAAACTGGATCATCTAGTCCTTCCTTGGAAATTTTGCTAAGCAGGAACAGCGTTCTCCACAAACATCATGAAAGCTTCGCTTAAACCAGTAACCACAGCACCTGGGATCTGCAGAATAACCGCAGGCTGATAATTAGGTAAGGACACTGCTGAGCAGACACAAAAAGAATTATCAATTACACAGCTGACAATGTCAGTACTATGGCGCATTTATTCCTACAGCATGATGACACTGAATGAATCCCTAAGCAAGCTAGGTAATATTTGAGGGTCTGTGATGAAGCACCGATTTGCACACTGCTGGCAAGCAACAAAATGCAAAATTAAAACTGTGCATTAAAGTGCCCAAGGTACACGTGAATATAGCAACATTCAATACTCAGTTAAATACTGGTCATTGACTTGCACGCTGCCTTCTAGGATCAGTGCACAGAATTAAAAAAAAAACTACTTGCATGTTTTGTGTTTTGTTTTTGTGTGTGCATCATGCAAGTCCTTTTCTTTTTATTCATCCTGCTAAATTGTATGTGATATTCTCTGTACTTCTGTCTTATGCTTTATTGTTAGGTTTTTAAGTGCTATTTTACTTGTTATATTGTACCTGTATTTCTGCTTTCTCTGCTCCCCACTGCAAAGCCAAACTGGCTTTGTGGGTACCTAAATAAATAAATATACAAAGCTATTCTTGTACTGCTTGTATGTACCCTTACGGATCACATTTAACGAAATATGCGATAATCGGAGCGGCGACGCAGCACAAATATTTTATCGCCAATTAGACAAAGCTGAATATAATGCATGCTGTGCGTCGACTTGCTTGTGTAAGCACAATTTTGAGTCGTTTCCCATAAGTGCGGTGCATTGCCAGCTATAATACAAACATACGGCATCGCCGGTCAACGTGGTAAAGGTAAAGCACTAAAATCCCGTGTTTCATTTTTAACACGCCGGCTAAGATGGAAACTTCAAGATAACTTACGGTCTACACTCCATTGTGTAGCGCAGAAACATCATCTGGTCGAAAAACAGCCAGATGACGTCGTCGTGGACGTCGACTGGCACGGCGCGGCTCTTTTCTTTCTGAAATGTCTTCCCAGGCGCCGAAATTTATTCCCCAGGGACTTCCATCACTTCTGCAGCGCTGTGATAACGTCATCTGCACAGATGAAACGCGTTTTCGACATCTGCGAGTCGGCTGATGAAAGAGGCAGCTTATACCAGTGCCACACAGCTAGGCTTTCGATGGCGATCGAGCGCGATCAAATTTCTCGATCACGATCGGTTCTACGCAGATTGCGCGGTACATGCAATCGTGATCACAAAATCCGACCCCAATCGCGCTCGATCGCGATTGAAACTGCTCCGCTATGACGCCCGTATAAAATTCCGAGCACTCACCTGTTCGGCAGCGTTGGGCATGACGATCTACGACCACTTCGTCAAGTGCTTGTTCTAGTGGCGCTTGTGTTTCGCCTGCTACCAAAGCGCAGGTCGAGCCTCAACGCAGGCGATCAGCGCTTCGTTGTTGATCGCCTCCATAGCCTCTGTGCTCTATCGACACGAAACCAACAGCGACTCCCGGCGTCTCCGCACGATTCTGAAACTTCAACAACCTTTCCGAACCGCCGGAAGTGTAGATGCGGCCCACGTGACGTCGGTGCACAAGCTGCCACTTCCGTCGCGTACGCTCAAAATGACGCCCAACAGACGCCCAAGATCAAGACCTCCTTGACGCGCGCGTTTTCTGCGCGTCTGCCCTCTCTAGACGCGTAGGACAGGCGCGTACGATTCACCGCGTGTGGTTGGGCCTTAAGCGTAGCTGGTTCTTTGAATACTCCCGTGCTTTTTCGAAGGAGCGTCCCCGGGCTTGCGACACCACGCCGGCTGTTTGCCGTCTCTGCGTGTCTCCGTACAATTGCACCCTTATGACAATGCACAATGGTTATCGATGTTAGTGAATAGCTCGAAGGAATTGACGAGCATACCAAAAACAAGAACGAGAGAGAGAGCGAACGAAATGAAGCAACCAGCGAACGTTCTTTTTTTTTTCGTGCCCGCCCACTGGCCATCGATCGTCAGAGCCCACTGACCATCCGCCGAGCACGAAAACGGCCGAACGAGCCAAATAAATATATTCGCCTCAAAATCCTACTTGGGGCGTCTTGGGTGAAATTGAATCGCAGGGACGTCTCTGTTGCAAGTTACAACTTTATAGGAACACAAAGCAACCACCGTCTTATATTGTAAAAAGTATATCTATTCATTGTTTTGTTTCATTCCGTGATTTGAATTGTTTTATCTATAAAATTAACGTAACCTTCTTATCATTTCTCCGTTAAGTTATTTCACCAATTTTCTGATTTTCCAAGCCGTAGTTCCGCTGTAATCCTTTAACAACAATTTTTAGACCGCCTTATCCTTGGCCCATCCTCCGTACTGGCTAACGCCCATGGTTGGACAACAATAATAAGAAGAACAATGAGATTACAACAATGTCAATGCCTGTTTATATATTGTTTATTTGAGGAATGTTGTGGAGTCCATAGTATAAGCTGGGTACATATAGGCCTTATTTCAAGGGCGCCATGACATTCTGTAGGCGGTGGCGCCATCTATGAGCTGCCGGCTTTCGCATCTGTGCTAGCTGTGGCGTACGCACCGTGTTGTCTTGACGCTCCAAGCAGTTCTTTCAGTCGTATTTTAACATTGGCGTGGCATGAGCTTCTGCTGCATCTGCGGCGGACGGAGCACCCAGCGTGATGCGTGCACGCGTGTTTAAGCATGTAATCAAACCCAGGCATCAGTTAAGTATTTCGAAAATTTTGTTTTTGAAGAATCTGCCGGCATGGAAGCAATATTTGTGTAATTCCAAGCTCTGGTTCAGGAGCACTGAGCAGTAAAGAAAAGTACGCGACAATCGCGACAACGGGGGTACTGTGGTGCTAGAACGTTGGTTTTGCTGCGTACTTTGACAACCGTTAACATGGTCAGCTGTAGATTCATTGTGGCACTACTTCATTCGTTGTACGCCACTTTCATCCATGAATAAGATTGCTTTGATGGGTAATACCAGCATACTGTACACTCTCAGTCAAATACCGCTCATAGCAGTGCCGTCTATCCAGGAGAAAAGTTCAAAATAGCGACACTTTCCACGCGGACCGAGTATAAGCGGCTCGCAGTATGCGGGAAACATAGTTATGTGGCCGGCAAATACGCGGCCGGTGAAGCTACCGGGCTGCTTTAACCGGTGCAATAGTTAATAAACACAACCATTAGGATTCGGGCCGTCCTATCAATGGGCCATACTTATGTCGTAAAATATTTCAA
This sequence comes from Dermacentor andersoni, assembly GCF_023375885.2. Lineage (NCBI taxonomy): Eukaryota > Metazoa > Arthropoda > Arachnida > Ixodida > Ixodidae > Dermacentor > Dermacentor andersoni. The sequence continues at coordinate 378,371,087 of NC_092814.1, read as the reverse complement.
AATAGCGACTTACACAATGGGGCCCGCCGGCCAAATGCGACATTTTTACGTGTTGCGGAATTTCATAATAACGACGCTTACTTTTCAGCCCAAATAAATGCGGCTGTTAATATAAGATGCTCTTTAGGCGGCTTTCGAAATATGCCCGACAACCGTTTCCTTATTTACAGAGTACATATGCACCGTGGTGAGTACACTAAGCTTCGTTCATATGAACCCTGTCGTACTTCATTGAACATGCGCACAACAAGATTTCAACCCAGGACCGCCACGTACCAGACATGTGCTCTAAGCACTACACCGCAAACGCGAATTCGTTATTTTTTCGCAGTTTCTTTATTGCGGCGAATTGACGTCATATGTACTTCATCGACTAAATAAGTAAGACTAATTATGTAGTAAAGGGCAATGCGAAAAATAAATACTACGACTATCTCCAACCGACGGCAAACAAAATTACCTTAATGATAAAATATGACGTACAGCGCGAAAGACAAGGACTGCGAGAGACGACATACACTGCGCTGACTTCCAACAATATTTTATTTCGTTGCCACATCGTGTGTATGTATACAGGAAGGGCTATGCGCAGAAAATGAAAGGCCGCCAGAAGGGGTGTCCTAACAGTACTAAGAACAAGGTCACTCCAAACAAAAATCGGACATTACGATTTCTATCTGTTGAGATACAAGATTTCACTAGGGGTCAGCGCGATTGAGGGTACACTAAGGCCCACACTATCTAGCTTTCTGATGAAATCAGCTACTATAGTTTCCCGGCTCAGCTGTGAGCTGTGTCTCGCTAAAACTTCATTGTCTTCAAAGAGGGACTCGCAGCCGCAGTTCCGGCTAAGGATGCCCAAGTGGTCTTGAACAGTGTTATGGGCGTTGTTATAGTGCTCTCTTAAACGATCGTTTAAGCACCTGCCTGTCTGTCCAACGTATTTACTGCCGCAACACAAGGGAATAGGGTAAACCACATTCGTTGCGCATGTCACAAAACGTTTTCTGTGCCCGACAGAGCAGCAACCATGACGTGATTTAGGCGCGTTTCCACGCTTACAGAGCTTTGCCAGCTTTTCCGGGACTGTGAAAATGACTGATTCCCGCACGCTGCTCAATCTTCTTTAGCCTACGGGAGACATCATGCACATACGGTAGCACTGAAAACCTGCGTCTTTCAACCGGCTGGTTCTCTGACTGAGCGGGCTCATCACGTTTTGTGCGCCTCAGAAGTTTTCCGCTATGGGAGAAATTAAGGCCAAAGGGTAGCCACCCCAAGGAAGGCAATCAACCTGTGCAGCAAAACTATGTTGCATATCGTGTGAGCAAGATTTATTGAGGATGTTAAGGAGGAATAACTTTATAATACCTCGTTTAACGAGCTTTGAGTGTGCAGAGTTAAAGGGCAAGAGTGGCTTCTTACTTCTCGGTTCGAAGCACCAGCACACATGTTAGCAAAGCACAGCTTAATAGCTAGAAAGCGCAATGAATCATCAATGGGAATCTCATGCGTAAGTTCTAGAGGTTTTGCTCTTTCTTAAAGATCTCCAAGACTCCCGTAGCAGCAGGCTCGAAAACGTGATCAGTACAATCAATAAATACCAGCTAGTCGTCCACAAACCTGCACACCTTGACCACAGGGGCGCTTCTAGTTGACCTTGAATATTGCCATCATGATGAGCTAGATAAACATCACTTAGTGCCGGCGCCAGCATGACCCTATGCAAACACCATCCCTTTGTAGGTAATTTCCTTCATTCCACGAGGTGAAAGTTGATTTGAAATAGAAGGTCAGCAATACAAGAAAGCCGCTAACAGAAACGCCTGCAGCATTATGAAAGCCAACTGATCCGAAGTTATCAATGCATTCTTCAACACAGAGTACCAACTTCTCATGCGGAAGTGAATAGTACAGATCTTCAACGTGGAATAAATGGAATGGAATAAACGGAATAAAAAGGGGCCCCCTGAATTCAGCAGTGAGAGGGCACATGAAAATACTCTACAGGCTATCATAACGGGCCCCTTTAGCCCAGTAAGTGCACATTTTAAATGTTGCTCACACTTTTTCGCCAGTCGCACGCTGTGGGTACGTGGCATAGCCCAGAAATCAGCACCAGCAGCAGCGTAGAGCGCCCGTCACCGTGATGTGTGCAATCCGGTAGTTTCTGTCGACCTGCATTCCATTTCTCATGAGTTCAGGGACCACGCCGGCGTGCGCGAACGATGCTTCAAGCACGTGCACAGTTGGAGCCCGTTGTCGTTGTTCTCACGCGTTAGCAGTCCCAGAATCCACAAAAATATACCGCAGACGCAGACAAGCGCTCCTTCGAACGCTGACCGCGTTGAGGCCTACAAACCAGAGTCTATTCTTCCGCCGTGCTACAAACTAAGAAGAGCATAACGATAACGCGTTCACTCTCCATACCTGGCACTAAAGGATTTAAGGAAGTTGAGGCAAAACACCGAGGAAGAGGGTGCGTGCTGTCGGGCTACCGAACTGTAGGGATGGGCGGCAAGGAGGGCGGGGAGACTTACTCGGACTATCCGCGCACATTAACAACCGTCGTCGATGGTATCTGAATAATTTTTTTTTTCGTTTCTCCTCCAGGAATAAACACTTAACTTACGGTAGCCCGGCTACTCAATTCTATACGTATCCTCCTTAGTAGGTACGTGCCTAAATGGGGATCGTCGTCATTGTCTGCGTGATCATCATCATAGTTATTATAAGCACCATTACTACATAGGCTACTGGACATCGATGAAGAAGACTCCATTCTCGACTATAACTTTAGCGCAGAAATTTTCTTAAAACTGCTAAATTCGAAGTAACTTTCACTCGATTTCGTTTATTTGTTTTTTGTTTTTTGCATTACTATGCGCCGTTTTCCAGTTGCAGCCCAGTTTTGCCGCATCCACCATACTGGGTATGGGCCATAATCATAGGGCAAGCAAAGAAAGGAAGGAACATCGGTATCTTCTTCGACTTGGGAAGGCAGCCGTTCCTGCGAAGGTCAGCCGTCGCCGTCGGCCCCTGGCTCCGTTGCAGCACAAGACCGCACGAACACGCCAAGTAGACATTCTGCCCCCGTTCTTCCAGACTGGTCCCAACCCGCAACAGCGGCGATGGCCGCCTATGATGAGTCCTGGGATGCTGCCGTGGTGGGTCCAACGTTGAGCACCGTGGGACACCGCAGCCACCAGCTTTGCTCCTGCATTTCGCAGCCACTTCCAATCGCCTTCATGCTGTTCGTACATGAAAAAAGGCGACCGGTAGCCGCCATGAACCCGAAAGAAAAGAACCAGCGCGTCAGCAGCTGCCTCGGCGAGGTTTGGCGTTCGCTCAACACCGCGTACAAGGAGGCATACCAGCGCATGGTAACAGACACCGCTGTCGTCTACCGAAGGAAGCACCCAGATCACATCTACAATTATCATGCGCAAGCAGCAGTAGCGACAGTTAGGATGCACCAATCCCGGTGCACCGCCTCTGGCCCTCCTCCTACACCGCAATATCGTGCACGACAGCCGGCCACCGTTCCTGTGCACCTCCCGTAGCCGCGACGACAACGAGGGCGATGCCTACTCACGCCACCTGGGCCAGCATTGGCGAACGGGCTTCTGCTTTCGTTGTTCGCGTGGCCGCTTCTTCATCGATGAAGAGGAGGTCAGGTGACACCTGGCTGTGCATGAGAGCGGCAACGGACACAATGACCCGTGCCGCCTCAAGGTGTACAAGTCGCTCCTCGCTCTCAACGCACACTTTACCAAGCACGAGAAGGCTGGCAATGTCGTGCTTCAAATGTTTCTTGACAGCATTGAATAAATGTATCATTTTATGATTTAGATGGCTTTACTTCAAAGCCCTGTTCCATGAACACAAGCATCCACTCCCAAATTCAGATGTATCGAATGTGCAGTAGGAATCAAGTAGTAGCAATTAAGGTTCACGCACAAGAGCGCCCATGGGTGCGTGCGTGCATGCATGTATTTTGCCAGCTACTCACACGTGGCAAACAGAATGAGCAAATACGCAATATTCACAGAGGCCTTCCTTTGTACTACGCAATCCATCAGCTTTATATTGAAATATTTATCCCATTAAAGGAGTAGACTTCGAGCAAAATGTTCCACAATGCGAAAAATTGTAGCGTTGTTTTATTATAAAGCCGGGATACTTCCTGCACTTGTTTCAACAAACATCCCCGTTGCCACGGGGATAGTTCATGCGCAGTGTTCTTTTAAATGAAAGAAAACGATTATCAGCGTAATTTTTGTAGCATTATCCTATTTAGCTGATCACTATTCATATTATGGAATTGTTTCTGCAAATCAGTTGTTAGCATTGTATTTATTCTCTCCTTGAATTTAATATTTTCACAGGTTTCTTTCAGTTTGACTGCTTACTCGCAGACTATTCTATATTTCTCGTATTTTCTTTTGTTTTCAACTGTAATTTACGCTTCCTCCTAACAAAAAAGAGAAAAAAAAGGAAAGGCCAGGAGGATAAGTTAAACAGAAAAAACGTCTGGTTCGTCACCCTGCATGGGGGAAAAGGGAATTCGGATTTAAAGAGATAGGAAGATAGAAAGGCGAGTTCAGCAACGGGAATCGGCGCAGAAAACAAAAGCTACGCTAAACACTGTTACAGTATCTCTCGCAATCCCGTAGACGGCAAGACGCGAACTAGTGCTCTGGTTGCCTTTATCGCACGTGTTTGTTGTGACCACTGGGATAGTAGCTTTTACTCCGACAGTGGCTGGCTTTAACCCCGAAGAACTGACGCAGCAGCCAAACTTCCCTTCATGGCACTCAATAGTACACTGGCCTTGCAGGAGTCAACACGTTCCACGAACCGCATGGGCTACCAAGGCAAGAAGAAACTGTTTTGCAGTATGCGCTTTAGCAGGGCAGAAGTTTGGGCGTGTTGGCAGTTCAATCGTAAACTGGCAGGCATAGAGCAAGAACGACACAAGTGCGCTATGTATCCCAGTTTACGTGTGCAGTATGCGGTTTGGTGTCGTGTTTGACAAGTGATTCTCATTTATGATTGGATGGGCCGACAGCCATGCCTGCGACCCTTGCGGCTGTGAAGAAAATATTTCGTAGTTTTGCGTCACCCACGCCGAAGCACGGATGGGCAGTCGCTATGTGTCCTGTTAGATAATGTTCAAATATTCAATTTCTCTTAAGCTACCTCTATTTAAAAAAAATTTAAAAAAGAAAGACAATGACATCTCAAAGCTTAGAGAATGTGTTGAAAGTGCTGAGCAGTACTCAAGAAGGAAAAATGTCGAAATACACGGCGTTCCACACACAGAAGGTCAGGATCTGTACCAGGTCTTGGTGGATCTTAGCGGCAAGCTTGATGTCCCCTTGCCTGAAAGGCACTCTTTGGAAGGGGTACACAGATTGAAGGCACAGAAGGACAAAATCGCTCCTATAATCGTCAGGTTTACAGAACAAGCAACCCGAGACTTGCGGCTGTCAAAATAAAATGTCCTAAGAAAAAACAAAATTTTCATCAATGAAAACTTAACGAAAACGCAGAAAGAACTGTTTTGGAAATGCAGAAAACTTGCCAAATAGCTCGACTATAAGTGTGTGTGGACACGAAACGGCAAGATTCTAGTTCGAAAGTAGGAAGGCGCGAGTGTGATAAGCATTACCACTGAGAATGATCTTGCAAAAATGTCCTAGATGGCCTCGTTCAGTTCTTTTCATGATTGGGACCTTCACGTTACAAATACCCTAGCTGACAACAAAACGAAACGAGAACTTGGCTTAGTACACATAAATGTGCGCAGCATAAAGAAAAATTGGGATCAATTATGCGCATACTTACACACGAGACTCTTTAACATCGATGTAATTGTGATTACCGAGATTAATCTGAATGCAAGTGAACAAGGTAGATACACGCTCAGGGGTTACTCACAGATTGCTTTATGCCGAGAAAATCGAAGAGGAGGAGGAGTTCTTGTATTTGTGAAAGATAACTGGGTTTTTAACAGGCTCGAAGTATCTTTTGATTATGCAGAAGTTGTTATTGTCACCCTAAGTAAAGTAGATGTGACCTACACCGTATGTGCGATATACAGGCCTCCCAAAATGAACACAGACTTATTTCTAGAGGAGCTAAACTCTCTGTTGAAGAAATATATGAATGAAAAGCAGCTTATACTGGTAGGCGATCTGAATATCGACATAATGCAAGTGTCTAGGAAAGCGGTGACAGATTATCTTAATTTACTAGCAGAATATGGACTGGTCAATGTAATTAATGAATACACTAGAGAGGAATATTTGGGTTCAAGAGTAACGAAAACCTGCATTGATCATATTGTCGTTCGGCTCGGAAAGCAGCGCTATGCAAGCGGCGTAATTAAAGTCAAGCTAGCAGATCATTACTTCATATCACTTGTAGTCATGTCTGACAATGATGCAGAGCATTGTGAAGTAAGAACAAAAAAACTAATTATAGACAACGCAAAAGTTGACATGTACATAAAAGACACAGATTGGATTTCACTTTTACATTTAGACCAAGCCAGTTAATACGCCAAATTTGTTGAAACTTTCAGGATGATATACGTAAAGTCTTCTAAAATTATAACAATCAAGCAAAGAAATCCTAATACAAAATGGATTACGAGTGATATTATTGAGTTATGCTTTCAAAAAGACAAAGCATGGCAAAGGTGCAGAAAAGAACCAGGCAACGAACAACACATAGTGCAATTTCGAACTTTACGAAACGCGGTGACAGCTAAGTTACGCCGGGAAAAGAAAATATTTGATGCGCCGATTTTCGAAATGCAGAAAGGACGTGAAAAAGACTTGGACTGCGGCAAACGAATTAATGGGCAGATCCAAACGTGCTAGCGTCGATGATACCGTAAAAACAAATTTCCCAAATGAAAATATACAGATGCTATGCAATAAATTTAATGAAATTTTTATTTCTGCAGCAGAGAAGCTGAAAAAAACGGAGAGTGACCAACATTTAGAATACGAGCCGAAACGCACATGTGCGCATTCAGCTTATCTTCCAGCGATGACCGAAGTTGATCTTTGGACGATAATTCAATTCATGGCAAAGTTCAAACCACCGGGGTTTGATAAAATCCGCCCTCGAGATTTGTGCTTCAACTTGCACAGACTAAAACAAGTACTTTTAAAGATTCTAAACGGAATTTTCGAAACGGGCATAATACCCAAAGAACTAAAAATTTCAATCGGAAGACCTGTCTACAAAAACGGAAAGAGAAGTGATTGCGCAAATTACAGACCGATAGCCATATTGTCCACAATAGCGCATATAATGGAAAAATATGTGGTCTCTGTAATGCAGTCATTCTGTGAAAAGTATTCTCTGAATAACATGGCACAGTTTGCTTTCACAAAGAATAAAAACACAATTAATCTGCTTGAAGAATTCTCTGACTGTATTAGTACGTCAATAGAAAATAATAATGTAGTGTTAGCCTTATTTTTAGACCTATCAAAGGCTTTTGACACAGTAGTACATAAGATATTACTCAACAAGCTAAAGAATCTAGGATTCAGAGGTCACTTCTATAATTTTTTTCTAAATTATTTTACTGATCGACTACAATGCGTTAAACTAGATGATAGCTACAGCAATTTCAAATTAATAACGTGTGGTGTGCCCCAAGGAAGCACGCTAGGGCCAATACTCTTTAGTATATATGTCTCGGATCTCGGCCTCCTACCACTTAAGTAAAAACTTTTTCAGTACGCTGATGACACTGCGATAGCGCTACAAATGAGTGACTATAACTCGGAATGTCAAATCTTCCAAAGAGACATATCAGTAATTTTAGAATAATTCGCACATAATTCAATTTTATAAATCATCAAAAAACTAAACTAATCTGCTTCAGGAATCCACGTAAGGTGCTTTCATTTAACATGAATGTATATTTGCACGCTCCACATTGCAACGCATGTATTTGTCAACCATTACAGTTTGAGCGTGTGGTCAAGTATTTAGGAATTTTTTTTGATCAGCATCTAACTTGGAATAACCATGTCATACATGTTTGTGGAAAGCTAAGAGCTGTCGCGGCCACGATGTATAGTCTGCGCGGGAAAACTCCTATTAACCTAAGAGTTACTATATACAAGGCATTAGCAGAATCGGTAATTACATATGGTATAACGTTATATGGTACATGTTCTGACTATAAGAAGCAAGCGATTGATCGCGTAGTCAAGCGAATTGTCAACAGCATACCTTTTGGAACCGGACTAGAACAATCAGAGAGAAAAGAAAAGTATAACATTCTAGGAATACTTTCAGTACAGGAGCTATTTAAGTATGTGGTTGTAACACGCTATTATTATTCAAATTCTTTTAAAGTATTGGTAAAAAAAGATGTTGCGTTACGAAAAACAGAAAGGTATTTCAAGCCAAGGGTGTTAACAAACTATGGAAACAAAACAAGAAAGTATTATGTCCCTGATACTTTTAATGAACTTGATGCAACACTGTATGATATCAATTCAAAAGGTAAAATGATGAAAAATGTGAGGAAGTGGTATTCAACTGTCTATTGTAATATGTAATTTTTATTGGGATTTTTACGTGGCTGGAAAACGTAGCATTTATTCTTTGTGTGTTAGAATATTTTACTTTGAAGTTGTATAATTTTGAACGGTAATTGTAAGTTTCATATGTCTATTGAAAGCTCTACCACCTGCTGCTTGGTCTTCTAACAAGCACGATGTGCTTAGATTAACCAGCAAACAAAATCTGTATAAAAATGTATTTGAAATAAAGTCTGATTTGATTTGATTTGATTTGATATGATTTGATTTATTGATATATTAAGATATTTTATTATTTCAGCGGAAAATAAAAACACAGCAGAGACGGCCGTTGTCGCTCTGGTATAGGATCACCTCATGAAACTACGGCGTCGCTTCTGGATCCAGATCGTGTGCCCAACACGATTTTTCGCAGCTCGTTCGACGTGTCAACCCCGGCGACAAGCTGGCTTCCTGGGTCTTGAAGCCTACGCCCACCGCCTGATCATTGCTGGAGCGATGCGCAGCCCAACCAAATGTAATAGCAGGGGTGCTTGGCTGAAGAGCGACTGTCTCGCTTTGGGTGCACCAACAGCTTGTGCGATGCTGGCCTCGAACTTGGCGTCGACGTGGCCGAATTCATCGCATTCGAAGCGTTGCCTTGCGCGTGGCCAATCGCACCTTAGCTTCCAACCACGACGGTTTCCAGTTTCGTGAGACCAAGCACTGTGCCACTACAATAACAACGGTGGAGTAATTGTCACGGAGCTTTTCGTACTTCTCAAGCAGTATGGCGTCGTTTTGACAGTTCTTGTGCATACTATAGGCTTCCATAAAATCGGCTATACAAAGCCGGAGAAGGAAGCCTTGTTTCCCCCACAAGAGATCCCCTATGACGCGTCTCTGGAGGAACCTGCGGACGCAGCAGCTCAACCGCGAAGTGCAATGTTTTTTACAGTCCTACTCCAGTTGATTTGCATTGTCGTGATTATTGGCCAGAGAGCTAAGATTTTTCTCTAGTTCTATAAATATGTTGACGCACATGCTCGATCTTTCTATTTCCAATATTTTTTTTACTCATCCTTTTTGCAATATCTTTATTTAAGAATACCTTGATATGGTATGCCCCAAGAGTATGTTCATATGTACCTTTATCTAGGTCAATTGCCTACAGGGGACCCTGGTAATGAGAAGGAAATTAGCAGAATACAAATATGTTAGAGTGCATGTAGGGGCATTAAGAATTTCTTTTTTATTTGCACTTTGTTATGTTGGATTGTGTATTTGATTGTTTTTCCCACCCTGCTAAAATCCCAAAATATAGGATTGCAGTATCGATAAATAAATAAATAAATAAATAAATAAATAAATAATGACTGCGAGCTTACCACTGATGTGGAAAAAAATATGTAAGAACGTTGCATTCAACTGGTGCTAACATATGGGGATTACACTTTGAGGTCAACAAAGAAGCTCAATAATATGTTAAGGACCGCGCAGAGAGATATGGAACGAAAAATTCTTGGTCTAACGTTAAGAGACGGGAAGAGAGCGGTGAGTATTAGAAAGCAGACGAGTGTAGCTGATACAATAAGAGAGATAAAAATTGTGCCCGTCAACTGTGTGAAGAAGGATGACAAGTGAAGTGTTTATCGGCCACTTAATGGCAAACTGCAGCCCCGGCCCGGGTCGGCCCTGTACTGCACTATCTTCGCGATCGGCCCACGTATAAGGAGTGCCTAAAGCCTTCTTCACCTCCGCCGTGGGTAACTCCGGCATTTCACTTTCTTCGGGATGGGTCCTCGCACAGGGAGCGCTTAACGCCTGCGTCACCTCCGCCGCATGTCTTCGCGGTATTGCAGTATCTGCGGGATCGGCCCACGTATGAGAAATTGTTGGTTTACGCGCGGACGCGCTCCACCAGATCCTAGCCATCGACAGGTTCACCGTAAAAAGTTCGTCAGAGCCACTTCAGAATGCTTACGTGTGAAAAGGCGCGTAAGCATGCTCCGTGGGCGACCACGCTTCCCAGATGCCGCTGAGGTAGATGCTTCGGAATGCATCCCAGGACACGCAGCACCGATGCAATCTCAAGTGCAAGGGACATGCAGGATGCAGCGACGTGACGTGTGCAATGACACACGCACTACGCACAACTCATATCTTATGCACTCATAATTTGGTGTCAAGAGTCCATCAGAATAGACACAGCACCGATGAAATTCAGACGTGGAAGGCAGCGACGGAACAGGGATGTGACGTCCACTATAACGCTTGCACTAGGAACAACTTTTGTCAACCGTAACGATAGAGCCACCGTTGCATCGGGTAGTTCTTTCCCAAGTCGATGCCCATATGGGCATCGACTTGGGAAAGATGTCGACTGGGCATGGTAGCTCAGCAGGCACGATGAGCTCAAATCCGTTTGTTTTGGCCATACAGATCTCCGCCCTACTGCTCACACCAGCCCGGTACGAAGGAAAAGGCCAGGATGTGAAAATAAACTCGACCTATCTTCTAAGGTATCTTGGATCTTGGATGGAGCGTGTAATTCAATGGAACGCATAATACAGATAACCAGGGGACCAACATAGTTACAGAATGGGTGTGAAAGGAAGGGAAGCGCATTTGAGGAGGGCAGAAAGTTAGTCGGGGCGATGAAATTAGGAAATTTGTCTGCGGAAGTTGGAATCCGCTTGCGCAAGAAAGGGTAACTGGAGATCGCTTGGAGGAGCCTTCGCCTGAAGTCGGCATAAAAATATGCTGATGATGATGATAATGCTGTGACTACAGGAATGAAAATTTAACGTTACTTCATATACCTAGCGCTCTAAAAAGACACGTAAGAAAAAAGGCCGACGGGGACATAGGTATTCGCTCTGTGCTGTCCCTGTTTCGCTGTTCCTTTGTCCTTCTTTTGTTGTATGCTAGGCACATGTTGTCAGAGTCTATCGACTCAAACTGTTCCACTTGATCATTATTGCTTTGTCTCGATGCTGAACATATATATATATACATATATATATATGTATATCGTTATATATATAACGTTATCTAGTGAGGCGAGCCTAGCAGTGCTATTGGAGGAATTAGAGGGCAGTAAATAGGATATAATAGGGCTCAGTGAAGTTAGGAGGACGAAAGAGGCATATAGAGTGCTGAAAAGCAGGCACGTCCTGTGCTACCGGGGTTTAGCGGAGAGGCGAGAATTAGGAGTCGGATTCCTCATCAACAAGGATACAGCTGGTAACATACAGGAATTCTATAGCATTAACGAGAGGGTGGCAGGTTTTGTAGTGAAAATTAATAAGAGGTACAAATTGTAGGTCCTACAGGTCTACGCCCCTACATCCAGTCATGATGACCAGGAAGTCGAGAGCTTCTATGAAGACGTGGAATCGGCGATGGGTAAAGTTAAAACAAAAAACACCATACTGATGGGTGACTTCAATGCCACGGTAGGCAAGAAGCAGGCTGGAGACAAGTCAGTGGGGGAATATGGCATAGGCTCCAGGAATAGCAGGGGAGAGTTATTAGTAGAGTTTGCAGAACAGAATATTACGCGGATAATGAATACCTTCTTCAGCAAGCGGGATAACCGAAAGTTTACGTGGAGGAGCCCGAATGGCAAGACTAGAAATGAAATAGACTTTTTAGTCTGCGCTAACCCGGGCATCATACAAGATGTGGACGTGCTCATCAAGGCGCGCTACAGTGAGCATAGGACGGTAAGAACTCGAATTAGCCTAGACTTGAGGGGGGAACGGAAGAAACTGCTACATAAGAAGCCGATCAATGAGTTAGTGGTAAGAGGGAATCTAGAGGAATTCCGGATCAAGCTACAGAACAGGTATTCGGCCTTAACTCTGGGCGCTCAACGCCACGGTTTCCTACACAATGCGCTTTATATGTAATGTGGTTTGACAGCACATATGGGACACTTGCTTTCTCTCGGCGTTTCATGAGTATTCCGATTGTGGTTGCTACAACGCAAAGCTTTACAATCTGTTTCTATTCTATTTTCGCCATTCGTGCTCCGCGATTGATCAAAATCTTTCAGGCCACGCCCTGTTAGCTTGTAAGTTACACGTTGCCACGGAAACAGCGAATACGTCTCATCTACTTATGACTTGTGCGTGCTGTTTATACTTGATTAGGCCCCCAAAAACTAAACAAATTATTTCCAATTTTTTATCTTCGTCGTGGTTAGCACTCCGCTTTTTGTTAAAATTTTCGGGTCGCACCTATTTCACTTGTCTGTCGCACGACGTCACAAAACCACGAACACTCACCACGTCGAAGTTGCGTGCACGCAATAAACTTCATTCTTATGCGAAACAAAACAGTTTTTCTTTTTAAGATAAACGGAGACTGCCTCGGTCTAAAAGGAATAGAGCATTGCTGTCCGCCAGTCGCTCTGGCGCGGAGTGCTCTTAGCCACCGGCCGGATTTCTTGGCGTGTGATAAAAATGAAGTTCGAAACAAAATATTAAGTGATCGTTTGTGTGTATTCGGAGTGAAACTCCACGGACTTACTTGACCTATATATGCCCGCGCGCAACTTAAGTTACGTTGAAACGGTGTTTGCCCAACTATTCGTATTCTTTCGTTGTTTCGCACTTCAGCGAGGCAAATAAAATACACCTTGACCCAATGTACACTTCGGAAGCCGAGGCGTCAATTCAAGTGAAATAAAGACGCTTCGTAGAATGGATGACCGGCATCCAAAGCAGTTGCCATACTGCGGGTTCTGTGCGACAGTGACGAGATGGGAATTCGACTCTACGAGTATATTGCTATGGCTCTAAATGTTGGAGTACTTGCGTTTATTTCGAAATCTATTCGAATCGCTTTTGCGTTGAAAGGACATAACATAATTTTAATTATAGTAGCACGCAATTGTGCATTCATTGAGCGTTTCGGTTGATTAAGAACTTGCTATTCGAGCCATCTAATAGAAAGCAAAACGCAGAAAAAATCGAAGATCAGTATCTAAATAGGCGAATAGTTGTTATTCTGCAGAGTGATCAGTGGATCACGGCAATGCAACGAATGTACTAGAAAGAGTCTGGAAATGGCTTGGTGAAGGATTTGATCGTTTTTTTTCACGATAAATGTATAAACCTTTGAAATTCATTACTGTAAGAATTGTCGGACGATCGGACGATCGGCAATTGTGGTAGGAGTTGTCGGACGATCTCGCCGCTGCCACCATTTGTAAGGGTTGAAGGTCGTAGAGAGGAACTTGGGAGGAACTAGGCGTACAGGGTTTATTTACAGTATTTACAGCTAAACAAGAGATACATTCCACAGTCTACGCGTGGCTCCCAAATGGTGCACGCAAGACGACCATACAGCACACAGCTTACGAGCACACAGCTCACCAGTACGTTGACGAGCACAGAGCACGACGACGAGCACATTCTAGCACCTTGACGAGCACGAGCACATCTAGCAGCCGACAACAGCCGCTTATAAGCACGTCGTGTTCCCTAGATCCCTAGGTGAGACAAAACATTCGACGACATCGTAAACAAGCCGCCTCTCGGGGGCATGGTTTACAGACACACGTACGCACAGTTTTCACTGCCGATTAGCAGTGTCAAACGTCAACGCAGTCGACCCGCCACTTGCCCATTATCTTGAGTCTTGAAAGGCGCGTTGGTTCCCACAGCTGACCAGGCACCGTGGCGACCGGTTGTCCCTTGTCCGGCGCTTCTAAATTCCAGAGCTGCCGTTCTCCTGAAGTCGCCACATGTGTCAGCAGACTAGGCCGACGATGGCGGGTACAGTAACATTAGTTGTTCTGCTGATCGCGTTTAGCCATAACGGCGCCGCGGGGGTGATGAAGCGGCACCTCGAGGTCCCCACGAAATGAGTCACCGCAGCAACTGTGGTAGGCTTCCATGGTTCTCTTCAAGGAAGCTCGAAACTCTCGCAGCTGCAGCTGGCTGAGAAAATGTTGCCACCTCGGCAGGCCATTCCTAACAGCTCCTCCATGGCCCGGAAAATCTCGACTGGCCAGTGCTGACAACCGCTGGGCAGGAAGAGAATGGCTGGCGAGCAAAAAGATGGCTTTGCTCTCTGCAATCCCTGCGCGCTTGGAATGCCTGCAACCATGTCACAACAACCGGTACAGAAGAGTCGATCCCGGCAACACAATACCGCTCAGCGTGCAAACGCCCGGAATCAGCTGTTAACCCACCAGGCTTCCTATCAAAATTTCAATGCAAGCCACTCAGCTGGGAACCCCAAATTTTGCCCCCCAAATTTTGTGCCGCCTAAGCGAGCGTTCACATTCCCACTGAGTTCGACCAAACCTGACCGTCGCGCTGCACAAGAGTAAAGGTTTACGCAGAATTAAACTGAAGGCTCTGAACCACCAATACCCGAGCATTACTTAAGCAATTACCTCACTTATCTAGTGAGGCGAGTCTAGCAGTGCTATTGGAAGAATTAGAGGGCAGTAAATGGGATATAATAGGGCTCAGTGAAGTTAGGAGGCCAAAAGAAGCATATACAGTGTTAAGGAGCGGGCACGTCCTGTGCTACCGGGGCTTAGCGGAGAGACGAGAACTAGGAGTCGGAATTCCTGATTAATAAGAATATAGCTGGTAACATACAGGAATTCTATAGCATTAACGAGAGGGTGGCATGTCTTGTTGTGAAACTTAATAAGAGGTACAAAATGAAGGTTGTACAGGTCTACGCCCCTACATCCAGTCATGATGACCAGGAAGTCGAAAGCTTCTACGAAGACGTGGAATCGGCGATGGGTAGAGTGAAAACAAAATACACTATACTGATGGGCGATTTCAATGCCAAGGTAGGCAAGAAGCATGCTGGAGACAAGGCAGTGGGGGAATATGGCATAGGCACTAGGAATAGCAGGGGGGAGGTATTAGTAGAGTTTGCAGAACAGAATAATATGAGGATAATGAATACCTTCTTCCGCAAGCGGAATAACCGAAAGTGGACATGGAGGAGCCCGAACGGCGAGACTAGAAATGAAATAGATTTCATACTCTGCGCTAACCCTGGCATCATACAAGATGTGGACGTGCTCGGTAAGGTGCGCTGCAGTGACCACAGGATGGTAAGAACTCGAATTAGCCTAGACCTGAGGAGGGAACGGAGGAAACTGGTACATAAGAAGCCGATCAATGAGTTAGCGCTAAGAGGGAAAATAGAGGAATTCCAGATCAAGCTACAGAACAGGTATTCGGCTTTAAGCCACGAAGAGGATCTTAGTGTTGAAGCAATGAACGACAATCTTGTGGGCATCATTAAGGAGTGTGCAATAGAAGTCGGTGGTAACTCAGTTAGACAGGATACCAGTAAGCTATCGCAGGAGACGAAAGATCTGATCAAGAAACGCCAATGTATGAAAGCCTCTAACCCTACAGCTAGAATAGAACTGGCAGAACTTTCGAAGTTAATCAACAAGCGTAAGACAGCTGACATAAGGAAGTATAACATGGATAGAATTGAACAAGCTCTCAGGAACGGAGGAAGCCTAAAAGCAGTGAAGAAGAAACTAGGAATTGGCAAGAATCAGATGTATGCGCTAAGAGACAAAGCCGGCAATATCATTACTAATATGGATGAGATAGTTCAAGTGGCTGAGGAGTTCTATAGAGATTTATACAGTACGAGTGGCACCCACGATGATAATGGAAGAGAGAATAATCTAGAGGAATTCGATATCCCAGAAGTAACGCCGGAAGAAGTAAAGAAAGCCTTGGGAGCTATGCAAAGGGGGAAGGCAGCTGGGGAGGATCAGGTAACAGCAGATTTGCTGAAGGATGGTGGGCAGATTGTTCTAGAAAAACTGGCCAGCCTCTATACGCAATGCCTCAAAACCTCGAGCGTACCCGAATCTTGGAAGAACGCTAACATAATCCTAATCCATAAGAAAGGCGACGCCAAAGACTTGAAAAATTATAGACCGATCAGCTTACTGTCCGTTGCCTACAAAGTATTTACTAAGGTAATTGCAAATAGAATCCGGAACACCTTAGACTTCCGTCAACCAAAGGACCAGGCAGGATTCCGTAAAGGCTACTCAACAATAGATCATATTCACACTATCAATCAGGTGATAGAGAAATGTGCGGAATATAACCAACCATTATATATAGCTTTCATTGATTACGAGAAAGCGTTTGATTCAGTCGAAACCTCAGCAGTCATGGAGGCATTGCGGAATCAGGGTGTAGACGAGCCGTATGTAAAAATACTGAAAGATATCTATAGCGGCTCCACAGCCACTGTACTCCTCCATAAAGAAAGCAACAAAATCCCAATAAAGAAAGGCGTCAGGCAGGGAGATACGATCTCTCCAATGCTATTCACAGCGTGTTTACAGGAGGTATTCAGAGACCTGGATTGGGAAGAATTGGGGATAAGAGTAAATGGAGAATACCTTAGTAACTTGCGCTTCGCTGATGATATTGCCTTGCTTAGTAACTCAGGGGACCAACTGCAATGCATGCTCACTGATCTGGAGAGGCAGAGCAGAAGGGTGGGACTAAAAATGAATCTGCAGAAAACTAAAGTAATGTTTAACAGTCTCGGAAGGGAACAGCAGTTTACGATAGGTAGCGAGGCACTGGAAGTGGTAAGAGAATACATCTACTTAGGACAGGTAGTGACTGCTGATCCAGATCATGAGAGTGAAATAATCAGAAGAATAAGAATGGGCTGGGGTGCGTTTGGCAGGCATTCGCAGATCATAAACAGCAGGTTGCCATTATCCCTCAAGAGAAAAGTGTATAACAGCTGTGTCTTACCAGTACTCACGTACGGGGCAGAAACCTGGAGGCTTACGAAAAGGGTTCTACTTAAATTGAGGACGACGCAACGAACTATGGAAAGAAAAATGATAGGTGTAACGTTAAGGGATAAGAAAAGAGCAGATTGGGTGAGGGAACAAACGCGCGTTAATGACATCTTAGTTGAAATCAAGAAAAAGAAATGGGCATGGGCAGGACATGTAATGAGGAGGGAAGATAACCGATGGTCATTAAGGGTTACGGACTGGATTCCGAGGGAAGGGAAGCGTAGCAGGGGGCGACAGAAAGTTAGGTGGGCAGATGAGATTAGGAAGTTTGGAGGGTCAACATGGCCACAATTAGTACATGACCGGGGTAGTTGGAGAAGTATGGGAGAGGCCTTTGCCCTGCAGTGGGCGTAATCAGGCTGATGATGATGATGATGACTTAAGCAGCCTAGCTTCACGAACAGTCTGTTCTTACCCTATCGCAGTTGCGTACTTATCGCACGCACGGCTGAAACTGAACCGTCTGGCCAACTCCTCAGGTACGTAATCACAATCGCGCTCGCTTTGTGGTCTCTATTGAGAACGTGTACTTGCGTCGTACGTAAGCATTTCATCACGCTTACTCACATTTGTTCTTTTAGTCCACAGAGGATACGTAACTTAAACCCTTGCGTATCTTACGCACTCCGCCCAACCCTTAAAAACATTGGTCTGCTAATAACTCGTTCCACGCAGGCTTACTAGAGAAGTCAAAACACTGCGGCCGCCCTAAACACACACGAGCAACCCAGTCATAAATCTTCTTCCTTCCGTCCACACAGGACATGCGCTAATGGAACTAAGAACGCTTTTCAGTGCAAATTACGCACTTACTCAAAACCTACGCGCTTAAGCTTAGAAAATAAAAACACATAAAAAAAGAAGGTTAACTAATACACATTGCGCGTTACCATA
Organism: Dermacentor andersoni; assembly: GCF_023375885.2. Taxonomy (NCBI): domain Eukaryota; kingdom Metazoa; phylum Arthropoda; class Arachnida; order Ixodida; family Ixodidae; genus Dermacentor; species Dermacentor andersoni. Next base: position 378,352,793 of record NC_092814.1, on the reverse strand, counting down.
GGCCGCTAAAAGATAACCTTGACCAGGTTACTCACACACACACACACAAAAAGAAAGCCTGTGTACTCATTAATTAACCCCTCGCGAGAGTAAATCTTTGCATAAAACACCTCTTTCAAACCTCGGAGCTTCTCAAATGAAAACAAAGAAACCTCATACCTTACTTATTCAAAGAAATTTTTAGTCTCAAATCGCGAAAATTATCGAATGCTCTAAAATAACACAAAACAACGCTTTGTACTTCTACGGAAGCTCTCTTGGCCTCCTGTTCCAAACGCTTACGACTGACTCATACTTTTGAGCCTTACCCGAGGTGGTCGTGGTTCGAAAGCTATTCTGGCTACCCCGGAACAACAAAACGGCCGACACACTAGCAGCTCCTTCCACACGTTACAGTTTCTGGCCAATTTGCGTCGTCGGGCCACGCTTGCATTATTAACTCGACTGACCCCGTCGCGACTCCTCCTCACCTCCTCTCGTTTTGCGCTCCTTCGCACTACATGCTGCACCCCGAAAAGAACGGCGGAATGATGAGGAACGTAACTGCCCCGTGCCCTTTGTCCGTGCAGAACATACTTCTCGGTCTCTCTTTGACCGGTAGCTCGAACGTGTTTGATGCGCCAACGTCGTCAACGACGACCGCACCTTTCCTCTCCTCGCGCCTTGGGTTTTCGCGCCTCTCGCCCTTTTTGGCTGCGCTACCTTATCTACGGCTTCCCGATTTTTACCGCGCTTCTTTCTGCGGCGCTTTCTTTTTCAACTCGCTTTCATGTCGCCTTCTGGCGCCTCGTGCTGGCCGGTACACATCTCGTCGGCCCGGATTGGTCTCTTACCCGCACAGTCCGAATGATCCTTAACTAAATCAATTCTCTCTTGGCTACCTAGACTGGCGGAGAGCTGCACCGATCCCTGAACAATGCAGTTGTTTTCTCTTGAGCTACGCAGCTCGCAATCCTGAGAGCTGCCCTCAACTGCATTGTCCAGCTGGCACTGCACTTCGGCACGCAGATCTGACTCCACATGGCTGCTCGCATCTGTCGGGTCAGCAGTTATCTCTATTCGTTAACAACCTTGTTTACATTACCTGCGACGCACACGCGTGGTGACTGTGCCAATTCATTCACAGCTAGCCTAGCTGTCTCTACAGTGCTCTGTTGGCACAGCAACTCGTCGCTCTCACTCCGGCCTTTAACGGCCTCTGCTGCCTCTAAGGCATCATTAGCTTCTCGCTTTTTCCGTTCACCTACGAATGTGCCGCTACTCTCGCAGGTTCTACTACTTCTCTGGGCTTTCGAGCAAAATCTGCTATCTGCTTCTTCCCACTTTCGCTGCATCCAGCCTACAGATTTCTCAAGACGCTGTTCGCTTCGTGCGTTTAACTGCTGCAAATCCCCTATCTGTTTCTTCACTGCCGCCATTTCTTTTTCAAGCTCTTTCCGTGTTTGCTCACGCTCTTGGCATTCTTGCCTAATTGATTCTCGTTCCTGTCTTTTACTTACAATTCGTTTGCCCATTTGTTCTATGAATTTCATAGTATTGCCACTTTGCAGAATGGCTTTACGAATCTCTGATTCCGTCAAGTCCTCGTTTACGTCTACCTCGACCTCTTCGCACAACCACAACAGGTCACCTCTCGTCAAACGCAATAGGAACATGGTCGCTACTTTAAGCTTTGGCTCGGCTGTCACACAATACTTGCTGCGATACCCACGCAAATCAGAATGCAAGTAAAAGATCCCCAGCGATTCAAATCAACGAACACAGCGAAATTGAAGCCTGGTAAATCTTACAGCCAAAATCGAACGCTTACCCACTGACGCAGCACCATATCACCAGTCTTTCTCCGCCGTACCCAGTCAGTTGCAAGAGGTGGTCAATCCGAGGTCGCCTCCAACTTGATCAGGATACCGGTCGGTCACTATGTGCCAAAGTCCGTGAGCTGCCGTTGCTATCTCCCGAGTCGTAAGCCTATCTACGAGCCCTAGGCCGATCTCACCGCTGCCATCCAGATGTAAGATTTGCAGTCGGGCTTGTAGGACGATCGGAGGAGCTTAGGGCCACAGGACTAGGTGAGCAGGATTTATTTACAGTAATTACATTTTAAGCATGGGATACTTTTACACAGTCTAGGGTGACTCCCAAATGGTGCCCGCAAGACGAAGCATACAGCAAACGAGCACACAGCTCATGAGTACATTGACGAGCACAGACCATGACGACGAGCACATTCTAGCATCTTGACGAGCACGAGCACATCTAGCAGCCGACAACAGCCGCTTATAAGCACTTCGTGTTCCCTAGATCCCCAGGTGAGGCAAAACGTTCGACGACATCGTAAACAAGCCGCCTCTCGGCGGGACGGTGTACATACACACGTACGCACAGTTTTCACTGCCGATTAACAGCATCAAACGTCAACGCAGTCGACCCGCCGCTTGCCCATTATCTTGAGTCTTGAGAGTCGCGTTGGTTCCCCGAGCTGACCAGGCACCGTGGCCACCGGTTGTCCCTTGTCCGGCGCCTCTAAATTCCAGAGCTGCCTTTCTTCTGAAGTCGCCACGTGTGTCAGCAGACAAGGTCGACGATGGCGGGTACAGTAACAATAGTTGGTCCGCTGATCGCGTTTAGCCGTAACGGCGCCGAGGGGGTGATGAAGCGGCACTTCGACGTCCCCACGAAATGAGTCACCGCAGCAATTTTGGTAGGCTTCCATGGTTCTCTTCGGGGAAGCTCGCAACGCTCGCAGCTGCAGCTGGCTGAGAAAATGTTGCCACCTCGGCAGGCATTTCCTTACAATACGTAGATAATGAGCAAAAACGAGATCACTATGATATTTCAAAGCATAACAAAACACAGTCGCGTCATACTAAGTACATAAAGTAAGCAGAAAATATAAAAAATATAATTATTCCTCCTTTGTAGAGATCTATGAAAAAATTCAGAATTTGCTCGGTCTACTAAGAAAGAAAATATTGCTTCAGGGCACTAGGCAAGTTCGAGGAATTAATGACTCCCGCTAGGAGTCCTTTCCAGGTTCTACTGCCTGTGAACTGTAGCATACGCTGTCCGTACCCGTACAAAAAAAATATTGAGAAGGCATTGAAATATTGTTAGTCAATGTTGAGTTTTTTATTGAGGAATTATTGATAGTTTGTTGGAGAATTGTTGGGTTGAGTGTTGAGGACTCTTGAATATTGGCCACTGAAACTTAAGTGAAACACCATTGGGTACCTGAATGTTGAATAATTAAGTTACCATTGAAATTCCATTGTGCTTAGACGGTTTGTTGTGTTCGTTTTGTTGAATGGTTGTTGAGTTACCATTGATACTGCGTTGAACTGACGTTGTGGTAGTTCTGTTGACCTGTTGTTGAGTTATTATTGCCACAGCATTGAAAAGCACATTGTGGCACAGTTGAGATGCCATTGAGATTTCAGAAGTCGCCATTGAAATATGACTGACGTTTCGTTGGGCTAGTGTATTTTTATTCATATATTGAAATTGCTTTGCTGTTCACACTTGCATGCCCCGGTGCCTGCTCATAACTTCCCCAAACACAAACAAAATCAAAGGAGAGACTGATCAACTTGAAGTACCTTTATTTACACTAAAGATGCGTGCACGTAACACATTATTACAGTACATAAGGCACCACTACATCAAACCTGGAGACATAGGCTAATACCTACAGCACTCTAGCAGTGTAAATACATCTGAAAAAACCTATACATATGAATCCAATTAAAACGATTATTGTGCTCTTCACTTTCGACAAGTTTATGACAAAACGACTCAAAAGGCAGGGCTTAAGCATACCCTTGTAACAACCAACTTTGAGCACATGAACACTTAAAGCTGCTTGCATGTTAATACACAAGACATCTGAATATGTTACAATAAAATGTTGCGCACACTAACACATCGCAGGAAGAGCTACGGCTGAGTGTGAGAAGGCAAAATAACAAACTTGAAACAAATGACTTCACGTAAATATATACAAGCTTTAGCACACGTCTTTCACCGCGATTAAAATTTAATGAAGTACTAAAGTAGACTTGCCTGAGCTTTGTCTTCGTGATATATATATATATTTTCATGTTGCCCAATTATTTTATAAAATAACATCACTCAACTTAGCTATTATTTCACGAGACATCATTTAGAAAGTTGTCGGGCATGGTGAACACCTGAATCATGTTTCTGACAAGCCAGGATTGCTTTCTTCAGAAATAAACTTGTAAAGCTTTTGTGTAATGAAAGCAGCTTATCTCCCTGGCACAAGTCAAGAACAAACAGTACACCATTTGATTATGTTAATTTGGGGTACAGAAGAGTTTGTTGGTGGCATTTTCTCAATTTAGTGAGCTAATTTTCAGGTACTTTTTCTGGACTTGCACAAAGCTAATTAAAGCACTTTTGGGGGCCTTTTTCCCTATACCCAGCAACTAAGTGGTACCTCAGTCAATAAAGAGATAAGGAAAGGCTAATACCTTGAACGATAAGAGAAAAAATAATTATTTAGCACAGAAAATTGGTAGTAACACACGGATAACACAATTCCAAACAGCCAAATAAATGGTCACCTGCACTTTCAGTATCAAGCACCCCAGAAGTAGTCATAAAGGATGAGAAAAGGTTCCAATGACTCGACAGCCAGATTGGTGAGACAGTGAAAAACGCAAATAAATGCATATACGACACCAATTACCTCAATTTCGCAGATAAAGTGTTATTAAAATAGCACCAGAATTTTGCTGCATAGAATACGTAAAGGTTGCATAAAAATTGGAACAAATCAGTAACTGAAAGACGGAGGCAGCTACAGCACCCATGTTGAAAAAAATACAAGGAAAATGATATATATGCATATTTAAGCTCACAATTTTCGCTCCAACATATACAAAAAGAACGCATGCACTTAGAGCATAAAAAGGTTCATGTGCCTAGAGAATGGAGCGCAGTACAAAGAACCGTCATGAGAACCGAAAAGTAGATCTTACTACGAATGCTTGCAACCTACAATCAGGTATATGCCATGTCATGCCTTGAATGGATGAAATTCATAAATCTTACACACAAAGGAAGTTACCATCACTCTTATTGGCTTCCTCAGGGGACTCCTTGATGTTGAACTAGAAAAATGTACTCAGTGCCAAAACAAAGATAAGACCCTAAAGCATTCTTCCTGAAATAAACAGCGCAAATAACTTCATGTATCAATTCTATGGACACTTCGCCAATTCGGTGTACATTCATATTTGACAACCACCCAAACAGAGACGAGAAAGATGAATTAAGGTAGGAACACACATGAACGCTGACTCAACTAGAAGTTTATTCATGAAGACGAAGATTTTAAACACACTGGCCAACTTCACAAAGAAAAAGCCAGGGATGCAAAGCAGAAACAGCCCGGCACAACAAAAAAGCACCGAAATACGTCCTGTAGAATAAACATGTGCGTCAAAAACTAACAAAAACATGAAAACCGAAAGGTTTGTCCTGTAAGTGATATTAACGAGAAGTACTGCAGCAACTCTTTCCCACTAAGGGTCACAGAAATCTTGCTTATGAATATTTCTTCGTCATCAATAAATAATGCTTCCATAAGTCCTCTTGTGTTCTGGTCTTTGTGATGAAACAATCGTTCTTGCTGCTCTATACCGCAACACCAGAGGAGTTCCATAAGCAATATTTATTGATCACAAACGAAAGAAATGCATGACCAAGATATCTGTTGCCCTTAGTGGGAAAAAGTTGTAGTTCTCAAAAGAGTATTTCTCGTTGGGTAGTATCACTTATCGGACAAATCTTTCGCTTTTTCGAAAGATTTGTCCGATAGTTCTCGTTTTTCACGCACGTTTATTCTACATGACATAGCTTTATAATATTTTTTTCTTGTCGCGCGTTGCTGTTTCTGCCACGCATGCACGGATTTTTACCTTTGCCAAGTTGACCAGTGTGTTTAATACCTTTGTCATCAAATGCAAACTTTTAGTAGAGCTTGCGCCCGTGTGTGCTCCTACCTATTTCGTCGCCCGCCTCTGTTCGTGCTGCTGTTTACAGTACGCACGTATCACTTGGTTAGGCTGGTAAACATTCTCACAAACAAAAGTAAATGCCTCCCTTCAAAAGGTAGCCCATCCTTTCCTACTAAACGCCAGAGAAAATCGAAAGTAAACCTTCACAGCGTCCATGCGGCAGCTAGTACACCACAGAGCAGCACAAAAAATAGTTGAAAATCCCACTTGATGGAGAGTGGCAACAGAGATGCGAGCTTGCTAGTGAATCAGCCACATATCAACGGGTGTCTCTTGCACGACGCCAAGGTGCTTTTGGCGTAGAACACTTTAGCACCTGGGAATTTGCTGCATACGTAACCTGTGAGAAGGGAATGTGGACAGAAAATGAGATTACGCGGATTAAGAATCTACCACACACTGCACATAACTACGCACGAAATAGAAGTACACACTATACTGGCAAGTAAAAATTTGCGACTCTTTACGAGTGCCGTCGAGAAAACGAAGAAATGGGTTGCTACGGTAAATGTTAGCTAAAACACGCACAGCGATGTTTCACAGTGGGGAAAATATTCCCGGCTCTCTCGCAGAACAAAAGACCACGCGACAGTGCATAGCCGATTCCAAATCTTTGGGTAGAAGTCCAGTAGAAGGAATGACCTAAACATACGCCGAGAGCGATGCCAGCGTGAGCGTACCTGTACAAGTGAGAACATGTACCGCTTCTTTGAAGCTAGCCGCTCCGGCGTGGCTCCCATCTTCCCGCGCGATTTGTGTTGTTACGTTTCGCCTACAACACGCGGTAATGCCGGCGCGGATGCAACGGACGCCGGGGCTTTGTTCAAAGCGGCGGACATTTTGGCCCGTTCACCGACGCCGCAACGCCTACCCGCCAAGCGTGTCCAGGCGTGTTTCAGTGCCACGTGTCTTCGTGTGTGCGTGTGTGTGTGTGTGCCCTCGCTTGTCAAAGCGCGGCAGCCGGGGAGCGGAGTTCCCCGAATGAGGGGCCTGGAGGTCTCTCGGCTCAACCGCTCGCGCCGTCGTGGGCCCCTGCTGCGCCGTCCCGTGACCTTCATCCCGTGACCTTCCCTCCTTCCCTTTTGGACCGCGACGCCGAGAGTATAAGAGCAGCTGCCCCCGGACGCCAGGGGAGAGGCTCCGATTTGTACTATTGAGTTACGTGCTCTCCCGTCTCTCCACTCCGGTCGACCTGACCGGCCGCTCTTTTGCTATGTTAGAATAAACAAGTTGTTCTGTTACCAGTCTTCTCATGCTTTGCCGGGACCTTCGGATGCTTCCAGTGCCCCAGGCCGCCAGGCCAACGCTACCCTTGGGGCTTGCGACCCATTGGCAATAACGGGCGTCAGCACCGAGACCCCAACAACTCGTGCCAGCGGTGCGATTCCAACATCTGGTTGCCAGCGGTGAGATCGCGACAACGGAGGCCAGCAGCGAAGAGATGCGGTTGACTGTATGCTGAGCAGCACAACGACCATCCGGGAGCAGCGCAACGAGCCCTGTGTGATGACTGGTTGCCTGCAGCGGAACGACTGCGCTGAAGTCTTGGCTGCGAGGTTTGGTGAGTGCGGGACTTTCTTCTTCTGAGTTTTGCCAGGCTTTTGTTAGTGTTAGAAACAGAGCTGGTAATTGTGGTTGTCGTTGCTACCGGGTTAGTTTGCGGCAAGACAATAGTAGGCAGTAGAGAAAGCAGCATTCAGAGCAGCCATGGATTTGAAGTCGTTGCGCAAACCGAAATTGTTGGAGCTTGCGAGAGAGTTGGGTCTGGATGTCTCAGACAAACTCAGAAAACCAGAACTGCTAAGGGCTATTCTTGAGTTAGAAGCTGAGGATGACGAGCTGTCGGAATGCCTTGAGACCATTGAGGAGAGGGAGACGGCAAAAAGACAGGAGCGTGAACTTAAAGAACAGAAAGAGAAAGATGAGCGTGAACGAAAAGAACAGAAAGAAAGAGAAGAGCGCGAACACGCGTTGGAAATGAAGCGTCTCGAGTTAGAGATGGAACGCGCTCGTAATGGAAGTCAGGCACACGGTGCAGGAGAACGAGTATTGTTCAAAATGACTGACCTGATGCGGCCGTTTAAGCTTGGAGAGGACATTGGTTTGTTCCTGGTTAACTTTGAGCGAACGTGCGAGAAGCAGGGGTTCTCTCGGGAAACGTGGCCACAGCGCTTGCTCACTTTGCTACCCGGCGAGGCGGCCGACGTAGTCGCTCGCTTGGAGAGAGAGGAGGCAGAGGATTTCGACAAAGTGAAATCGAGTCTGCTAAAAAAGTACCGGCTGTCAGCGGAGGCGTTCCGTCGGAAGTTTCGGGAAAATGAGAAAGGCAGAAGTGAGTCATATACAGAGTTTGCGTACAGGCTTATGTCAAACATGCAGGAGTGGCTCAAAGAAGAGAAAGCGTTTGGTGACCATGAGAAAGTTCTGCAGTGTTTCGGGCTAGAACAGTTTTATAGTCGGTTACCTGAGAACGTGCGGTACTGGGTCTTGGATAGGCCAGACGTTAGTACGGTGGCTCGAGCCGCTGAGCTAGCCGAGGAGTTTGTGACGCGTCGGGCTCGTGGAGCTAAGGACGGTCAAAAGGGTGAATTTGGCTCCAAGTTTGAGAGGCCGAAGTTCACACCCATGAGAGCAAAGGGGGATACACGTAGTGCGGATGCGAGTGAAAGCAGTCCAACCGAACGTAAGGAGACGGCGGCAACCGAAGCCGAACGCAGAAAGCGGTTCGAGATGAGGCAAGCGCGCGTTTGTTATACGTGCCAGAAGCCGGGTCACTTTTCGGCGCAGTGTCCAGAAACAAAAACACAAGTCGTGTTTTTGTCTATATGCAGCACTGACGAGAACATGAAGCTTCTCGAGCCTTACATGCGAGACCTCCTCGTGAACGGGAAAGAGTGCCGAGTGCTTCGCGATTCCGCAGCTACGATGGATGTAGTTCACCCCTCTTACGTAGAACCCGATATGTTCACGGGCGAGTGCGCATGGATCAAGCAAGCAGTGGAAGCTCATAGCGTGTGTCTGCCGGTAGCAAAAGTGCTTATTGAAGGACCTTTCGGAGCACTTGAGACGGAGGCCGCAGTGTCATCTATGCTGCCCCCCCAGTACCCGTACCTATTTTCGAACAGGTCCGATCACCTCCTGCGCGAGAAGGGGCTTTTGTTTGGTGAGGCTAGCGTTCAGGCCTTAACCAGATCGAAGGTTCGGGAGCTCGCTGCAAAGGCGGTAGTTGCGGGGCCGACGTTGTTGAACGATGAGAAAGGGTCAGAGGCGCAGCAAGCTAGAATTCAGAGCACGCCCGAACGGGATAAAATTGAGCCTGTAGCGTTAAAGGCACCAGATACTGGAGAGGAAATTCCCGATGCGGGAAAGTTAGAAGAGCTTCCGGTCGAGCTTCCGGGACTAGGCTCAGTGACAAACAGGAAAGACACCGATCAAGTCATTAGTGACTTAATAAGTAAAGCATCGCTGTCGCCTGAGCAGAAAACCGAACTACACCAGCTCTTACAAGAGTTTCAAGGTCTGTTCTCTGAGAGGCCTGGTAGGACTTCTGTCCTTACTCATGACATAGAACTTACCTCCCCAGAGCCAGTACGATCCAAGGCGTACCGGGTGTCACCCCGCCAGAGCGATATTATGGAGGCTGAGGTAAAGAAAATGCTACAGCTCGGTGTTATTGAAGCGGGTGAGAGTGATTATACCTCCCCTTTGATTTTAGTTGAGGTACCGGGCAAGGAACCTCGTCCTTGCGTCGACTACCGCAGGCTTAATTCCATCACTAAGGATCAAATTTATCCGATCCCTAACATCGAGGAGCGCCTTGAGAGAGTGAGTAGCGCTCAGTTTATTTCCACCCTAGATCTTGTCAGGGGTTATTGGCAGGTTCCACTTACAGAAGAGGCTAGTAGGTATGCGGCGTTCATTTCACCAATGGGGACATTCCGTCCTAAAGTTTTGAGTTTTGGTTTGAAGAACGCGCCATACTGCTTTTCAAGCCTCATGGATAAAGTGTTGCGGGGACAGCAAGAATTCGCTTTACCGTATCTAGACGACGTAGCGATATTCTCCGCATCCCGGCCGGAACATATGGCGCACTTGCGGGCAGTGCTAACCCGACTGCGCGATGCGGGCTTGACAGTCAAGGCTCCCAAGTGCCAGTTAGCACAGGCCGAGGTTGTCTACCTCGGACACGTGATTGGTCGGGGTCGTCGCCGCCCCTCTGAAATAAAGGTGGCCGCTGTGCGAGACTTCCCGCAACCGCGCACGAAGACCGATATTCGGTCGTTCTTAGGTGTCGCCGGCTACTATCAGAGGTACATTCCCAGGTACTCTGATATCGCGGCTCCCTTGACGGATGCTCTAAGAAAGACAGAGCCGCAAACAGTCGTCTGGGACGAGACAAAGGAAAGAGCTTTTAGCGCCCTAAAGAGCGCCCTAACAAGCCAGCCTGTGCTACGATCGCCCGACTACTCAAAAGGGTTCGTTGTTCAGTGTGATGCTAGTGAGCGAGGCATGGGCGTTGTACTGTGCCAACGGGAAAATGGAGAAGTAGAACACCCCGTCCTGTATGCTAGTCGTAAGCTGACGAGTCGTGAGCAGGCGTATAGCGCCACCGAGAAAGAGTGTGCGTGTATCGTGTGGGCCGTTCAGAAATTGTCATGTTACCTAGCCGGCTCGAGGTTTATCATTGAAACGGATCACTGCCCTCTCCAATGGCTGCAGACCATCTCTCCCAAAAATGGCCGCCTCCTGCGCTGGAGCCTCGCTTTGCAACAATATTCCTTTGAGGTGCGTTACAAAAAGGGGAGTCTCAACGGTAACGCCGATGGCTTAAGTCGAAGCCCCTAACGTGGGAATCAGCCTCAAAATTGCTTGTTACTGATGTTTTTCTTCCTGAGGCAGGATTTTTTTTTAACTTATTGCTTTTGTGTAGTGTTTCAAAGTGATGATGTGCTTTTTAGTGCAATTTTTCCGATTTATGGACGCGTTCTGAGTGCTGCTAAACTACTGTAAGGAACTAGGCAGCAGTATAAAAGGGGAAAGAGCCTGGCAGGGCTTAGTGAGGGTTGTGCCGTGCTTGCTGACTGAGCGGTTGACTTTCAGGCGTGGTTCTAACGCTTGCCGGAAACGAGAACAAAAATGTCAACTCTCCCGAAGTCACTTTGCAGTGTCCTGTGTGCACCTGAACGTGAGAACGAGGCCTTCTCTGTGCGCTGCGCTCAAGAAACGCCCAAGGACGCCCAACTTCGGTTATGAGCATCATCGAGCGACATCCCTCCGGACAGCGGATGCAGTCCCCTGACCTTCGGGATCTCCTTCCCCCGGCGGGGCGGTCTGTTACGTTTCGCCTACAACACGCGGTAATGCCGGCGCGGATGCAACGGACGCCGGGGCTTTGTTCAAAGCGGTGGACATTTTGGCCCGTTCACCGACGCCGCAACGCCTACCCGCCAAGCGTGTCCAGGCGTGTTTCAGTGCCACGTGTCTTCGTGTGTGCGTGTGTGTGTGTGTGCCCTCGCTTGTCAAAGCGCGGCAGCCGGGGAGCGGAGTTCCCCGAATGAGGGGCCTGGAGGTCTCTCGGCTCAACCGCTCGCGCCGTCGTGGGCCCCTGCTGCGCCGTCCCGTGACCTTCATCCCGTGACCTTCCCTCCTTCCCTTTTGGACCGCGACGCCGAGAGTATAAGAGCAGCTGCCCCCGGACGCCAGGGGAGAGGCTCCGATTTGTACTATTGAGTTACGTGCTCTCCCGTCTCTCCACTCCGGTCGACCTGACCGGCCGCTCTTTTGCTATGTTAGAATAAACAAGTTGTTCTGTTACCAGTCTTCTCATGCTTTGCCGGGACCTTCGGATGCTTCCAGTGCCCCAGGCCGCCAGGCCAACGCTACCCTTGGGGCTTGCGACCCATTGGCAATAACGGGCGTCAGCACCGAGACCCCAACAACTCGTGCCAGCGGTGCGATTCCAACAGTGTGCAGAACGTTGCGTACACGCCCTTGCGCGTTTTGCGCGGTAGTGTCCGCGCAGTGAGCTAGCTTCATGCACGCGTCATTCTTCACCGCGCAAACGGTGCTCGAGGCGACAACGCACCGAGTGACGCTCCTTTCGCTTCTGCAAGCAACGCACATTCGGATCGGCCCAGTTCAAAGAGGCAGCAGAGAACGGTGGCATGTTTCGGTTATCGCTTATTAAAATTGTACAGTACGCCTTCAACGGCAACCCGCCGCGCTAGATAAAGATGCTTACTGCGGTAGTTTTGGCGGCGATAGGCGATAAGGTGAGCCCGTCGGCGACTGTGTTCTTTGCCCACGTCGTCACCACACCTCTGTTCATTTGCGCTGTGTATCCGTGTACAGTCACCGCGCGGAAGCTGTGACTAATCGGTTGGCCGTTCTCCGCAAATCCCAGAGAGGCGAAATATATTTCGCGGTGCGCCGCATCATTAGCCGCAACCTAAATCGAGGCGCGCTTAACCGCTACGGCATAAAAGGTGATCACACTAACCGTATGGTATACGATGAGCCACCACGGATTAAAAAAAAATAATTCTGATGTTCCACGTGCCAAACCAACGATCTGATTATGAGGCACGTCGTAGTTGGGGACTCCGTATTAATTTTGACTTCCTGGAAATTTTTACGCGCATACAATGCACAATGCACGAACGTTTTTGCATTCCGCTCCTTTGGAATGCGGCCGCTGCAGGGATCGTATCCACGACCTCGAGCCCCAAATTGCCACGGAGGGCGCCATAGTTACGAAATGCGTAAGGGTGAAGTGCAACACTGCCTTCCGGTACGAGTGTGGTACAAGCGTAGCACAGCTGCACACCTGCTGCACGATTATTTGTCGCGGTTCTCCTAAGCTCGTGTGCCTGCCTAAATACCTTGAAAGGCAGCGCGCCTCTCACGTATCGGAACGCCATAACAAGCGCTTAGACGGCGTACGTGAGCCCCCATGAAAGATGACGTGGCCACTGTACAAAATTATCACGGCGCAGAGAAGCCGATCCTTATGTTCCAATTGTGTTCTCTCATACAAATGGAGGAAACGTTATTAGACAGGAACAAATGAAGCAATGCAATTTTACGCACATGGGGCGCCGCTGCCTCTTCGCCTACCACTGTTTCAAACGAAGTGACGGCGGCAGCGAGAGTTAGTATCGCGCGCATTTGCTCCGGGGCATGCGGTTTGCTTGAAGAAAGTGAACGGTGTGCTTAACGTGTCACGCTCGTCAATGTCAAAATAGAAAAGAAGGCTACGTGCCCAAGAAAACGAGATTACTTACCTATCTTCAGAAGTGCGGCTGCGACTGCTTCGGGGTGCCTTCTCTCCAACAGGCATCATGGCTTCTGCCGCGCAACTCGTCAAAACCGTCAGGCTCGCACATCAGTAGAAGACTAGTAGCTGGGTGAGCCAACCACTTCAACGGATAAACGTCCCACTTATCGCCGTTCAAGCATTTAACTAAAATGTGCGTCATGATGTCCGAAAAGAAAATACTTTCATCAAAAAGCACGAGGCGTGAACCACCGCACAACTGCAACCGAATAACTGAGTCCGAAAGCCGTTTACAGCTTCACTATCGTATTCAGTTATAAAAACCTTTCAAACACAAAACAACGGCACTTAAGAACCGCTAATTAATTAGCAATAATTTTTCATCAGCTAACCTTTATAAATTTTTAAGAACTACTTAATTTGTAGCGTAAACAATAAATACTACGACCAAAAAATGCGACTACGAAACTAGCGGTAACCGTGAGTACTGTTGCAAAAGTGTGCGCAAAACGAAGCTCGGTTGCACCCGCTTGCGCGCACACATACACACCCAAACGCTACCTTAACGTTTGTTGCGCCACCTAAAAATAAAGATTACTATTAGTTTTGCTATATTTACAAAAATAAAGCTTTTAAAATAGTTTGTGGCGTCTTTGCAGATGACGAGGTGACAAGTAAGGTACGACAAAAGTCCATTACCTGTATTTCTTTCATTTCCCTTTGATGTTCTTAACTGAACATACGAGACCTGCAGGCTTCCGACATGAGAGGACGACAGTTCGGCGATTCTCAAATAAATCGCGTGCTTCTTGCAAGGCGAGAAACGGGAGCAGCCGCAGATACAGCGATTAGCTGTGATACTGTTGCGGCTGTTGCTGAATCCGAAGCTCTTTGAAGTAAATGGTTATAGCGGCTGCGCGCTGCGATCTCAAAGCGCGTTCATTCTTTGATCTCTAGTACCACGGACATTGGATAAAAAACTATATTTGCTTTAGGGACAGAGGGTACGTCGCAGGAAATTCGAAGACTTCACCCGTTTATGTTTGTAGCGTGTGCGCGCTTGCATCCTACGGTTCCCACAGTGCGTCCGATGCTCGAAGGTAGCGTCGTCGCCTGTCGGCACCTGTCTTATTGCCGGCCGCGCTGCCGCCGTATCTACTTTTGGGGAACTCCACATGCGCGTAGTCACCGTGTTTGCAAATGAATTTCGCATTCTTCTGCTCCCCGAAACGTGCTCATTTCGGATCGTACCAATGGTTATGTCATCTAGTGTATGTTAAAACGACGATGGCATTTGTACACCGGCGCAGAAATAAAGCGTTATGAACTTGGGCGGTCATGAATCTAGTCTAACGTTGCAGTTTTTACGTAGCGAAAATGGCTCCGAAAGTGGGGCGGTCCCGGAGATAGGCGCTTCAAAGCGCCAGCTGTAGCGACAGCACCAGGAAGTGGTACGCCGCGCACACGCCAAGCATTTCAGAGCTTACTGGCTTTCGAATGAGAGGAGTATGCGCGCGCTCATGGCATATTGGTTAGAGCACCGAGCTCGACAGCCGACGTTCGATTCCACCCCATCGGTCACACATAATTTTCTTTTAACGAAAGCGAGGCGAAAGAAGAACCTACCTGCCGCAAAGTGACAGGAATGAGGTTGGAACGCATCGCAAAACATGTTTGGAATGTCTTCATATGCGAGTCCTAATTATTGTATACTGGACTCAACTGCTACACAACAAAAAAAAAACAACTAGAAAGATCAACACAAATTACCCAACAAATTGTTTATTGAGAACACTCAACGGTAACATTGTTATGCAAGGGTTGAGTGAACTCAATTGCCCTTGAAAATTTGTTGAAGTCCGTTGTTTCAACAATTGCCCAACAATATATCAATGGTTAATCAACAGTCATTTTTGTACGGGTATATATTGCTACACGGTGCAAGATTAAAATGACATGCAGTTACATTTCTTGTACAACGCGAAGACGAGTAAAATATGGATGAGCTGAATGGGTGGTTGAATCTAGCAACTCTATAAACACACAATAAAATGATCTGCTGACATAAATAGTCAAGCGGTAATATAAGATATTGGTGGAATACTGGGGCAGTGTGATTGTAACTCTGAGAATGAGACATAATTCTAATTGCGCCTTTTTGGAGCTTAATAATCGGATTTAATATGGTTTTATCCGCCCATCCCCATGTGTCGATGCAATAGCTTAAGCGGCGTTCAATAAAAGCAAAACACATAAGTCCTAAATATTGACCTGTCAAAGTACTCGCGAACTAGAGTTCAGCCGTAGCAACCAAATGCTAATCTAGAGCAGACGCTGTTTCTGTGATCTTCCCATTGCAGGTGCTTATCAAAAATTACCCCAATGTATTTATACGAACTTGTCTGATCCAATGGGAGGATATTTATATGTATGTTTGAAGGTGTATTGTCTACTATTTTCGTGACGGAAAAACAATATATTTTGTTTTACTTCTGTTACTTGTTAATTTGTTAGCCAGGAACCCGTCAGATATTCTGTTTAACTCTAGATTAACCTTATGAATAAGTTCTGCAATATTATCCGCAGTACATGTGTCATCAGCGTACATCAATATTTCTGCAGAGTTTATAATTTGTTGCAGGTCATCTATATACGATGAAAAAAGAAGCGGACCTAATACGGAGCCCTGAGGGACTCCAGTAACATTAGTTTGTTTTGAAGCAGTTATCTTATTGACTTTCACGACATGAGATCGATCGTGCATATAACTTGATAAAAAGTCAAATACTGCCTCAAAACCCACAATGTTTAAGCTCGTCCAATGAAATGCAATGATCCACTGTGTTGAATGCTTTCTTTAAATCTAAAAAGACGACAGCTACTAGGTTATTTAGTTGTAAAGCCATATTAATCTTTTCCGTTATCGTGATGACTGCAGCAGCTGTTGAGAAACGAGGTCTGAAACCATGTTGCTGATTACAGAGCACATTGTACTTATCAAGGAATATTTTCACCCGATTCGATAAGACTTTTTTAAAAACAATATTGATTATGCTTAAAACACAGATTGGCCTATAATTTGAGGGGTCAGACGGATCACCTTCTTTATGGATTGGAATCACTTTGGCAATTTTTAGAGAATGTGGATATATTGCTTCAGTAATAGAGTTAGTGAGCATTCGACACAAAACTCGGCCTAATATATCAATATTTTTCTTTAAGAGCCTTACAAAAATGCCGTTGGGTCCTGACACTTTATTGCTAGGTGTATATAATAATATTTGAAACGATGTCACTGAGCTCTATCTCTCCTAGAATAAACCAATTTACTACTGGATTAGGAGCGGGAGGAGCTCCAACATTTAGCTATGATAGTTGAGCGGCTGGTGCTAGACCTACAGTAGTAAAATACTGTAGGTCTTCAACAGTAAAGTCTTCAACAGTGTCTGCATCGAGAGTGGGAGGACAAACGCACTTGTTCGTCTTTTTACCAGTAACCTCATTTACTATTCGCCACAGTTGTTTGGAATCGCCTGCAGCTTGACTGATACGTTACGAATTAAAATATCTATTTCGGACCCCCATCATGGACACCGCTTGGTTGGGAAAGGTCCTGTACTTGCCTAAGTAGTAAGATTATTACTATTATGCCTCCATTTGTTATACCAGTATTCTTTTGTTTTAAGTATTTACAAAATTTGTGTCGTCGTCCCTCGACAGGTAGGCTGATTATAAAAAATTCAAGTATATGTACTGCTACATCCATTTATCAAATGGCTAATTAAGTTCATTAAGTTGGGAAACTCTATGTGTAGATTATCATTGTACACTTCTTCTAGGGCCGGCCTCAAGGATTTTATCTCTAAACTTTCTATAATCTACTTTAGTTATAAGCCTCCCGTCATCTTTGTTCTTTAGACTTTGACTGTTAAATGCCCTGAAGATAGGCAAAGGTCTGAACGAGGTAGACATTACACTCCACTATCAATTCCAGACTCAACGTTCGTCAATGCATGATCTATTAGAGTAGCCATAGTGCTTGCTACACGCGTCGGTTGACATATTAAATTTCGGAAATTGAGCAATTTAAGGAGGTAAGAATAATCCTTGTGTGTTGGATTAGGTACATCAATGTTCAAGTCACCAACGATTACAACCTGCGTAGCTCGGCCGTTTCGTAAGCAAGATAAAATTGATTCCATATTATCGAGAAAACTTCCAGGGCTCGAATTGGGAGGTCGATAGACCACGCCTACAATATAACCGCTTCTTATTTTCACAAACAGTACTTCAATTTCGCAGGAAGAGAATGTGATCTCCGGCTGTATTGTAAAATCGAGATTATTTCTCACAAAAAGCGAGACACCGCAACCTCGATAACGTGAAAAACGCGGGCGGGATATTAATCTGTACCCTGGCATATCTACAATTTCATCGTTCAAATGCCAAGTTTAACTTGCTCCAATGACGTCAAACAAGAAATTATGCACCGACAGGAATGAGGAACAGCAGCAGTAGAAGATGGAGTATTTATTCCGTCTTCTGCTGCCGCTGTTCCTCGTTTTATGTCTTACAAAGCCTTTCTGACCTTATCGCTAGTTATAAGAGGAGTTTCAGAATCCTGTTTATTACTGTTTCTAGTGGAGGTATCCTGATTTCTCTGGGTACTGTACAGAGCATTACAGAATTCTGCCGCTTCTTTTACTATATCTTCGAGATTGCTGATGATAATACCATGCTTATCATTCGGTGCATACATCTTGGCTTGTCCTTTGCCAAGTTTCTTTCTGGCTGACTTCAGGCTGCGTCCATTTATTACGGCTTCTTCAGTCTTTCTCACGCTATAGTTTCGAATATCATTTATTTTCGCCTTGTTGGTCAGTTTTGACAGTTCTGCGAATTCTATCTTATCTCTGCAGTTGGACACTTTCATTCTTTGTCGTTCTTTTATTAGTTCTTTGTTACTTGGGAGAGCTTGCCTACTTGTTGCCCTGGTGCCTTGCCTCCCACTTCAATTGCTGCCTTTGAAGCCAGCCTAGTGGTGGTTTCATTCATTATCTCTATGTCATCTTCCTCTCTCTGTTCTAAGGCTGCACATTTGTTTGCAATTAACAGCCTGAATTTTTCTGCTTTTAGCTTTCCTGCTTCTAGGTCGACCTGTTTCTTCTTGACCAATTTTACCCTTTCTCTTTTCCAATTGAGGTGAATCCTAGCCCTCCCTAACCTATCATCCCTGCACTTTACCCTACCTATCGCTTCTACATCCGGCACTATGCTTGTATCAGCAGAAAATATGAAGTAAATTTAATTTCTTTTTTCACCATTAGGGCTTTTCCAGGTCCACTTTCTGTTGCTACGCTTCCTGAAAAGGGCGTTCATTATCCGAAGCTCCTTCCTTTCTGCGAATTGTACCAGTATCTCTCCACTAGCGGGCCTAGAATATATGCCGTAGTTGCCAATTGCTTGTTCACTAGCCTGCTGTTTCCCCCTTTGCATTGAAGTCGCCCATTACTACAGTATACTGAGTTTGCACTTTTGTCATCAGCAGTTTAACATCTTCATAAAACTCATATACTTCCTCATCATCGTGACTGGATGTTGGAGCGTAGGCTTGTACTACTTTTAATCTATACCTCTTATTAAGTTTGATTACGACTACAGCTACCCTCTCGTTATTGCTGTAGAATTCGCCAATATTGCCCACTATATCCTTAGGGATCAGGAATCCTTTCCCGTATTGCTTCTTATCTGACAGACCTCTATAGCGGAAGACATGGCCGTTATTCAGCAAACTATAAGCCTCACCAGTTCTTCTAACCTCTCTAATACCGATGATATCCCAAACAATGTCTGATAAATCCTTAAAGAATCATGTTAAGCTATCTTCACTCGACAGAGTTCGGCAATAAAAGGTTGATAGTGTAAGTTTCCATTGGCGGCCTGTCCGGGTCCAAAGATTCTTAGCACCCTCTGCTGCGTTACCGGTCTGACCACCGCCTTGGTCATTTGCTACGCAGCTGCTGGGGACTGATGGCAATGGTTTTATCGAAGGAATCATTTCAGAGGTAGTGGCCGCATACTGCAACAGGGAGGCGAATTCCTGTTCTGGTGAAGGAGTGTCTTTGTTGAAGCTTAGTGGGCCTTCCTAATTTTGTTGTGTCTGCATTAGAATAGCCCCACTCACTCTCGGCATCTTTTGCCGGTGTCAGGCGTCACTCCAAACCTGCATATGCAGTGCACTGGAGGAGGCGAATTTCAACCTCACCATCGGCAAATTAAAAAAAAAAAAAACTATTGAAGGATTCGAACTTCCGACGACGGCAACCCAGCATTCCACAAAGCTAACTCAGATATTTCCGTAGGCGGCGATGCTATCTTATCGGCTAGAAGTACAGCCCAGAGGGCCCTACGTGCCTAAAAACTTATTCGATTTAACCGCGATAGGTGTGTTTTCCTGATCGCGATTGGTAAATAAATATAGAGCGATTGCTAAACGGTTGTGGCCTCGTAGGTCCGGAATCGCACGTGCGCAGACGGCCGTGAATTCGGCTAGGCAAATCCTACAGGCTTACCGACGACCTTTCACAGTTGCGAATACATGCTCGTGGTCTAAAGGAGTACAAGCGGAAACCCGCGAAAACGAATATAAGCGGAAATGTAGAAGAAATGACTGCACGCAAACTACGACTTGTGTTTTACTTCAAAAAAATGTTTACGTGAACATTGCAAGTGGTGTCGTTACGTCATCTTTTTTTTCTTATTGTTTGCGTGCTACTGCGAGCCTTCTCATCATTTTTGGCTTCCTTTAGCGCTACAATATTGTTTTTTGGAGTGAGGGGGGGGGGGGGGGGGGCTCTTATCAGAAAGTCAGCGCGTGGCATATCGGTAAAGTCAGTTTATGTCCATTTAGTATATCCCAAATGCCTAAAATCATGCTTGAATTATCTGCGGTATACAGGTTTTGATGATCGCGGCAGGTGGCACGGCGTTGTATTTCTCAATGGTTCTAATATCGTGGTTTCGGAGTCTCCCGTACGCAAGCTGGCATGAATGCGGCTAGATAGACGATATATTTTCGGCGTAATTGAACAGCTCATAAAGGCACTGTGGAAAAAAAGAAAACAAGAAAATGAAAACACTTTCTGCGCTTACCGCGAATTCACTTGCCGCGTCTGGAGGGAGGTACACCAAACAGTTCAAGGTCTCGGCTGCCTGTCTCATGTATCAGGGAAGTCTTTCCGAACAAGACTGAACTGGTACTAATTCGCCGCGCAAGGCTGAGACGTCGGATGTGTGGAGATTGGGCGGCTTTAAATGAGCAAATATCTGCCATTGACATGCACGACAATTCCACGGCAGGTAAAAAATAACTCAGCATTCTTTGCGGGATAACAACAATCATATGAGAAATAGACCGACGTGCCAAGTTGATTAAAGATGAGTATTCAAATTTGGCACCTTGTTCGTTGCCAACCACAGTGGAATAAACAACAATATCCTTAAAGCAACCCGACAAACCCCAACAGAAATGCAGAAAGAAAGATGCTAATAACTACAGACTGAACAAAACTAATGGCTTGAACTGAAGCCAGCGAACGAATGCCACACTCAAACAGACAGAAAGCTCTTCATTGGAAGCCAAATGAATTGGTCAGCATATATTCGCCTACATGCTGCTCGGCGGAGAATGCCACGAATGGGAACAAAGGCTTTAAAGATGGTGGGCAGAAGAAGAGAGAAAGAGAAAATTAAACGTTCAGGTCTTGGGATATTATGGGCACGAGAGTAAACCTCCTAGGCAACAAGGCAGATAATCACTTTCAAACTGTACGCGTAATCAAAACTAGAACCCATTTTTGGTGAGATTACGTGGGTGTCTCTTAGTTTGGTTCAATATATAGACTGGTTCAGCATATAAAAACAAAAATTAAGTGTCTTGGGCTGTTCTCATGGGTGAGGCAAGGGAAGTAGCATCCGCGTCAACGTAAAGGGGCCTTAGTCGAGCTTTTACATGTTCATTTTATATCGAAATGGCTTGCCTTCTTAAGCTGGGCACTGAAGCAGGATGTGCTCCAGAGAATCCACGGCTCGACATTTGTAGAACATGGACTTTGTGGGGATTTGGGGAATTCGACGCGCCATTGCGCGGGCGCATTTCACCCATGTCTGCAATCCTTTTTGCCACGTCGTCCTTGCTCCGAACCAGTTTTGGCGGTGGCGCTCCACTTGCGGTGGTTCGCGGTGAGGGCGGAGCTAGTGACGTCACGGAGCGGCCCCTGGTGGCTACTGCTGTGACGGTAGCGACTCTCTTGCTCCTTGGGACAGCGCCCGGTACGTACATGCTTCCTCTCGTCCGCCGACACCTTTGTGACTAGGACTGAGCTCACGCACGGTGCTTTTGCCCGTGCAGGGAGCGCGTACCTCGTGCTGTTCCTATCCCGACGCTAAGCCGAAGACGGGTGCCTAGTGCTCGCGCGAGGTCGTACCACGCCGAGCCGCACTCATCGGAGGCCCAAGCCGAAGGAGATTGCCCGAGCTCTCGCGAGTTGGCCCATCGGTTATCGCGAGAGCGAGTAGCATAGCCGCCGGGACCTTTCCTAGCGGCGCGTCCCAGCTTGAGCCTGTGCTCTCGCAGCGACGTGCTACAGGCGCCCCTAACTGTATTTTTCGCCCTTGGTGCGGGACCCCTTTGGTTCCCCGCCGTCCCGGGACTGGGCGTTCGTGCAGTGTTGGGTGCTGTTGGAGACAATAAACGGTTTCCGTCAATTTAGGGCAATACTGTGTTCTTGCGTGCGTCGCTCGGTAGCCCCTCGTGGCCTGAGCTCGCGCGCAGCGGCGCTAGAGGCTGACGGCTGACGCGGCCCTGTGGCTCGCTAAGCTCGAACCCGCGGTGGTCGGTACTCCTGTGAGACCCTAAGACTGCATACTGGCGCCCAACGCGGATTCAAAGGCTCATTAAGCTTTTGTCTGTGCTTAGCCGAATCAGTACGCCTTTGCATATTGTACTCGCCGCATTATGTCTGCTAGGCCTAGTGACCTTTGTCATTTGTTAGGTGACTTTTGCCCTTTGTTACCGCGAGCAGACGCCGCGTTGCTCGATAACGGGGCCAGTGCTCCCCTTGAGCAGCGAACTTATGCACCCTCACCTGTCGCAGCCCCCTGTGGGGACGACAACACGAGGCGCTACGTACCAGCTCCCATTGGAGCAGTAGCGTTGTTGGGGAACGGGGCCAGAGCCCTCCCCGAACAGTGCACACCAGCACATTCGTCTGCCACGGCTCCCTTCGGAATGCAAGGCAGTGCGATGTCGCAGCGCTCTCGATCGGCTCCCTGTGGAGTTTACGGAGCGCAGCACGGAAACGGGGCCTTAGCCCTCTCCGACGTTTGCCCGCTGGCTGCTCCTCAAATGAGCAGCCAAAACCAGTGGCCTGCCACGGCCCCCTGTGGGGATTACAATGCTGCAGCCACGAATTTCGCTCACTCGTCTCCCTTTGGAGTGCATTCGGTAGTGCCCAGTGGCGCAACCTTCGAGCGTGCACCTGTTTTGTCAACGCTGGCTGCAAGCGGCCTAAGCCATTCACGTATAGCTGCCTCAAGTGGCGGCTGTGAACGACAGCAGGCGCACCCCGCTAGGAGCCTGTTTTGCTCTGGGGCTGGCGGCGCCGCGGCCGGTATCCCTGTGGAAACCGCGCCGCTAATCGAGCTGGACGACTGTTCACCCTTGCTCGGCCACGCCGCTAACGTGCCAACGGTTCCCTTTGGAGCAGGCGCACAGACGCTGTTGCAAAACGCCGCCGAAATGATTCAGTCACTCTCGGGGGCAGTTAAGGCGCTTTCGGCTGTACCGAAATGCGCGCACCCCGCTGTACGGTTGGCAGTCCCGACTTACAGCGGATACGGTGACCTGCTCAGTGCCAGGGATTATTGTGACTCCCTGGTACGCTACCAGATGGCAAATCGTTTGGAGGATCAGGAGGTGCTGGAACGCGTCGTTCCCGTAGCACTTACTGACACGGCGGCTAGGTGGTACCGGCTTTCCGGATACCGTGCAACAACCCTCGAGGAGTTCCGCGTGGCATTCCTGCGCGAATTCCTACCCGCTGACTACCAGAGTAGGATGCGGCGAGAGCTTGAGCTACGTACACAAGCTCCTGACGAGTCGCTTCAGGAGTACGTACGCGCGATGCAAGACCTGTTCTTAGTCGCCGAGCCCAAAGCTTCGAACGAGGAACGCGTCGAACGGGTGATCAGGCAGGCACACCCGACCTTTTCGGCGTACCTGCGCGGCGGCAGTTTCCGAGATTTAGAAGAATTGGCCGCCGAGGCAAAGCGTATTCAAGGCGACATTCTCGCCGCGCGAGCCTATCGCCCACCGCCGCCCGCCAGCGAGGCCCTTGAGCCACGCTGCGCGTGGGGAGGGCCTGTGCCCCTCCCCCAACGGCAACAACCCGGCCAAGCTGCCTTTGCGGCTATAAGCGGGTGTGCATGGGAGCTGAGCGCGCGCGCTCTAGATCCCCACACGTACGGGAGGCGGGCAGCCTGTGCGGCACCACTACCCGAAATGCATGCGCAGGGACGCACTTCGACCCAACGCATCGCAGATGCGGACGCTCGTGACAACAGGCCCTTTGGTCATGCAGCGAGTCGACCCCGGCAGGGAGCTGAGGCCGCTCCGCCTCGGGAAAGGTACCGCGGCGGAGTGCGCTGTTTCCTCTGCCAACAACGAGGGCATATAGCAAGGGACTGCACCGCGCCCAGGCCTCCTGCGAGGTCGGGAAACGGGAGCGCGGGTCGCTCGTGAAGGCACGAGTGACCGAAACCTTGCTTGTTCCCTCGGCGTACCGAGCAGGTTGTGTTGCTGGTGCGCACGCGCCCTTTATTCCGGTGACCATTGTCGGCCGCGAATTTCCTGCGCTGCTGGACACGGGCGCAAGCGCTTCGTTGTTCGGCGAACAGGTGTTATCCCACTTGCAGAAGCACTCAGTGCGCTTGCGGGATTGCCGAACGACATTCAATCTTGCGAAAGGCGTGGCCCATTCGGCGGGCGCCGCAAGGCTGACTGTCAGGTGGGGAGAGCGAATGAGACGCACGCGTTTCGTTCATCTCCCCGGGCTCAGTGTTCCGGTGATTCTCGGAAGGGACTTTCTCCTTAAAACCGGAATCGTTGTGGACATTGCGAATGGCGGCTATCGCGACGGACCGTTTACGTTGCTAAAGCCGTTCATCAGCCCGCCGGCGTCCGATCTTGCCTGTGCAGATGGGGCGTCGGAAACGTGCCGCGCGCCAAGTTCGGGGGCAAGCCCTCGAGCTGTGCGCTCGCCTGCTAAGACTCCCCTTTGGGAAGGAGAGGCACGGCATGAACCGCGTCGCGCGCAGAATTCGGGGGCAGGCCCCTGCGCTCTGCGCTTGTCGACTCAAAGTCCCCATAGGGATCGAGCGACACGGCACGAAGGGGCACCACATCCTCTGGCCGCCTGTGCGGTTCATTTGGATGATACACAGAAGGCTCGCTTGTCGGCACTGTTATGCCAGCACGAAGAGCTCTTCACCATTCAACCTGGCTGTACCGATTTGGCGAGCCACGCGATCGAAACTGGAGACGCGCTTCCTTTGAAGTGCAACCCCCGGCCCGTCAGCCTGGCCAAGAGGCAGGTGGTCGATGGCTTGCTGGACGAGATGCTATCGGCCGACATTATCCGCCGCTCGTACAGCGCCTGGGCGTCTCCAATTGTGTTGGTGCCTAAGAAAGATGGCAGTCATCGCCTGTGCGTAGACTACCGCCGTCTGAACGGAGTGACTCGTAAGGATGCCTATCCGCTCCCCACGATTAACTCCATCGTAGGAACCCTGGGCAGTGCGAGGTACTTTACTACGCTGGATGCCTCCAAAGGTTACCTACAGGTCCGGATGGATCAGCGTGACCGGTGCAAGACCGCGTTCACGTCCCACAGAGGGTTATTTGAGTTTACTCGTATGCCTTTTGGTCTATGCAACGGTCCTGCGACCTTTCAGAGACTCATGGACCGCGTCCTCGGGGAAGCAAAGTGGTCATACTGCATGTGCTACCTCGACGACATCGTGATTTATTCACGAACCTTCGAAGAACACTTGGCCCATGTTGCCGATGTGCTCGAGAGGGTGAGGGCCGCCGGGATGACTTTGAATCCTGCGAAAGCCCAACTAGCGCAAACCCGAGTTCAGTTACTGGGGTTTACGCTGGGCGGAGGCTCCATTGAGCGGGACCGGGAGAAACTTCGGGCAATCCTCGATTTCCCCGCG
This sequence comes from Dermacentor andersoni, assembly GCF_023375885.2. NCBI lineage: Eukaryota > Metazoa > Arthropoda > Arachnida > Ixodida > Ixodidae > Dermacentor > Dermacentor andersoni. The sequence goes on along the minus strand of NC_092814.1, from coordinate 378,327,197 downwards.
CCCAAGGACGTACGTGGCCTTCGCCGCTTTTTGGGAATGGCCAACTTTTACCGGTCATTCATTCCGTCCTGTGCCCGAGTGCAGGCACCCTTGAGCAAGCTCTTGGGTAAGTCGGCCGCGTGGCAGTGGGGACCTGAGCAGCAGCAAGCCTTTCGCCAACTGTCTAGCGCCATTGCGGAGACAGCGCAGCTCAGACTCCCCGACCTGACCAGACCGTTCGTTGTCCAGACCGACGCGAGCGATCTGGGTTTAGGAGCAGTCCTCCTACAGGAATACGATGGTGTGTTGCAGCCGTTGGCCTTTGCCAGCCGCTCCTTGATTCCGGCTGAGAGGAATTATTCCGTGACCGAGAAGGAGTGCCTCGCTATCGTGTTTGCACTACGTAAGTTCGATGTTTACCTTGATGGGACGAAATTCGTAGTGCAGACGGACCACAGTGCGCTCAGTTGGCTGATGCGGCTCCGTGAGCCTGCGGGCCGGCTGGCGCGCTGGGCTCTCCTGATACAGCATTATGACTTTTCAGTGCAGTATCGAAAGGGGAGCACCAACGTGGTAGCTGACGCGCTATCCCGTGCCCCATTGTCCACCAAGAGCATTCCTCCAGGTGTTACAGCCACTGCCGGTGCCTTTGCGCCAGCAAGCGTCGGGGGCGAAACGAGCGCAGAGAGAGGCGAGTCCGCAAGCGGGCAAACCACTCATTCCGCTCTCCAGGCAAGCAGCGCGCCGCAAAACGAGCGAGCGGGGGAGCTTCTCGAAAGCGAACCTACGACGCCGTTGGCTGCAGTCCTGAGTGGGGACGAGACCGGACTCCCCTTTGGGAGAATTGGGATCGCATTCAGCAGGCAAGAGCTACTGAAGGCCCAGCAAATTGATCCGTTTTGTCGCGGAGTGAGCGATGGTCTCAGGGAGACGGAGCGCCGAGACGCTGCTGGTAGTGCGGCGGGCGCAGGGGGACCGGAACCAGCGTGTGTCGCTGGGTCCCCCGCGGATTCATATTTGCTGGATCACGATGGGCTTCTGCTGAAATACATAGCCACCGATGACGAGGCTGTGGACCCGTTTAAGGTGGTTATCCCCAAGAATCTGAGAAGCGCACTGTTGCGATCATCTCATGACGAACCCTTGGCCGGTCATTTGAGTGGCTCCAAAGTTTTTGCGAAACTAAGCCAAACTGTGACCTGGCCTGGCATAAAGCGTGACATTTTTCGCTATTGCCGTTCCTGCCATGTCTGTCAAACGGTGAAATCAAGGGGTGGCAAGCCGCCCGGTTTGATGAAACCAATTGACAGTGAGCGTCCGTGGCAAGTGGCCACCTGCGATCTTATGGGGCCTTTCCCCAGGAGTAAGCAGGGGTTCACACACCTGATGGTAGTCGTCGATCATTTTTCGAAGTGGCTGGAGTTGTTTCCGCTTCGAAAAGTGACCGCGCGAGCGGTGCTGGAGAGGCTACAGGAAGTTTTTTGTCGGTTCGGCTTTCCGAAAAGACTAATTACGGACAACGCGTCCTATTTCACTGCTCGGGTGTTTGGTGCTACGTGCCGTTCCCTGGGAATTAATCACTGCACCACGTCGCCCTACCATCCCCAGTCCAATTTGACGGAGAGGGTCAATAGAACCCTCAAACCAATGTTGGCGGCCTTTGCCGTAAGTCAAAAGGATTGGGCAGACCACTTGAGTGAGCTCGCGTTCGCAATCCGAACCGCCGAGAATCGCTCGACTGGTTTCTCTCCCGCTTTCCTCAATTTTGGAAGGGAGCTGGCAAATCCGGTGACCAGTGTCATTCAATGTCAGCTCGGGGATGAGGAGGCGCCGGCAGACTGTTCTGCGTACGCTTCAGCACTTCGGGACAGGCTTTGTCGGGCTCTCTGTAGAGCAAGGCAGAGTTTGACTTCGGCCAGGGCCCAGCAGAAGGCTCAGTACGACCGGAAGCATCTCGCCATCTTTCATTTAAGGTAGGTGATTTAGTCCTGAAGCGCAACCACGCTCTTAGCGACGCGAGCAAGGGGTTCTCAGCCTCGCTGGCTCCTAAGTGGCTTGGTCCGTACCGAGTAGAGAAAGTTTGGTCTCCGCTCGCGTACTTGCTGAAGGATTCCCCTTCGGGAAAACTCAGCCGTGCCCATATCGCCGACCTGAAAGCCTTTGCGTCGCGGTCCGACGAGCTCGCGCCGGTGCCCAGTGGCACCACGCGCAAGCAACAGGGCACACCCGGCGCGAAGGACCGCATTCGGACCACGCACCGGTACAACCTGAGGAGACGGTCACCTGTGTGATATCGCGCCTGACGGCGGACTCTTTCCGCCACCGAAGGCCCTCAGTAATATTGCTTAGCCTCAGTGGGTTAGCTTCTTTGCGGCCAGTGCACGAAAAGAAGCTGGCCCCAGCCCAGCTTTCTGCTAATAGAGAGTTTTAGAATAGGGGCCCCAAACGTTTTGGGGCCCCAAAGAAATAGCGTCGAAGCCACTGCGCATGCGCGAGACGCAAACTGCGTTTGGGTTTTGCGTTGGGAACGCTATTTCACCGATTTAGCGGGAGCTCAAATAGCGTTCCCAAAAGCTTTGCGTCAACAAACATGGCGGCACCCATCGAAGCGACGGCTCTAACCTAGCACCAAACTGGGTTCGATTCGCGGTAATGCGTGAAGTTCGCAAGCTAGGAGAAGTGACTGCAGTTATCGCTTTCTCTCAACTAGCGTATGTTATGAAGATTGACTCATTAGACGCCGCTGATTCCGAATTCGAGTGTGGATTTTATGGCTCGTAGGCCTAACACGGCTAAGCTTGGCTGGTGAAGGCACGTAAAGTTGGTTTTGTTGCTCCAAACTAAGCACAACTAATTGTTTGCTGCTTGAAGAATAACCTCTAAATTGTAATTAAACGCGAATACACGCAAGTCAAAATTACTATTCATGTCATAAGATGGTATATTTTATTTAATTATTTTTAATCGTTTTTCTTAGACGCCGTAGTGGCGTTGTCAGCGCAAGACGCTATCTGCAAACGCAAAGCCCTATTCTAAAACTCTTCACTCCTGCGTGCCCCAACGCTAACACCCGCAAAGCTCTTTGGGGCCCCAAAATATTGGGGCCCCTATTCTAAAACTCACTAATGTTGTTAGCAGTGTGTTGTAGCAGTGTGCATTTTTATTTTTATTTTTATTTGGTGAGCATGCTGAGTGTAATTATTGTGTTAATGTTTTAAGTGTACAGTTGTATAGTTCATTTTTTTTTGTAACTTGTACATAGACTTTGACCATTCTTGTTTTCTTCTGTGTTTTTTTTTTCTCTCTTCTCGTTTTCGTTTTTTTACCTTTTCCTTTTGCCAAGAAGGGGGTCATGTCGTGTCGTGTCGTGTGTAATTGGCGTGTCTTGCAGCGCGGGGGGTGACAATGGTCACGTTGCCTCGTTGGTGCGGGGGAGAGGGAAGCTCCGACCCTGGATCGGCGCGGCGCGTTGTGAACAACGGGCGGCATGGCGGACGTTGAGGAGTGATGCGCGGTACCACGAGGAGAGTGTGCGCGTGCGTGTGTGTGTGCGTGCGTGCGTGCGTGGAGGCCGTTGATCGTTGCCGCACCAACTCCATCGGATCGCCGCGGATACCGATGGTGGACGGGACCCTATGACATCACGCCAGGAGCTCGGCTCTCTGCAGTCGCCCACGCCGTGCGAACGCCCTGCAACCGCCGCTGTGGCTGCTCATCCATCTTGCATACGGCGGCGTGGCCAGCTGACCTGGAAGTGTCCTGCCCCGTCCACCTGGAGTTCGGGACCACCACTACCACGAAAGCCGCACTCATCGGGCTCGCCGGCAACTTCGACGGAACAACGGTGAGCCCGTTCCTGGGTTAACGTGGCCTGCAATCAGGCCTACGCTCGCAGCTCCCGCGACTTCGGCCACCGCCGTAGCCACAGAACTATACGCGCCGCGTCCTCTTCGCACCCCTGGACATTGTCCCGCGCTAGCAGCAGACTCTTTTGTTAATATTTCTTCCCCCCTTCGCGGCGTCATTTTCTTGTATTTTAGAGTGTATTATTTATTATTTTTCCATTATCATTGTATGTATGTTTTTTTTGTACGCATAGTGCTTGCTGGGCTGAGGTAGCAATTAGCTAGTGCATGAAAGGCTCAGTTGTCTTTGGTGCATTAGCCCCTACCAGCTTCTTCGCCAGACTGGTAGGGGGGCAATTAAGGAGAGGAGGATGTGGGGATTTGGGGAATTCGACGCGCCATTGCGCGGGCGCATTTCACCCATGTCTGCAATCCTTTTTGCCACGTCGTCCTTGCTCCGAACCAGTTTTGGCGGTGGCGCTCCACTTGCGGTGGTTCGCGGTGAGGGCGGAGCTAGTGACATCACGGAGCGGCCCCTGGTGGCTACTGCCGTGACGGTAGCGACTCTCTTGCTCCTTGGGACAGCGCCCGGTACGTACATGCTTCCTCTCGTCCGCCGACACCTTTGTGACTAGGACTGAGCTCACGCACGGTGCCTTTGCCCGTGCGGGGAGCGCGTACCTCGTGCTGTTCCTATCCCGACGCTAAGCCGAAGACGGGTGCCTAGTGCTCGCGCGAGGTCGTACCACGCCGAGCCGCACTCATCGGAGGCCCAAGCCGAAGGAGATTGCCCGAGCTCTCGCGAGTTGGCCCATCGGTTATCGCGAGAGCGAGTAGCATAGCCGCCGGGACTTTTCCTAGCGGCGCGTCCCAGCTTGAGCCTGTGCTCTCGCAGCGACGTGCTACAGGCGCCCCTAACTGTATTTTTCGCCCTTGGTGCGGGACCCCTTTGGTTCCCCGCCGTCCCGGCACTGGGCGTTCGTGCAGTGTTGGGTGCCGTTGGAGACAATAAACGGTTTCCGTCAATTTAGGGCAATACTGTGTTCTTGCGTGCGTCGCTCGGTAGCCCCTCGTGGCCTGAGCTCGCGCGCAGCGGCGCTAGAGGCTGACGGCTGACGCGGCCCTGTGGCTCGCTAAGCTCGAACCCGCGGTGGTCGGTACTCCTGTGAGACCCTAAGACCCCATAACTTCTAGTCGGACATTGCGAAAAAGAAGGTTGCTTGTGTATGCAATGTTTAGTCGAAGATGGCGATAGAGGATCCCAGAGGCCGTGGTAGGCATTGTGGTAGCCTTTATAATAATGCCTTTATTTGTGTCACATATGGGGTACACGACAGTGAAGGCCAGCAGTAAAAGCTGTCATAAACGACAGCTTGACAAAGCCGCAGGCCCCCATGGACATGACAGCGGTATTGCGGCATTGCTTACATCAGAAAAAAATATACACAATACACAGTACAGTACCGTACATAATACACCCTGATAAATGAGTTCCATTTCCCGGAAATTGAAACAAAAATGATCGTGATATAAGGCAGCAAGTAATGACAGAACAACAAATACCTTGAAGCAAATAAAAAAGAAAAAAATTCATACGAAGGTATAGCTTACCAAGGTAAAAAAACACAATTCACTACAATTCAAATTACAATTCAAAAATACAAGTCATAAATACAAGTCACAAATACAATTCACTCATTAGGTGGAAATAACATCCTCACTAATGCAATAAAAGTGGGTAATGAAAACGTGGTGACTTAGAATAAGAAGAAATTACTTAATTAAATCATAAGTAGGTTAAGAACAAGGATGAAAAGAGAGTAGCGTAATTGCAGATTGGTCAGTGACAGTCAAAGATATTATCATTTATATAATATTTCCAGAGTTCTTTCAATGTACATACTCCAGCTCTATATTTTCTCTCTTCAGTTTATTTAATAACCTCGGTAACTGATTTTCCAGTGTTTGAAGACCATATGTCGTGCGGTATCTTTTTGCATTCCAGTATTCGTTGTTACGGGTGACATGGCTATGGGCCTCACTATGTAGGTTCGCTAACTGTTCTAAGAATGTGCCGCCATTTTTTATTTCCCGTTTATAAAGCTTACTTAGTCGGTAATCGTATATCATCATAATAGGCATAACGTTGTATTTTGGAAATATTTCGTGCGTGTGAAAACGACTGTGCACATTTTCTACTCTACGAAGAAAACTTTTTTGAAGTATATGGAGCTTTTGTATATTTCATTTCGTTGTAGACGCCAACACTAATTGACAGTAGTTTAACCTTGAAGAAAACAGGGTGTTATAGATGACCAACATAATCTTCAGAGTTCTAGGTTTATCTTTTCCCCAAAAATGGCAGTTGCCTGAATTCACAGATAGACAAAGAAACTTGACATTCCGTGCTGTAAATCCCCGCTCCTACTTCCAGACCTCACTCGTCGTGATAAAAACGACGTACAGGGTGATAGACAAGCGCTGCGAGAGATGACATACACTGCGCTGACTTCCAACAACATTTTATTGCTTTGCCACATTATGTGTATATGTACATGAAAGAACATGCGAAGAAAATGAAAGGTAGTCACAAGGCGTGTTCTAACAGCGGATCATTGTACTAAGAGCATGAGTCACTGTACTAAGAACAATGACTCGCTGTTAGAACACGCCTTCTGACTACCTTTACATTTCTGCGCATGCCCCCTTTTGTATATATACACATGATGTGGCAACGCAATAAAATGTTGTTGGAAGTCCGCGCAGTGTATGTCGTGTCTCGCAGTGCTTGTCCTTCGCGCTGTACGCCGTTTTTATCATAAATTACCAACTAGCCCAAGCAACCACCCTAGCTCGCCCGTCGATACTCAGAGTCACAGAGGATTACTGGGGCAGCAATATCACAAGCTGTGACCTTTCGATGGTGACGGCTGTAAAGAGGTACTGCGGGGGCGCTGCAACGAACAGCTATTTCATTTTATTATTTATTTTATTTCAGAGTTGTTCGGCAGCCATGTCACCAGCACGACGTGCTAAAACCACCGTTTTTTCACCGCTGCAGGCTGTCCTAGCATGGTGTGGCTACGAGAGGTGACGGAAACAGACAAGTAGACCAGCGCGCAGGCGTACTACAGTCAACCGTGGTTCCCTATCAGGCCGATTTCAGCGTGGCAGGGCCATCTGCATGCGCACGCATATAAGCAGCACCGATTCCCGGCGATTCATCAGAGTGGTTCGGCAGCCGTGTCAACAGCACGACGTGCTAAAACTACCGTTTTTTCACCGCTGAGGGTGGGCAACCGGCCATTTTCTTTTACTATTTCTACTTAGAATATCGCGGCTGCTGAACTGCTCTCTGTTGCCGTATCACACCCTTGTTTGATGTGCGCTTTTCGTTGATGTACAGTTGATATCTTGCTTTGCATCATGGAAAGTGGAAAGAGTGACGCTCTCGAACAATTCACGAAGTCTATTGGAGACAAACCACCTGGATCTATAAAGGAGGTTCCTGCGACTATGGTGAAAATGACCGCGAAATTTGCGGAAGTTTTCTCAGAAGTAAAAGCAGAAATGAAAAATGTCGACCGATCAAACAACAGCATAAAAGCAAAGCTCAAAGCAGTTGCAGCTTCAATGGGCTTTATCAATAGTAACTTTGAAGAGTTCAAGCAAGAAATTGTAAACTTTCGACAAAAACTTTCTCAGCTGCAGAAACAAAACCTGATTTGTCAAGTCAAACACAAAGCAAGCGGCTGGACAAAGAAGTTAAAGAAACACGACGGCAACTGACTGAATTGAAACACTACAGTTGTAGAAACAATCTTGAAAGGCATGAATGTGTAAAGAGCAAGGCGCAATCGACCAGGACAGAAGAAGAACACAAACGACAGGACCGGCGCCACTCGGACTTGAGTATTTTGCATACGCGCCTGATGTGCCCAGAAGATGGTTCCAAGACGCCGAAGACAGACTGTACTTTCAAAGGCACCAATTTTCTTCTCAAACAATACGAAACCACTCGAGACTGGCAAGCGGAGACGGCGATCAATTTGACGCACAAAATGGTAGGATTGGTGCGAAAGCTTCGTTGAAAGAAAGGGCCCAATGTAGAAGAAATATGCTCAAGTAGAACTCTTGCTTTTGCTAGTTGGTTCATACTTGAATGTGCACAGAGCAAAGCGCAATAGACGAGGACAGAAGAAGAACACAAACGACAAGACCGGGCGCCCCTCTGACTTGAGTATTTTGCATACGCGCCTGACGCGCCCAGAAGATGGTTCCAAGACACCGAAGATAGGCGCGTAGCTCTCTTACTATGAGACGCTTCACACAAATTGTGGTGCGAATCATTAACTTTGGCTATAACCTACGCGTCTACAAAATTTGTACAAACAGTTTCACGGGGCCTTTATTTACACTACTCGTACAAGTAAATTTGCTAGCGTTAAATTTTATAGAGAATACATGAATCACTACAGAATACAGAAATTGCGGAGTTTCGTCAATGGGCGAAAGTTAGCAAAAACCGTTAGAATAAATTATTACATTCATTGAACGTCTTCGTAATAAAAGGTCGCAATACGACACGATAAAAATTGGCAGGAATCTCGACACTATTCTGACGCCTGTCGAGAGGCGGTCTTTCTGAACGTGCACAAGTGTTTATGCAAATAATATTTACTTCGAAATCTTTCCAGGCGCAGTGTGCGTTGTCTCGCTCCTTTTTCTCAGTACAAACCATTGTGGTCACAGCCGGTGTGCATTTATTTAAGAGTTCATCGTTATTTCATGAAGCAGACGGCAGCATGATGGAAATAAAAAACGTGTTTGTGGAAACAAAATTACGTTTTCCCACGTCAAACCACCCATTGTGGACGTATGTCACATGCACATGAGTTCAATAGACATAGTCTAGTTGGCTTTTTGCAAAGCGCCCTTTATTTTCTCTAAAGTTCTCACTCTTTCCGTGTGCATAAGTGCAGGCTTGTTACCTTAATGTACTGCGGCCATTGGTTTTCCAGCAGCAAAGTTGCAATAAAGCTAACGTCATTTCAAACGGGATTTCTGTCCTGCCAAAATACCTATAGCGACGTTGAATCAGGCGCGTCGAATTAGCAGTAAGCGTAGCTGGTTCTTTGAATACTCCCGTGCTTTCTCGAAGGAGCGTCCCCGGGCTTGGAAAAACCACGCCGGCTGTTTGCCGTTTCTACGTGTCTACGTACAATTGCACCCTTATGATATCCCATACGGTAGGCGACATCGTGTCGTTTTTACCATCCGACAATCTACAGCACATGTCAGGAAATCAGAGTCGACTACCGAGGGTCAGCGTTTCAGAATAAACAGCGTAGAGAGAAAAAAACAAGCCTGTGATAATCATTTACAATGGTTATCAATGTTAGCGAATAGCTCGAAGGAATACCCCCCCCCCCCCCCCGCCCCATCTGTAGATTCATTGCGCCACTACTTCGTTCGTTGGAAGTCACTTTCGGCCATGAATAAAATTGCTTTGTTGAGTAATACCAGCATACTGTACACTCTCAGTCAAATACTGCTCATAACAGTGCCGTCTATCCAGGAGAAAAGTTCAAAATAGCGACACTTTCCACGCGGCCCGAGTATAAGCGGCTCACGGTATGCGGGAACCGTAGTCATGTGGCCGGCCAATATGCAGCCGGTTTAGCTACCGGACTGTTTTAACCGGTGCAATAGTTAACAAACACGACCATTAGGAATCGGGCCGTCCTATCAATGGGCCATACTTATGTCGTAAAATATTTCAAAATAGCGATTTATACAATGGGGCCCGCCGGGCAAATGGGAGATTTTTACGTGCTGCGAAATTTCATAATAACGACGCTTAATTTTCAGACCAAGTACATGCGGCCCTTAATATAGGAGGCTTTTAGGCGGTTTACAAATTATGTCCGACAAGCGTTTCCTTATTTTTATTTACAGAGTACATATGCACCTTGGTAAGTACACAAAACTTTGTTGATATGAACCCTGTCGTACTTCATTGAACATGCGCACAACAAGATTTCAACCCAGGACCGCCACGTGCCAGACATGTTCTCTAACCACTTCACCACAAAAGGAATTCCTTATTTTTTCGCAGGGTCTTTATTGCAGCGAATTAACGTCATATGTACATCATCGACTAAATAAGTAAGACTAATTATGTAGTTAAGGGGAATGCCAATAAGAAATACTACAACTATCTCCAACCGACAGCAAACGAAATTACCTTAATGATAAAATTTGACGTCCAGCGCGAAAGACAAGAACTGCGAGAGACGACATACACTGCGCTGACTTCAACCAATATTTTATTGCGTTGCCACACCGTGTGTATGTATACAAGAGGGGGTATGCACAGAAAATGAAAGGCTGCCACAAGGGGTGTCCTAACCGTACTAAGAATAAGGTCACTTGAAACAAAAAACGAACGTTACGATTTCTATCTGTTGAGATACAAGACTTCACTAGGGGTCAGCGCGATAGAGGGTGCACTAACGCCCACACTACCTAGTTTTCTGATGAAATCAGCTTCTATAATTTCCCGATTGAGCAGTCAGCTGTGTCTCGCTAAAGCTTCCTTATCTTCAAAGAGGGGCACGCAGCCGCAGTCCCGGCGATGGATGCCCAAGTGGCCTTGAACAGTGTTATGGGCGTTGTTATAGTGCTCTCTTAAACGATCGTTTAAGCACCTGCCTGTGTGTCCAACATATCTAGTGCCGCAAGACAAGGGAATTGGGTAAACCACATTCGTTGCGCATGTCACAAAACCTTTTCTGTTCCCGACAGCGCAGCAACCATGACGTGCTTTAGGCGCGTTTCCACGCCTACAGAGCCTTGCCAGCTTTTCCGGGACTGTGAAAATGACTGTGATTCCCGCACGCTGCCCAGTCTTTTTTAGCCTATGGGATATATCATGCACATACGGTAGCACTGCAAAGCTGCGTCTTTCAACCGGCTGGTTTCCTGACTGAGCGGGCTCGTCACGTTTTGTGCGTCTCAGAAGCTTTTTCGTTATGGCAGAAATTAAGGCCAAAGGATAGCCGGCTCAAGGAAGGCAATCAACGTGTGCAGCAAGTCTATGTTGCATATCGTGTGAGCAAGATTTATTGAGGCTATTAAGCAGGAATAACTTGACAATGCGTCGTTCGCCGAGCTTTGAGTGTGCGGAGTTAAAGGGCAAGAGTGGCTTCTTACTGCTCGGCTCGAAGCACCAGCACACATGTTAGCAAGCACAGCTTGATAGCTAGAAAGCGTAATGAATCATCACTGGGAAATTCAAGCGTAAGTTCTAGAGGTTTCGCTCTTTCTTAAAGATCTCCAAGACTCCCGTAGCAGCAGGCTCGAAAGCGTGATGAGTACAATCAATAAATACCAGCTAGTCGTCCACAAGCCTGCACACCTCGACCACAGGGGCGCTTCTAGGTGACCTTGAATATTGCGATCATGATGAGCTAGATGAAAATCACTTAGTGGCGGCGCCAGGCATGACCCTATGCAAACACCATTCCTCTGTATGTAATTTCCTTCATTCCACGAGGTGAAAGTTGATTTCAAATAGAAGGTGAGCAATACAAGAAAGCCGCTATCAGAAACACCTGCAGCATTCTGAAATCCAACTCATCCAAAGTCATCAATGCATTCTTCAACACACAGTAGCAACTTGTCATGCGGAAGCGAATAGTACAGATCTTTTACGTGGAATAAATGGAATAAAAAGGGCCCCCCTGAATTCAGCAGCGAGAGGGCACATGAATATACTGTACAGGCTATCATAACGGGCCCCTTTAGCCCAGTCAGAGCCTATTTTAAATGTTGCTCGCACTTCTTCACCAGTCGCACGCTGTGTGTACGTGCCATAGCCCTGAAATCAGCACCGGCAGCAGCATAGAGCGCCCGTCACCGTGATGTGTGCAATCAGATTGTTTCTGTCGACCTGCATTCCATTTCTCATTAGTTCAGGGACCACGCCGGCGTGCGCGAACGATGCTTCAAGGACGTGCACAGTTGAAGCCCGTTGTCGTTGTTCTCACGCGTTAGCAGTCCCAGAATCCACAAAAATATACCGCAGACGCAGACAAGCGCTCCTTCGAACGCTGACCGCGTTGATGCCTACAAACCAGAGTCTATTCTTCTGCCGTGCTACAAACTAAGAAGAGCATAAAGATAACGCCTTCACTCTCTATAGCTGGCACGAAGGGATTTAAGCAAGTTGAGGGAAAACACCGAGGAAGAGGGTCCGTAGTCTCGGGCGACCGAACTGTAGGGATGGGCTTCAAGGAAGGCGGGGAGACTTACTCGGACTATCCGCGTACATTAACAACCGTCGTCGATGGTATCTGAATAATTTTTTTTTCGTTTCTCCTCGAGGAATAAACACTTAACTCACGGTACCCCAGCTACTCAATTCTATACGTATCCTCCTTAGTAGGTGCGTGCCTAAATGGGGATCGTCGTCATTGTCTGAGTGATCATCATCATAGTTGTTATAAGCACCATTACTACGTAGGCTACTGGAAATCGATGAAGAAGAAGACGCCATTCTCAACTATAACTTTAGCGCAGAAATTTCCTTGACACAGCGAAATTCGAAGTAACTTTCACTCGATTACGCTGACGATTAACTTAAAAAAATTAATTATGGGGTTTTACGTTCCAGAACGATGATTTCATTACGAGGGACATCGTATTGGGGGACCGCCTTAGGTCCCTTAATGTGCACCTAGATCTAAGTACACGGGTGTTTCCGGCGGGCGATCCGGCGACCTCGTACTTAGCAGCCCAAGACCACAGCCACTAAGCAACAGCGACGGGTGCCGACTAAATTCCGTATACTCTTAGCAATAAAGGGCTCATCTAGCTCTCTCCCCGATGTGCCCCTTCTTTAAGAAGGTCACCAATTGATAAATTTTTTATTCGGTCGCCGATTCACGAACGCAAAGGCACATGTTTTACAAACAACATTTAGACAACATGGAGTGAATTTATCAATTCCTGAAATTCTTTCCCTCCGAGCCTCCGATTTTGGTCAATGTCACAAGAATGCTTCCTGCGCTTTGACTTGTCTAGAGTCGTTTCAAAAGGGTATATTAGCAAAATTTTTATTTCTTTGTCTTTTTTGCTATTATTTTGATTATTTCCCAATTATTTCGTTTATTTGTTTTTTGTTTTTTGCATTACTAAGCGCCTTTTTCCAGTTGCAGCCCAGTTTTGCCGCATCCACCATACTGGGTATGGGCCATAATCATAGGGCAAGCAAAGAAAGAAAGGAACATCGGTATCTTCTTCTTCGACTTGGGAAGGCAGCAGTTCCTGCGAAGGTCAGCCGTCGCCGTCGGCCCCTGGCTCCGTTGCAGCACAAGACCGCTCGAACGCGCCAAGTAGGCATTCTGCCCCCGTTCTTACAGACTGGTCCCAACCCGCAAAAGCGGCGATGGCCGCCTCTGATGAGTCCTGGGATGCTGCCGTGGTTGGTCCAACGTTGAGCACCGTGGGGCACCGCAGCCACCAGCTTTGGTCCTGCATTTCGCCACTTCCAATCGCCTTCATGCTGTTCGTACATGAAAAAAGGTGACCGGTAGCCGCCATGAACCCGAAAGAAAAGAACCAGCGCGTCAGCAGCTGCCTCGGCGAGGTTCGGCGTTCACTCAACACCGCGTACAAGGAGGCATACCATCGCATGGTAACCAACACCGCTGTCGTCTGCCGAAGGAAGCACCCAGATCACATCTACATTTATCATGCGCAAGCAGCAGTAGCGACAGTTACGATGCACCAATCCCGGTGCACCGCCTCTGGCCCTCCTCCTACACCGCAGTATCGTGCACGACCGCCGGCCACCGTTCCTGTGCACCTCCCGTGGCCGCGACGACAACGAGGGCGATGCCTACTCACGCCACCTGGACCAGCATTGGCGAACGGGCTTCTGCTTTCGTTGATCGCGTGGCCACTTCTTCATCAATGAAGAGGAGGTCAGGTGACAGCTGGCTGTGCATGAGAGCGGCAACGGACACAATGGCCCGTGCTGCCTCAAGGTGTACAAGTCGCTCCTCGCTCTCAACTCACATTTTGCCAAGCACGAGAAGGCTGGCAAGACGAAGACACGGAAGACACCACCACGACGCGTCCCCCGGTGATGCCAGTTGAAACACAGGGTGTTGGTGTTCCGGTGCTAGCCTTCACTCTTGCAGCATTAGCATGTAACGAATTTAGTGCGGAATACGTTTGCTGCGAAAACCTACGCCTGCTTCCCACGAAAGCAAGATCACAAACAGCTATTTTAATGTCGTGCTTCAAATGTTTCTTGAGAGCATTGTATAAATGTATCATTTTATGATTTAGATGACTTTACTTCAAAGCCCTGTTCCATGAACACAAGCATGCACTCCCGAATTCAGATGTATCGAATGTGCAGTAGGAATCAGGTAGTAGCAGTGAAGGCTCACGCACAAGAGCGTCCATGGGTGCGTGCGTGCGTGCATGTATTTTGCCAGCTACTCACACGTGGCAAACAAAATGATTAGCAAATACGCAATATTCGCAGAGGCCTTCCTTTGTACTACCCAATCCATCAGCTTTATATTGAAATATTTATCCCATTAAAGTAGTATACTTCGAGCAAAATGTTACACAATGCAAAACTTCTTAGCGTTGTTTTATTATAAAGCCGGGATGCTTCCTTCGCTTGTTTCAACAAACATCCCCGTTGCCACGGGGATAGTTCATGCGCAGTGTTTTTTTAAATGAAAGAAAACGATTACCAGAATAATTTTTTGTAGCATTATCCTATTTAGCTGATCACTATTCATTTTATGGAATTGTTTCTGCAAATCATTTGTTAGCATTGTATTTATTCTCTCCTTGAATTTAATACATTTTCACAGGTTTCTTTCAGTTCGACTGCTTACTCGTACACTATTCTATATTTCTGGTATTTTCTTTTGTTTCAAACAGTAATTTTCGCTTCCTCCTAAGAAAAAAGAGAAAAAAACAGGCAAGGAGGATAAGTTTAACAGAAAAAAAAGTCTGGTTCGTTACCCTGTACGGGGGAAAAGTGAATTCGGATTTAAAGACATAGGAAGATAGAAAGGCGACTTCAGCAACGGGAATCGCCGCACAGAACAAAAGCTACACTAAACACTGTTACAGTATCTCTCGCAATCCCGTCGACGGCAAGAAGCGAACTAGTGCTCTGGTTGCCTTTAGCGCACGTGTTTGTTGTGATCACTGTGGCAGTAGCTTTTGCCTCGACAGTGGCTGGCTTTAACCCCGAAGAACTGACGCAGCAGCAAAACTTCCCTCTATGTCACCCAATAGTACACTGGCCTTGCAGGAGTCAACACGTTCCACGAACCGCATGGGCTACCAAGGCAAGGAGAAACTGTTTTGCAGTATGCGCTTTAACAGGGCAGAAGTTTGGGCGGGTTGGTAGTTCAATCGTAAACTGGCAGGCATAGAGCAAGAACGACACAAGTGCGCTATGTATCCCAGTTTACGAGTGCAGTATGCGGTTTGGTGTCGTGTTTAACAAGTGATTCTCATTTATGATTGAATGGGCCGACAGCCATGCCTGCGACCCTTGCGGCGTTGAAGAAAATATTTCGTAGTTTTTCGTCACCCACGCCGAATCACGCATGGACAGTCGCTATGTGTCCTGTTAGATAATGTTCAAATATTGAATTTCTCTTACGCTACCTCTATTGATACGTTAAGATATCTTATTATTTCAGCGGAAAATAAAAACACAGCAGAGACTGCCGTTGTCGCTCTGGTATAGGATCACCTCATGAAACTACGGCGTCGCTTCTGGATCCAGATCCAGTGCACAACACGATTTTTCGCCGCTGGTTCAACGTGTCAACCCCGGCGACAAGCTGCCTTCCCGGGTCTTGAAGCCTACGCCCACCGCCTGATCATTGCAGGAGCGATGCGCAGCCCAACCAAATGTAACAGCAGCGGTGCTTGGCTGAAGAGCGACGGTCTCGCTTTGAGTGCACCCACAGCTTGTGCGATGCTGGCCTCGAACGTGGCGTCGACAAGGCCGCAGTCGTCGCATTCGGCGCGTTGCGTTGCGCGTGGCCAATAGCACCTTAGCTTCCAACCACGACGGTTTCCAGTTTCGTGAGACCAAGCACTGTGCCACTACAATGAGAATGGCGGAGTAATTGTCATGAAGCTTTTCGTACTTCCCACGAAGTACGGGGTCGTTTTGACAGTTCTTGTGGATACTATAGGCTTCCATAAAATCGGCTATACAAAGCCGGAGAAGGAAGCGTTGTTGCCCCACAGGAGATCCCCTATGACGCGTCTCTGGAGGAACCTGCGAACACAGCAGCTCACCCGCGAAGCGCAATATTTTTTACAGTCCTACTGTAGTTGATTTGCATTGTCGTGATTATTACCCAGAGAGCTCAGATTTTTCTCTAGTTCTATAAATATGTTGACGCACATGCTAGATCTTTCTATTTCCAATATTTTTTTACTCACCCTTTTTGCAATCTCTTTATTTAAGCATACCTTGATATGGTATGCCTAAAGAGTATGTTCATATGTACCTTTATCTAGGTCAAATGCCTACAGGGGACCCTGGTAACGAGAAGGAAATCAGCAGAATACAAATATGTTAGAGTGCATGAAGGCGCATTAAGAATTTCTTTTTCACTTGCACTTTGCCATGTTGTATTGTGTATTTGATTGTTTTTCCCACCGTGCTAAAATCCCAAAATATAGGATTGCAGTATCGATCAATAAATAAATAATTAAATAAATCAATAAATAATAACTGGAAGCTTACCACTGATGTGGAAAAAAATATAAGAACAATGCATTTTACTGGTGCTAACATACGGGGATGACACTTTGAGGTTAACAAAGAAGCTCAATAATATGTTAAGGACCGCGCAGAGAGATATGGAACGAAACATTCTTAGTCTAACTTTAAGAGACGGGAAGAGAGCGGTGAGTATTAGAAAGCAGACGAGTGTAGCTGATGCAATAAGGGAGAAAAAATTGTGTCCATCAACTGTGTGAAGAAGGATGACAACTGAAGTGTTTATCGGGCACTTAATGGCAAGCTGCAGCCCCGGCCCGGGGCTGCAGTCGGGATCGGCCCACGTATGGGGAGTGCCTAAAGCCTTCTTCCCCTCCGCCGCGGGTAACTCCGGCATTTCACTTTCTTCGCGATGGGTCCTCCCACGGGGAGCGCTAAACGCCTGCGTCACCTCCGCCGCATGTCTTCCCGGTATTGCACTATCTGCGGGATCGGCCCACGTATGAGAAATTGTTGGTTTACGCGCGGACGCGCTCCGCCAGATCCTAGCCATCGACAGCTCCACTGTAAAAAGTTCGGCAGAGCCACTTCAGAATGCTTACGTGTGAAAAGGCGCGCAAGCATGCTCCGTGGGCGACCACGCTTCCCAGATGCCGCTGAGGTAGATGCTTCGGAATGCATCCCAGGACACGCAGCACCGATGCAATCCCAAGTACTAGGGACGTGCAGGATGCAGCGACGTGACGTGTGCAATTACTAACGCACTACGCACAACTCATATTTTATGCACTCATAATTTGGGGTCGAGAGTCCATCAGAATAGACACAGCACCGATGAAATTGAGACGTGGAAGGCAGTGACGGAACAGGGATGTGATGTCCACTGTAACGCTTGCACTAGGAACAACTTTTCTCAACCGTAACCATGGTGCCACCGTTGCATCGGGTGGTTCTTTCCCAAGTCGATGCCCATATGGGCATCGACTTGGGAAACATGTCCACTGGGCATGGCATGTCACTGGGCATGTTGTCAGTCTATCAACTCAAACTGTTCCACTTGATTATTATTGCTTTGTCTCGATGGTGAACATCTATATATATATCGTTACATATATAACGTTATCTTGTGAGGCGAGCCTATCAGTGCTATTGGAGGAATTAGAGGGCAGTAAATAGGATATAATAGGGCTCAGTGAAGTTAGGAAGTCGAAAGAGGCATATAGAGTGCTGAAAAGCAGGCACGTCCTGTGCTACTGAGGCTTAGCGGAGAGGCGAGATCTAGGAGTCGGATTCCTTATTCATAAGGATATAGCTGGTAAGATACAGGAATTCTATAGCATTAACGAGTGGGTGGCAGGTCTTGTTGTGAAAATTAATAAGAGGTACAAATTGAAGGTCGTACAGGTCTACGCCCCTACATCCACTCATGATGACCAGGAAGTCGAGAGCTTCTATGAAGACGTGGATTCAGCGATGGGTAAAGTTAAAACAAAATACACTATACTGATGGGCGACTTCAATGCAGGGTAGGCAAGAAGCAGGCAGGAGGCAAGTCCGTGGGATAATATGGCATAGGCTCTAGGAATAGCAGGGGAGAGTTATTAGTAGAGTTTGCAGAACAGAATATTACGCGGATAATGAATACCTTCTTCAGCAAGCGGGATAACCGAAAGTGGACGTGAAGGAGCCCGAATGGAAAGACTAGAAATGAAATAGACTTTATAGTCTGCGCTTACCCGGGCATCATACAAAATGTGGACGTGCTCATCAAGGCTCGCTACAGTGACCATAGGATGGTAAGATCTCGAATTAGCCTAGACTTGAGGGGGGAACGGAAGAAACTGCTACATAAGAAGCCGATCAATGTGTTAGTGGTAAGAGGGAAAATAGAGGAATTCCGGATCAAGCTATAGAACAGGTATTCGGCCTTAACTCTGGGCGCTCAACGCCATCGTTTCTTACACAATGCACTTTATATGTGGTGTGGTTTGACAGCACATATGGGACACTTGCTTTCTCTCGGCGGTGCATGAGTATTCCGATTGTGGTTGCTACAACGTAAAGCTTTACAATCTGTTTCTATTCCATTTCCGCCATTCGTGCTCCGCGATTGATCAAAATCTTTCAGGCCACGCCCT
The DNA here is from genome assembly GCF_023375885.2 of Dermacentor andersoni. NCBI lineage: Eukaryota > Metazoa > Arthropoda > Arachnida > Ixodida > Ixodidae > Dermacentor > Dermacentor andersoni. The sequence goes on along the minus strand of NC_092814.1, from coordinate 378,308,448 downwards.
GTTAGTTTGTAAGTTACACGTTGCCACGGAAACCGCGAATGCGTCTCATCTACTTATGACTTGTGCGCGCTGTTTATACTTAATCAGGCCCCCAAAAACTAAACAAATTATTCCCAATTTTTTATCTTCGTCGTGATTAGCACTCCGCTTTTTGTTAAAACTTTCGTGTCGCCCCAATTTCACTTGTCCGTCGCAGGACGCCACAAAACCACGAACACTCACCACTTCGAAGTTGCGTGCACGCAATAAACTTCATTCTTATGCGAAACAAAACAGTTTTTCTTTTTAAGATAAAGGGAGGCTGCCTCGGTCTGAAAGGAATTGAGCATTGCTGTCCGCCAGTCGCTCTGGCGCTGAGTGCTCTTAGCCATCGACCAGATTTATTTGCGTGTGATAAAAATGAAGTTCGAAACAAAATATTAAGTGATCGTTTTTGTGTATTCGGAGTGAAACACCGCGGACTTACTTGACCTATATATGCCGGCGCGCAACTTAAGTTACGTTGAAACGGTGTTTGCTCAACTATTCGTATTCTTTCGTTGTTTCGCACTTCAGCGAAGCAAATAAAATACACCTTGACCCAAAGTACACTTCGGAAGCCGAGGCGTCAATTCAAGTGAAATAAAGACGCTTCGTAGAACGGATGACCGGCATCCAAAGCAGTTGCCATACTGCGGGTTCTGTGCGGCAGTGACGGGATGGGAAATCGACTCTACGAATATATTGCTATGGCCCTAAACGTTGGAGTACTTGCGTTTATTTCGAAATCTATTCGAATCGCTTTTGCGTTGAAAGGACATAACATAATTTTACTTATAGTAACACGCAATTGTGCATTCATTCAGCGTTTCGGTTAATGAAGAACTTGCTATTCGAGCCATCTAATAGAAAACATAACGCAGGAAACATCGAAGATCAGTATCTAAATAGGCGAATAGTTGTTATTCTGCAGAATAATCAGTGGATCACGGAAATGCAACGAATGTACCAGAAAGAGTCTGGAAATAGCTTGGTGAAGGTTTTGATCGTTTTTTTCACGATAAATGTATAAACTTTTGAAATTCAATACTGTAAGATTTGGCGCACGATCGGACGATCGGCAATTGTGGTAGGATTTGTCGGACGATCTCGCCGCTGCCACCATTTGTAAGGGTTGAAGGTCGTAGAGAGGAACTTGGGAGGAACCAGGCGTGCAGGGTTTATTTACAGTATTTACAGTGTAAGCAAGAGATACATTCCACAGTCTACGCGTGGCTCCCAAATGGCGCACGCAAGACGAGCATACAGCACACAGCAAACGAGCACACAGCTCACGAGTACATAGACGAGCACAGAGCAGGACGACGAGCACATTCTACCTTGACGAGTACGAGCACATCCAGCAGCCGACAACAGCCGCTTATAACCACTTCGTGTTCCCTAGATGCCTAGGTGAGGCTAAACGTTCGACTCCATCGTAAACAAGCCGCCTTTCGGTTGCGTACACACACGCACACACTGTGCGTACACACACGTACGCACAGATTTCACTGCCGATTAACAGCGTCAAACGTCAACGCAGTCGACCCGCCGCTTACCCGTTATCTTGAGTCTTGAAAGACACGTTGGTTCCCCGAGCTGACCAGGCACCGTGGCCACCGGTTGTCCCTTGTCCGGCGCCTCTAAATTCCAGAGCTGCCTTTCTCCTGAAGTCGCCACGTGTGGCAGCAGACTAAGTCGGCGATGGCGGGTACGTAACAATAGTTGGTCCGCTGATCGCGTTTAGCCTTAACGGCGCAGAGGGGGTGATGAAGCGGCACCTCGAGGTCCCCACGAAATGAGTCACCGCAGCAATTGTGGTAGGCTTCCATGGTTCACTTCGAGGAGGCTCGCAACGCTCGCAGCTGGCTGAGAAAATGTTGCCACCTCGGCAGGCCATTCCTAACAATGCGTAGATAATGAGCAAAAACGAGATCACTATGATATTTCAAAGCATAACAAAACACAATCGCGTCATACTAATTACATAAAATAAGCAGAAAATAGCCTAAAAAATATATTTATTCCTGCTTTGTAGAGATCTATAAAGAAATTCATGATTTACTCGGTCTTGAACAAAGAAAGAAAATATTGTTTCAGGGCACTAGGCATGTTCGAGAAATTAATGACTCCCGCTGGGAGTCCGTTCCAGGTTTTACTGCCTGTGAACTGTAGCATACGCTCTCCGTATATATTGCTACACGGTGCGAGATTAAGAGGACATGCAGTTACATTTCTTGTACAACGCGAAGACGAGTAAAATATGGATGAGCTGAATGAGTGGTTGAATCTAGCAACCCTATAAACACTAAATAAAATGCTCTGCTGACGTAAATAGTGAAATGGTAATATATGATATTGGTGGAATACTGGGGCATGTGTGATTGTAACTCTCAGAATGACACATAATTCTAATTGCGCGTTTTTGGAGCTTAATAATTGGATTTAATATGGTTTTATCCGCCCATCCCCATTTGTCGATGCAATAGCTTAAGCGACGTTCAATAAAAGCAAAATACATGAGTCCTAAATATTGAGGTGTCAAAGTACTCGTGAACTAGAGTTCAGCCGTAGCAACCAAATGCTAATCTAGAGCAGAAGCTGTTTATGTGATCTTCCCATTGCAGGTGCTTATCAAAAATTACCCCAATGTATTTATACGAACTTGGCTGATCCAATGGGAGGATATGTATATGTATGTTTGAAGGTGTAGTGCCTACTATTTTCGTGACGAAAAAACAATATATTTTGTTTTATTTCTGTTAATTGTCAATTGGTTAGCCAGGAACCCGTCAGATATTCTGTTTAATTCTAGATTTATCTTATAAATAAGTTCTGCAATATTATCCGCAGTTACTATAGTACATGTGTCATCAGCGTACATCAATATTTCTGCAGAGTTTATAATTTGTTGCTGGTCATCTGTATACGAAGAAAAAAAAAGCGGACCTAATACGGAGCCCTGAGGGACTCCAGTAACATTATTTTGTTTTGAAGAAGATATGTTATTGACTTTCACGACCTGAGATTGATCATGCATATAACTTGATAAAAAGTCAAATACTGTGTCGCAACCCACAATGTTTAAGTTTGTCCAATAAGTTACAATGATCCACTGTGTTGAATGCTTTCTTTAAATCTAAAAAGAAAACAGCTTCTAGTTTATTTAGTTGTAAAGCCATATTTATCTTTTGCGTTATCGTGATGACTGCAGCAGCTGTTGAGAAACGCGGTCTGAAACCATGTTGCTGATGACAGAGCACATTGTACTTATCAAGGAATATTTTCACCCGATTCGATAAAGCTTCTTTTAAAACAATATTGATTGTGCTTAAAACAGAGACTGGCCTATAATTTGAGGGGTCAGACGGATCACTTTCTTTATGGATTGGAATGACTTTGGCAATTTTTAGAGAATGTGGATATATTGTTTGAGTAATAGAGTTAGTGAACATTCGACGCAATACTCGGCCTAATATATCAATATTTTCCTTTAGGACCCTTACAGAAATGCAGTTGGGTCCTGACACTCTGTTGCTAGGTCTATTTAATATGTTCCAAACGACGTCACTGAGCTTTATATCTCCTAGAATAAACGAATTTACTACTGGATTAGGAGCGGGAGGAGCTCCACCATTAAGCAGTGATAGTTGAGCGGCTGGTGCTGGACCTACAGTAGTAAAATACGTGTTGAAGTCTTCAACAGTGTCTGCATCGAGAGTGGGAGGATAAACGCACTTGTTTGTCTTTTTACCAGTAACCTCAGTTACTATTTGCCACAGTTGTTTGGAATCGTCTGCAGCTTGACTGATACGTTATGAATTAAAATACCTATATCGGACCCCCATCATGGACACCGATTTGTTGGGAAATGTCCTGTACTGGCCTAAGCAGTAAGCATTACTCCTATTATGCCTCCATTTGTTATACCAGTACTCTTTTGTTTTAAGTATTTCCAAAATTTGTCTCGTCATCCCTGGACAGATAGGCTGATTATAAGAAATTCTTGTATATGTGCTGCTGCATTCATTTAGCAAATGGCTAATTCTGTTCATTAAGTTGGAAAACTGTATGTGTAGATTATCATTCTACATTTCCTTTAAGGTCAGCCTCGAGGATTTTATTTCTAAACTTTCTATAATCTAATCTAGTTATAAGCCTCCCGTGATCTTTGTTCTTTAGACTTCGCGTGTTAAATGCCGTGAAAATAGGCAAATCGTCTGAACGAGGTAGACTGTGCACTCCACTATGAATTCGAGACTCAAAGTTCGTCAATGCGTGATCTATTAGAGTAGCCGTAGTGCTTGCTACGCGCGTCGGTTGACATACTAAATTTCAGAAATTGAGCAATTTAACGAGGTAAGAATAATCCTTTTGTGTTGGATTAGGTACATCAATGTTCAAGTCACCAACGATTACAACCTGCGTAGCTTGGCAATTTCGTAAGCAAGATAAAATTGATTCCATTTTATCGAGAAAACTTCCAGGGCTCGAATTGGGAGGTCGATTGACCACGCCTACAATATAGCCGCTTCCTATTTTCACAAACAGCACTTCAATATCGCAAGAAGAGAATGTTATCGCCGGCTGCATTGTAAAATCGAGATTATTTCTCACAAAAAGCGCGACCCCACCCCCTCGATGACATGAAAAACGCGGGCGGGATATTAATCTGTACCCTGGAATATCTATGATTTCACCGTTCAAAAGCCAAGTTTCACTAGCTGCAATGACGTCATACAAGAAATTATGCACCGACAGGAATGTGGAACAGCGGCAGGAGAAGACGGAATAATTTTCCGTCTTCTGCTGCCGCTGTTCCTCGTTTTATGTCTTACAAAGCCCATCTGACCACATCGCTAGTTATAAGAGGAGTTTCAGTATCCTGTTTATTACTGTTTCTAATGGAGGTATCCTGATTTCTCTGGGTACTGTACAGAACATTAGAGAATTCTGCCGCTTCTTTTACTATGTCTGCGAGATTGCTGATGATAATACCATGCTTATCATTCAGTGCATACATCATTGTTTGTCCTATGCCAAGTTTCTTTCTCACTGCTTTCAGGCTGCGTCCATTTTTTACGGCTTCTTCAGTCTTTCTCACGCTATAGTTTCGAATATCATTTATTTTCGCCTTGTTGGTCAGTTTCCACAGTTCTGCGAATTCTATCTTATCTCTGCAGTTCGACACTTTCATTCTTTGTCGTTCTTTTATTAGGTCTTTGTTACTTGGGAGAGCTTGCCTACTGGTTGCCTTAGTGCCTTGCCTCCCACTTCAATTGCTGCCTCTGAAGCCAGCCTAGTTACGGTTTCATTCATTATCTCTATGTCATCTTCCTCTCTCTGTTCTAAGGCTGCATATTTGTTTGCAATTAATAGCGTGAATTTTTCTGCCTTTAGCTTTACTGCTTCTAGGTCGACCTGTTTCTTCTTGACCAATTTTACTCTTTCTGTCTTCCAATTGAGGTGAATCCTAGCCCTCACTAACCTATCATCACTGCACTTTACCCTACCTATCGCTTGGGTGCTCAGGTGCTGGTGGAATCCATACATGGTCGCTGGCATCTGATTTGTCTCGTCCAGGTGTGCTTGAAGTCTTCTGAGAACCATGCGTTCCATGACCTTGCCCACACAGGACGTGTGCGAGATAGGGCGCATGTTCTCGATCGTCAGAGGTTTGCCGGGTTTAGGTATGAACCGTACCTCGGCCTCTTTCCATTCTGCGGGCAACTTCGAACTTTCCCAGGTTCTGTTGATGTGACCCAGGAGCCCGTGTGCCGCCGCATCACTCATGTTATTGAGCAGCTTGTATGTAATGGCGTCCGTTCCGGGTGCGCTCGTCTTATTACTCTCGTCTATGGCTGTTAATAACTCCGTGATGGTGAACGGTTCATCCAATGCCGGATTTTCCGGTCCCCCGTACTCGTCCGGTATCGGAAACCGCCCTCTCTCCGTCTTGAGATAGATCGCCTTGAGGTCTTCAATGAGCCTTTGGCCGTTGCCATCGTAAGCGTTCAGAACTTTGGTGAGGTTGCGGTTGGTTGCGGTCTTGCTGCTCAACGGGTCGATCAGGTGTCTGAGCAGGCACCAGGTCTTGCGCGCCGAGAGTTTTCCCTGCAGCCCGTCGCACGTACTCATCCAGTTCTCTCGGCACAGCTTGGTTGCGTATTCAGCGATCTGTTTCTTGAGGAGCGCGATGCGTTTGACGAGCTTCTTGTTTCGTCGTTGACGCTTCCATCTTCGCGTGAGCGAGTGCCGCGCCTCCCACATGTGTGCTAGTTTGGCGTCGACGAAGGGCGTCTGAATCGCTGTTACAACTTCTTGAGTAAATCTGTCGAGCGCGATCTTTTGTTCTCGCGCCCATTCTGCGTACGTTTGATGTCTGCCCTCCTCCTAGTTTTCTCCGGAGTTCTCGTTTTCTTCGTCCGCGTGCTTGCGCATTCGGTCCCAGTCGGTGATCCGGGCTTTGCCGAGGGCTGCCCGGTACCTTGGTCCCTTGATCGTTACACTTATGATGCTGTGGTCGGAGCCCAGGTCTACGTCTTCGTTCCGCCAGGCCACTTCTATGGAGCCCGCCATCCACGACAGGTCCGGGGTGGTGTCCCTGTTGACGCTGTTTCCCTTTCGGGGGACGACGCCCGGTTCATTAAGGAGCGCCATTCCTTGGTCCTCCATTGCCTGTGCTAGAGCCTTGCCTCGTTTAGATTGGTATTTGTAACCCCATGTAGTGTGAGGGGCGTTGAAGTCGCCTAGGACCAGGAGCGGCCTGTTCCCCGCCAACCTCTTCGCCTGGCTTACTGTTTTGAAGTCGTACTGCCTTTGTGACGGTCTGCAGTATGCGCTCATTACAAACAGGTTTCCGGCACTGCCAATAGTCCTTGTGTGAACGTCGACCAGCGTGTGTTCGCAGCCCTTTTGCGCCGTGAGGTGCTGGGTGGCTGCTATGTTGGTGCGCACTAGTAACGCCGTCCCGCCTTCCGTCGGGTCCGTGTGGGTCACGTAACCCGGGAGTCTGGGTCTGCCGTGTGTCTCTTGTAACGCGATCAGATCCGGTTTCTGGTCGAGCCCATCTATGTGAAGTTGTAACTCGGCTTCCTTGGTGCGGATGCCCCTGCAATTCCATTGGTAAATGATCGTTGTTTCCCCCCCGCGGATTTGCTTTTTACTGTTCGGCATCTGCGCCATCTTCCTTTAACGTTTTGATGCGACCGCGCCTGTACGCGATCGATTCCTTGACTTTATTGGCGCGTTCATTCCTTAGCGCTGCGAACTTGTTCTTCACGGTTAATGTCACTGTCTTCGCCGCCAGTCGTTCGTGCTTGACTGACAGGATCTTTATTTGACCCTCGAAGGCCTCTAACCTGGCATTCATATTGCCGAGATTCTCGTTAATTTGATTGATGGCTGCGAGTATCGCTGCCAGTTTGCCCTCTTGCGGCGGTTGCTGTTGTTGATGTGACGTCTGCGGTGCCGCTGCTGCCGTCTTGCAGTCAGCGGTGGTTTCAGCGTCCATCTCTTCTTGAACATTCAATGCTTGTTGCATGGGCTGCGCATCTCCTCTCCGCTCTTGACGGGGTGAGAGGGGGTCCCTCCGCGGCACCTTGCGTTTCTCGTTGGCGGCCTCGGGCACCGTGCTCGTTTTGGTTATTTTAGTTGCTGAGTTGCCGCTAACTAGCGCATCTATTTTACTCATGAGTGCCCTGATCTGCACATTCTGTTCCTGAATCTGGGTGTTTTGCCTTTCGATTAGTCTTTTAAGTTCTGTACATTCGCCGCACTCTTGGCGTGTTGGGGCGTTTTGGTTAGAGGGGGGAGGTGGGGTAGGGTTGAGGGGTGGGAACTCTCTGTCCTTCCCTAGAGCGACGGAAGACCTGTTGGTCCAGCCCACCTTTTTCTCGGCGAGTATCCCTCGTTGGTTGGACTCGACCCGGGTTCTTGATCTGGTCCGGGACCTCGAACGGGACCCCCGGCGTCTTGCGCTCGAGCTACGACTGCCTCCTTTCCCCATCGTCTCCCAGCGGCGGCCGTCCTTGGAGCCGGCCGATGGCGCCTGGTCGGCCCTGTTCGGGCCATCCCGGGAACGGGATCTCGATCGTTGGCGGCTTTGGTGGCTGGCCTTGCGGGCCGGCGTTCTCGAATGGCTCCGCGAAGAGGTGCTGCGTTGGGGTCGGCCTGCAGGAGTTTGAGTTTGAGTTTATTTAACCACATGGCAGGTACATGAAAGTGCACATGAACGTGGTTAGGTGTGATGGGAAAAAAGCTGCATTTAGCAGCTTGACTGGCCCCATCACCCGGAAATAACATTTCATTACAAAATTACAGGCAGCGTAGAGCGACAATACAAAAGAAACACACATGTGGCCCGTCACAGCAAAAGCGAAAATAAAACTCTGAAATATATAAAAAATATTAAACAACAACGCAAGAGATAATTGCATGACATTAAATAACCATCACAAAATTGACCTGATATTACATGAATAGGACATTCAGGACATTCTATGTAGTATATCAGCACTGGACAAATTACGTAAACTGTCAATTGTTAATTTCCATTTGTTCAGTAAACTCGGAAGGCAGAAATGTAATGTTTGCAGTCCATAATTAGTACGAGGACATGGTACATACCAATTCTCTGTATGTCGGGTGAGGCGACTAGCCGGATTTGGTTGCAAATCGGCCATCGTATGTAAGAGGGTCCCTCCTGTTCGTATTTCTGATTTAAAAGTTGTCAAGAGCTTGTATTCGTAATAACTGTTCACTCTAAAAATTCTATACTTTATAAATAACGAAGCGGTGTGTGCGTTATAAGATACACCTTCAATACACCTCAGGGCATTCTTTTGCAGCACGACCAGATTATTTAATGATGCTTTAGAGCCTGTGGACCAAACCAGATGACAATAGTGTAAATGCGAAGAAAAAAGAGCGTTATATAATAATAGTTTTTGTTTTACAGGTAATATATTGTGACACCGACGCAACACGCCTAAAACTCTGCAAAGCTTATGGCTAATGTGTTCCGTATGGTGATTCCATGCCATATGTTCATGGAAGAGAACACCGAGAGTTTTAACAGTTTGGGAAAATTCAACTTCGTTATTATTAAGGGTTAGCTTGAGAGTCGTTTCGTATAATTTGGATTTCGCACGGAACAGTACAGCCTTGGTTTTAGAGCAGTTAATATGTAGTGAATTTGCTATAGTCCATGCATATATTTTATTTAGCACTTCATTTGCAGACACGATGAGGTCATCAGCCATTTCACCAGAAAAAAATACACTGGTATCATCCGCGTAGATTACATAATCTACAGAGCTGTCAATTTGTACAATATTGTTAATAAAAATATTAAATAACAAGGGTCCTAATATGCTTCCTTGAGGTACCCCATTTTTAACTTTCATGGGTGATGATAGCTCTCGGTTGACTGAGACGCACTGTTGCCGATTAGATAAATAGCTTTTGATTAAAGTTAAAATGACACCACGGACTCCATAACATTGCAGTTTTTCTAACATCGTAGCATGATTTATCCTGTCAAATGCCTTGGAGAAATCTAGGAATATTCCTAGGGTAAGTTTCTTTGCTTCCATATTCCTTAGAATCAATTCCTTTTGGTAAAGCAAGGCACTTTCGGTAGACAGGCCTGACTGAAAGCCGAACTGTGACGACGTAATAACCTTATGTCTATTAAAAAACTTAGACAGACGAAGGAAAATAAGTTTTTCGCAGCCCCTAGAAAAAACCGGAAAAATTGATATGGGTCTATAATTACCTAAAATGTCCTTGTCTCCGCCTTTATATATAACTGTTACTTTAGCGGTTTTCATTTTCTGCGGAAACACTCCTGTGGTAAGCACGAGATTATAAATGTGAACTAAGCAGGCACATACAAGATCAAGGACAAATATTACAGGTTCCAATTTTAGGCCATCTATGTCCTCGCTTTTACTCATTTTGAAGTTGCGAAAAGCACTGATGACTTCCTGCGCGTCTGTGGGATTCGCAAACAAAGAATCCGTCAGTGGGGGAGGCAAATAATCTAATGAATCACTATTTGGAGTACTGTCAACCAACGAGGTGAAATACTCATTGAACTTGTTTGCTAGAACGGCTCCTTTATATAATTCATTGTTGATAGAAAGCTCACGAATATCGTTAGTAACTTGTCTAGCAGATATGATAGAATTTAGTTTGTTCCACATTTGTTTGGAATCAATGACACCATCAAAGAGCATGAAGTAATAATTACGTTTAGCTTGTTTCTGTATGTTAGTGAGTTTGTTTCTGTATGCCTTGAAAGCTTTGAATTTATCCGGGTCTCGCTTTATCAGAAACGCTCGATATAACCTATTTTTTTCTTTTATCATATTAAGTATTGCTGAAGAAATCCAAGGTTTGCGAGCCCGCCTTGGTCTCTTAAAAGCTTTGTAAGTAAAATGTTTTCTATACACAGAACATAGGGCATCAATAAAACCATCATAAGCGAGATCAGAAGAGGAGCAAGATAGAACGTTACTCCAATTTATTGTGCTAATTTCGTCTCGGAAAGCCGATAAGGTTCGTGGATTTATTTGTTCAAAATAAGTGGCAGGAAAGGTTTGACTCCTCTTATTAGTTATGTTGTCAAAGACTAAATATATGGGCAAATGATCGCTTATTGGGGCATCAAGGACGCCTGCCTGTAATGTACTATTTGTACTATTCGTAATGAACAAGTCTAGCAGGGTAGAACTACTATCGGTAATACGCGTTGGCATAGTGATTACGTTTCTTAAGAAAAAGGATGCAAGAAAGTCTGAAAACCTCATCTGTATAGGTGTATTGCTCAACATATCTATGTTAATGTCTCCTCCCAGAAGCAAGGTATAATTAAGCTCATTGACAATGGAAAATAGATTTTCTAAATATTGTATGAATGAATCAATATTGCCATCAGGTGGCCTGTACATCACTACAAACATATATCTTTGATACTTTAAAGTTAACGCCTCAATGTCCTCCGTACACACAGACAAATCTTCAACATATTCGTACGCAAATCCAGCCTTTACATGTATGCATACACCGCCGCCAATTTTTGTTTTTCTATTTTGGTATACAACATTATATCCATCAATGCGAAACACGTCTGTATCACTACGATACCAAGTTTCAGTCATCATAATAACGGAGAATAAGAAGTTGAACTCATCAAGAAATAAGAGAAAATTTTCTTCTTTTGAACGAGCTGATTGCATATTAATGTGAAGAAACGTCAGCAACTGCATATGGTGGTCATTTACATACGAGTTCAATTCAGAGGCACTGGAATGCTTCGCCATTTTTCCCCACAAAAATTATACTAATGGTGGCACTAGGCTAGACTACTTTAGTCAGATCGGCATCAGTAGTTACATGTAAAAGGGGGGTCCCGACTGCCTTCCTCATGAAAATCTTGCCCTGTGATACCCACACATATTTCCATTCCCTTTCACGCCATGCTTGCCGTGCTTTACTGAGCAGGATCTTCAATTCCATGCAGAGGTGCTCATTTATGTAAATTGGGTTATTCTTGTCAAAACCAAGACAACTGCTGTCTAGTTTAGCCTTTTTTGCAGCAGACAGCAGCTTGTCTCGCGCAGTTCTAGTGAGGAATCGGACGATCACATTAGATTTCTTTTTATCTTTCGACAATACGCGATGCACAATGCCAATGTCTTTTTCTGTGACATCAGTTCCTAAGTAGTTAGCAATGTTTGCAACAGTTTTCCGCAAGTCTTCATTCTGGGTTTGTGGAAGACCTTGTAGTTCGATATTCATATTTCTACTGTATTGCTTCAGCTCAACAATCTCCCGCCTAGCTTCCCTCAGGTCCCTCCGCAGTTCTAGATTTTCATTGCGGCACTGTGCACTGTCAGCTTTTACCGCATGTATTTCTTTGCGGAAAGCCTCTACGTCAGTCTTGAAGTGCTCAAACTTCTCCTTCATGAAGCCAATAGCATCACGAACACCTCCAAGTTCAGTAAATATTTTAGTGTTCGAGGAAGCGACCTTAGAAATTTCACCTTTCACTTCATATGAAAACACATCGAGTCTCCCCACTAGATCAGCTAAAAACCTAACGACCTCTTTGATGCTGTTTGGTTGCTTCTCAGCCAGGGCCTCTGCAACACTGCCTATGCCACCAGAGTTCTTATCCGCCATGGTTTCAGACACAATGAAATACGATATCACAAAGGTACTGTTATGTACACAAAGTAAAAGGCACACAGTTCAAACTTAAAAAAGAAACGCTCATTTGACTACCACGCAACCAATAAAGAACTCAGCAGCAGCAGCAGCAGCGACGGACTTTGTGGTGCATACGACATGCAATATAAAAGTCGACCAACCTGCAAAGAGTGCAGACAGTAGGTTAGGATGCGTCCTTTCGTCGTCGCCGCTGCTGCCTGAGTGAAGCCGATTCCAAAAAGACAACGCCCCCAGAACAGACTTGATAAGAAGCTTGAAACTGCAGAGGGCTCGGGTAGATGGCGGTTTCGGCAGCGCCGTCCAGGTCCTGATAATGGTAAGGCCACAGCAGCACAATTGAGCAATTGATGCTACGCCTACACAGCAGGCGTGCAGCTGAAAGCAGACGGGATGTTCACTTTTCTCGATGATATGCCGATATCTGCAAAGAGTGCAGCCAGTAGGTTAGGATGCGTCCTTTCGTCGTCGCCGCTGCTGCCTCTTTCTTGGCTGCATTGAGCTCTTTGGCTGCTGTCGAGCTCTTTCTTGGCTGCTGTCGTCGATGGCCCGGCGCCGCTCCCAACGCCGGCGCCGCACCACGTACGGCGTCTTAAATTTTAACTTACAGGCCCGGTCGGCGGTGAGATGCTTGCCGCCGCACAGGCCGCACTTGGGCACGCACGCATGCTCTTTGTCCGGGTTGGCGATGCCACACCCCCGGCAGATGCCATTTTGGGGATTGGGGCACACGTCCATTCGGTGTCCGACGCGGCCGCACTGGAAGCAGACGTCGATCTGCTTGCGGTGCAGTGAACATTCAACGAGCAGGTTCCCGTAACGCACGTAATTGGGTACCTTGGGTCCCTCGAAGGCGATCACCACGGATCTGGTATTGCCAATCCGTTTCGCCTGCCTCACCAGTTCTTCTAACCTCCCTAATGCCGATGATATCCCAAACAATGTCTGATAAATCCTTAAGGAGTCCTGTTAAGCTAGCCTCACTCAACAGAGTTCGGCAATAAAAGGTTGACAAAGTCAGCTTCCATTGGCGGCCTGTCCGTGTCCAAAGATTCTTAGCACCCTCTGCTGCGTTACAGGTCTGACCGCCGCCTTGGTCATTTGCTCAGCAGCTGCTGGGGACTGATGGCAATGGTTTTATCGAAGGAATCATTTGAGAGGTAGTGACCGCATACTGCAAGAGGGAGGCGAATTCCTGTCCTGGTGAAGGGGTGTCTTTGTTGAAGCTTAGTGGGCCTTCCTAATTTGGCTGTGCCTGGATTAGTATAGCCCCACTCGCTCTCGGCACCTTTTGCCGGTGTCATGCGTCACTCCAAGCCTGCATATGCAGTGCACTGGAGGAGACGAATTTCAAGCTCACCATCGGCAAATTAAAAAAAAAGAACCTATTGAAGGATTCGAACTTCCGACTATGGCAACCCAGCATTCCACATAGCTAACTCCAATTATTCCGTAGGCGGCGATGCTATCTTATCGCCTAGAAGTACAGCCCAGAGGGCCCTACGTGCCTAAAAACTTATTCGATTTATCCCCGATAGGTGTATATTCCTGATCGCGATTGGTAACTCAATATAGAGCAGTTTCTAAACGGTTGTGGCCTCGTAGTTCCTGAATCGCACGTGCGCAGACGGCCGTGAATTCGTCTAGGCAAATCCTACAGGCTTACCGACGACCTTTCACAGTTGCGAATACATGCTCGTGAGCTAAAGGAGTAAAAACGGAAACCCGCGAAGACGAATATAAGTGGAAATGTAGAAGAAATGACTGCACGCAAACTACGACTTTTGTTTTACTTCAAGAAAATCTGCACGTGAACTTCGCAAGTGCTGTCGATACGTTATATTTTTTTCTTATATTTTGCGGACTACTGCAAGCCTTCTCATCACTTTTTGTCTTCCTTTAGCGCTGCAATATTTTTTTTTGGAGGGAGGGGGGGGGGCTCTTTTTAGAAAGTCAGCCCGAGGCATATCGGTAGAGTCAGTTTATGTCCATTTAGTATATCCCAAATGCCTGAAATCATGCTTGAATTATCTGGGGTATACGGGATTTGATGATCGCGGCAGGTGGCACGGCATTGTATTTCTCAATGGTTCTAACATCGTGCTTTCGGAGTCTCCCGTGCGCAAGCTGCCATGAATGCGGCAAGATACACGATATACTTTCGGCGGAATTGAACAGCACTTAAAAGCAGTGTGGAAAAAAGGAAAACAAGGAAATGAAAACACTTTCTGCGCTTACCGCGAATTCACTAGTCGCGTCTGGAGGGAGGTACACCAAACAGTTCAAGGTCTCGGCTGCCTGTCTCATGTATCAGGGAAGTCTTTCCGAACAAGACTGAACTGGTACTGATTCGCCGCGCAAGGCTGAGACGTCGCATGTGTGGAGAGTGGGCGGCTTTAAATGAATAAATATCTGCCATTGACATGCACGACAATTCCACGGCAGATAAAAAATAACTCAGCATTGTTTGTGGGATAACAACAATCATATGAGAAATAGACCGACCTGCCAAGTTGATTAAAGATGAGTATACATATTTGGCACCTTGTTCGTTGCCAACCACAGTGGAATAAACAACAACATCCTTGACGCAACCCTACAAACCCCAACAGAAATGCAGAAAGAAAGATGCTAATAACTACAGACGGAACAAAACTAATGGCTTGAACTGAAGCCAGCGAACGAATGCCACACTCAAACAGAGAAAGCTCTTCATTGGAATGCAAATGAATTGGTCAGCATATATTCGCCTACATGCTGCTCGGCCGACAATGCTACGAATGGGAACAAAGGCTTTAGCAGATGGTGGGCAGAAAAAGAGAGAAAGAGAAAATAAAACGTGCAGGTCTTGGGATTTTATGGACACTAGAGTAAACCTCCTAGGCAACAAGGCACTTAATCACTTTCAAACTCTACGCGTAATCGAAAATAGAACCCATTTTTGGTGAGATTACGTGGGTGTGTCTTAGTTTGGTACAACATATAGACTGGTTCAGCATAGAAAAACAAAATGTAAGTGTCTTGGGCTGTTCTCATGGGTGAGGCAAGGGAAGTAGCATCCGCGTCAAAGTAAAGGGGCCTAAGTCGTGCTTTTACATGCTCATTTTAGATCGAAATGGCTTGCCTCCTTAAGCTGGGCACTGAAGCAGGATGTGCTCCAGAGAATCCACGGCTCCACAGTTGTAGAAGATAGACTTCTAGTAGGACATTGCGAAAAAGAAGGTTGCTTGTGTATGCAATGTTTAGTCGAAGGTGGCGATAGAGGGTCCCAGAGGCCGTGGTATGCATTGTGGTAGCTTTTATGATAATGCCTTTATTTGTGTCGCATGTGGGGTACACGACAGTGGAGGCCAGCAGTAAAAGCTGTCATAAATGACAGCTTGACAAAGCCGCAGGCGCCCATGCACATGACTGCGGTATAGCAGCATTGGTTACATCAGAAAAAAAAAAGAACACACAATACACAGTACAGTACTGTACATAATACACCCTGATAAATGAATTCCATTTTCCGTAAATTGAAACAAAAATGATCATGGTATAAGGCAGCAAGTAATGACAGAAGAAATACCTTGAAGCAATTAAAAAAGAAAAAATTCATACGAAGCTATAGCTTACGAAGGTAAAAAAACACAATTCACTACAATTCAAATTACAATTCAAAAATACAAGTCATAAATACAAGTCATAAATACATTTCACTCATCAGGTGGAAATAACATCCACACTTATACAATAAAAGTGGATAATGAAAACATGGTCACTTAGAATAAAAAGAAATGACTTAATTGAATCATAAGTAGGTTGAGAACAAGGATCAAAAAAGAGTAGCGTAATTGCAGATTGTCAGTGACAGTCAAACACATGATCATTTATATAATATTTCCAGAGTTCTTTAAATTTACATACTCCAGCTCTATATTTTCTCTATTCAGTTTATTTTATAATCTCGGTAACTGATTTTCCAGTGTTTGAAGACCATATGTCGTGCGGTAAGTTTTTACATTCCAGTTTTCGTTGTAACGGGTGACATGGCTAGGGGCCTCACTATGTAGGTTCGCAAACTGTTTTAAGAATGTGCCGCTATTTTTTATTTCCTGTTTATAAAGCTTCATCATCATCATCAGCCTGGTTACGCCCACTGCAGGGCAAAGGCCTCTCCCATGCTTCTCCAACTACCCCGGTGATGTACTAATAGTGGCCATGTTGTCCCTCCAAACTTCTTAATGTCATCCGCCCACCTAACTTTCTGCCGCCCCCAGCTACGCTACCCTTCCCTTGGAATCCATTCTCTAACGTTTAATGACCATCGGTTATCTTCCCTCCTCATTACGTGTCCTGCCCATGCCCATTTCTTTTTCATGATTTCAACTAAGATATCATTAACTCGCGTTTCTTCCCTCACCCAATCTGCTCTTTTCTTATCCCTTAACGTTACACCTATCATTCTTCTTTCCATAGCTCGTTGCGCCGTCCTCAATTTAAGTAGCACCCTTTTCGTAAGCCTCCAGGTTGCTGCCCCGTACGTGAGTACTGGTAAGACACAGCTGTTATAAACTTTTCTCTGGAGGGATAATGGCAACCTGCTGTTCATGATCTGAGAATGCCTGCCAAACGCACCCCAGCCCATTCTTATTCTTCTGATTATTTCAGTCTCATGATCCGGATCCGCAGTCACTACCTGTCCTAAGTAGATGTATTCCCTTACCACTTCCAGTGCCTCACTACCTATCGTAAACTGCTGTTCTCTTCCGAGACTGTTAAACATTACTTTAGTTTTCTGCAAATTAATTTTTAGACCCACCCTTCTGTTTTCCCTATCCAGGTCAGTGAGCATGCATTGCAATTGGTCCCCTGATTACTAAGCAAGACATATCATCAGTGAATCGCAAGTTACTAAGGTATTCTTCATTAACTCTTATCCCCAATTCTTCCGAACCCAGGTCTCCGAATACCTCCTGTAAACACACTGTGAATAGCATTGGAGAGATCGTATCTCCCTGTCTGACGCCTTTCTTTATTGAGATTTTGTTGCTTTCTTTATGGATGACTACGGTGGCTGTGGAGCTGCTATAGATATCTTTCAGTATTTTTACATATTGGCCTCGAGCTCCACCACTAGAAAAGCTGGCGCCACCGTCAGCGTGACGTGCTACTAGGGATCACGTGGACATAGCGGCCGCGTCGGCTGCTTCGGGAGCGCCGAAATGAGCTGTAAACGTGAGTTTAAATTCCCTCGTACGCTGCGGTTCTCATTTAGTGGCGAGATTTTCCCGCTTCGAGTGTCTCCTTTACAACGCTTGAAAGTATTACAATAGGTAGTGGCTGCCTTTGAAGGCGCGCAACATGGTAGGCTACTGCCCGGTGCCGCAGTGCCGGACGTACGCAACGGAGCCCGGTGTCAGCCTTATTCACACGTAGCCGCAGGACAAGAAGCTGCGTGAAGCTTGGCTCGCGAAACATAAAACCGGTAAACAGTCATCGGCTACAACTCGGGTATGCAGGAAGCACAGAGGCGAGGAAGATTTCTGCTACGGCGCCGGGTCTGCGATGTTCGGAAAACACGCACTGAGACGCTCGCCCGAGTCCGCTGCCCGACTAATGTCATGACGGTTTGGTCTATGAACTTGTCGATGCTATAGATACTGGCAAGTTCACTGGAGTGGAAAGGGAGCGGTAAGAAGCACATTTAAAAAAAGCATGGCATATATTCATGTTTGTGTTATGAATTAATGCAATGGATTACAAAAAAGAAGCAGCGGGAAATCGCACGCTGAGAACACCGATAAACGCACAGTGCGACGCAACTCGAGAAATAATATTGAAACGTCCAAGAATTTAGAAGAAAAAAAAAGAAGGTTGAATCTTCGCGAAGGCACATCACAGTCCCCGTAGGCGTCGAAGTCTCTACGATGAAATTATTTTTGAACAGCTCTGATAGCGGCCACGCAACAATGGTTGCTTGTATACTGTTAAATGCTCATATTCTGAGGCCTAAAGCTCATGGCACGGTGCGAAAAGGCACACGCAGCGAAAGCAAAACATTGTGCGTGGACAAGCATGCAGACGCGCAGTCGGTCCCTGCGAATCTGTGCGATCGCTGCATTGAGGCTACATTCTATTACGCTCCATTTAGTTATACAAACACTACAGGAACATATTTCACATAGTTTGCTCTCAGCGTTTCCTTACCTTTCACGCAAGAAGCCGGTTCGGGAGACTCCATCGCGGCGACCGCGCGCAGCGGCGTTCACTGTACGTATTCTGTAGAAAGCACGGAATCTGTAAACGATTCCGTGCATTCACTTTGCCCAAGATTAATATTTAGACAGTAAAAAACTTCTCTCGTTTCGAAAGTACTTACAAAAATGTCCGCGAGAGCTCGCGCGTGGTGTTTTCAGTGATCGCTGACAGCAAAACCTATGAGGAGCGCGCCGCGCGATCCCTCATACTACGCCAGCGAGGCGCTTCCGATAGATGGCGACTCCGTGACTCCTCGCCGCCAATAGCTCATCTACACCCTGGTTCCGTAATGCCGCCATGACTGCTGAGGTTTCGACTGAATCAAACGCTCTTTCGTAATCAATGAAAGCTTTACGGAATCCTGCCTGGTCCTTTGGTTGACAGAAGTCTAAGGTGTTCCTGATTCTATTTGCGATTACCTTAGTAAATACTTTGTAGGCAACGTACAGTAAGCTGATCGGTCTATAATTTTTCATGTCTTTGGCGTCCCCTTTTTTATGGATTAGGATTATGTTACCGTTCTTCGACGATTCCGGCGCGCTCGAGGTCATGGGACATTGTGTATATAGGATGGCCAGTCATTCTAGAACAACGTTCCCACCATCCTTCAACAAATCTGCTGTTACCTGATCCTCCCCAGCTGCCTTCCCCCTTTGCTTAGCTCCCAAGGCGTTCTTTACTTCTTCCGGCGTTACTTGTGGGATTTCAAATTCGTCTAGACTATTCTCTCTCACATTATCGTCGTGAGTGCTACTGGTACTGTATAAATCTCTATAGAACTCAGCCACATAAACTATCTCATCCATATTAGTACCGATATTGCCGGCTTTGTCTCTTAACGCATACATCTGATTCTTGCCTATTCCTAGTTTCTTCTTCACTGCTTTTAGGCTTCCTCCGTTCCTGAGAGCATGTTCGATTCTATCGATATTATACTTCCTTATGTCAGCTGTCTTACGCTTGTTGATTAACTTCGAAAGTTCTGCGAGTTCTACTCTAGCTGTAGGGTAAGAGGCTTTCATACATTGGCGTTTGTTGATCAGATATTTCGTCTCCTGCGATAGCTTACTGGTATCCTGTCTAACGGAGTTACCACCGACTCCTATTGCACACTCCTTAATGATGCCCATAAGATTGTCGTTCATTGCTTCAACACTAAGGTCCACTTCCTGAGTTAAATCCGAATACCTGTTCTGTAGCTTGATCCGGAATTCCTCTAGTTTCCCTCTTACCGCTAACTCATTCATTGGTTCTTATGTACCAGTTTCTTCCATTCCCTCCTCAAGTCTAGGTTAATTCGAGTTCTTACCATCCTATGGTCACTGCAGCGCACCTTGCCGAGCACGTCCACATCTTGTATGATGCCAGGGTTAGCGAAGAGTATGAAGTCTATTTCATTTCTAGTCTTGTCATTTTGGCTCCTCCACGTCCGCTTTCAGCTAAGCAGCGTGCGGAAGAAGGTATTCATTATCCGCATATTGTCACAGACAAAGTCACAAGAGACTTCGGTCGACGCTATAGATCTTTTTATATATCGCTGTCCTGGCACCTTCGTCGTTCTCTTCTTCTGGGAGCCACCCAACATGCCCAGCATGTGGCACCGAATCGCACCGAGTGGCTGTCAGCTGTGTCGAGGCCGTGGCATTACCCCCCTCCCGAGAAGCATTGTCTCGATGCGGAACATTGATGCACTGGAGATTGCCACGGGGATGCTGTTAAGAGAGACGTAGATGGTGAGAGAGGTGTGGGACTTTGCGTTCAGCGGGAGTGGTATAACTTCAATCTAGAGACGTGAACGACATCGGACAGGCTTGGGCGTCGGGGACAGCGAGCGGTGCCTTCTCCTTCAGGAATCACTTCGTATGTGACGTTGCCGAGTCGTTGAACGATCCGATAAGGTCCAAAGTAGCGGCGCAAAAGTTTCTCCGACCGACCACGCTGGCGGATCGGTGTCTACACCCATACTTTGTCACCGGGTTGATAAGTGACGTCGCGGTGACGAAGATTGTATCGGTCGGCGTGGTTGTGTTGTTGGTAGCGGATACGCATTCGTCCGAGCTGGCGTGCCTCTTCGGCGCATCGAGCGAATTCGGCAGCATCATTGACAACATTAGAACAGTAGGTGGGTAAGAGCATTGCGTCCAACGTTGTGACAGCTTCCCGGCCGTGCACCAAGCGAAAAGGGGTGAAGCCGGTAATTTCTTGAACGGCAGTATTATATGCAAACGTAACATGCGGGAGAACGTCGTCCCAGTTTTTGTGGTCGACGTCAACATACATGGAAATCATATCAGCGATCGTTTTGTTTAGTCTTTCTGTGAGCCCATTCGTCTGGGGATGGTAAGCAGTGGCTTTGCGGTGAACGGTACCACTGAGAAGCATGATATCTTCTGTGAGCTGCGCTGTAAATGCTGTGCCCCGGTCGGTTATAACCACTTTTGGAGCACCGTTGCGGAGTACGATGCCATGTACAAAGAAGGTCGCAATATCATTTGCAGTGCCTCGTGGAAGAGCTCGGGTTTCAATTTAACGTGTCAGGTAGTCTGTGGCAACAGCAATTCAACGGTTACCAGCCCTCGACGTGGGGAATGGTCCAAGCAAATCTATGCCAACCTGCTGAAAAGGGATCCGCGGAGGATCCACTGGATGGAGAAGACCAGCGGGAGGCACGGGTGGTGTCTTGCGTCTCTGGCAGTCGCGGCATGTCTTCACGTATTGCTTTACGTCACGGCGAAGGTTAGGCCAGTACTTTTGGCGTATGCGTGAAAACGTCCGTGCGAATCCCAAGTGGCCCGAAGATGGATCGTTGTGAGAGGCCTGCAGGATGTCGTCACGTAGTGAAGAAGGCACTACAAGGAGGCAGGCGGTTGCGGTCGAGTGAAAACCCAATTCGTAGAGAACGCCATCGCGGAGAAAAAACGAGGATAACTTGCGGATGAACATACGAGGCGGCTCTGGTAGACGGTTCTCAAGGTAGTCGATGAGAGGCCGGAGTTCTGAATCATCGCGCTGTTGCTTGCCGGTGTCTGATACTGAGATAATGGATAGAAATGCGTCCTCTTCATCAAACTCGCATGGCGACGGTTGAAGTGGAGCACGTGACAGGCAGTCGGGGTCGGTGTGTTTACACCCGGACTTGAACACTATCGTCATATCGTATTCTTGCAAGCGAAGACTCCAGCGTGCAAGACGGCCAGATGGATCCTTCAGATTGGCGAGCCAGCACAATGAATGGTGATCAGTCACAACTCGAAACGATCGACCGTACAAATATGGTCGGAACTTAGCAATTGCCCACACAACGGCCAATCATCCCTTCTCCGTAGTGGAATAGTTACTTTTAGCTGGAGACAAAGTGCGGCTTGCTTACGTAATGACGCGTTCGGCTCTATCTTGCCACTGTACGAGGACGGCACCAAGGCCAACGTTGCTGGCATCCGTGTGCAACTCGGTGTCACTGTCTTCGTCAAAGTGTCCTAGAACAGGAGGTGTGCGCAGACGATTCTGGAGTTCACAGAAGGCCTCTTGTTGGTCCTGCTCCCAGACAAGCGGAACATTATCCTTAGTCAGCCGCTGCAAGGGTTCGGCTATCCGTGAAAAGTTTGCCACGAAGCGTCGATAATATGCGCAAAGCCCTAGAAAACGGCGGAGTTCGTGTTTGTTCGAAGGTGTTGGAAACGAAGCAACAGCAATGGTTTTGCCGGGGTCTGGTCGAATGCCCTCGTAGCTGACGACATGGCCTAAAAATTTGAGTTCATCATACCCAAAATGGCATTTTTCAGGCTTTAAAGACAGGCCAGCAGTACGAATTGCGTCAAGAACTGCTTGTAAGCGCTGGAGGTGCTGCTCAAATGTTTCTGAAAACACAACGATATCATCTAAATAGACAAGGCTTGACTGCCACTTGAGACCTGATAGAACCGTGTCCATCATGCGCTGAAAAGTAGCAGGCGCAGAGCACAATCCGAAAGGAAGGACCTTGAATTCGTAAAGTCCGTCAGGCGTAATAAATGCGGTTTTCTCACGGTCACGCTCATCAACCTCTATTTGCCAGTAGCCGCTGCGAAGGTCCATCGACGAGAAGTATCGAGCATGTCGAAGGCGGTCCAAAGAGTCGTCGATGCGGGGAAGCGGATAAACGTCCTTCTTCGTAACGTTATTAAGCTTGCGATAGTCAACGCAAAAACGCAGTGTGCCGTCTTTCTTTTTCACCAGAACCACAGGCGACGCCCATGGACTGGTGGAGGGCTGTATGATATCGTCGGTAAGCATTTGTTGGACTTGATTTCGGATGGCGTCTTGCTCTTTACGAGAAACACGGTAGGCACGTTGGCGCACGGGTCTTTCATAGGGATTTGTAATAATTCTGTGTTTCACAATAGGCGTTTGGTTGACCTTCGATGTTGAAGCGAAACAGTCCGCAAAAGACTGTAGAAGGCTTCGAATGCTAGCCTGTTGTTCACCTGATAATCTAGAATTCACATCAATATTGCTGTTGGCTGGTACCTCACACTTAGAATCTCCATCATTGTGTCCTACAGTTAAACAAGCGGGAAAGTCACTGAGGGGCTCCAAATAGGCGATGGCAGTTCGTGGGGCGAAGTGCTGGTATTCACGACTGAAATTAGTCACTAAAATCTGAGCAGTCCGTGACGACGGCTGCAAGATGCCGCGCGCTACGCAAACCTGTCGAGCCAACAAGACACAGATTGCCTTCAGCGATTCTGAGATGGGGAGGATCATCGTCTGTTTCTACGGTGATCAACGCACTACTTCGGGGTGGTAAAGTAGCGCATTCACCCGAAACGCGTAACACCGTGTACTGTGGGTGGGAGTCGTTTGAATGAGTTGCGTGTTCGCTGGAAAAAGTGACAAGCAACTTGCGAACGTTTATGATTGCGCCGTACTCCTGAAGAAAGTCCATGCCGAGTATGACCTGCCTAGAGCACTCTGCCAGTATAATAAATGAACCGACAAATGTGACCTCACAAATTTGTACCCTCGCAGTGAATTTGCCGATCGGCGTGAGAACATGACCGCCGGCTGTACGGAGCTTAGGTCCTGGCCACGGTGTCGTCACCTTGCGAAGTGCAGTAACAAGCTGTCCGCTCATGACAGAATAATCGGCACCAGTATCGACAAGAGCGGTTACCGGGTGGTTATCTACAGAAACGAGTATGTCGGCTGAAACATGTTCACGGTTTTCGAACGAAGGTGTCGAAGTTACGCAGTCGTCGTTGTCGTCGTCGTTATCGTCGTCGTCGTCGTCGACGCCGTAGTCGGGGTGTCGCAGCGGAGGATCTTTCGAAGTGCGTTGGACAGCGGCCCCACCCCCGGAGGTCGCTGTTCTTAGTTTCCCCGACTTGGGCTTGTGGGCCGGTTGCCCACGGAAACGGAGAACGTAGTGTAGCGGCTAGGTGACGCCAATCGTCGAGGAGGTGGTGATCGTGACTGGCGCCTCTGTGGAGACGGAGATCGGGTCGTTGGCAGGGACTGTTCAACCGGTGGGAACTGCGCGTATGGCGACGAAGGTTGACTGGCCAGATATTGCTGGATTTCTCGCGGGCGCTCTCCCTCACTTGGGCGACGAGCGCCAGGGTGATAGCCCTGGAGTCCTATTCTCCGGTAGTAGCAGGCACGATACAAGTGGCCCGCTTCGCCACAGTGGAAGCAGAGTGGCTGAAAGTGAGGTGTGCACCACACGTCTGACTTTCGCGTATTGACTCTGGGGCTCGTGGACCCGTACATATTTGTACGTGAAGCATGGCCCTGGAGGTGGCACAGCGGTTCTTCAGAAGAAGGCGGGTTACGATGGTTCCCGGGTTGCGCAGGTAGCCTCACTGCTTGCGCATAAGTCAGTACGGGGCTGGCTTCAGGTCTGGTTTGCACGAATGGCTGTGCCGTCTGGCGGACTTCTTCACGGACGATATCTGTGAGGGATGTTATGGTCGGTTGAGATCGCACTCCCTGTAGTCGATCGAGCTCCTCACGCACGACACTACGTACAAGCTCTCGAAGCGCATCGGTGTCATAGGGCAACGAGAGAGAAGATGCTGATCCCAGGCTGATTTGGAGATCGTAGACCGAGGAGCGTAGCTGAAGGGCTCGCTCCATTGTTGTCGCCTCACTGACGAACTCAGCTACTGTAGCTGGAGGCCTTCGCATCAGTCCAGCAAACAGCTGTTCTCTCACTGCACGCATCAGCAGGCGTACTTTCTTCGCTTCTGTCATGATAGGGTCAGCACGCTTAAAAAGCCGGGACATGTCCTCTACGAACATGGCTACGCGTTCGTTCGGCCTTTGAACCCTATTCTGAAGGGCTTGCTCTGCTCGCTCTTTTCTTGCGGGGCTGCTGTACGTTTCGCGTATCTGGCGTTGAAATTCTTGCCAGGTGGTGATGGATGGCTCGTGGTTAGCGAACCATGTTCGGGCAGAGTCCTCTAGGGCGATGTAAACGTCCCTTAACTTTTTCTCCTCGTCCCAATAATTGACGTCTGCCACACAATCGAAGTCATCGAGCCAGTCTTCCACGTCCTCAAAAGGCTCACCATGGAACGACCACGGCCAGCGTGAGGTGTGGAGAATCAGCGACGCAGGAGGCTGTCCCGTACCATATGTCTCCTGTGTCTGGCTTGCGGTTGTGGTGGACATCCTCGGCAGATCTTGTGGGCCGTATTCCGGAGGCAGTCTTTGAAGCCGTCAGCTTTTGCGTAGGTTGTCCGCTTCCAGTTCCTGGGGGTCAGAGTACATAGACGCGTACCCAGCACCTCCACCAGTTTGTCACAGACAAAGCCACAAGAGACTTCGGTCGACGCTATAGATCTTTTTATATATCGCTATCGTGGCACCTTCGTCGTTCCCTTCTTCTGGGAGCCACCCAACATGCCTAGCATGTGGCACCGAATCGCCCCGAGTGGCTGTCAGCTGTGCCGAGGCCGTGGCAATATTAGTCTGTTCTGCAAATTCTAATAACTCTCCCCTGCTACTCCTAGAGCCTATGCCATATTCCCCCACTGACTTGTCTCCAGCCTGCTTCTCGCCTACCTTGGCATTGAAGTCGCCCATTAGTATAGTGTATTTTGTTTTGACTTTATACATCGCCGATTCCACGTCTTCATAAAAGCTTTCGACTTCCTCGTCATCATGACTGGATGTAGGGGCGTAGACCTGTACTACCTTCAATTTGTACCTCTTATTAAGTTTCACAACAAGACCTGCCACCCTCACGTTAATGCTATAGAATTCCTGTATGTTACCAGCTATATCCTTATTAATCAGGAATCCGACTCCTAGTTCTCGTCTCTCCGCTGAGCCCCGGTAGCACAGTACGTGCCCGCTTTTTAGCACTGTATATGCGTCTTTTGTCCTCCTAACCTCACTGAGCCCTATTATATCCCATTTACTACCCTCTAATTCCTCTAATAACACTGCTAGACTCGCCTCACTAGATAAGGTTCCAGCGTTAAACGTTGCCAGGTTCTGATTCCAATGGCGGCCTGTCAGGAACCCGGGATTCTTAGCACCTTCTGCTGCGTCACAGATCTGACCGCCACCGTGGTCAGTTGCTTCGCGGCTGCTGGGGATTGAGGGCCGGGTTTTGATTGTTGTATTCATATACAGTGAACTCTCACTTGAGTGAACTTCAAGGGACCGAAGCAAATAGTTCACTTAACTGGAAGTTCACTAAACTCAATATTCACTAGACCAACATAAGGCATGGCAAACAGATTCAAAAGTTTGAAGTGCCATTCATGGAGCAAAAGACATGGCATCCATAGTGTTAGAAATGTGTGAAATGGAATTTGTACATATCAACAAGTACAATGTTCTAACAGTTATAATGCTGCCTTTCTCACTTAGAAAAAAAATCT
Organism: Dermacentor andersoni; assembly: GCF_023375885.2. NCBI lineage: Eukaryota > Metazoa > Arthropoda > Arachnida > Ixodida > Ixodidae > Dermacentor > Dermacentor andersoni. Next base: position 378,282,082 of record NC_092814.1, on the reverse strand, counting down.
GTAATCTTCTTCTGCACTTGTACTTTTAAAGCACAGGAAGTAACAAAACTGTCCAAAGAGTCAATATTTTTGTACACTTCTGGCAGAGCTTGCTGTTGAGACACACTGTCTCTCAACTTTCAAATGTACCCTACAACCTCAGCTAGAGTTACAGGGCTTGAAACTGGCTCGGCAGTTGCCTCTTCTTCGTCGCACTCTTCTTCTTCTTCAGGACGAACACCAGATCCGTCTGTCCAGCACAGGTAATCAGTGCACTGTCACACTGTGCATAGTCTTCAAATGAAGTATTGCTATCGACCTCCACCTGATGACAAAAATAAGCCTTGATCCTCTGAGCAAGTTCGTTAGACTGAAATATTGACTCTTCCGAAATTCGTTTAGGTGAAACATTTTCGCATAAAATCTATAAGAAAACTGCCGGGGAGTTTTAAAAAGTTCGTTATTCTGAAATATTCGATAAACCGACGTTCGTACAACTGAGAGTTTACTGTAGAAGGTTGTGGCCAAGTACTGCACCAGGGTGGCCAATCCTGCTCTGGTGAGAGAGCGCATTACCGGTTCTGGTCACCGGGATCAGGCCGCACTCCAGGTCTGTTTATGGAATTTTCTCAACACACGGTTTTTTTTCCTGACGAAAATTGCGCGGCACCGGGATTCGAACCACGGTCCTCTTGCACGCGAGGCAGATAGTCTACCACCACCGCCGGAGTTGTACGCCTCATTTAAGCTACAGTGGTGCCTTCTTTGATCAGTCAAGGTTCACCAGTCAAGGTGGGTCTATATATAATGTGAGCTCTGTTAAACCGCACAGATGGCACTCAACTGGGGAAACCTGGTATTTATGATCTGCACATGTGTGGCCATACATAAAGAAATATATTTTTTAGTGGGTCCCCGTATAGTGATAAACAAAAAGAAAAGAAGTATTAAAAACGGGCAGAAGAAAAAAAAGAAGAAAAAAAATAAAAAGTGATAGAACAGGCGGTTTGAACTCGTGACCCTTGGATGTTGCCCGGAGAGATAGCTCAGTCGGTTGGTCCGTCAGGCCCCAGGTTACATTGAAGCGCCACAGCTCCTGTCCAGAGCCTCATACTTATGTGGAAAGAGACCGATGTTGTCCGCGGTGGTCGATTTTGGACGGCATACTTTCGTGGAAAAAATGACCGCCCGTCGATGAGAGGGAACTCGAGTGGCTCTAGAGTCTAGGAAAAGCTAAAGCAGGTGCGAGGGCGGCACGCATAGCGTGGGAAGCTAGCCCGGATAACTATCTCAAGGACTGCTCCTCACGAGAGCGAAATACCTTTGCGTAATTATAATAACCCTAATAAGACTACCTTCGAAAAGTGAACGGCCCAGAGGGCTGTACTACGAGTGCTATGACTATTAATTATATATATATATATATATATATATATATATATATATATATTTCATCTCATCTATGTGATCGAATGCTAGCGCTGTTCCTTTGTTTCTGCGTGTAGTAGTTAAAAGAACGAATTTAAGGGAGGAGAAAAAAAAAGGAAAGGAAAAGTACGGAAGCATAATTGCAGCGCCGTGGTCTTAAAGCGCACCCGCGGTAGAGAAACGGAAATAGATATAAACGCGCGTGGCCATGGTACGCACGCGAAAAACTGCCTTAATAAATTTAGAGACTTGAGAAAAGTTTCGTTAACAACCGATAACATGGCAACCAGCACTCGAATACGACGAGAGACATTATTGAGACATGGAAAATACCCTTGAACTACGTATGCTTTCCGAGAGAAAAGTTTCTAAGTATTGAACAATTTTAAAAATATGATAGAATATATGATAATCTTCGCGCTTACCGATAGGATGGCATCCGCACGAGGCTACACCAGGCACCTTACTGAGACATGGAGTGCTCTGGCGCCGGAACAAAGCCCCCTTCTCTGCCGGCCAAGCGCAAATAACGTGCGTTCCGATCGCCCAAGGTTGCGCGGACATAGTTTAGTTTGAATCGAGCTAACTCGAGCGGCTCTAGAGTCTGGGAGAAGGCAGCATGATGGAAATAGAAACGTGTTTGTGGAAACAAAATTACGTTTTCCCACGTCAAACCACCCGTTGTAGACGTATGACACATGCACATAAGTTGAATATGCATAGTCTAGTTGGCTTTTTGCAAAGCGCCCTTTATTTTTTCTAATGTTCTCACTCTTTCCGCGTGCATAAGTGCAGGCTTGTGACCTTAATGTACTGCGGCCATTGGTTTTCCTGCAGCAAAGTTGCAATAAAGCTAACGTCGCTTCAAACGGGATTTCTGTCCTGCCAAAATACCTATAGCGGCGTTGAAGCAGGCGCGTCGAATTAGCAGTAAGCGAGCTGGTTCTTTGAATACTCCCGTGCTTTTTCGAAGGAGCGTCCCCGGGCTTGCGACACCACGCCGGCTGTTTGCCGTCTCTGCGTGTCTCCGTACAATTGCACCCTTATGACAATTCACAATGGTTATCGATATTAGTGAATAGCTCGAAGGAATTGACGAGCATACCAAAAACAAGAACGAGAGAGAGAGCGAACGAAATGAAGCAACCAGCGAACGTTCTTTTTTTTTTTTCGTGCCCGCCCACTGGCCATCGATCGTCAGAGCCCACTGACCATCCGCCGAGCGCGAAAACGGCCGAACGAGCCAAATAAATATATTCGCCTTAAAATCGCACTTGGGGCGTCTTGGGTGAAATTGAATCGCAGGGACGTCTCTGTTGCAAGTTACAACTTTATAGAAACACAAAGCAACCACCGTCTTATATTGTAAAAAGTATATCTATTCATTGTTTTGTTTCATTCTGTGATTTGAATTGTTTTATCTATAAAATTAACGAAACCTTCTTATCATTTCTCCGTTAAGTTATTTCACCAATTTTCTGATTTTCCAAGCCGTAGTTCCGCTGTAATCCTTTAACAACAATTTTTAGACCGCCTTATCCTTGGCCCATCCTCCGTACTGGCTAACGCCCATGGTTGGACAACAATAATAAAAAGAACAATGAGATTACAACAATGTCGATGCCTGTTTATATATTGTTTATTTGAGGAATGTTGTGGAGTCCATAGTATAAGCTGGGTACCTATAGGCCTTATTTCAAGGGCGCCATGACATTCTGTAGGCGGTGGCGCCATCTATGAGCTGCCGGCTTTCGCAACTGTGCTAGCTGTGGCGTACGCACCGTGTTGTCTTGACGCTCCAAGCAGTTCTTTCAGTCGTATTTTAACATTGGTGTGGCATGAGCTTCTGCTGCATCTGCGGCGGACGGAACACCCAGCGTGATGCGTGCACGCGTGTTTAAACATGTAATCAAACCCAGGCATCAGTTAAGTATTTCGAAAATTTTTTTTTTTTGAAGAATCTCCCGGCATGGAAGCAATATTTGTGTAATTCCAAGCTCTGGTTCAGGAGCACTGAGCAGTAAAGAAAAGTACGCGACAATCGCGACAACGGGGGTACTGTGGTGCTACAACGTTGGTTTTGCTGCGTACTTTGACAACCGTTAACATGGTCAGCTGTAGATTCATTGTGGCACTACTTCGTTCGTTGTACGCCACTTTCATCCATGAATAAGATTGCTTTGATGGGTAATACCAGCATACTGTACACTCTCAGTCAAATACCGCTCATAGCAGTGCCGTCTATCCAGGAGAAAAGTTCAAAATAGCGACACTTTCCACGCGGCCCGAGTATAAGCGGCTCGCAGTATGCGGGAAACATAGCTATGTGGCCGGCAAATACGCGGCCGGTGAAGCTACCGGACTGTTTTAACCGGTGCAATAGTTAATAAACACAACCATTAGGAATCGGGCCGTCCTATCAATGGGCTATACTTATGTCGTAAAATATTTCAAAATAGCGACTTACACAATGGCGCCCGCCGGCCAAATGCGACATTTTTACGTGTTGCGAAATTTCATAATAACGACGCTTACTTTTCAGCCCAAATTCATGCGGCCGTTAATATAAGAGGCTCTTTAGGCGGTTTTCGAATTATGCCCGACAACCGTTTCCTTATTTTTATTTACAGAGTACATATACACCGTGGTGAGTACACAAAGCTTCGTTCATATGAACCCTGTCGTACTTCATTGAATATGCGCACAAGATTTCAACCCAGGACCGCCACGTACCAGACCTGTGCTCTAACCACTACACCACAAAAGCGAATTCGTTATTTTTTCGCAGTTTCTTTATTGCAGCGAATGGACGTCATATGTACATCATCGACTAAATAAGTAAGACTAATTATGTAGTTAAGGGCAATGCGAAAAATAAATACTATGACTATCTCCAACCGACGGTAAACAAAATTACCTTAATGATAAAATATGACGTACAGCGCGAAAGACAAGGACTCCGAGAGACGACATACACTGCGCTGACTTACAACAATATTTTATTTCGTTGCCACATCGTGTGTATGTATACAGGAGCAGCTATGCGCAGAAAATGAAAGGCCGCCACAAGGTGGCGGCCTTTCATTTTCACAGTACTAAGAACAAGGTCACTCGAAACAAAAAACGGACATTACAATTTCTATCTGTTGAGATGCAAGATTTCACTAGGGGTCAGCGCGATTGAGGGTGCACTAAGGCCCACACTATCTAGCTTTCTGATGAAATCAGCTACTATAGTTTCCCGGCTCAGCTGTGAGCTGTGTCTCGCTAAAACTTCATTGTCTTCAAAGAGGGACTCGCAGCCGCAGTTCCGGCTAAAGATGCCCAAGTGGCCTTGAACAGTGTTATGGGCGTTGTTATAGTGCTCTCTTAAACGATCGTTTAATCACCTGCCTGTCTGTGCAACATATTTACGGCCGCAACACAAGGGAATAGGGTAAACCACATTCGTTGCGCATGTCACAAAAAGTTTTCTGTGCCCGACAGAGCAGCAACCATGACGTGATTTAGGCGCGTTTCCACGCTTACAGAGCTTTGCCAGCTTTTCCGGGACTGTGAAAATGACTGATTCCCGCACGCTGCTCAATCTTCTTTAGCCTACGGGAGACATCATGCACATACGGTAGCACTGAAAACCTGCGTCTTTCAACCGGCTGGTTCTCTGACTGAGCGGGCTCATCACGTTTTGTGCGCCTCAGAAGTTTTCCGCTATGGGAGAAATTAAGGCCAAAGGGTAGCCACCCCAAGGAAGGCAATCAACCTGTGCAGCAAGACTATGTTGCATATCGTGTGAGCAAGATTAATTGAGGATGTTAAGGAGGAATAACTTTATAATACGTCGTTTAACGAGCTTTGAGTGTGCAGAGTTAAAGGGCAAGAGTGGCTTCTTACTTCTCGGTTCGAAGCACCAGCACACATGTTAGCAAAGCACAGCTTGATAGCTAGAAAGCGCAATGAATCATCAATGGGAACCTCATGCGTAAGTGCTAGAGGTTTTGCTCTTTCTTAAAGGTCTCCAAGACTCCCGTAGCAGCAGGCTTGAAAGCGTGATCAGTACAAGCAATAAATACCAGCTAGTCGTCCACAAACCTGCACACCTTGACCACAGGGGCGCTTCTAGGTGACCTTGAATATTGCCATCATGATGAGCTAGATAAACATCACTTAGTGCCGGCGCCAGCATGACCCTACGCAAACACCATTCCTTTGTAGGTAATTTCCTTCATTCCACGAGGTGAAAGTTGATTTGAAATAGAAGGTCAGCAATACAAGAAAGCCGCTAACAGAAACGCCTGCAGCATTATGAAAGCCAACTGATCCGAAGTTATCAATGCATTCTTCAACACAGAGTACCAACTTCTCATGCGGAAGTGAATAGTAAAGATCTTCAACGTGGAATAAATGGAATGGAATAAATGGAATGGAATAAATGGAATAAAAAGGGGCCCCCTGAATTCAGCAGTGAGAGGGCACATGAAAATACTCTACAGGCTATCATAACGGGCCCCTTTAGCCCAGTCAGTGCACATTTTAAATGTTGCTCGCACTTCTTCACCAGTTGCACGCTGTGGGTACGTGCCATAGCCCAGAAATCAGCACCAGCAGCAGCGTAGAGCGCCCGTCACCGTGATGTGCATTCCATTTCTCATGAGTTCAGGGACGACGCCGGCGTGCGCGAACGATGCTTCAAGGACGTGCACAGTTTCAGCGCGTTGTCGTTGTTCTCACGCGTTAGCAGTCCCAGAATCGACAAAAATATACCGCAGACGCAGACAAGCGCTCCTTCGAACGCTGACCGCGTTGAGGCCTACAAACCACAGTCTATTCTTCCGCCGTGCTACAAACTAAGAAGAGCATAACGATAATGCGTTCACTCTCCATAGCTGGCACTAAAGGATTTAAAGAAATTGAGGGAAAACACCGAGGAAGAGGGTGCGTGCTGTCGGGCTAGCGAACTGTAGGGATGGGCTTCAAGCAGGGCGGGGAGACTTACTCGGACTATCCGCGTACATTAACAACCGTCGTCGATGGTATCTGAATAATTTTTTTTTCGTTTCTCCTCGAGGAATAAACACTTAACTCACGGTAGCCCAGCTACTCAATTCTATACGTATCCTCCTTAGTAGGTACGTGCCTAAATGGGGATCGTCGTCATTGTCTGCGTGATCATCATCATAGTTATTATAAGCACCATTACTACATAGGCTACTGGACATCGATGAAGAAGACTCCATTCTCGACTATAACTTTAGCGCAGAAATTTTCTTGAAACTGCTAAATTCGAAGTAACTTTCACTCGATTACGCTGTCCATTAAATTAAAAAAAGTAATTATGGGGTTTTACGTTCCAAAACGATGATTTCATTACGAGGGACATCGAAGTGGGGGACTCCAGAAATTTCGACCGCCTTAGGTTCCTTAACGTGCACCTAGATCTAAGTACACGGGTGTTTTCGGCGGGCGATCCCACGACCTCGTGCTTAGCAGCCCAAGACCAAAGCCACTAAGCAACAGCGACGGGTGCCGCTTAACTTCCGTATACTCTGAGCAATAGAGGGCTCATCTAGCTCCCTCCCCGATGTGCCCCTTCTTTAAGAAGGTCACCAATTGATAATTTTCATATTCGGTCGCCGATTCACGAACGCAAAGGCACATGTTTTACAAACAACTTTTAGACAACTTGGAGTGAATTTATCAATTCCTGAAATTCTTTCCCTCCGAGCCTTCGATTTTGGTCAATGTCACAGGAATGCTTCCTGATCTTTGACTAGTCTAGAGTCGTTTCAAATGGGTGTATTAGCAAAATTTTTATTTCTTTGTCGTTTTTGCAATTATTTTGATTATTTACCAATTATTTCGTTTATTTGTTTTTTGTTTTTTGCATTACTAAGCGCCTTTTTCCAGTTGCAGGCCAGTTTTGCCGCATCCACCATACTGGGTATGGGCCATAATCATAGGGCAAGCAAAGAAAGAAAGGAACATCGGTATCTTCTTCTTCGACTTGGCAAGGCAGCCGTTCCTGCGAAGGTCAGCCGTCGCCGTCGGCCCCTGGCTCCGTTGCAGCACAGGACCGCACGAACGCGCCAAGTAGACATTCTGCCCCCGTTCTTCCAGACTGGTCCCAACCCGCAACAGCGGCGATGGCCGCCTATGATGCGTCCTGGGATGCTGCCGTGGTGGGTCCAACGTTGAGCACCGTGGGACACCGCAGCCACCAGCTGTGGTCCTGCATTTCGCCACTTCCAATCGCCTTCATGCTGTTCGTACATGAAAAAAGGTGACCGGTAGCCGCCATGAACCCGAAAGAAAAGAACCAGCGCGTCAGCAGCTGCCTCGGCGAGGTTTGGCGTTCGCTCAACGCCGCGTACAAGGAGGCATACCAGCGCATGGTAACAGACACCGCTGTCGTCTACCGAAGGAAGCACCCAGATCACATCTACTATTATCATGCGCAAGCAGCAGTAGCGACAGTTACGATGCACCAATCTCGGTGCACCGCCTCTGGCCCTCCTCCTACACCGCAGTATCGTGCACAACAGCCGGCCACCGTTCCTGTCCACCTCCCGTGGCCGCGACGACAACGAGGGCGATGCCTACTCACACCACCTGGGCCAGCATCGGCGAACGGGCTTCTGCTTTCGTTGTTCGCGTGGCCGCTTCTTCATCGATGAAGAGGAGGTCAGGTGACACCTGGCTGTGCATGAGAGCGGCAACGGACACAATGACCCGTGCCGCCTCAAGGTGTACAAGTCGCTCCTCGCTCTCAACGCACACTTTACCAAGCACGAGAAGGCTGGCAATGTCGTGCTTCAAATATTTCTTGACAGCATTGAATAAATGTATGATTTTATGATTTAGATGACTTTACTTCAAAGCCCTGTTCCATGAACACAAGCATCCACTCCCAAATTCAGATGTATCGAATGTGCAGTAGGAATCAAGTAGTAGCAATTAAGCCTCACGCACAAGAGCGCCCACGGGTGCGTGCGTGCGTGCGTACGTGCATGTATTTTGCCAGCTACTCACTTGTGGCAAACAGAATGAGCAAATACGCAATATTCGCAGAGGCCTTCCTTTGTACTACCCAATCCATCAGCTTTATATTGAAATATTTATCCCATTAAAGTAGTATACTTCGAGCAAAATGTTCCACAATGCAAAAAATTGTAGCGTTGTTTTATTATAAAGCCGGGATACTTCCTGCACTTGTTTCAACAAACATCCCCGTTGCCACGGGGATAGTTCATGCGCAGTCTTCTTTTAAATGAAAGAAAACGATTATCAGCGTAATTTTTGTAGCATTATCCTATTTAGGTGATCACTATTCATTTTATGGAATTGTTTCTGCAAATCATTTGTTAGCATTGTATTTATTCTCTCCTTGAATTTAATATTTTCACAGGTTTCTTTCAGTTTGACTGCTTACTCGCAGACTATTCTATATTTCTCGTATTTTCTGTTGTTTTCAACTGTAATTTGCGCTTCCTCCTAACAAAAAAGAGAAAAAAAAAGGAAAGGCCAGGAGGATAAGTTAAACAGAAAAAACGTCTGGTTCATCACCCTGCATGGGGGAAAAGGGAATTCGGATTTAAAGAGATAGGAAGGTAGAAAGGCGAGTTCAGCAACGGGAATCGACGCAGAAAACAAAAGCTACGCTAAACATTGTTACAGTATCTCTCGCAATCCCGTCGACGGCAAGAAGCGAACTAGTGCTCTGGTTGCCTTTAGCGCACGTTTTTGTTGTGATCACTGTGGCAGTAGCTTTTGCCTGGACAGTGGCTGGCTATAACCCCGAAGAACTGACGCAGCTGCCAAACTTCCCTTCATGGCACCCAATAGTACACTGGCCTTTCAGGAGTCAACACGTTCCACGAACCGCATGGGCTACCAAGGCAAGGAGAAACTGTTTTGCAGTATGCGCTTTAGCAGGGCAGAAGTTTGGGCGTGTTGGTAGTTCAATCGTAAACTGGCAGGCATAGAGCAAGAACGACACAAGTGCGCTATGTATCCCAGTTTACGAGTGCAGTATGCGGTTTGGTGTCGTGTTTGACAAGTGATTCTCATTTATGATTGGATGGGCCGACAGCCATGCCTGCGACCCTTGCGGCTGTGAAGAAAATATTTCGTAGTTTTGCGTCACCCACGCCGAAGCACGGATGGGCAGTCGCTATGTGTCCTGTTAGATAATGTTCAAATATTCAATTTCTCTTAAGCTACCTCTATTGATATATTAAGATATCATATTATTTCAGCGGAAAATAAAAACACAGCATAGACGGCCGTTGTCGCTCTGGTAAAGGATCACCACGCGAAACTACGGCGTCGCTTCTGAATCCAGATCGTGTGCCCAACAGGATTTTTCGCAGCTCGTTCAACGTGTCAACCCCGGCGACAAGCTGGCTTCCCGGGTCTTGAAGCCTACGCCCACCGCCTGATCATTGCTGGAGCGATGCGCAGCCCAACCAAATGTAACAGCAGCGGTGCTTGGCTGAAGAGCGACGGTCTCGCTTTGGGTGCACCAACAGGTTGTGCGATGCTGGCCTCGAACCTGGCGTCGACGAGGCCGAAGTCGTCGCATTCGAAGCGTTGCCTTGCGCGTGGCCAATCGCACCTTAGCTTCCATCCACAACGGCTTCCAGTTTCGTGAGACCAAGCACTGTGCCACTACAATAACAACGGTGGAGTAATTGCCACGGAGCTTTTCGTACTTCTCAAGCAGTATGGCGTCGTTTTGACAGTTCTTGTGCATACTATAGGCTTCCATAAAATCGGCTATACAAAGCCGGAGAAGGAAGCGTTGTTTCCCCACAAGAGATCCCCTATGACGCGTCTCTGGAGGAACCTGCGGACGCAGCAGCTCAACCGCGAAGCGCAATGTTTTTTACAGTCCTACTGCAGTTGATTTGCATTGTCGTGATTATTGGCCAGAGAGCTAAGATTTTTCTCTAGTTCTATAAATATGTTGACGCACATGCTCGATCTTTCTATTTCCAATATTTTTTTTACTCATCCTTTTTGCAATATCTTTATTTATGCATACCTTGATATGGTATGCCCCAAGAGTATGTTCATACGTACCTTTATCTAGGTCAATTGCCTACAGGGGACCCTGGTAATGAGAAGGAAATTAGCAGAATACAAATATGTTCGAGTGCATGTAGGGGCATTAAGAATTTCTTTTTTATTTGTACTTTGTTATGTTGGATTGTGTATTTGATTGTTTTTCTCACCCTGATAAAATCCCAAAATATAGGATTGCAGTATCGATAAATAAATAAATAAATAAATAAATAATGACTGGAAGCTTACCATTGATGTGGAAAAAAAATGTAAGAACGTTGCATTCAACTGGTGCTAACATATGGGGATGACACTTTGAGGTCAACAAAGAAGCTCAATAATATGTTAAGGACCGCGCAGAGAGATATGGAACGAAAAATTCTTGGTCTAACGTTAAGAGACGGGAAGAGAGCGGTGAGTATTAGAAAGCAGACGAGTGTAGCTGATACAATAAGAGAGATAAAAATTGTGGCCGTCAACTGTGTGAAGAAGGATGACAAGTGAAGTGTTTATCGGCCACTTAATGGCAAACTGCAGCCCCGGCCTGGGTCGGCCCTGTACTGCACAATCTTCGGGATCGGCCCACTTATGCGGAGTGCCTAAAGCCTTCTTCACCTCCGCCGCGGGTAACTCCGGCCTTTCACTTTCTTCGGGATGGGTCCTTGCAGGGGGAGCGCTTAACGCCTGCGACACCTCCGCCGCGGGTCTGCCCGGTATTGCAGTATCTGCGGGATCGGCCCACGTATGAGAAATTGTTGGTTTACGCGCGGACGCGCTCCGCCAGATCCTAGCCATCGACAGGTTCACCGTAAAAAGTTCGGCAGAGCCACTTCAGAATGCTCACGTGTGAAAAGGCGCGTAAGCATGCTCCGTGGGCGACCACGCTTCCCAGATGCCGCTGAGGTAGATGCTTCGGAATGCATCCCAGGACACGCAGCACCGATGCAATCCCAAGTGCAAGGGACGTGCAGGATGCAGCGACGTGACGTGTGCAATGACACACGCACTACGCACAACTCATATTTTATGCACTCATAATTTGGTGTCAAGAGTCCATCAGAATAGACCCAGCACCGATGAAATTGAGACGTGGAAGGCATTGACGGAACAGGGATGTGACGTCCAATATAACGCTTGCACTAGGAACAACTTTTGTCAACAGTAACGATGGAGCCACTGTTGCATCGGGTGGTTCTTTCCCAAGTCAATGCCCATATGGGCATCGACTTGGGAAAGATGTCGACTGGGCATGGTAGCTCTCCAGGCGCGATGAGCTCAAATCCGTTTGTTTTGGCCATACAGATCCCCGCCCTACTGCTCACACCAGCCGGGTACGAAGGAAAAGGCCAGGATGTGAAAATAAACTCGACCTATCTGCTAAGGTATCTTGGATCTTGGATGGAGCGTGGAAGTCAATGGAACGCATAAACCAGATAACCAGGGGACCAACATAGTTACAGAATGGGTGTGAAAGGAAGGGAAGCGCATTTGAGGAGGGCAGAAAGTTAGTCGGGGCGATGAAATTAGGAAATTCGTATGCGGAAGTTGGAATCCGCTTGCGCAAGAAAGGGTAACTGGAGATCGCTTGGAGGTGCCTTCGCCTGAAGTCGGCATAAAAATATGCTGCTGATGATGATAATGCTGTGACTACACAAATGAGAATTTAACGTTACTTCATATACCTAGCGCTCTATACAGACACGTAAGAAAAAAGGCCTACGGGGACATAGGTATTCGCTCGGTGCTGTGTCCCTGTTTCGCTGTTCCTTTGTCCTTCTTTTATTGTATGCTAGGCACATGTTGTCAGTCTATCAACTCAAACTGTTCCACTTGATTATTATTGCTTTGTCTCGATGGTGAACATCTATATATATATCGTTACACATATAACGTTATCTAGTGAGGCGAGCCTAGCAGTGCTATTGGAGGAATTAGAGGGCAGTAAATAGGATATAATAGGGCTCAGTGAAGTTAGGAGGACGAAAGAGGCATATAGAGTGCTGAAAAGCAGGCACGTCCTGTGCTACCGGGGTTTAGCGGAGAGGCGAGAATTAGGAGTCGGATGCCTCATCAATAAGGATACAGCTGGTAACATACAGGAATTCTATAGGATTAACGAGAGGGTGGCAGGTTTTGTAGTGAAAATTAATAAGAGGTACAAATTGAAGGTCGTACAGGTCTACGCCCCTACATCCAGTCATGATGACCAGGAAGTCGAGAGCTTCTATGAAGACGTGGAATCGGCGATGGGTAAAGTTAAAACAAAATACACCATACTGATGGGCGACTTCAATGCCACGGTAGGCAAGAAGCAGGCTGGAGACAAGTCAGTGGGGGAATATGGCATATGCTCCAGGAATAGCAGGGGAGAATTATTAGTAGAGTTTTCAGAACAGAATATTACGCGGATAATGAATGCCTTCTTCAGCAAGCGGGATAACCGAAAGTTTACGTGGAGGAGCCCCAATGGCGAGACTAGAAATGAAATAGACTTTTTAGTCTGCGCTAACCCGGGCATCATACATGATGTGGATTTGCTCATGAAGGCGCGCTATAGTGACCATAGGACGGTAAGAACTCGAATTAGCCTAGACTTGAGGGGGGAACGGAAGAAACTGCTACATAAGAAGCCGATCAATGAGTTAGTGGTAAGAGGGAATCTAGAGGAATTCCGGATCAAGCTACAGAACAGGTATTCGGCCTTAACTCTGGGCGCTCAACGCCACGGTTTCCTACACAATGCGCTTTATATGTGGTGTGGTTTGACAGCACATATGGGACACTTGCTTTCTCTCGGCGTTGCATGAGTATTCCGATTGTGGTTGCTACAACGTAAAGCTTTACAATCTGTTTCTATTCCATTTCCGCCATTCGTGCTCCGCGATTGATCAAAATCGTTCAGCCCCCCCCCCCCCCCCTGTTAACTTGCAAGTTACACGTTGCCACGGAAACCGCGAATACGTCTCATCTACCTATGACTTGTGCGTCCTGTTTATACTTGATTAGGCCCCCAATAACTAAACAAAAAATTCCCAATTTTTTTATCTTCGTCGGGGTTTGCACTCCACTTTTTGTTAAAACTTTCGGGTGGCACCCATTTCACTTGTCTGTCGCACGACGTCACAAAACCACGAACACTCACGACTTCGAAGTTGCGTGCACGCAATAAACTTCATTCTTACGCAAAACAAAAGAGGTCTTCTTTTTTTTTAAGGTAAAGGGAGACTGCCTCGCTCTGAAAGGAATCGAGCATTGCTGTCCGCCGATCGCTCTGGCGCTGAGTGCTCTTAGCCACCGGCCGGATTTCTTGGCGTGTGATAAAAATGAAGTTCCAAGCAAAATATGAAGTGATACTTTGTGTGTATTCGGAGTGAAACTCCGCGGACTTACTTGACCTATATATGCCGGCGCGCAACTTAAGTTACGTTGAAACGGTGTTTGCCCAACTATTCGTATTCTTTCGTTGTTTCGCACTTCAGCGAAGCAAATAAAATACACCTTGATCCAAAGTACACTTCGGAAGCCGAGGCGTCAATTCAAGTGAAATAAAGACGCTTCGTAGAATGGATGACCGGCATCCAAAGCAGTTGCCATACTGCGGGTTCTGTGCGACAGTGACGAGATGGGAATTCGAATCTACGAGTATATTGCTATGGCTCTAAATGTTGGAGTACTTGCGTTTATTTCGAAATCTATTCGAATCGCTTTTGCGTTGAAAGGACATAACGTAATTTTAATTATAGTAACACGCAATTGTGCATTCATTGAGCGTTTCGGTTGATTAAGAACTTGCTATTCGAGCCATCTAATAGAAAACAAAACGGAGAAAAAATCGAAGATCAGTATCTAAATAGGCGAATAGTTGTTATTCTGCAGAGTGATCAGTGGATCACGGAAATGCAACGAATGTACTAGAAAGAGTCTGGAAATGGCTTGGTGAAGGTTTTGATCGTTTTTTTCACGATAAATGTATAAACCTTTGAAATTCATTACTGTAAAAATTGTCGGACGATCGGACGATCGGCAATTGTGGTAGGAGTTGTCGGACGATCTCGCCGCTGCCACCATTTGTAAGGGTTGAAGGTCGTAGAGAGGAACTTGGGAGGAACTAGGCGTACAGGGTTTATTTACAGTATTTACAGCTAAACAAGAGATACATTCCACAGTCTACGCGTGGCTCCCAAATGGTGCACGCAAGACGACCATACAGCACACAGCTTACGAGCACACAGCTCACCAGTACGTTGACGAGCACAGAGCACGACGACGAGCACATTCTACCTTGACGAGTACGAGCACATCCAGCAGCCGACAACACCCGCTTATAAGCGCGTCGTGTTCCCTAGATCCCTAGGTGAGACAAAACATTCGACGACATCGTAAACAAGCCGCCTCTCGGGGGCATGGTTTACAGACACACGTACGCACAGTTTTCACTGCCGATTAGCAGTGTCAAACGTCAACGCAGTCGACCCGCCGCTTGCCCATTATCTTGAGTCTTGAAAGTCACGTTGGTTCCCACAGCTGACCAGGCACCGTGGCGACCGGTTGTCCCTTGTCCGGCGCTTCTAAATTCCAGAGCTGCCGTTCTCCTGAAGTCGCCACGTGTGTCAGCAGACTAAGTCGGCGATGGCGGGTACGTAACAATAGTTGGTCCGCTGATCGCGTTTAGCCGTAACGGCGCCGAGGGGGTGATGAAGCGGCACGTCGAGGTCCCCACGAAATGAGTCACCGCAGCAATTGTGGTAGGCTTCCATGGTTCACTTCGGAGAAGCTCGCAACGCTCGCAGCTGCAGCTGGCTGAGAAAATGTTGCCACCTCGGCAGGCCATTCCTAACAATACGTAGATAATGAGCAAAAACGAGATCACTATGATATTTCAAAGCATAACAAAACACAGTCGGGTCATACTAAGTACATAAAGTAAGCAGAAAATAGTCTAAAAAATATAATTATTCCTCCTTTGTAGAGATCTATGAAAAAATTTAGAATTTGCTCGGTCTTGAACAAAGAAAGAAAATATTGTTTCAGGGCACTAGGCAAGTTCGAGGAATTAATGACTCCCGCTAGGAGTCCTTTCCAGGTTCTACTGCCTGTGAACTGTAGCACACGCTGTCCGTATATATTGCTACACGGTGCGAGATTAAAATGACATGCAGTTACATTTCTTGCACAACGCGAAGACGAGTAAAATATGGATGAGCTGAATGGGTGGTTGAATCTAGCAACCCTATAAACACACAATAAAATGATCTGCTGACATAAATAGTCAAATGGTAATATAAGATATTGGTGGAATACTGGGGCAGTGTGATTGTAACTCTCAGAATGAGACATAATGCTAATTGCGCCTTTTTGGAGCTTAATAATCGGATTTAATATGGTTTTATCCGCCCATCCCGATTTGTCGATGCAATAGCTTAAGCGACGTTCAATAAAAGCAAAATACATGAGTCCTAATATTCAGGTGTCAAAGTACTCGTGAACTAGAGTTCAGCCGTAGCAACCAAATGCTAATCTAGAGCAGACGCTGTTTATGTGATCTTCCCATTGCAGGTGCTTATCAAAAATTACCCCAATGTATTTATACGAACTTGTCTGATCCAATGGGAGGATATCTATATGTATGTTTGAAGGTGTAGTGTCTACTATTTTCGTGACGTAAAAAAAATATATTTTGTTTCATTTCTGTTAATTGTCAATTTTTTAGCCAGGAACCCGTCAAATATTCTGTTTAACTCTACATTTACCTTATGAATAAGTTCTGCAATATTATCGGCAGTACATGTGTCATCAGCGTACATCAGTATTTCTGCAGAGTTTATAAGTTGTTGCAGGTCATCTATATACGATCAAAAAAGAAGCGGACCTAATACGGAGCCCCTAGGGACTCCAGTAACATTAGTTTGTTTTGAAGAAGTTATGTTATTGACTTTCACGACATGAGATCGATCGTGCATATAACTTCATAAAAAGTCAAATACTGCCTCGAAACCCACAATGTTTAAGCTCGTCCAATGAGATTCAATGATCCACTGTGTTGAATGCTTTCTTTAAATCTAAAAAGACGACAGCTACTAGGTTATTTGTTGTAAAGCCATATTAATCTTTTCCGTTATCGTGATGACTGCAGCAGCTGTTGAGGAACGAGGTCTGAAACCATGTTGCTGATTACAGAGCACATTGTACTTATCAAGGAATATTTTCACCCGATTCGATAAGACTTTTTTAAAAACAATATTGATTATGCTTAAAACACAGATTGGCCTATAATTTGAGGGGTCAGACGGATCACCTTCTTTATGGATTGGAATGACTTTGGCAATTTTTAGAGAATGTGGATATATTGCTTGAGTAATAGAGTTAGTGAGCATTCGACACAAAACTCGGCTTAATATATAAATATTTTCCTTTAAGAGCCTTACAAAAATGCCGTTGGGTCCTGACACTTTATTGCTAGGTGTATATAATAATATTTGAAACGATGTCACTGAGCTCTATCTCTCCTAGAATAAACCAATTTACTACTGGATTAGGAGCGGGAGGAGCTCCAACATTTAGCTATGATAGTTGAGCGGCTGGTGCTAGACCTACAGTAGTAAAATACTGTAGGTCTTCAACAGTAAAGTCTTCAACAGTGTCTGCATCGAGAGTGGGAGGATAAACGCACTTGTTCGTCTTTTTACCAGTAACCTCATTTACTATTCACCACAGTTGTTTGGAATCGTCTGCAGCTTGACTGATACGTTATGAATTAAAATATCTATATCGGACCCCCATCATGGACACCGCTTTGTTGGGAAAGGTCCTGTACTGGCCTAAGTAGTAAGCATTATTCCTATTATGCCTCCATTTGTTATACCAGTATTCTTTTGTTTTAAGTATTTCCAAAATTTGTGTCGTCGTCCCTGGACAGGTAGGCTGATTATAAAAAATTCAAGTATATGTACTGCTACATCCATTTATCAAATGGCTAATTAAGTTCATTAAGTTGGAAAACTCTATGTGTAGATTATCATTGTACACTTCTTTTAGGGTCGGCCTCAAGGATTTTATCTCTAAACTTTCTATAATCTAATCTAGTTATAAGCCTCCCGTCATCTTTGTTCTTTAGACTTTGACTATTAAATGCCCTGAAGATAGGCAATGGTCTGAACGAGGTAGACATTACACTCCACTATCAATTCCAGATTCAACGTTCGTCAATGCATGATCTACTAGAGCAGCCGTAGTGCTTCCTACACGCGTCTGTTGCCATATTAAATTTCGGAAATTGAGCAATTTAAGGAGGTAAGAATAATCCTTGTGTGTTGGATTAGGTACATCAATATTCAAGTCCCCAACGATTACAACCTGCGTAGCTCGGCCGTTTCGTGAGCAAGATAAAATTGATTCCATATTATCGAGAAAACTTCCAGGGCTCGAATTGGGAGGTCGATAGACCACGCCTACAATATAACCGCTTCTTATTTTCACAAACAGTACTTCAATTTCGCAGGAAGAGAATGTGATCGCCGGCTCTATTGTAAAATCGAGATTATTTCTCACAAAAAGCGAGACACCGCAACCTCGATAACGTGAAAAACGCGGGCGGGATATTAATCTGTACCCTGGCATATCTACGATTTCATCATTCAAATGCCAAGTTTAACTTGCTCCAATGACGTCAAACAAGAAATTATGCACCGACAGGAATCAGGAACAGCAGCAGTAGAAGATGGAATATTTATTCCGTCTTCTGCTGCAGCTGTTCCTCGTTTTATGTCTTACAAAGCCCTTCTGACCTCATCGCTAGTTATAAGAGGAGTCTCAGTATCCTGTTTATTACTGTTTCTAGTGGAGGTATCCTGATTTCTCTGGGTACTGCACAGAACATTACAGAATTCTGCCGCTTCTTTTACTATATCTTCGAGATTGCTGATGATAATACCATACTTATCATTCGGTGCATACATCTTGGCTTGTCCTTTGCCAAGTTTCTTTCTGACTGACTTCAGGCTGCGTCCATTTTTTACGGCTTCTTCAGTCTTTCTCACGCTATAGTTTCGAATATCATTTATTCTCGCCTTGTTGGTCAGTTTTGACAGTTCTGCGAGTTCTATCTTATCTCTGCAGTTGGACACTTTCATTCTTTGTCGTTCTTTTATTAGTTCTGTGTTACTTGGGAGAGCTTGCCTACTTGTTGCCCTGGTGCCTTGCCTCCCACTTCAATTGCTGCCTTTGAAGCCAGCCTAGTGGTGGTTTCATTCATTATCTTTGTGTCATCTTCCTCTCTCTGTTCTAAGGCTGCACATTTGTTTGCAATTAACAGCCTGAATTTTTCTGCTTTTAGCTTTCCTGCTTCTAGGTCGACCTGTTTCTTCTTGACCAATTTTACTATTTCTCTCTTCCAATTGAGGTGAATCCTAGCCCTCCCTAACCTATCATCCCTGCACTTTACCCTACCTATCGCTTCTACATCCGGCACTATGCTTGTATCAGCAGAAAATATGAAGTAAATTTCATTTCTTTTTTCACCATTAGGGCTTTTCCAGGTCCACTTTCTGTTGCTACGCTTCCTGAAAAGGGCGTTCATTATCCGAAGCTCATTCCTTTCGGCGAATTGTACCAGTATCTCTCCACTAGAGGGCCTAGAATATATGCCGTAGTTGCCAATTGCTTGTTCACTAGCCTGCTGTTTCCCCCTTTGCATTGAAGTCGCCCATTACTACAGTATACTGAGTTTGCACTTTTGTCATCAGCAGTTTAACATCTTCATAAAACTCATATACTTCCTCATCATCGTGACTCGATGTTGGAGCGTAGGCTTGTACTACCTTTAATCTATGCCTCTGATTAAGTTTGATTACGACTACAGCTACCCTCTCGTTATTGCTGTAGAATTCGCCAATATTGCCCACTATATCCTTAGGGATCAGGAATCCTTTCCCGTATTGCTTCTTATCTGACAGACCTCTATAGCGGAAGACATGGCCGTTATTCAGCAAACTATGAGCCTCACCAGTTCTTCTAACCTCCCTAATGCCGATGATATCCCAAACAATGTCTGATAAATCCTTAAAGAATCATGTTAAGCTATCTTCACTCGACAGAGTTCGGCGATAAAAGGTTGACAGGGTCAGTTTCCATTGGCGGCCTGTCCGGGTCCAAAGATTCTTAGCACCCTCTGCTGCGTTACAGGTCTGACCGCCGCCTTGGTCATTTGCTCCGCAGCTGCTGGGGACTGATGGCAATGGTTTTATCGCAGGAATCATTTGAGAGGCAGTGGCCGCATACTGCAACAGGGAGGCGAATTCCTGTTCTGGTGAAGGAGTGTCTTTGTTGAAGCTTAGTGGGCCTTCCAAATTTTGTTGTGCCTGGATTAGTATAGCCCCACTCGCTCTCGGCACCTTTTGCCGGTGTCATGCGTCACTCCAAGCCTGCATATGCAGTGCACTGAAGGAGACGAATTTCAAGCTCACCATCGGCAAATTAAAAAAAAAAAGAACCTATTGAAGGATTCGCACTTCCGACTATGGCAACCCAGCATTCCACATAGCTAACTCCAATTATTCCGTAGGCGGCGACGCTATCTTATCGCCTAGAAGTACAGCCCAGAGGGCCCTACGTGCCT
The DNA here is from genome assembly GCF_023375885.2 of Dermacentor andersoni. NCBI lineage: Eukaryota > Metazoa > Arthropoda > Arachnida > Ixodida > Ixodidae > Dermacentor > Dermacentor andersoni. The sequence continues at coordinate 378,262,002 of NC_092814.1, read as the reverse complement.
AAAAACTTATTCGATTTATCCGCGATAGGTGTATATTCCTGATCGCGATTGGTAACTCAATATAGAGCAGTTTCTAAACGGTTGTGGCCTCGTAGTTCCTGAATCGCACGTGCGCAGACGGCCGTGAATTCGGCTAGGCAAATCCTACAGGCTTACCGACGACCTTTCACAGTTGCGAATACATGCTCGTGAGCTAAAGGAGTAAAAACGGAAACCCGCGAAAACGAATATAAGTGGAAATGTAGAAGAAATGACTACACGCAAACTACGACTTTTGTTTTACTTCAAGAAAATCTGCACGTGAACTTCGCAAGTGCTGTCGATACGTTATATTTTTTTCTTATTTTTTGCGGGCTACTGCAAGCCTTCTCATCACTTTTTGTCTTCCTTTAGAGCTGCAATATTTTTTTTTTTGGAGGGAGGGGTGGGGGGGCTCTTATTAGAAAGTCAGCCCGAGGCATATCGGTAGAGTCAGTTTATGTCCATTTAGTATATCCCAAATGCCTGAAATCATGCTTGAATTATCTGTGGTATACGGGTTTTGATGATCGCGGCAGGTGGCACGGCGTTGTATTTCTCAATGGTTCCAATATCGTGGTTTCGGAGTCTCCCGTACGCAAGCTGGCATGCATGCGGCTAGATACACGATATATTTTCGGCGTAATTGAACAGCACATAAAGGCACTGTGGAAAACAAGAAAACAAGAAAATGAAAACACTTTCTGCGCTTACCGCGAATTTACTTGCCGCGTCTGGAGGGAGGTACACCAAACAGTTCAAGGTCTCGGCTGCCTGTCTCATGTATCAGGGAAGTCTTTCCGAACAAGACTGAACTGGTACTAATTCGCCGCGCAAGGCTGAGACGTCGGATGTGTGGAGATTGGGCGGCTTTAAATGAGCAAATATCTGCCATTGACATGCACGACAATTCCACGGCAGGTAAAAAATAACTCAGCATTCTTTGCGGGATAACAACAATCATATGAGAAATAGACCGACGTGCCAAGTTGATTACAGTTGAGTATTCATATTTGGCACCTTGTTCGTTGCCAACCAAAGTGGAATAAACAACAATATCCTTAAAGCAACCCGACAAACCCCAACAGAAATGCAGAAAGAAAGATGCTAATAACTACAGACTGAACAAAACTAATAGCTTGAACTGAAGCCAGCGAACGAATGCCACACTCAGAGAGAAAGCTCTTCATTGGAATGCAAATGAATTGGTCAGCATATATTCGCCTACATGCTGCTCGGCGGACAATGCCACGAATGGGAACAAAGGCTTTAAAGATGGTGGGCAGAAGAAGAGAGAAAGAGAAAATTAAACGTTCAGGTCTTTGGATATTATGGGCACGAGAGTAAACCTCCTAGGCAACAAGGCAGATAATCACTTTCAAACTGTACGCGTAATCAAAACTAGAACCTATTTTTGGTGAGATTACGTGGGTGTCTCTTAGTTTGGTTCAATATATAGACTGGTTCAGCATATAAAAACAAAAATTAAGTGTCTTGGGCTGTTTTCATGGGTGAGGCAAGGGAAGTAGCATCCGCGTCAACGTAAAGGGGCCTTAGTCGAGCTTTTACATGTTCATTTTATATCGAAATGGCTTGCCTTCTTAAGCTGGGCACTGAAGCAGGATGTGCTCCAGAGAATCCACGGCTCGACATTTGTAGAACATGGACTTCTAGTCGGACATTGCGAAAAAGAAGGTTGCTTGTGTATGCAATGTTTAGTCGAAGATGGCGATAGAGGGTCCCAGAGGCCGTGGTAGGCATTGTGGTAGCCTTTATGATAATGCCTTTATTTGTGTCGCATGTGGGGTACACGACAGTGGAGGCCAGCAGTAAAAGCTGTCATAAATGACAGCTTGACAAAGCCGCAGGCGCCCATGCACATGACAGCGGTATAGCGGCATTGCTTACACCAGAAAAAAAAAGAACACACAATACACAGTACAGTACAGTACATAATACACCCTGATAAATGAATTCCATTTTCCGGAAATTGAAACAAAAATGATCGTGATATAAGGCAGCAAGTAATGACAGAACAACAAATATCTTGAAGCAAATAAAAAAGAAAAAAATTCATACGAAGGTAATTCACTACAATTCAAATTACAATTCAAAAATACAAGTCATAAATACAAGTCACAAATACAATTCACTCATTAGGTGGAAATAACATCCTCACTAATACAATAAAAGTGGGTAATGAAAACGTGGTCACTTAGAATAAGAAGAAATGACTTAATTAAATCATAAGTAGGTTGAGAACAAGGATCAAAAGAGAGTAGCGTAATTGCAGATTGGTCAGTGACAGTCAAAGATATTATCATTTATATAATATTTCCAGAGTTCTTTCAATGTACATACTCCAGCTCTATATTTTCTCTCTTGAGTTTATTTAATAATCTCGGTAACTGATTTTCCAGTGTTTGAAGACCATATGTCCTGCGGTATGTTTTTGCATTCCAGTATTCGTTGTTACGGGTGACATAGCTAGGGGCCTCACTATGTAGGTTCGCTAACTGTTCTAAGAAAGTGCCGCCATTTTTTATTTCCTGTTTATAAAGCTTACTTAGTCGGTAATCGTATATCATCATAATAGGCATAACGTTGTATTTTGGAAATATTTCGTGCGTGTGAAAACGACTGTGCACATTTTCTACTCTACGAAGAAAACTTTTTTGAAGTATATGGAGCTTTTGTATATTTCATTTCGTTGTAGACGCCAACACTAATTGACAGTAGTTTAACCTTGAAGAAAACAGGGTGTTATAGACCTTTTCAACGGGCGAGGAGGACGGGGCGCGCGGAGAGCCTTTCCTCCTCTCTGGCTTGGGCGATCCGGCGCGGCGCTGCTTGGAAGTATTGTTGTCGCGTGCTGCGGAACTATTTCGAGATGTTTTAGATGGTACTTTGTGAAATTTACGTCATGTCCGTTTATATAAGGTCGTCGGGGAAGCCTTTCGGTGCATCGGTAACTACATTAGGCGGAAATATCTCTTGGGGGAGCAAAAAATGTGACGCGCCTTATCAGCCGCAGCGTACGCACATTATCAGTCGCGGTGTGTTTATGTGTTGTGAACTAGTTTGCTTATATCGGTTTTAATTCAACAAACAAAACCGGTGTCTCTGTATTAGCAGCATGAAATGGTAAATCTGCTCACTATCTGATCGCTTGGCGTAGGGAGTAAAACATAAAGCATAAGAGCGCATGCTCGTGCACGGCCAACCTAAGGCAACCACGATACATCTAAGCGGCAGGCGCTGTCAAATATTTGTGATGCACCGGCATCGTTCTCGCGCATTTCAAGTCTAGTAGGCTTCAAATTACCATATGTCTACGCTAGCCTTCCTGCATGAGGCCGATGGCGTTGCTCAACACAGAGATCACTGCGGTTGGTGAACCAGCACGATACATATGTGAGCTGTGCGCTTCGGCGTTGCCTTTTTGGCCTGTATACAGCCATAATATATGAGAGGGATCGCATAAAAAGAATGCGATGCCTATTTTTGAGGACAAAATTTCCGTAATAATTGTGATTGCGTCGTAGAGAACGAAACGAACACAACCGAAAAAGAAAATTCGGTTAGCAGCCTCTTTCTCGAAAAAGCAAGAGAAAACGGGCTAACGCCGCAATACGACCTCGCATAGTCACGCCGCACAACATTTATAATTATATAACCGCTGAAGCCCTATGCTTGGACCATGCGGTATATAGAGCAAAGATATTTGTAATCCAGCACCTACCACTGCTTAGCACGCTCGCGCAGTTCGTAAACAGTCCCTTTGCTGGACAAGCTTAATTCAGACTGTAAGGTATGCTGCTAATACTTGCCAAAAATATGTTATTGAGGGGCGGAAACCTCATCCATCGAACCAAGTAGTCACGCAATGTAACCTGCAGCGAACAGTTTGAACGCTTCTACCCACGGTACCCACGGTTGTAGAACGATACCCACGCTGTTACGATCGTCGCGTATGTTTCATGGCTCCTAAACCGCAGCTTAGAAATAGAGGATAATACTGCAATAAGGTCACATTAGTGATTGGAAAATTCAGAAATACACAATTGATCTCCGAAGCTGATTGTAGGCTCAAATATGCACGCACACATCGCGCTGCGTGTTCCGTCCACCTCAACGCCAAAAGAAATTCCGGCCATGACGCCTTAAACCACTTCAGCACGTCTCACAGAAACGGTTACCACGTAGACGACGCACGTCATACTAAACAGACCGCACGACCGCGAAAACAAACGCCAGAACCTACCGCGGAGCGTATACCTGCCATGCAAAAGACCGCTTTCACCCAAGCCAGTATGGCGCTGCTCATAGGCGGCGCCACTGCGTTCACAATATGGCGGCGCCTACGAAAAAACGGTCTATAGATGACCAACATCATCTTCAGAGTTCTAGGTTTATCTTTTCCCCAAAAATGGCAGTTGCCTGAATTCACAGATAGACAAAGAAACTTGACATTCCGTGCTGTAAATCCCCGCTCCTACTTCCAGACCTATGACCCACCAGCATGACCAATCCCGCCAGCATGACCCTATGCAAACACCATTCCTTTGTAGGTAATTTCCTTCATTCCACGAGGTGAAAGTTGATTTGAAATAGAAGGTCAGCAATACAACAAAGCCGCTAACAGAAACGCCTGCAGCATTATGAAAGCCAACTGATCCGAAGTTATCAATGCATTCTTCAACACAGAGTACCAACTTCTCATGCGGAAGTGAATAGTACAGATCTTCAACGTGGAATAAATGGAATGGAATAAATGGAATAAAAAGGGGCCCCCTGAATTCAGCAGTGAGAGGGCACATGAAAATACTCTACAGGCTATCATAACGGGCCCCTTTAGCCCAGTAAGTGCACATTTTAAATGTTGCTCGCACTTCTTCACCAGTTGCACGCTGTGGGTACGTGGCATAGCCCAGAAATCAGCACCAGCAGCAGCGTAGAACGCCCGTCACCGTGATGTGTGCAATCCGGTAGTTTCTGTCTACCTGCATTCCATTTCTCATGAGTTCAGGGACCACGCCGGCGTGCGCGAACGATGCTTCAAGGACGTGCACAGTTGAAGCCCGTTGTCGTTGTTCTCACGCGTTAGCAGTCCCAGAATCCACAAAAATATACCGCAGACGCAGACAAGCGCTCCTTCGAACGCTGACCGCGTTGAGGCCTACAAACCACAGTCTATTCTTCTGCCGTGCTACAAGCCAAGAAGAGCATAAAGATAACGCGTTCACTCTCCATAGCTGGCACGAAGGGATTAAAGGAAGTTGAGGGAAAACACCGAGGAAGAGGGTCCGTGTTTTCGGGGGACCGAACTGTAGGGATGGGCGGCAAGGAGGGCGGGGAGACTTACTCGGACTATCCGCGTACATTAACAACCGTCGTCGATGGTATCTGAACAATTTTTTTCGTTTCTCCTCGAGGAATAAACACTTAACTCACGGTAGCCCAGCTACTCAATTCTATACGTATCTTCCTTAGTAGGTACGTACCTCAATGGGGATCGTCGTCATTGTCTGCGTGATCATCATCATAGTTATTATAAGCACCATTACTACATAGGCTACTGGACGTCAATGAAAAAGAAGACTCCATCCTCTACTATAACTTTAGGGCAGAAATTTCTTTGAAACGGCGATATTCGAAGTAACATTCACTCGATTACGCTGTCCATTAAATTAAAAAAAGTAATTATGGGGTTTACGTTCCAAAACGATGATTTCATTACGAGGGACATCGCAGTGGGGGACTCCAGAAATTTGGACCGCCTTAGGTTCCTTAACGTGCACCTAGATCTAAGTACACGGGTGTTTTCGCCGGGCGATCCCACGACCTCGTGCTTAGCAGCCCAAGACCACAGCCACTATGCAACAGCGACGGGTGCCGGTTAAATTCCGTATACTCTTAGCAATAGAGGGCTCATCTAGCTCCCTCCCCGATGTGCCCCTATTTAAGAAGGTCACCAATTGATAATTGTTTCATTCGGTTGCCGATTCACGAACGCAAAGGCACATGTTTTACAAAAACATTTACACAACTTGGAGTGAATTTATCAATTCCTGAAATTCTTTCCCTCCGAGCCTCCGATTTTGGTCAATGTCACAGGAATGCTTGCTGATCTTTGACTAGTCTAGAGTCGTTTCAAATGGGTATATTAGCAAAATTTTTATTTCTTTGTCGTTTTTGCTATTATTTTGATTATTTCCCAATTATTTCGTTTATTTGTTTTTTGTTTTTTGCATTACTAAGCGCCTTTTTCCAGTTGCAGCCCAGTTTTGCCGCATCCACCATACTGGGTATGGGCCATAATCATAGGGCAAGCAAAGAAAGAAAGGAACATCGGTATCTTCTTCTTCGACTTGGGAAGGCAGCCGTTCCTGCGAAGGTCAGCCGTCGCCGTCGGCCCCTGGCTCCGTTGCAGCACAAGACCGCACGAACACGCCAAGTAGACATTCTGCCCCCGTTCTTCCAGACTGGTCCCAACCCGCAACAGCGGCGATGGCCGCCTCTGATGAGTCCTGGGATGCTGCCGTGGTGGGTCCAACGTTGAGCACCGTGGGACACCGCAGCCACCAGCTGTGGTCCTGCATTTCGCAGCCACTTCCAATCGCCTTCATACTGTTCGCACATGAAAAAAGGCGACCGGTAGCCGCCATGAACCCGAAAGAAAAGAACCAGCGCGTCAGCAGCTGCCTCGGCGAGGTTTGGCGTTCGCTCAACACCGCGTACAAGGAGGCATACCATCGCATGGTAACAGACACCGCTGTCGTCTACCGAAGGAAGCACCCAGATCACATCTACAATTATCATGCGCAAGCAGCAGTAGCGACAGTTAGGATGCACCAATCCCGGTGCACCGCCTCTGGCCCTCCTCCTACACCGCAGTATCGTGCACGACAGCCGGCCACCGTTCCTGTGCACCTCGCGCGGCCGCGACGACAACGAGGGCGATGCCTACTCACGCCACCTGGACCAGCATTGGCGAACGGGCTTCTGCTTTCGTTGTTCGCGTGGCCGCTTCTTCATCGATGAAGAGGAGGTCAGGTGACACCTGGCTGTGCATGAGAGCGGCAACGGACACAATGGCCCGTGCTGCCTCAAGGTGTACAAGTCGCTCCTCGCTCTCAACTCACATTTTGCCAAGCACGAGAAGGCTGGCAAGACGAAGACACGGAAGACACCACCACGACGCGTCCCCCGGTGATGCCAGTTGAAACACAGGGTGTTGGTGTTCCGGTGCTAGCCTTCACTCTTGCAGCATTGGCATGTAAGGAATTTAGTACGGAATACGTTTGCTGCGGAAACCTACGCCTGCTTCCCACGAAAGCAAGCTCAGAAACAACTGTTTTAATGTCGTGCTTCAAATGTTTCCTGACAGCATTGAATAAACGTATGATTTTATGATTTAGATGACTTTCCTTCAAAGCCGTGTTCCATGAACACAAGCATCCACTCCCGAATTCAGATGTATCGAATGTGCAGTAGGAATCAGGTAGTAGTAGTGAAGGCTCACGCACCAGAGCGTCCGTGGGTGCGTGCGTGCGCGCATGTATTTTGCCAGCTACTCACACGTGGCAAACAGAATGAGCAAATACGCAATATTCGCAGAGGCCTTCCTTTGTACTGCCCAATCCATCAGCTTTGTATTGAAATATTTATCCCATTAAAGTAGTATACTTCGACCAAAATATTACACAATGCAAAAATTCTTAGCGTTGTTTTATTATAAAGCCGGGATGCTTCCTTCGCTTGTTTCAACAAACATCCCCGTTGCCGCGGGCATAGTTCATGCGCAGTGTTTTTTTAAATGAAAGAAAACGATTACCAGCGTAATTTTTGTAGCATTATGCTATTTAGCTGATCACTATTTTTTTTATGGAATTGTTTCTGCAAATCATTTGTTAGCATTGTGCTTATTCTCTCCTTGAATTTAATACATTTTCGCAGGTTTCTTTCAGTTTGACTCCTTACTCGCACACTATTCTAGATTTCGGGTCTTTTCTTTTGTTTTAAACTATAATTTACGCTTCCTCCTAACAAAAAAGAGACAAGAAAAAGCCAGGAGGATAAGTTTAACAGAAAAAACGTCTGGTTCGTTACCCTGTACGGGGGAAAAGGGAATTCGGATTTAAAGAGATAGGAAGATAGAAAGGCGAGTTCAGCAACGGGAATCGGCGCACAAAACAAAAGCTACACTAAACACTGTTGCAGTATCTCTCGCAATCCCGTCGACGGAAGAAGCGAACTAGTGCTCTGGGGTGCTATGCAGGATGCGCCGAGTTTCTCGTTCACCCGAGTTTTACCCGAGTTTGCTCGACGGCAGTCAGTGAACGGAGATAGCGTGAAACGTGCAAAGGCTGCAGGCAAAAAAATATGTAGACAAAACGCCGCGTATGACAACATGAGCGCACCCTGCGCGGCACGCTGCTTCCACGTTTCAAGCGCAGACGGCTGCACAACGAAACTCGCCAGCGCCGCGTATTGTTATCAACGGATTATCGCAACTTAGCGATACCGTGACTGTCCCGCTGTCTGTCTGCAGACTTGCCGTGAGCCGCTTGCCACGCCTTTCCCGGGCGCGTCAAGGGCGTGCCTCCTCTTTCGGAACTATCTTTATATCCTCGATCGAATGCGAACAGGGTACATGCGGCGCATTCTTGCACCTACGCTTTCGCTCAAACGAATACGTTAAAATACAACAAATAAAATAACGAACATTTTTATTTCTTTAAGTGTCTGTTTTTCGTTTTGAATGCTAGAAATTTCTGATGACAAACGGAGATCGAGCAAATTATTAAATTTTGCACTTCTTGCCGCGAGTGGCGACAGTGAGGCGAAAGCTTAGAAGCGGATACATTGAAGCGGGTCGCACGCACGAGGCAGTTCATACGGTGAGAAGTCGCCTAGGGGCGCTACAGTGCTATTCTCAATAATGTCAGTGATCACCACTCTTTCTCTATTAGGGGAATAGAAACGCAGCGCCGTGGTACGGCTGTTCATCGCAGGCGCCTTAAGGCCCCCGCTTTACCAACTAAAAACGATACACTAGTCATAAATACGGGAGCAACGGCTGTCGATGCAAAATGGTGGTCCGTAGTGCCCGTAGTGACGCAGTTTAGTGAAAATGTACCAGTTTATCTTTGTGCGCGAAGGCTCGGCGATGCATTGCGAAGAAGTGCGTGCTTCCCATCGACACAATTCATCGCTTGTCATCGCTTGCCCAGTGAAAGTGCCTCTGAGCGCATGTACGCAGTATTTGAGTGTTTTGTGCGCACCAAGGTGCTTGCGGATTACTTATGCTGGAGCCAGCAGCGATCGCAGAAGGATATCGTAACGACACCGCAGCAATCGCATTTTGGCAGGTGAGGGCTCTTGTGTGCGGCTATGAAATGAGACTTCGAACTGAGGAAGGTGGTGGAACTGTTGAGTGCGCAGTGCTTGTGATGAAGAAATGCCATTGCACTGGGTCTAGAAGAGCGAGCGATTCTCGGACGCTGATCGTGTTTACGACGTTGTGGCTCCGATATATCACCGATGACAGAGCAGCCATCTCAAACGACTGCTGCGATACGCACTCCTCAGCATCGTCGTCACCCTCGGCGCATCGACGCTTTGCAAGCAGCTACAGTGACGTGCCGATAATTATTTACTGTGCGCTACGTCGCCACAATGCAGGCAGTGAAACCGTGCTGTGGGGCCATCTCAGCCCGAGAAGCCAGCGACAGTCAACGCTTTGTTTTTTGATAGTAGTGCGCAGTACATCACCGATGACAGTGTGTTGTGCGTGTTTTATGTCGGTGGTGAATATTGTTGATGCCTCTCGGCTCGGCACCGCGTCGCTGTTGCCGAAAGATAAGTTGGGCGTGGCCCAACCGTGGTGGGTGCGCGCACAAGAGTTACATGCCTCGCGCGGGGCGTGACCTCTGGCTTTGACTGACAGGCGAACTCGTGCTAAACTCGTACATCGCGAAACCCCCTCCGAGTTCAACTCGGGAACATGGCGGCGGCAGCAGCAGCCTGTGTTATTGCAGCCAGCGGCAGCAAGCGTCAGTATGACCGTCTGGACCCGTTCGCGTACATGACCGCCGTGGAGTTTCAGCGTCATTTTGGCCTGTCGAAGACATCAGTGCGCTGGCTGTGTGACGAGCTAGGCGAAGACTCTCGTCTGTGGAGACAGCGTGGCGGGCTTCATTCGCTCACCGTTGAAGAGCAAGTCCTCTGCGCCATCCGTTTCTACGGGACTGGGAGTTTTCAGGGAAGCGTCGGCGCCGAGCGTTACATTGGACGTCATCAAACTATTGTGAGCCTCTGTGTCAGAGATGTCTGATGCGCTTATTGATGCGGCAGTGCGGAAGCGGTGGCTGCCTTTCCCGAAGACTGCGGCTGAGCGGGCATTTATAAAAAAACGCTTCTTCGCGGAAACATTACGAACGTAGTCGGGTGCGTCGACGCAACGTACGTAGGAATTAAGGTGCCTTCAATGTCAGCGTTACTGTGATTAGCATTGAAGCAATGTCTAGACGCACCATATTGCCAAATTTGTCACTTCTCTGTAGCCGACTTAAATTTTGTGTTTCCGACGTCACACATGCGGCAGCCTATGATACTGACTTTTTCGCTGGTTGCTGACTTTTTACCGATTGTTCTACGTGTCTCAGGGTGCCTTCCAAATGGCTCACTTTTTTGGGGAAAGAGGTTAATGAAGTATAAATAGATAAATGGATATCACAAATTGTGTGAAGTACCTTGTGAATGCTAATCTCATAAAGAACTTGGGTTTTTTTATGAGATTACTTAGTACTTAGTACAAGTTACTTAGTATGCATAATGCTGAATTTTGGTCATGCGTCATCTATCGGCCACACTATGAAACAGCAAGGCATTGCACAATTTGTTGCAGTGCGAGATGCGGATGTCGCGCCAAGCCGGTTGTGCCTATGCATTTATGGCAAAATGAAAATGCATTGAGAATCTTAGTGTGCTGGCTTGCATGAAGAAAATACTTCAGAGTGTTTGCTGTGTTCACTGTTGGTGCATGTGCCAGTGGTTCAGTGTATTTCTATTGGGGGGGGGGGGGAGGCAGCGTTATTCTGTATGGACAAATCGTATATTTTCGTCTTATAATAGGGCTCTAATTCTTCAGCAGTAGAACAATGCAGATCCAATGCTCTGCAGAACTCGGTGTGCGTGAAGATGTTGTGAACCACCAAGGCAAAATTACATATCGGGAGAAATGTGGTGCAGATGCCAATGAAAAGTGGGTCTTTAACCCGCCATGATAAAAATAAAGATTGCAGAGCGAATAGACCTTTTGTACAGCTTTAGAGCAATGATTACACAAACTGTGACATGCTCAAACGTGTAAAAGCTTGCCGCAATGTGAAAGTAGGATGAGCAATATGCGGCATATTTTGGCATTGAACATGTCTTGTAAATGCTATTTTTATTGTGAGCCTCAAGCCTCGCTGTCACGCCTTTCCCTCCGGCACTCCCTTTACTGAAACGCAGCACTGTCTTTCTATTGGTGTCATGATGATGATGGTAACGGCAGCAGTAAGGCTGGTTAATGCTTGCCCCTTTGATTCCTGCGAGTTGAGTGGTACAGAATATGGCACGTGCATACACCTGTGCAGCAAAATTTTATGCTTGTGGTGATTTGTTGGAAAGCTAATTCGTGTTGGGACATTTCAAAGATGTGCACCATTGTGGCTTAATAACTAGATCATTGGTGAGGTTGAAGACTCGTTGTATCGGTATAGAAGCTTGAAGCTGAATTGCACCACAATTCGACGGGACACAAAGAAGAGAAATACACACAGCCGAACGCTCTGCTGTGTGTGTTACTCTTCTTTGTGTGCCAACGAATTGTTGCGCGGTCCAACTTCAAGTAGAGCATTGGGCCTCTTTGGTGCAGGACTGAGGAAGAGAAATACACACAGCAGAACGCACTGCTGTGTGTGTTACTCTTCTTTGTGTGCCGTCGAATTGTTGTGCGATCCAACTTCAAATAGAGCATTGGGCCTCTTTGGTGCAGGACCGAGGAAGTGTGAGCTATTCGACACCATGCCAGTGCCTTGCCACACAATTATGGAAGTCTGAAGGTTTGCAAACAAAGCTTTGCTTTCAAATCCACCTACTCATGTAATACAAGCACTGATTGAAAGAACCATTATACAAAAATAATGGTGAAATGAATGGCCTTTGAAAATTTGTATGTTGACACTAATGACATAATAGGTGCCACAGCAAACTCGACAGTTGTGTTGGACAGAGCACTTTGTTTCCTGTGTGAAGCACAAGCTTTCATTACATGCTGTGCAGATAACCAAGCTCAGTTTGTTTTAACGTGGTACACAACATTCACTGTAATCTGTTTTTGATTCTAAAGTGCCCAACACCACCTCTTTTTCAAGGATGTCATGGGAATATTTGGTGAGAACTGTTTACAGCCCCTCATAGGAAGTGTGGCCAGCCAGCTTTGCTTGGGTGCCTTTATAGATTTCTGTTCCTGATCATTGTGTGCTATCAAGTTGCTAAAGTCTATGCAACCAGTGCAAGGCATTACGTGATTCTATAGTCGGATACAACTTTAGGAGGCCGCAGAATCTGCACTTCAACGGCAGGTGAACACAAGCCTGCACCAATGGGCACACACTCTACACTGACGTCATGCCGCTGGACGCACTAATACCCGCTCATTGGAGAGGGACTATTTGTTTAGACGTGGAGGCAATCGGCTGCTGCGCTTTGGTCATCTGAGCGGGGCCTCTCCTGTCTTGTGACGTTGTATGGATGCCGCTTTTCATACAACACAAAAGGACAAAGTGTACAATTATTTGGCCTTTAAATGGATACATCACAAGTGAGCTATGCATGCGCTTAAGCTGTGTGAAAATTAGTACATGCAAATATATGACATTGTTAAAGAATATGTGGTATCGAACGTGCATGTAATGGCACGTTTAAATCGGGGAGTGTTGCATTCATGTGCACAGTCTATAGGTGATAGCATTATTAAGGTCATGCCGTTTCCTGTCTTCTCATTGTGAAATACACACACCGTTCATCTTGTGGCTAATCAATACCCACTGTATTCTTGCACATAGAAAGAACAAACAGCACAATGACGTATATGCTGCATTAGTGTCTTTTTCATTTACACGGTCCAGGTTGTCTTATGTGTTTGCCCATATTGAAGAGACATCAAGTGCATGTTACAAGTGTCCCAATATGCACAGCACAATGTTTACTGCAATAATTTTATTTATGCTCTTGAATAATAAACAAAATAATAAACTGAAAGCTCCTTTATAAGGTGTGTTCTGGGGGCTCGACTGGAAAGCAGTGAGTGCACTGATCCTACTGTTGCAGAGCAGCCCTCTGGACCTTGCCACACTCTCAAGAGCATGTGCCTGGCGCTCGCCTACTGCCACCAGGCGGTTGAGTGCCTCCTACAGCAGCAGAATGTTTTGCTGCAAAAAAGTGGATTGTTGGAATGAATCAACCGCATATAAACCATTGTTTACAAATAAAAATGCTCCTTGCACTATTGGTACTAACTGCCCTTGACTGTGGAAGCCTTTAGTGTATGCATAATAAAACAATTTGTCGGGACAACATTGCTTTATTTTTCATAACGGGTTGTATTGTTCAGAGCCAATTGTAATGTTTATTAGTGTGCCAACAGCTGACGTGTCCTCGAACCTTCACGAGTCTCTACTGTCAGCACCACAAACCTATTTTTGTTCTCTTCAAAATCAATGGCGCTCCCTACAATCCCGTCTTATGCGAGCTGATTGCATCCTATGCCTACAAACATCATATTTTTGTCCCATTACGCAATTTTCTACCATCCTTGGCTGCAGTTCTCTCTCCTTGACATCCATTCTGTCACGCTTATGTAATCACCTGTTATAAATTGGCAACAAGTGATTGAAGATGTGCATGGCCTGCCCACCGATTCCATTTTTTTTTCTTAATCTCAACTAGCATATCAGTTGCTACGGTTTACTACGCCACTGTCTTCCTGCCTTAATGCTATCTCCAACAATTTTTGTTACTTCGCTTTCTGCACAGTCCTCGACTTCTCAAGTTTCCTTGTTTACCTTCAGGTTTATGTCCCATATTGCATAACCGGTAGAATGCAACGATTCTAAACATTTTTCAAGGATATCGGTAACGTGGCGATCACGATTCGGTAATGCCTCCCATGTGCTGTTCAACCCATGAAATTTTTGGATAAGTTTCCTGCTTTATATCAGCACCTGCGATTGATATTTCACCTGGATAAAGATACTCTTCCATAGATTCTGCGGGCTGAATGTCACTGATGAACTTCTGTTATATCACTAAGTTAGTGAAGGTTACCTTTATCTTTTCCATATTTTCGCGGGCCCACGTACATGTAAAAGCACGAACACTCATTGGCTCTCAATGCCTTTTTTAAACTGGAGGATATTCAGTTCGTTACTACGAAAGCGACTTAATCCGTGCACTATTATTATGCTAAATATGAAACAGTAGAAATATACTTATCTGCAGTTTGTCGATGCCTCCGTCACTGTGTTGGTTGCGAGATCCATCGTCGGCACCACGTCCTTGTCGCATCGTAGCTATATCGGCTGTCTTCCTTTTGCACACACTATGCAATATTCGTGACACTCGCAGTCACGCAGAGTGGAGGAACTCAGCGCACTCACAGAAGTAGCACCGGATAAGTTGTTTGTTCAGGATTGTGCCGTGAACAGTAAGTACGCGTTGCGATCTGTAAAATCGCCTAAGCTATTCGCAGTCTTTCGGGGTGCACGGAAAGATTGCTCACGGAGGAACAGAACTATCCAAGAAATAGTGGTCATCGTCGAGCCTGATCACTACGTCGCGCACAGCAAGCTCGTTGTACGAGTTTGTTTACGCTGGGCCTCTTCGATGTTTAGCCGCCATGCTCGCCCGATGAATGTATGTGATGACGCCACCACAGCGTTCCCTCGTGGTTTAATGTGAAGCGTACTAAATTACAAATTAGTCGAATACACATTCAGTGTACATCTTGTAAGCTTTAAAATGCTTTTAAACCACGTTAAACTAACTAATAATATTGTATTAAATGCATTTGTTTTATAACTCACTTGTGCGTGTAATGCACTTGGTGGAACGACAAACAAGTGAAAGAAGGCGCGACCATGCACCGACGGTATGATCACGTGAGCCCCAGTTTGTCGACCGCCCAGAAGGCAACGCCCAAGGAATGATAGCCACCCAGAGTGAATCTAGATAAACCAATGAAACTGGAGGCTTCTCGAAAGATAAACTGTGTCTCGGTACCATTTGTGCTTTCATCTTGGGGTGTCGCCAGAGCTCGTGAAGATCCCGAGTTTCGCCAAACTCGGCGCATCCTGCATAGCACCCCTGGTTGCCTTTAGCGCACGTGTTTGTTGTGACCACTGTGATAGTAGCTTTTACTCCGACAGTGGCTAGCTTTAACTCCGAAGAACTGACACAGCAGCAAAACTTCCCTCTATGGCACCCAATAGTACACTGGCCTTGCAGGAGTCAACACGTTCCACAAACTGCATGGGCTACCAAGGCAAGGAGAAACTGTTTTACAGTATGCGCATTAGCAGGGAAGAAGTTTGGGCGTGTTGGTAGTTCAATCGTAAACTGAAATGTATAGAGCAAAAACGACATAAGTGCGCTATGTATCCCAGTTTATGATTGCAGTGTGCGGTTTGCTGTAGTGTTTAACAAATGATTCTCATTTATGATTGAATGGGCCGACAGCCGTGCCTGCGACCCTTGCAGCTGTGAAGAAAATATTTCGTAGTTTTTCGTCCCCCACGCCGAAGCACGGATGGGCAGTCGCTATGTGTCCTGTTAGATAATGTTCAAATATTGAATTTCTCTTAAGCTACCTCTATTGATATATTAAGATATCGTATTATATCAGCGGAAAATAAAAACACAGCATAGACGGCCGTTATCGCTCTGGTATAGGATCACCTCATGAAGCTACCGCATCGCTTCTGGATCCAGATCCAGTGCCCAACACGATTTTTCGCAGCTGGTTCAACGTGTCGACCCCGGCGACAAGCTGGCTTCCCGGGTCTTGAAGCCTACGCCCACCGCCTGATCATTGCAGGAGCGATGCGCAGCCTAACCAAATGTAACAGCAGCGGTGCTTGGCTGAAGAGCGACTGTCTCGCTTTGAGTACACCAACAGCTTGTGCGATGCTGGCCTCGAACGTGGCGTCGACGAGGCCGAAGTCGTCGCATTCGACGCGTTGCCTTGCGCGTGGCCAATCGCACCTCAGCTTCCAACCACGACGGTTTCCAGTTTCGTGAGACCAAGCAATGTGCCACTACCATGACAATGGCGGAGTAATTGTCACGGAGCTTTTCGTACTTCTCAAGCAGTACGGGGTCGTTTTGGCAGTTCTTGTGGATACTATAAGCTTCCATAGCATCGGCTGTACAAAGCCTGAGAAGGAAGCGTTGTTTCCCCCATAGGAGATCCCCTATGACGCGTCTCTGGTGGAACCTTCGGAAGCAGCAGCCCACCGCGAAGCGCAATGTTTTTTACAGTCCTACTGCAGTTGATTTGCATTGTCGTGATTATTGGCCAGAGAGCTTAGATTTTTCTCTAGTTCTATAAATATGTTGACGCACATCCTAGACGCGCGTCGCACCGGCTCCGCAAATTTTCCATGGTTTTCGGCGAATTCTCTACAGCTATCCTGTTCACGGTATTCTCAGGTGCTTGCGAAAGTTCTACGGACTCTCTCGATACCAGATTTCAGCAGGTGAGCCCGGCCACTTTTCGGAGATTTTCCGCGTCGCCACGTCGGCACGACAGCCAGGCTGGTAGGCAAGGCAGGGTAGGCCTAAGCGTCAGCGGAGCACCGGTCCGCTGCGACGGCTCCCGCGATGGAAATCGTGCAAGTCGAAGGAGAGGAAATTTCGCGGAGCTCGGAAAACAGCAGGGATGGTGCGAGATCAAGCGTAACAACAAGAAGGCGGCGGGAGGCGACGACCCGGCGACGAACCAGCAAGCCACGACAGCGTCCTCCAAGAAGGCGGCGTCTATAAAGAAAGCAACGCACTACGTGCGGAAGAACACCATGGCGAGCCGAATGCCCAACCTACCCACGGACGACTACAAGATCATCGTGCGACCCCGGGACGGCATCAACGTGTCGAACTACCAGAAGGACCGCGTCCATTGCTGCATACGCAACGCTGCAGGCTTGGGACGCGAGGCAGCTGAGGAGGACAGCGTTTGTCTCAACGAGCGTTAAAACGTGATAGTGGTGAGCACTCCGTCAGAAGATGGCGCTAGACGATACGGTAGCATTTGCAAGCTGCGCATTGGGGACTGCGAGTTCGAGGCAAGTGCCTACAGAGTGGATCCGGAGAACACGTCCAAAGGTATCATCAGGGGCATACCGCTAGACGAAAAGCCGGCGGACGTCGTGAGAAGTCTCGTAAACCAGAGTAACCCGAACGTCCTGCATGCCAAGCGCATGGGGAACACGAGCAACGTGGTCATCCTCTCATCCTCTTTGACGGCTACTATACGTGCCCCGTTACGTGAACTACGGCGGGATGTTGATGAGGTGCTCTCTCTACAAGAAATAAATTGACATGTGCTACGAGTGCGGTCGTCTGGGACACAGGACCGACGTGTGCCCCAACCCGAACGACAAGAAGTGCCGCGGGTGCGGATGCAGCAACTCGCCCGACGAGCCGGTGTGAGCCGGTGTGCCAAGTGTGTGGGAAGGGTCACCTCACCGGGGACCACAAGTGCAAAGCCAAGTACAAGACACCGTACCTAGTCAAGCGACGACAATGGGAACGCAGAATGCGCGAGGAGGCAGCGGCTGCTTGCGGCAGCAGCAGCACCTACGACTACGGAGAGGAGAGCTGCCGACGACGCCCCACACCGAGACGAGTTAGCGGCGACAGCCGCCTGACCTCGGGGAGAGCCGTATACGTAGCCGCACTCGCTCCCGCACTCGTTCTCGAGCCCGCTCTCGCACCGGCTCCCACTCCCGCTCGGCGAAGCCTCGCAGCAGGTCAACGGCCCGTGCCAGCTATGCAGCTGCAGCGGAAGGAGGACGAGGATCCAACGCCCCACAGGTGAGCTGGGCAGCGGTCGCCTCCGGCGGTGCACCTCGTGCGCCGCTATCGCGAACCGAGACTGCCTTTAATAGAAACCCCGGAGCAACTAGAAGCAGCAGTAGCGCTCAGAGTAGCAATTAATTAGAATCCGTCATCCAACCACTACAGCAGGAAAATGCTATGCTAAAGAACGAAATTACCACATTAAAGGGGGCCCCAACAACCCCCTCTCTTCCTCCTCTGACCGAACCCGTTGCCGCAGGCGCGTCTACTCGAACGGTCGAGAGCGCGGAGGAAGTCATGGAGGCGCAGGACGCACAACCCGTTCCTGCTAAACGCAAGGCGCTAGACCCGGAACATGCCGAGACCAAAATGCAAACACGCGAGCAGAAACTCCGCGAGCGAGTCGACAGACTCGAAGACAAGGTAGACGCAATGACGATGCAACAAGCGCAGCAAACAACGCAACTGAACCGCGCAATAGCTCATCAAACCGCGCAAACCGAACAGCTGAGCAGTGCAACAGCACAACTCACTCAAATGGTCGCGACGCTGCAATCGCGCATAGACAATATTGAAATGCGGCTCCCGGGCGGAGCGGGTCGCCGGTACGGACGACTGGGAAACCGTGCCTTAGGCCGGTACCAGACGAAGATGTGCAGGATCAGCCGGGCGGCAAATAATAATGCGGACAGTCACCATGGCTCGACACGACACCACACAAACACAACGCCCACGACAGCGTAACACACAGAACACGTACACGATCTGGCAGTGGAACTGCAGGGGGTACAGGAGGAAACGGGGGCATCTTCAACAATTCCTACGCAACCGGGAACGGCCGGACGTAATACTATTACAAGAAACCAACGACCCGGTCAAGCTGGCCGGTTACAAAGCGATCGACGAAGCCGTGACCGCGGGAGCACCGCCAGCCGCTGCAACGCTAGTGAGACGCAACCTCACCGTGGCGCTACGCGAACTTAAGAACATTAGGATACCGCACGTACTGATCGAGCTTATTCCGACAAAAGGGCGCGGCCTGTTTGTATTGAACGTGTACAGTAGACCCAAAGGCAAACACCGCTTTAGCAGGTTACTGCGAAAGGCGAGCGAGGCAGCCGGCGACGGGCCCTTAATCATCGCAGGTGATGGGGGGGGGGGGGGGGTACAAGTACGAAACGCCGAAGGGTAAGCGCATGTGGGACGACGCGCAGAATGATGGGCTGGAGCACGTTACAGACCCTTCCGCGCCCACACGCAAGGGCAACAGCGTCTGTGCGGACACTTCGCCCAACCTCACGTTTCGAAGAACGTCGCTGGCGCGCGGTGGCATAACACGCAGGAGGACTTGGGTAGCGATCACTCGGTGATCGAGATCCAGGTGGACTTGGGACCGCACTACCATCGCCACGGTCATCGGGACGGCACCAAGGGCAAGCACTATCGGCTGGTGGAATGTGATGCGTTTCGCAAAGCCCGGAAAGAGCATAATCGCGACAGTGAGGCAATCGACGACATCGAGAGCTGGACAGCGACGCTCAGGAGGGACGTTGAAGCGGCAACGCGGGAAGTACCGCAGGAAGCACACCTAGAAGTGATAGATAGTAAGCTCCTACACATGTGGGAAGCCAAGCGCAGCCTGCAGAACAGGTGGAAGCGTCAACGACACAATCGAACGCTACGCAGACGCATAGCACGGCTAAACAAGGACATAGAAGACCACGCATTGCAGGTATGCAAAACGCAATGGGAGGAGACGTGCAACGGTATGGAGAACCAGCTAGGAATGGCCAAGACATGGCACCTCCTCCGGCATCTTTTGGATCCTGAGGAGACCAAATCAGCGCACGCGCATCAGATCAACAGGCTAGTACACGACTACGAAGGCGCGTCCTCGGACTTTCTAGAAGCCGTGCGAACCCGTTACGTCAAGGCAACTAGCCCCGTCGCGCATCCGGCGTATGCGGGGGAGAGTAACGCGCAGCTAGATGAGGGCTTTAGCGTAGCAGAGGTGAGGGCAGTACTACACAAGCTCAACAGAAAATCGGCGTCGGGCCCGGACTGTATAACCAATAAAACGCTCCGCAACTTGGACGACTAGTCGATTGAACGGCTGACGGATTACATTAACGTGTGCTGGAATGCAGGCGCGATACCGAGCTCCTGGAAAACGGCGTGTATAATTATGATCCCCAAACCGGGCAAACGGGTACACATCGACAGTCTTCGACAATATCCCTGACGTCCTGCGTCGGCAAGGTCATGGAACACGCGGTTCTCACTCGCCTTACCAACTACCTCGAGGACCGAGACATGCTGCCGCACACGATGCCGGGGTTCCGTCGTGGCCTTTATACTCAGGACGTCATGATTCAACTCAAACACCACATCGTAGAAAATTCTACGCGATCCACAAAAGCAATACTCGGCCTTGACCTCAAAAAGGCGTTCGACAACGTAAAACACGCCGCGATACTTGAAAGCATGCGAGCATTGGGACTGGGCGAGAGTGCGTGCGACTACGTACGGGACTTCCTTACTGGTGGCCGTGCCCGCATAGGGACCGGCGGACTGGAATCGCAAGACATATATAGACATAGGTTGCACGGGCACGCCGCAGGGTTCCGTTATCTCGCCCATGCTCTTTAACGTCGTGCTTCCCGGATCACCCCAGAAACTGGCAGAGATAGAAGGCCTCCACCACAGCTTGTACGCCGATGACATCACGCTCTGGGTTGCTGAGGGAAATGACGGCCATGTAGAGCAAACGTTACAGGCGGCTGTCGACGCGGTGCTGGAGTATCTGCGCGACACGGGCCTCGAATGCTCCGCGGCCAAATCGGAGCTCCGGCTCTACGGACCCACGCGCAGGGGCCGCAAATCCAAGAACGCCGATTCCGCAGCCGAGCACACATACAGAGAAATTAGAGTACTCACATCGGACGGCATTGTCATCGCGCATGTTTACAACATTACGGTACTGGGCTTGCACCTGTCGGCCAACGGCCACAATGGCGAAACCGTACGCAGACTAGAGCGTGCGGTCGATGAAACGATCCGGTTACTGAAACGCATCACAAACAGACAGGGGAATGAAAGAAAGAAATATGATCTGCCTGGTACAGGCGTTCGTAACCAGTCACATAAAGTAGTACGTCTCGTCCTACACGAGCACATCATAATTGGATTTCTCCGCTCTTTGTGCGCATGCGCGAGGAGCAGTGGTTGCGAGCGAGAAATGTGGGGACTTTCGGCCCTTGAGATTTCTCTTCGCCTAGGTACTACGGGGAAGAAAGTTGTTCGCCCCGTTTGTCTCTATCGAGCTGGCAGACAGAATGTGTGGCCGGCAAGGCGAAGAAGCCGTGTCCGAGGTGAGTTTGTTGCTATTTTGTTGCGACGGTAGCATATTACATTTTTATAGTCCCAGGGGAATACGTTTGGAAGTGAGGTGTCTTCTCGGATCACTTTACTGGCAAAGCATTACAGCGTGCCGATGCATTGTTCATTAGTGTCGTTGAGCAAGGTCAGCATACCGCACACTTCAGGAGATTCGCGGGAACGGAAAGAGTTTATGAATTCGACTGTCGTGCCGATGCGAGGTTGTTGCTTCATCTTTTTTTATGGCAGTAGCATATTAAATTCTGATACTCGCAGGAGGATACGTTTGGACGTGAGGCGTTTTCTCGGATGACTTTAATGGCAATTGAAGCATTACGTCGTGCCGATGCATTGTTCATTAGTTTCGTTGAGCATACCACACACTTCAGGGGAATCGCGAGAACTGAAACAGTTTATGAATTCAACTGCCGGGCCAATGCATTAGTTCTTAATGTAACTGGGCATACAACACACTTGGATATTCGTGGGAATGGAACATTTTGTACTCTGTATGTGAAAGTACTAAAACTTGCGTCGCAATGCAATCTGAGCCGTAGATCGTTGTGAGAGCTGTACAGCCACACTGGCAAAACCTGCTGATGAATACGTGGTGCAGATTCGTAGCGATTCTGAGGTGCTTGTGCGCAAGGGTAATTAATGAAGGAGCGCGTATTACTAATCCCGGTTGTTACGATGTCTAGCTCATATACGGGGCGCTCTATGTGGGCGAAACAAGGGCTCAGATCGCTACAACCGCGTGTGAAATAGCTCTGAAGGCCTGCCAGTACACTTGTTCGACGTATCTGTGCTTGTACTGCGACAGGAGACGTGACGGCAGATGCGCACGTATATCACACTACGGTATATCCTCTGACAGCGGCCGCTTTCCACTCTTGGTATACTTTGCCGCAATACACTGCGCATGTTTGATTGCGCGACACTTGTGCCTTACGGCGAAGCTGACGTTAGGCAAACGGCATTCTGCAACGCTCGAGCCATCTTGTCCGTCACTGCGGATAGAAAACGCATACATGTTCAAGCTATTTGAGCTGCTTCATTTTGTTGATGTTTACCCCTCTTTATTAAATGAAGAGGATAACGTACGCCTGTGTGTGTGATTTAAAATTGATAAAAAGCTTGGTAACCTATGTGCAGTCAGTCAAAAAACGCTATTTATACAGGCGTCCACGCTCCTGTAAAAAATAAAATGCAATTCAGTGATGACCCTCTGGAGATGGATCCGCACCTATGTAAGCACAGTCGGCTCATCAGTTACAAAGTAGGAGCCGAAGAGAACTTTCCACTACATGGATGATTTGCCTAGTATGAAAACGTTGTTTTCACCTTTTGCTCTCCTGTTCGCCACATAATCATTGCGTATTAAGACGAAGTCTCACTGTTTAGTGCAATGCGTTTGTCACTGGCTGACCACAAATTAATCGCTATCAATGTCGTATAATGAGAATTAAAAATTTCTCTTCAGCTCCTACTGTGTGACTGATGAGCCGGCTGTGCTTACATAGGTGCGGATCCACCTCCAGAGGGTCGATCTTCACTCAAGAGCATTTCTTTTTTTTTTTTTTTTTTGCACGAGCGTGGACACCTGCATACATAGTGTTTTTTGAGTGACTGCACATAGGTTACCAGGCCCGTATATGAGCTAGACATCGTAACAGCCGGGATTAGTAATACGCGCTCCTTCATTAATTACCCTTGCGCACAAGCACCTCAGGATCGCTGCGAATCTGCGCCACGTAGCCAATATCAGTGTTACTGTACAGCTTTCACAAGGATCTACTGCTATGAAATTGCATGACGACCATTTTTCTTTATACATTTGTTCCGTATTCATCCGCAGGGCGTATAGTGTTTTGCCAGTGTGGCTGTACAGTTCTCACAACGATCTAAGGCTCAGATTGCATGGCAACGCAAGTTTTAGTACTTTCACATACAGAGTACAAAACGTTCCATTCTTACGAATCTCCAAGTGTGTTGTATGCTCAGTTACGTTAAGAACTAATGCATCGGTACGACGTAATGCTTTGCCATTAAAGTCATCCGAGAAAACTCCTCACACCCAAACGTATCCCCTGCGACTATCAAAATTTAATTAGCTACCGCCGCAAAAAAAAGAAAAAAAAGCAACAACTTCGAAGCGGCACCGGGAGTCGAATTCATAAACTGTTTCCGTTCCCGCGAATCTCCTGAAGTGTGCGGTATGCTGACCTTGCTAAACGACACTAATGAACAATGCGTCGGCACGATGTAATACCTGGTGACTTCCGCGGAGAAACTCCCAATGTTTGGAGGCGCGTGCGCTGCGCTCTTACGGCCACTTCTGTGCCACAGCCTAAATGCTTTGCCACTAAAGCCATCCGAGAAGACAACTCACTTCCGAACGTATCCCCTGCGACTATAAAAATGTAATATGCTACCGTCGCAACAAAATAGCATCTAACTCACCTTGGACACGGCTCCTTTGCCGTGTCTTGCTGCCGTGTCTTGCTGCCGTGTCTTGCTGCCAGCTCGACTAGGGACGAATGGAGCTAACAACTTTCTTCCCCGTAGTACCTAGGCGAAGATAAATTTTAAGCATTAAAAGTCCCCACATCTCTCTCTCGCAACCATGGCGTCTCGCGCATGCGCAGAAAGAGCGGAGAAATCCAATTATGATGTGCTCGTGCCTCCTACCTCACGAGGCAGGTGGCCGAACGAACAAAACTAGACCGCCTCATCCGCAAGGCGTACAAACGTGCCATATTATTGCCGATCAATACCAGCATGGATAAATTTCTCGAACTGGGTTTACACAATACCATATACGAGATAACAGAAGCGCACAACGTCGCGCAGTACGAGCGTTTGGCAAAAAACTGAACCGGACGACACATCCTCGAGACGCTGGGCATCAGCTGCCACACGCAGCAGGGCGAAAAGGTCGCGATACTCACACCGATTCGCGAGCACATCGTCGTTTCGCCGTTGCCCAAGAATATGCACCCGACGCATTACGTTGGCCGGCGCAACAGGCGCGGGTGAGACTTGTAAAAGAAATACGGCAGCAACAAAGAAACGTTTACGTAGATGCGGCCCGTTACGAGCGGCGACGTGGTTTCGCGGTGGCAATTACGGACCACAGCGGAACTTGCGTAGCGAGCACGACGATACGCACGGGAGAAGGAAGCAGCCGAGGAAGTGGCGATAGCCCTCGCGGTAGCCACCAGGGATGACGAGGTGATAATAAGCGATTCGCAGGCAGCGATAAGCAACTACGCTAGCGACCGGATCTCCCGAGAAGCGGCCCGCATTCTCCAACTTCAACAGGGCAATATTTGCCGCAAAAACGACAGTTTCCTCGAATGGACCCCCGCCCACACGGACCCTCCGCTCCCGGGAAACGAGACGGCCCACGCCACGGCTCGAGGACATATATGCCGAGCCGCGGCGCCCGCCAACAATCCCGACGTATCGCCCACAGCGAGAGCGATGCGGGAGTGAACGTGGGGGGATCGCATGACCACTTTCAGAGACAACACGCAACACTACAGATTGAAAAGATGTAAATACCCACCACCGCGGGCCAAACTAAACAAGAAACAGGCGGTTGCCTGGAGGCAATTGCAGACACACACGTATCCGAACCCGGTGATCCTTCACCTCTGCTACCCCGACCTTTATTCGTCCGACGATTGTAAAGCGTGCGGAGCCAGAGCGACGCTGCACCACATGCTGTGGGCATGTACCGTTAGCGAGCAGCAGGAGTCCCCGACGAACGGGGTAGAAATGGCAGTCTCGAACCGAGGGGCGCGTTGGGAGGCGGCCCTCCTGAGCCACGACCTCGCTGATCAACTGTGGGCCGTCCGGCACGCCGAGGAAGCCGCCCGAGTTCAAGGACTCGAGGCAGTCACCTAGGCTAGGGTGCTTATGGCCCCACCCCACCCAATTCGCCGGACATTTACAATAAAGTTTTCACTCACTCATCCTTTTTGCTTTCTCTTTATTTAAGCATACCTTGATATGGTATGCCCCAAGAGTGTGTTCATATGTACCTAGATCTAAGTCAATTGCTCACAGGGGACCCTAGTAACGAGAAGGAAATTAGCAGAAGAATACAAATGTGTTATAGTGCGTGTGGGGGCATTAAGTATTTCTTTTTTACTTGCACTTTGCTATGTTGTACTGTGTATTTGATTGTTCTTCCCACCCTGCTAAAATCCCAAAATGTGCGATTGCAGTATTTATAAATAAATAAATAAATAATGACTGGAAGCTTAGCACTGATGTGGAAAAGAAAATTGTAAAGACATTGCATTCTACTGGTGCTAACGTATG
Source organism: Dermacentor andersoni (assembly GCF_023375885.2). Taxonomy (NCBI): domain Eukaryota; kingdom Metazoa; phylum Arthropoda; class Arachnida; order Ixodida; family Ixodidae; genus Dermacentor; species Dermacentor andersoni. The sequence continues at coordinate 378,236,145 of NC_092814.1, read as the reverse complement.
GGGATGACACTTTGATGTTTAAAAAAAAGCTCAATAATAAGTTAAGGAGCGCGCAGAGGCAATATGGGACGAAAAATTCCTGGTCTAACGTTAAGAGACGGGAAGAGAGCGGCGAGTATTAGAGAGCAGACGAGCATAGCTGATACAACAAGAGAGGAAAAAATTATGCCCGTCAACTCTTTGAAGAAGGATGACAAGAGAAGTTGTGTTTATGGGCCACTTAATGGCAAACTACAGCCCCGGCCCGAATTGGCCCTGTACTGCACTATAATCGGGATCGGCCCACGTATGGGGAGTGCTTAACGCCTGCTTCACCTCCGCCGCGGGTCTACCCGCCTTAGCACACTACCTGCGGGATCGACCCACGTATGGGAAGGGCTTAACGCCTGCTTCAGCTCCGCCGCATGTCTTACCGGTATTGCACTATCTGCAGGATCTGCACGCGTATGGGGAGTGCTTAACACCTGCTTCACCTCCGCCGCATGTCTTCCCGGTATTGCACTATCTGTGGGACAGGCCCACGTATGGGGAGTGCTTAATGCCTGCTTCACCTCCGCCGCGGGTCTACCCGCCATAGCACTATCTGCGGGATCGACCCACGTATGGGGAGGGCTTAACGCCTGCTTCACCTCCGCCGCATGTCTTCCCGGTATCGCAGTATCTGCAGGATAGGCCCACGTACGGGGAGTGCTTAACGCCTGCTTCACCTCCGCCGCGGGTCTACCCGCCATAGCACTATCTGCGGTATAGACCCACGTATGGGGAGGGCTTAACGCGTGCTTCACCTCCGCCACATGTCTTCCCGGTATTGCACTATCTGCAGCATCTGCTCGCGTATGGGGAGTGCTTAACGTCTGCTTCACCTCCGCCGCATGTCTTCCCGGTATTGCACTATCTGCAGGATCTGCCCGCGTATGGGGAGTGCTTAACACCTGCTTCACCTCCGCCGCGGGTCTACCCGCCATAGCACTATCTGCGGTATAGACCCACGTATGGGGAGGGCTTAACGCGTGCTTCACCTCCGCCACATGTCTTCCCGGTATTGCACTATCTGCAGGATCTGCTCGCGTATGGGGAGTGCTTAACACCTGCTTCACCTCCGCCGCATGTCTTCCCGGTATTGCACTATCTGCGGGACAGGCCCACGTATGGGGAGTGCTTAACGCCTGCTTCACCTCCACCGCGGGTAACCCCGGCATTGCACTTTCTTCGGGATGGGCCCTCGTACGGGGAGCGCGTAACGCCTGCTTCACCTCCGCCGCGGGTCTACCCGCCTTAGCACTACCTGCGGGATCGACCCACGTATGGGGAGGGCTTAACGCCTGCTTCACCTCTGCCGCATGTCTTCCCGGTATCGCACTATCTGCAGGATCGGCCCACGTATGGGGAGTGCTTAACGCCTGCTTCACCTCCGCCGCATATCTCCCTGGTATAGCATTATCTGCGGGATCGGCCCGGTTATGAAAAATTGTTGGTTTACGCGAAGACGCGATCCACCAGATCCTAGCCATCGATAGCTTCACTGTAGGAAGTTCGGCAGATACACTTCAGAATGCTTAGGTGTGAAAAGGCACGTAAGCGTGCTCTGTGGGCGACCGCGCTTCCCAGATGCCGCTGAGATTGATGCTTCGGAATGCATCCCGGTAGACGCAGTAGTAGTCCCACTGTGTCTACTATAAGCCTGCTAAATGGCTCCGTGAGAATGGGAACAAGTCTCATTGGCGCTTTAGCCTTATCTCCGGGCTTGCCTATGCGTTGACATGTGTCGCAGGTTCTTACAAATGCTTCTACTTCTCGAGAGCAGCCGGGCCAGTAAAATTCCTGCAGTAAGCGGTCCTTTGTTTTGAGAATGCCCAGATGCCCTGTCCAAAAGCCCCCGTGAACCAGGTGCTGGAGCTGCTCACGATAGGGATGCGGCACCACGAGTTGGTCGAATTGCACTCCCTTTCGATTGGTGTACTTCCTATAGAGGACGCCTGGCCTCTTGAGGAACTTTACGTTCTGCTTGGCCACACCTTCTTTAGGCCTTAGGTTACGCAGGGTGGAATCTTTTTCCTGGTCAGAAAACAATGTGGCAGGGCTTACATTCAATAACTTATGTCTGCATTCTGTCTCGCGAGACATTTCAGGCTCCGCTGCTTTCCTGACCTTTTCATCAGCTGGTGTACTTTCCGCATTATCCCCTATAGGGCTGTCCTGTTCGGTACTGGTTGACGAATCCTCCGTCAAACCTGTTTCCTGCACCACTGGACACTCATTCACTGCCTTGGCCGCGAGCTCCCTTGCCTCGGAACGAGTTAAGGCTTGCACTATCCCTTCACTAAACCCGATTCCCCTGCGTCGCAGCAAATACCCAGATTTGTTAGGAAACATATATGGATACTGAGGCGGGAGATGTGCCGAGACGGCAGCTTCAGTGTCCAGTACTCCAAAAGGGCCTTCGATACGAATCTTGGCCACAGGGAGACAAACACTGGAGGTTTCCACGGCTTGCCTTATCCAAGCACATTCTCCCGTGAACTGGGCTTCCTCTACGTACGACGGATGCACCACGTCCATTGTGGCTGCCGAGTCGCGAAGCACTCTACAAGGTTTGCTGTTTACCACAAGGTATCCAATGTACGGTTCTAGCAATTTCAGATTTTCCTCGTTACTAGTCAGTGACATCAACACAAGTTCGGGATTTTTGCATCCCACGGAGATATGCCCTGTTTGCTGGCAGTTGTAGCAAACTATTGGTTTCATGGACTCCAAAGCTTTTTCTTTTGCCTTCCTGCCCTCTGTGCGGGTGACTCCTCCCTTCCCTTGCTGTTCTCGTCACTACTTTTCACCGAATCTGACCTTTCCTTTCATTTATACTGATTCGATTTCGACTATCGCTCTGGCTTGTCGGGTCTGTATTTATTCACCTCCTTCTTAGGGGCTTTGTTGCCTTCGAACGCCCGGCGAGTTACGTACTCCTCAGCGAGATTTGCCGCTCTCGTGATAGTGTCTACGCCTGGTCTATCCTGAACCCAATACTTGATGTTCACTGGCAGCCGGTGGTAGAACTGTTCTAAAGCAACGCACTGCATTGTATTTTCGGCGTCGCCGAGTGCACCCTCTTCTGTGAGCCATTCCTTCAGGTTTACCTCTAAGGTGTATGCAAAATCTGAGTATGACTCGCTTTTGGTTGTCTCGACTTCCCTGAATTTCTGCCTCAATGCTTCTCCTGATAATCTATTCTTTTTAAGCAGATTCGCTTTGACTTCATCGAAGTCTTCTGCTTCTTCGTTCCCCATGCGGGTGATGATATCACCTACCTCACGTGGCAGTAACGTAAGCAAGCGTTGCGGCCAGGTGTTTCTCGCGAATTTTGCCTTCTCACATGTGCGCTCAAACTGTACCAGAAAAAGACCCATGTCCCCTCCTACTGCGTAGGGTGCCACCAAGTCTGTCATTCTGCGCTCGCTTTCACGTGCCTCTTTGCTAGGTCTTTCAGTATTTTGAGCTTTCAGAAGCTCAATCTCTAGGCACTTCATTTCGAGGCCGCGCTCTTCTTTGGCCTCACGTGCTGCCCACTCGCGCTCCGCTTTTTCCTCTAGGCGCTTACGCTCTTCCTCTTTCTCTAGCCGCTTACGCTCTTCCTCTTTCTCTGCAATGCTCTCTAGGCATTCCTTCAGTTCATCGTCGTCGGCCCCGATCGCCTCAATGATCTCCGGCTTTCTCTTTGATTCGGCAATTTGGAGGCCCGACTCATTGGCCAAGCTCAACAATTCCGGCTTCTTTAGTGCCTTCAAGTTCATGGCTGCCTTTAGTGCTGGTAACTCTTCACTCTATAACAACCTTGACGTACTGAAAAGTTCCGTCAACGGTTAAAGAAAAATCACTGCACTGTACTTTCCAAAAAAATTCGTAAAGCCAAGTGATATCTTAGTGAAGAAAAGCCGTGCACTCACCATATACAGTCATGAATCCAGACACCTTCCTTCCGAACGTTGTCACCCGGACGGAGAGGCTACGATCTCGTAGTTGTCGTCCAAGTTGGGGTCTCCAGGGTTGCGTATCCCAATCGCTGCCAGCCAGTTTCTTACGTACTCCAGGGTAGTGTATCGGACTGCTGCCGAGTTGTAGTGACGCCTGCCTATCAAAGCTCGACCGACGTTACTATTGGCTAGCGTGGCGTTGTCGGCGGGCTGCAGGTATCCGGTAGACCATGGCGACCGAGCAAGGACGAGACGGTTTCTAGTGCGAAACTTGCACGGTTTATTCAAAAGTTGGTGAAAGATAAAGAGAAGAGAATGAAGTGATCAAAAGTACATTTCGGGGCCTCTTAAATAGGCTATCTACAATCGTGGAAGGGATCTTGCTTCCGTCCACGTCACGTGACCGCCACAGAGGGATTCGCTGAAAGAGGGCCCCTCCTCCTCCGGTTATAGCGAGTCTGCTGCAAGGAGGAGGGCGTCCCGCCTCCGGTTATACCAAGTCTCAGGTCCGGGAATTGCAGACGCTTGTCCTTCTCTTTTGGGCGTTGCTGGTTCGCGGAAGTTCCCCTGTAGAGCTTGACAATTCGAGGAAAGGGTCCCTCTAAAGTCGCACGCACACACACAAAAGAGGTCTGTAAACACTGCGGGGCTTCCGCCAGACCGGCAGACACTCGAGATGACCATGGCAAATTAGGAAGTCACGCTTCATTTCGACGAGGCATGGTGGGTGAAAGTCCTTTCTGCTCGAGGTGCTAGACGCCAACCGTAACAGGAGAAGTCACGCTTCATTTCGCCGAGGCATGGTGGGTGAAAGTCCTTTCGGCACGAGGTGGTTGACGCCAGCCGTAACAGTCCCCAAACTGTTGACTGACGACTCCAAGAACAACCGAGTGGTGATTGTGAGCGAACTTTTGGAACGCGTGCAAATTGAACCTTATTTTTGGATAGTTTCATTACCGGCGACGAAACATGGATATTTGAGTACGATCCTGAGACGAAGCGCCAAAGTTCCGAATGGCACACCCCGGAGTCCCCTCTCCCCAAGAAGGCAAGAATGAGCAAGTCGAAAGTGAAAACAATGCTGTCTTTTTCGACGCCAAGGGTGTGGTTCAGAAAGAATTCGTACCCCAATGGCAGACAGTCAACGCTCCCTACTACGTGGATGTGCTCGAGAGATTGAGAAAAAGAGTCCTGCGAGCGCGAAAGGATATCGCCGATGCCTCGTAGTTGCACCATGACAACGCTCCCAACCACACTTCTCTGCGTGTGAGGGAGTTCCTGGCCAAGCACAACTTGGTGACGCTGCCCAGCCCCGCTATTATCCTGACCTGGCTCCGGCGTACTTTTTTCTTTTGCAGAGTATCAAGAGCGCCCTCAAAGGAGTCCGTTTTGGGACCATTGAAGCCGTTCAAACCACCGTGAAAAAGGCTCTAAAAGAGGTTCCCGTCGACACCTTCCAGGATGCTTACAGTGCACGGCAGAGTCGGTGGCAAAATTGTGCCGATGCCAGAGGAGACTACTTCGAAGAATTCTAAACGTTCCTGACGATATCTTGAATAAACGTTTTTCTACGGATAAAATTGCATTACTTTCCGGACACAAACTGTAGTTCAGATTCAGCCCTTGCTTGTGAAGCGGCAGTCAACGAGGGAAGCCTCCATCGGTTGCTCCGGTCCCGTTTCCTGAGAGGCTGTAGGTGGGGGATCAGGTGAAACACTTTCTGTGGGTGCCTTTCTGGGCTTAGGAAAATTTGTGAAAATGCAACCAAGAAAAGCTGCAGTTTTGCCCTAAATGTGAAGAATCGATTGCGATAACAAATTAGCAGAGAGCCATAAGAAGCAAGGTTATCAGTATTATCCGCCGTAGAAACTTGTCAACATTTACTTACTAAGTAAATAAGCATGGTGTCTACGGTCATGACACTTCATAACCGAGGACACTCACTGTCAAAACGTTGGTGCGAGGAAGTGCGGCAGCCCCAGCGAGCGAGAACACAGCACACGCAAAGCTACGAGCCGTCGGACTGTGCCCCCGAAGCAGATGGCTTTCAAGATAAAGCCCCCGTAACCGCGCGCGACCTTGCCATACGCAACTGCTGCCGAAGTATAACGTCCACTCACCTACCCCCCCCCACCCCCCGCCGGTGACATGCGCGACGGAAGACTGCGCATTTCCTGCCCGCTTTCCTCCCTTGTGCGCGCGAAATCGAGCAGCAATCGTCGGCTCACTCTCACACGCTTTTACTCGCACATACAGCAAACGGCGCGCGCCGACGGTGTTATTGCACTTGTACTTTCTGTGGCACATCACGACGACGGCGACGGCGAAAATACGCCTAGAGTGTCCGTATAATTGCTCTCGCAATAAAAAAGAATAAACCTACGAAATAATACGTACCTTTGTTAGCTTTCATTGAGCGTTAAATGTCATCACGGCTCAGGTCATATTATGTTTCACACAATACATCTTGACAGTCGAATATAATGTAGTTATTCTCCGAACCTTTCGTAGGAACGGAAATTTTTTGTATATTAACGAACATTCCGTCGTAATGCTTTTTCTTTTAAGAAGATTAAAAGGTGAGCGGTAATTGATGTCCCGTGTGCAGGCTGTTGAGTGCAGCTACTTACCTCTAAAAGACAGCATTGTTGGCACAGCATTTGGCGGCAGCTTCTTCCAGCCATCCGCTCGGTTTTGCTCGAAGCTACATTCTTCGAAGTGAACTTGCTGGTTTTAAAAGAAAACTCACCAGGTTAATTAATAAAAAGGACCACTAGCTGACTGTGGCATGTGGCGTATAATTACCTTCCTGGTGTGGTTTGAGCGTGATAATAATTATCGTACATTATTGCTAAGCGAAATAGCTCTGTATCGTTCAAAGATGCAGCGACCGCCCGTCAGTTCGTTGTCCCCGCTTCTCGGAAATAGTTTGCCTCACCGTGGAGGTCATTGTCTCTTGCTCCGGAAGTCCAGTTTGCCTTGCTTTGCCATGGGGGTCATTGCACCCGGCTCTTGCTTAAAACTGAGGAGGCTGCCCGACTGAGGCGCCACCGCAGACACTCGGCAAACCTGCTTTTACTTTTGACTGAAGCAGCCGACTCTCCGTTATTAAGATATCAAAATGTGTATTCCGTGCCCCCACTAAACCGAGCTCCCAACAAAGACAGTGCTCGTACCAGCCCGGCGACAGTGTTTGGGTCTGGACTCCGATACGCCGACGAGTACTTAGCGATAAAGTGTTATGCCGCTATTTGGGACTCCACAAGATCATCCGACGCATTGGCGCACTGGAGTATGAGGTAGTGCCAAACGGCATTTCGCAATCACAGCGCATCTGCGCACGACCTGAAGTCATCCACGTGGTGCGTCTTAAGCCTTTATCCTCCCGCTGACGAAATTAAGGGCTTAATTTCTTTGTTATATTGGTATTGCCGTTTTTCATCATTATTATGCGCGGTTTTGGTATCGCTTTCGTGTTTTCTTTTTGTAGCATCGGGACGATGCTTTCTAGGAGAATGTATTGAAACGTGTACTTGTTGATTGGGCGACCGCGTTACAACGTCTAACAAATATTATTGATCAGCGCAGGACGCGCCTGTATGTATCGGAAGTTTTTCTAATATTATCGATGGTTCTATCCGCTGTCTGTTGTCAATGAACGTTGTGTGATCTGATTGCATGTATGAGCGAGGTGAATGGTGCAGTACTTTCTGGAAGACACGTGGGCACCAGCGATTACTTTGGGACATTCCATGACTCATGTGTAAAGGCTGATACGCTTCACCACTGATCAGATTTTCGACGATAGCCGACTGTGTTCGTCGCTATTGTTGTTCTTTTACTGTGTACCATAGCCTGTTTTTGAGGACACACGTTCGCCCAATAAAACGCTAGTTTCGTCATTCACGCTTTTGCTGCCTTCTTCATCGTCATTATTACGTGGCGATATCGTGACTACGACGGCATGACCAGAGTCGGGTGATGAAGCCAGAATGGCTAGTAAGTGAACGACTGTGACCGCATCACGACTACGGTGAGACAACAAATGTGAGACGCTGGCTTCAAGATTAATTTATGGCAAATGTAGGCCGACAAAGTTGAATGGACGACGATGCAACGACCACGACGGCATCACAATCACGAGCACATACCTAGTGGCCCAAGCTATTATACGACTTCGGAACCTTCGTCGAAGTACGTTCCGAAAGTAAGTTTCGTCATTTCTTTATTTAAATAGAACATGGTACATGAGCTGAAACAACCAATCACTATAAGAAACCACGCCCGTTGCTGGTTCAGGACGGAAGGAACGTCAGCGGACGATGGAGGACGAATGCGCAAAGAGCCAAAGAAGAGAGAGTAGCCGCAGACCGGCGTGCCCGAGGTTATTCGAGTACAAATCACGATGGCAGATAGACGTGGGCTGACAGCGTGGTCGCCATGGAAGTGCGTGCGGTTATCGGGTATGAATGGGCACGTGCGTCTAGTGTTTCCGTCATCCATGAACGCCTATAGATCGTGTACAGTGTAGAGGTCATGTCTCAGGCCTTGCATTGCCGGGCACCGAGTTTCACCAAAGTCGTTCCTTCAAACTGATTGCAGGCTACGATAATGTCTTAATGTCGGTGGAGTTTATGTGGAAAAATAGTGCAAGGTGTATAGTTTATGATGTCATGGTGTATATTTTTTGCAATAAAGTTTCTGTGTTAAAATGAGCGACGCAACTTTCGGAACGTCCCTCGTAGAATGCGTGACGGCGGCTGCATGACAGGAGTCAGATCTTGAAGCTGGAAAGACAACAATTGAACGACCACGACGGCGGTGGGATAACAAATGCATGACGACTGTAAGACGGTGATAGTGAGACGACGCCGGCATGACGAGAGCCGGCTAATAAAGGTGCAATGACGACAATGTAATGACCACGGCATCATCTCGCCCACGAGCACGTACCTCCGAAGCAGGTAGACAACTTGGGCCACTGGTTCGGCGTAAGAGCTACATATATATATATATATATATATATATATATATATATATATATATATATATATATATATATATATATATATAATTCCACGATCCGGCAGAGAAATCGTTCAAAGATAGAAGCACGTAGGAAAATATAACGTGACTTTACTGACGTTTTTTACCCGCCGTGGTTGCTCAGTGGCTATGGTGTTGGGCTGCTGAGCACGAGGTCGCGGAATCGAATCCCGGCCACGGCGGCCGCATTTCCATGGGGGGGAAATGTGAAAACACCCGTGTATTTAGATTTAGGTGCACGGTAAAGAACCCCAGGTGGTCGAAATTTCCGGAGTCCTCCACTACGGCGTGCCTCATGATCAGAAAGTCGTTTTGGCACGTGAAACCCCATAATTTAATTTTTGACAATGATGCATCAGTGTACATATTCATTACGTATCACAGCACAATTGCTGGCTTGAAAAGAATTCCCTACAGTTACGATGCTGCCTAATGCGAAATTTGAGCGTAGCTCTATATGCGTTTTCATTTCGCGTGTCAATATCTTGTATTGTGATTATATAGGAACACGGTTTATATGAGGAAGATAACGCCGTGAGTAGCGTAGCTGGCGCGGGCAATATGTCTCGTGCGGCACATTGCAAACGGAGCGAAGTGTGGCGTCACTGCCTCGCTAATCGGAAGACTGCGAGAGGCAACGCGTGGGCGCGTTACACTGCAGCCGCCGCAGACAAACTTCCGCTCATGCAGCGCTTTGTTTCCATACAGACGACGCGCGCTACTCTGGCGCCATATCGTAGCCATCGTCACCGCACAGCCGGTCTTGTGCAGCACTACGTATTTCTTCTCACGCTTTCCTATTGAGCAATGAGAGCGGCCCTTCATTGGGGGGAAATCGTGCCACCACTGTCAGCGACGACAACACCCGGGGGAGCACCACATCGAACCTTACAAGTAGCCGCTCGCCATCGCCTCTTGCAGGAGTAGTGATCCCAGTCACAACGCTGGTATCACGGTCTGACCTCAGCAGCTGACGCTGCAGACCAGCGTAGCCCTTCCCACCTCACGCTACCCTAGTCCCCTCCCCCCCCCCCCTCGGAAGCGCACATGAGATCGCCCATGCGGCTGCGGATGTAAAGTTTCTTGATAATTTGAAAGTAGCGACATTCTTTGAACTCTGCCGCCGCCGCGCGACCTCCTCGCCCCTTGCGCGTTCCCGCGCGGCAACCAGTTTTGCCCCCGTTTTTCTGCACGACGATTGGGCTCCCTGCCGTTGCCCTTGGAAACACGCGCATCTTGAGTTTTGCTTGTGGTTTTCTTTTTCGTTCGCACCATTTTCTTCCAGAGCACGGCTGGCTCGGCGCTTTAGATCGGCGTAGCGAACGTTGTACGCTGTGTTTCCTTAACTATGCCGGGCTGTTGCGCATATAACTGCAGCAAGAAGCCTGAAGATGGTTATGCCGTTTTTATGATACCACAAGGAAAGCGTGACGGCTTGCGCAGGAAGCAGTGGCTGCATGACATTGGCCGAAAGAACTTTGTTCCGACAATGAACAGCGTTGTTTGCGAGCTGAGGCATCTTATAGCTCGTAGCAAAGCACACCGTAATGCTGCATTTTTTTTTTCATTCTTCCGGCCTGCTCACCAACGTTATTGTTGCGGTTGTCCTCAGTATGCTTAATATTCTGGGGCGGCTCCCTCACCTCGCATGTCGTTAACTGTTGTTATTCAGTCGGAAGTGCAGCATTATAGATTCTGCTTTGCGCCCTGAGAAAATTAGTGGCAAGTATCGTGTGTCGTGTGTGTCGTGTGCGTATCATGGCTACGCACGCTTATATCGCATTCCGTTTCTCTACCACGGCGCTGCAGTTTTTGCTTTTCTCTTCTTTCTTCTTCACCGCCCTTAAACTGGCTCTCTTAACTGTACTACACGCAGAGACAAAGAAACAGCGCGCGCATGCGATCCCATAGATGAGATGAATATATATATACATATATAGAAAACTATCAGTCATAGCTCTCGTAGTATAGCCCTCTGCGCCGTTTCCTTTTTTTTTTTTTCGAAAGTAGTCCTATTAGGGTTATTATAATTACACGAAGGTATTTCGCCCTCATCAGCAGCAGTCCTTGGTATAGTTATTCTGGCGGCTAGCTTCCCACGATATGCGTGCCGCCATCGCACCTGGTTAAGCTTTTCCTAGACGCTAGAGTTATGCTTTGTCCACGCAACCTTGAGCGATCAGAAAGCGCGTTTCCCCCTCTTGGCCGGCGGAGAAGGGAGGCTTCGTTCCGGCCGCGAAGCTCTCCACATCTCTGTAAGGTGCCTTGTGGATGTCTCGTGCTGAAGATGCCCTCTCGGTGAGCGCATATTTCACCCCTCATCTTTTAAGAGGTTCAATACATACAAGCATTTGTCTAGCAAACCAGATTTTTTTTCAAGGGAATTTTCCACGTCTCAGTAATTTCTCTCGTCGTATTCGAGTGCTGATTGCCGTGTTATAGTTTGTTAACGAAGCTTTCCCTCAAGTCTAAATATTTTAAGGCAGTTTTCCTAGCCTCTAAAGCCGCTCGAGTTCGCTCTTCTCCTTGAGCGGCCATTTTTCCTAGAAAGTATGCCTTCCAACAACATGAGTCTCTTTCCACGTAAGTGTGAGGCTCGGAGCAGGAGCTGCGGCGCTTGAAAGTAGCCTGGGGCCTGACGAACCAACCGACTGAGCTATCTTTCCGGGCAACATCGAAGGGTCACGAGTTCAAATCACCTGTTATGTTCCTTTTTTTTTTTCGCCCCTTTTTCTTTTTTTTTTCTTTCTTTTAATGTCTTTGCCTTTATTTTATCACTGTACGGGAACCCTCCTAAAAAAAAAAAAAGAAAGATATATATCTTCAAATATGTATGGCCTCACACTAACATGTGCAGGTCATAAATGCCAGGTTCTCTAGCCGAGTGCCATCCATGCGGTATAACCGAGCTCAGATTGGTCCACCTTGACTGACCAAGTAGGGCACCACTGTAGGTTAAATGAGGCGTACAACTCCTGCGGGACCCGCCGTGGTTGCTCAGTGGTTATGGTGTTAGACTGCTGAGCACGAGGTCGCGGGATCGGACCCCGACCACGACGGCCGCATTTCGATGGGGGCGAAATGCGAAAACACCAGTGTACTTAGAATTAGGTGCACGTTAAAGAACCCCAGGTGGTCGAAATTTTCGGAGTCCTCCACTACGGCGTGCATAATCAGAAAGTGGTTTTGTCACGTAAAACCCCATAAATTAATTTTTAATTTAACTCCTACGGGGACGGTAGAGTATCCGTCTCCAGTGCAAGAGGACCGTGATTCAAATCCCGGTGCCGCGCTATTCTCCACCGGAAAATACAAAAAAAAAACCGTGTGTTGAGAAAATTGCACAAACAGGCCTGGAGTGCGGCCTGATCCCGGTGACCAGAACCGGTAACGCACTCTCTCACCAGAGCAGGATTGGCCACCCTGGTGCAGTACTTGGCCACAACCTCCTATATGAATACAACAATCGAACCCCGGCCCTCAGTCCCCAGCAGCCGCGAAGCAACTGACCACGGCGGCGGTCAGATCTGTGACGCTGCAGAGGGTGCTAAGAATACCTGGCTCCGGACAGGCCGCCATTGGAATCTGAACCTGGCAACGTTTAACGTTAGAACGCTATCTAGTGAGGCGAGTCTAGCAGTGTTATTGGAGGAATTAGAGGGTAGTAAATGGGATATAATAGGGCTCAGTGAGGTTAGGAGGACAAAAGAAGCATATACAGTGCTAAAAAGCGGGCATGTACTGTGTTACCGGGGCTTAGCGGAGAGACGAGAACTAGGAGTCGGATTCCTGATTAATAAGGAAATAGCTGGTAACATACAGGAATTCTATAGCATTAACGAGAGGGTGGCATGTCTTGTTGTGAAACTTAATAAGAGGTACAAAATGAAGGTTGTACAGGTCTACGCTCCTACATCTAGTCATGATGACCAGGAAGTCGAAAGCTTTTATGAAGACGTAGAATCGGCGATGGGTAAAGTCAAAAGAAAATACACTACACTGATGGGCGACTTCAATGCCAGGGTAGGCAAGAAGCAGGCTGGAGACAAGTCAGTGGGGGAATATGGCATAGGCTCTAGGAATAGCAGAGGAGAATTATTAGTAGAGTTTGCAGAACAGAATAATATGCGTATAATGAATACCTTTTTCCGCAAGCGGGTTAGCCGAAAGTGGACGTGGAGGAGCCCGAATGGTGAGACTAGAAATGAAATCGACTTCATACTCTGCGCGAACCCTGGCATCATTCAAGATGAGACGTGCTCGGCAAGGTACGCTGCAGTAACCACAGGATGGTAAGAACTCGAATTAGCGTAGACTTGAGGAGGGAACGAAAGAAACTGGTACACAAGAAGCCAATCAATGAGTTAGCGGTAAGAGGGAAACTAGAGGAATTCCGGATCAAACTACAGAACAGGTATTCGGCTTTAACTCAGGAAGAGGACCTTAGTGTTGAAGCAATGAACGACAATATCATGGGCATCATTAAGGAGTGCGCAATAGAAGTCGGTGGTAACGCCGTTAGACAGGAAACCAGTAAGCTATCGCAGGAGACGAAAGATCTGATCAAGAAACGCCAATGTATGAAAGCCTCTAATCCTACAGCTAGAATAGAACTGGCAGAACTTTCTAAGTTAATCAACAAGCGTAAGACAGCGGACATCAGGAACTATAATATGGATAGAATTGAACAGGCTCTCAGGAACGGAGGAAGCCTAAAAACAGTGAAGAAGAAACTAGGAATAGGCAAGAATCAGATGTGTGCGTTAAGAGACAAAGCCGGCAATATCGTTACTAATATGGACGAGATAGTTCAAGTGGCTGAGGAGTTCTATAGAGATTTATACAGTACCAGTGGCACCCACGACGATAGTGGAAGAGAGAATAGCCTAGAGGAATTCGAAATCCCACAGGTAACGCCAGAAGAAGTAAAGAAAGCCTTAGGAGCTATGCAAAGGGGGAAGGCAGCTGGGGAGGATCAGGTAACAGCAGATTTGTTGAAGGATGGTGGTCAGATTGTTCTAGAGAAACTGGCCACCCTGTATACGCAATGCCTCATAACCTCGAGCGTACCGGAATCTTGGAAGAACGCTAACATAATCCTAATCCATAAGAAAGGGGACGCCAAAGACTTAAAAAATTATAGACCGATCAGCTTACTGTCCGTTGCCTACAAAGTATTTACTAAGGTAATCGCAAATAGAATCAGGAACACCTTAGACTTCTGTCAACCAAAGGACCAGGCAGGATTCCGTAAAGGCTACTCAACAATAGACCATATTCACACTATCAATCAAGTGATAGAAAAATGTGCAGAATATAACCAACCCTTATATATAGCTTTCATTGATTACGAGAAAGCGTTTGATTCAGTCGAAACCTCAGCAGTCATGGAGGCATTACGGAATCAGGGTGTAGATGAGCCATATGTAAAAATACTGGAAGATATCTATAGCGGCTCCACAGCCACCGTAGTCCTCCACAAGGAAAGCAACAAAATCCCTATAAAGAAAGGCGTCAGACAGGGAGATACGATATCTCCAATGCTATTCACAGCATGTTTACAGGAGGTATTCAGAGGCCTGGAGTGGGAAGAATTGGGGATAAAAGTTGATGGAGAATACCTTAGCAACTTGCGATTCGCTGATGATATTGCCTTGCTTAGTAACTCAGGAGACCAATTGCAATGCATGCTCACTGACCTGGAGAGGCAAAGCAGAAGGGTGGGTCTGAAAGTTAATCTGCAGAAAACTAAAGTACTGTTTAACAGTCTCGGAAGAGAACAGCAGTTTACGATAGGTGGCGAAACACTGGAAGTGGTAAGGGAATACATCTACTTAGGGCAGGTAGTGACCACGGATCCGGATCATGAGACTGAAATAACCAGAAGAATAAGAATGGGTTGGGGTGCGTTTGGCAGGCATTCTCAAATCATGAACAGTAGGTTGCCACTATCCCTCAAAAGGAAAGTGTACAACAGCTGTGTGTTACCAGTACTCACATATGGGGCAGAAACCTGGAGGCTTACGAAAAGGGTTCTGCTGAAATTGAGAACGACGCAACGAGCTATGGAAAGAAGAATGATGGGTGTAACGTTAAGGGATAAGAAAAGAGCAGATTGGGTGAGGCAACAAACGCGGGTAAACGACATCTTAGTTGAAATCAAGAAAAAGAAATGGGCATGGGCCGGACATGTAATGAGGAGGGAAGATAACCGATGGTCACTAAGAGCTACGGACTGGATTCCAAGAGAAGGGAAGCGTAGCAGGGGGCGGCAGAAAGTTAGGTGGGCCGATGACATTAAGACGTTTGCAGGGACAACATGGCCACAATTAGTACATGACCGGGGTAGTTGGAGAAGTATGGGAGAGGCCTTTGCCCTGCAGTGGGCGTAACTAGGCTGATGATGATGATGATGATACCCGTGGTATTGCAGGTGATGAGCCTTAGCTAGTCAACATTGAGTTTTTTTTTAATGTTTTAAGGCGAAAGTCTTTAGATCTCTGCTTCAAGGTCTCGTTGTAAACTGTAAGAATCACGAGACCCATGGAAGGCCAGAGGTGACCCAAAGCATGTCTACCCCTGTATAAGAGAATGATTCATTGATGAATGAATCATTAATGAATCATTAGTGAGTGACATAAGGTGGATTATGGAGGATTAAGGTTGATTAGAGTGTATTAAAGAAGATTAAGGTGGATTAGAGTGCATCAAGAAGGATTAATATGCATGAATTAATATTAAGATGGGTGAAGGAGGATTAAGGCGGATTATGGTGGATTAAGGTGAAGGATTGATGAAAGGGTATTAAGATCGATTAGGGTGGATTAGGGTGCATTAACAACGATTAGGCAGGATTGAGGTGGATAAAGGAAGGTTAAGGTCGATTAATGTGAATTAAGGTGAATTAAAGTTGATAAAGGAGGATTAAGACCCACTAGGGTGGATTAGGGTAGATTAGGGTGGATTAGAGACCATGGAGCTGGATCATATTTGAGAGGTGGATTAGGGTGTATTAAGGTAGATTGGGATTATTAAGCAGGATTAAGTTGGATTAAGGTGCATTATTAAGGATTGAGGGGGATGTAGGAGGATTAAGGTGGATTATGATGGATTAGGTTTGATAAAGGAGAATTAAGACCGTATAGGGTAGGCTAAGGTGCATTAGGGTCGATGTAGGTTGATTAGGTTGTATTACGATGGATTGGGAGTATTAAGCTGGATTAAGGTGGATGAAGGAGCATTAAGGTGGATTAGGGTGGACTAAGGTGAATTAGGGTTCATTCAGTATTAAGACCGATTAGTCTACCATAATCCTCCTAATGCACATTAATCCACCGAATCCACATTCATCGACCCTAATCCCCCTTCATTCACTTTAATCCACCATAATCCACGATAGTCCTCCTTAATGAACCCTAATCTACCTTCATCGACCTTAATCTACTCTAACCCTCCTTAATGCACTTTAATCCTCCTTAATCAACCCTAATACTTCCTCATTCACTTTAATCCACCCTAATTCATTATAATCGTCCTTAATTCACCTTAATCCACCCGAATCCACATTCATCTACCTTAGTCCACCCTAATCCTCCTTCATTCACTTTCATTCACCCTAGCCCACCATAATCCTCCCTAATGCACCTTAATCCTTCTTAATCCACCCTTATCCATTTTCATGCACTTTAATACACCCTAATCTACTATAATCGTCCTTAATGCACCTCAACGCACCTTCATCCACCTTAATTCACCTTCATCGACCTCAATCCAACCTAGTCCTCCTTTATACACCTTAATCCACCTTCATTCACCCTAATGCACCTTCATCGACTTTAATCCACCTTAATCCTCCTTAATACACCAGAATTCATTTTAATCCAATCTCTAATTAATCATTACTTTGCTAATCATTAATCATCTCTTATATGCGGCTGCAGATGCTTTGGTTCGCTTCCCGCCTTCCTTCGGTTCCGTGGTATTTTCTGTAGCTCACAACGGGACCTTGAAACAGAGGTCTAACGCTTTCGCGTAATAAGCCACACACAAATGGATGTGTCACAAGCAATACTAGATCAGACGCACGAAGTAAAGCATCTGATCATGTGGCAGAAAAATTGTCTGGAGTATAGTACTCGCCTCAAAGCTCCCTTTACATCGGTATGCCACGTTCATACGGCTTTAGAAAAAACCAACCTCCTCAAAAACGTTGCCTCCAGCATTATCGATGCTGTTATTAGCATTTCTCAAAATTTTCAACCCCACTGGCGCGCGCAACTGGCCCAAAATGACACGCCTCCATAGAATCCTGCGGCCCGTCCTCGGGAGCCCAGGAGGAAAAGCGCGCCGTGCGCAGCCGGCAGGTGAGGAGAATAGAGGAGGAAAGCGCCGCGAGGAGGAGAGTGTCGCTACTTTCAAAGTATCAAGGGGTTTTATGCGGATGCCGTGGTCGTCGGCAACTCAGCGCATGCGCAGGCCATTTCCCCTCTGCTCTTCCACCACTTTCCGCCTCATTTCCATGTACACCACAGTGACTGCGCACCCACTGAAATCTAATGGGGTGGCCGTTCTCTTCCGCTAGAGTGCATAACTTCGCAGTCTGAAGAGCCAATACTCTAAGAGCTTTCTTTCATTACGACTTTAAGTATCTGTAGAGCTGATTTCGCGTAACTAAAGACTCTCCATACTTGAGAAGGCTGTTGCAAAATATAGTGCAGTGTCGCTCTGATTGTCACTAGTTCCGTGGATGTTGGTGTCGTCTTGTTTCGCAAACGACACCGTCGAATGACATGATGCGCAGGCAAGACGAAAGCCGTACCTAGCGCATACGACGAAACCGATTCGTCTGTATATACGTTCACCGATGAGCCATATTCTTTTGACATATATTCAAGTGTCAGATGTCTGAGGCCCACGGTAGGTACTCGCGATTTTCTAGAAATTTCTGGAATTGAGAGATGTACCCGTATTTTGGACATTACATATGGGGGCATACGTGGAAGGTTTGCAGGGACATATTATGACGGCATGGCAGACTCTATGCATTTCATGGCTCTCGAAAAAGTGGAGTCCGGCCGTATGTCGGGAAGTGTCGATAAGGGGTGGCGTCGGTGGCGGCACCACAGCCGCTGGTATACTCGCAGAGGTCCGCATCGCAGAAAGACAGGTATTGGAGTGACGCGATCCTCCTGATACGTGCCATAAATTGAGGTGTAACGGGGAACCCCTAGATATGTTCTCAGCATCTGTGCCTGTGCACTTTCCAGCGTACGCAAACATGACGGGCTCATACCGGATAAAACTGGCAGGCTATACCGAATGCAGCCGACGTAGTGTGCGTGGTACTGCCGGAGTAGCGAATGCTCAGATGGGCCCCACTTCATACCGGCCAGAAAGCGAAAAACTTGAGCAAGTCCAGTTAACATATTCTGTAACATGGCCACATGCTTCGACCATGAAACACCGTGGTCAATGACAGCGCCCAGGTTGTGTCACATATGGAATGACATTGCCGTTGATCATAATCATACCGACACACAAGCTTTCATGTGAACAAAAGCGCACTTATCTGTGGCCAATTTCAGTCCTTGGCACTGCAGGTACCGATACGCTAAGGAAACAGCTCGCTGTAATGTTGCGTGAAGTTGCGGTCGCGTGGCTCCGGACGCCCATAAGCATATGCCGTCGCCGTAGGTATTGATGCGTACTGCATCAGGAATTATTTCCACAAGGCCAATAAGGGCAATATAACAACAATAAGAGGCAATGGTGGGCCTTGTAGACCCAGCCAGTGCCGGCTCAAAACCAACATTGTCTTTAGTTGGCCCCATGTAATGTGCTGCCTGGGTTAGTAGGGAGAGCGTTAGACTTAACATTGAAAGGTGCATGGTTCGATTCATGTTTAGCTATACCCATCTTGCTTCTTTTTTTTTTCAATCATCATCGTCGTCATCATCCGCCTGGTTACGCCCACTGAAGGGCAAAGGCCTCTCCCATATTTCTCCAACTACATCGGTCATGCACTAATTGTGGCCATGTTGTCCTTGCAAACTTCTTAATCTCATCCGCCCACCTAACTTTCTGCCGCCCCCTGCTACGCTTTCCTTCCCTTGGAATCCAGTCCGTAACCCTTCATGACCGTCGGTTATCTTCCCTCCTCATTACATGCCCTGCCCATGCCCATTTCTTT
This sequence comes from Dermacentor andersoni, assembly GCF_023375885.2. NCBI lineage: Eukaryota > Metazoa > Arthropoda > Arachnida > Ixodida > Ixodidae > Dermacentor > Dermacentor andersoni. Next base: position 378,216,945 of record NC_092814.1, on the reverse strand, counting down.
TTCTTGATTTCAATTAATGACATCTTAGTTGAATTCAACAAAAAGAAATGGGCATGGGCAAGACATGTAATGAGGAGGGAAGATAACCGATGGTCATTAAGGGTAATTGAAATCAAGAAAAAGAAATGGGCATGGGCAGGACATGTAATGAGAAGGGAAGATAACCGATGGTCATTAAGGGTTACGGACTGGATTCCAAGGGAAGGGAAGCGTAGCAGGGTGCGGCAGAAAGTTTTCAGTCACAGTTCATAAAAAATGGCCTCCAATCCAAGGTCTCAAGGTGTTTGGACAGCGAAGCTCTAAACGACAACTAGAACGAGTACCATTTGCGACATAGGTTGAAATTATTCACGTGACGACATTTACATGTACTGTACTCATTTATTATGCCTGTGTCACACGGGCGCATTTGGGAGGCCTTCCAGTCGACGGCCTTCGAAACGCCACAACTCTATCGACTCAAAGAAGTTCTCTCGCTGCTACTCGGCACCTTTGAAAGGCCGTTGAGTGGTTCAGGCGTTTCTCGCAAAATTTTCCTTTTCATGTCACGAAAAATTAACATTAAAAGCGCTATAATTTATTTTATGTTTGTTCATACATTTAAAAAAATTGTTTATACATTGCCATACATGTATGTTTCGTTTTTAGGTTGGTGAGTAAAGAAACTGCGGCAACGTTTGCGCCGCTCGATGCGGCTGCCGTTTTGGTGTGTGTTTACATGTTTCAAATTTCAAAGTGCGCTGTGACTGCACTCTTGCTCTGCCGCTATAGGTGACAGAGAGACAGAGGCTCAAGAGGACAAGGCTGCTATGATATTCTATATATAGTATTTTTAGAGCATTTTGGTTTGATTTGTTCTTTCTAACCGTTAGTACGAGCACACTATGAACGAGAGGGTATGTTCGCGCTGTTTCCGCTTCCATTGCTCAAAGGCCATCGAGATTTCGATAGAGTTGTAGGGCGCTCCGTTGACTCGATAGACTATTGACTTGGCGGCCTTCGAAACCGCCGTGTAGCAGTTCGAACTTGACCTACGAGTCAACTGACTATCGGTTGGAAGGCCTTCCAAACACCCGTGTGACACGGGTATTATCAAAGACGTTTCGATGGCCTGCCGCTTAGCTTGCGCCGCTACTTCGTGCACCTATAGAGAGTGGACCAGAGAAAAGAGAAATTTGCCGCACCTTGTATGCAAGCTGCTCTTCAGGGCCGCTATCTTGTACACGTTCGAAAAGCCGACGTTCGATTTCGCCTCGCGCGATTGTCCAAGCTGCGCCGATATCGCTGCCTAGGCCAATCTAGTCCAATCCCGTGAGGCGAAATCGAACGTCGGCTTTTCGAACGTGTACAAGATAGCGGCCCAGGAGTCCGGACTATTGGCGGCGAGCTCCACCACTAGAAAAGCTGGCGCCACCGTCGGCGTGACGTGTCATGAGGGATCACGTGGACACAGCGACCGCGTCGGCTGCTTCAGAAGCGCCGAAGCGAGCTGAAAACAAAAGTTTAAAGTCCCACCTGCGCCGTGGTTCCGATTAAGTGGTGAAGCTTTACCGCCTTGGGAGTCTGCTTGACAACTTTTGAAAGTACTATAACAGGTAGTGGCTGCCTTTGGAAGCGTGCAGCATGGTAGGCTACTGCTCGGTGCCGCAGTGCATGACGTACGCAAGTGAGACCGGTGTCAGCCTTATTCACACGTAGCCACAGGGCAAGGAGCTGCGCGAAGCTTGGCTGACGAAACTTAGAACCGGCAGACTGTCATCGACTGCAACTTGGGTATGCAGCAAGCACCAACGCGAAGAACATTTCTGCTACGGCGCCGGGACTGCGCGATGTTCGGTGAGTAGCAGAAAACGCGCACTGAGACGCTCGCCCGCGCCCGCTGCCCGGTTAATGTCATGATGGTTTGGTCTATGAACTTGTTGATGCTAGATACTGGCAAGTTCACTGGAACGGAAAGGGAGCGGTAAGACAAGCAGAGGGAAATCGCACGCTGAGAAGACCGATAAACATACAGTGCGACGCAACTTGATAAATAATATTGAAATGTCCAAGAATATAGAAGACAAAAAAGACTGAATCGTCGCGAGGGCACTACACAGTCGCCGTAGCTATGGCGTCGAAGTCTCTATAACGGAATTATTTTTGAACAGTTCTGATAGCGTCCACGCAATAATGGTTCCTAGTGTACAGTCAAATGCTCATGTGCTGCGACCTAAAGCTCGCGGTGCGAAAACGTGCTCACAGCGAAAGCAAACATTGTGCGCGGACATTCATGCAGACGCGCAGTCGGTCGCTGCGAAACCGTGTGATCGCTGGATTGAGGCCCCATTCTGTTATTCCCCATTTGGTTATACAGACAGCCCACTATAAGAACATATTTCACATAGTTTATTTTCAGTGTTTACCTACCTTTCACGCAAAAAGCCGGTTCGGGAGACTCCATCGCGGCGACCGCGCGTAGTGGCGTTCGCTGTACGTATTCGGTAAAGAGAGAGCGTCTGTAAACGATTCTGTGCTTTCAGTTTGCCCAAGATTATTATATCGACAGTCAAAAACTTCCCTCGTTTTGAGAGTACCTACATAAATGTGCAGGAGGGCTGCCGCGTGGTGTTTTTATTGAGCACCGTAAGCGAAACCTATGAGGAGCGCGCCGCGTGATCCCTCATACTACGCAAGGGAGGCGCTTCCGACAGATGGCGACTCCGTAACTCCTCGCCGCCATAGCACTGTGACAACAGAAATAAGGTGCCAGGCGTGTTCTCCTTTTACGTACGCAAGTGCAGTTACGTCACTCCAAGCTTCGTATGCTAGTCAAGCTGGCGTCGCCACGGCAGCTTGCGCAACAGTAGTATTTACCGGGAAACGTATGCGGGACGCGCTACATGCTTCGCATTGCATGTAGGCGTATGGGAGCACCTTATCCTTAATTATCTGGTTCGGATGCCTGTTTTGAGCTGGTTATTTATTGAAACGTATTCTGTTCTATATGTTGTATGCGCAATTCCATAGAACGTAGGCACTGTTCACTTTATTTTGCTGAGTGCTTGTAGTCGTTGCCTTACGAAGATATGAACCATTGCATTGGGAGGTATGAGCCATAGATTATGATAGTTTCCAGTCGACGTTACGGTACGAAGGAATCAGGGGATCCTAGCTGTAGACAGATTCGCTGTAAAACATGTCTACTTGAACTGAATTGTAAGCTTCTCCGTCATCTCCGCTATAACATCACAGTTACACTTTAAAGAAGAGTGTGTTGCAGAAAGCAAGTGCTGAATCAGATCGTTTCAAACAAGCGTTCTATACTGTGGCTACACTAGAGGGCACCGTGATAGGAACTCAACAATCGCTTTGCACCGCGGCGCTTTGATATTTGTCGTTCCGAAATAGCCGATTACACTTCCGGCAGCCGAAGCGAACAGTCGTGTGATGGCAAGCCGGCTACAGCGGCTATTTCCAGCCGTGGCAACTGGGATCAGGAGCGAAGAAAAAGTTCATATCACCAAGGGACCCTCTATCCAAGCTTCTGTTTATGATTTACGTGGTAAGTATGGAAAGGGCGCTAGAAGGAATCAATATTGGCTATAATTTCTCATTCAAACAGGCGGGCACAATAGTAGAGCAGCAGCTTTCAAGTTTGTTTGATGCGAACGACATCGTTTTGCTTGCGAACAAGCAAAATGATATGCGACGTCCGGTTAATACCTGTGGAGAAAAATATGAGAACTTAGGATTGAAATTTACCTATAAAAAATCAGGTTTTATGGTATTCAATATCTGGGGTAGAAGAATACAAATGCGTTGTTGTATGAATAAACGAAGGCAATGGACATATGGAAAAACAGGAAAAAAACAATAGCATAGGGGAAGTAAATTGCGCCTATATTGAAAGACAGAGCGATAGTGGAGTACAATAGGTAAGAGCAGCACCGGGGTGTGTCGAAAGATGGAATGGTTGCAGTAATTACATTTTGAAATGTGTTTGTTTGCTTGTAGTCAGGGGTACAATTCGTACACGATAGCAACCATAGGTCGATTGGATGCCTCGCATTGGTCGCTTGCGGGAAAACTGAATAAAGCTGTGCAGGCTGATATGGGCTGGACAAGTTTTGAAGTGACGGAAGCTCAGAGTAAAACTGATATTGAAGAACGACTGAGGAATAGGAAAGAAAGCAAATGGGTTGCGAGAGTGTTCAGGTAGTTGTACTAGAAAAACGTTGACTAGGATGCTTAGCAGGAAGTATGCGACTGGTATACTAAGTAACATGGCAACAAAGAACCTCAGACGCAAAGCCAGATGTTGAGTGGGTGGTGGCAATGGAAAAGAAACCTGCTAGGAGTAACTGCCTAAGAACAATTTATAATAACTCATAGGCAAGCTCCTTACTTGAAGCGAGAGCAGGATGCCTTAGGACGCGTAGTATCCATTTTAAGAAATATAGACATTCATTTGATGAAGAAAAAATATTTCCGTGCCGCTTAAGAGAACACGAGATCCAGGCGCAAAAATCTCAGTCTGCTATCCAACGCACGCCAGCATTGCGTCAGCAGTCTGGAAGAGATATGGCTGCCGCCACCCAATATTGCCGGCATGCCGCGCATCTTTGCGGTACTCTGAAATTTTTTCCAGTGACTTTACGATTCGTTAGGGCGCCTCGCTGCGCGCGCATCGACGCACACTGGAGTTCGCAGAGTTAACATACGAAGTCTAGAGGAAAAGCTGGGTGACAAAATTGGCAACCCGTAAAGGCACCACCACGTAGTTACCTCCTTTTGGTGACGCTCGAAGTACTCAAATTATGATGCAAGAACGCTCATTTACGCGTAGCACGTACTGGATGCAAGATGTATTTGAGGACATAATGGCGACTTCAGGAATAGGGTCGATATTTCAGACAAGATGAGGTATACTAGTTTAAAATATTTTTTGGTGTCTCTTTCTGCTGCTTTTTGTAATTCAGGATGCTATAACAGCAATTCTCAGCCTAAATTGTTTGCCTGAATTCGGCTTCCTTAATGTCACACTCGGATCAGATAGAGCGTGTGAACGTTGTACGGCGCTCCCGAAGTAGAAGGCTTTAGCAATTACTTATTGTGTGGCTACCTTTCAGTCTTTCTCACAGTGACGTACAGTCGCAATCAAAAATACGCGGCCCACGGCTCCGGGCGCAGGAGCGGCCGCGGGGCCACACCGCGGCGCTGCTATCGCCATCGGGCGCCTGCTTTGAGGGTGCACCGAGTGACACCAATCTTCGCCCTCACTCTCGTGCGGCCAAGTCGTGCGCATGATAAACAGCCGAACGCCGCACTTGAAATTTATCAAGCGCGTGACTTGGCCGCACGAGAGTGAGGGCGAAGCCTGGCGTCATTCGGTGCACCCTCGAAGCAGGCGCCCGATGGCGATATCAGCGCCGCGGTGTGGCCCCGCGGCCGCTCCTGTGCCCGGAGCCGTGGGCCGCGTATTTTTTATTGCGACTGTACACCAAACATAGTGGTGTACACGTTTGAATACTTGAAACTAGGGCGCCACATTTTGGGTGGCGTGGTAGCGGGAGCTCGCAACCAGACGTTCTTAGGCGGCATAGACACTGTTGTCGAGAGCAAATCCATAACTTAGCCGTGGCGCCAAATAACATTGTGCATAAGAAGCTTGATTTTCAATTCTGCTGCTTGAGGCCGATCGTCAGTGGCCGCAGTCGACTTTTCATGGTTCTCACTCACCATGACTTCCACCTTCTAGAGAAATTCTACCGTCCGAATAACGTCTCACCACTGGCAGTGCTCAATTCCCTTTCCACAGATGATAATTGGCCGCGAACTCTTCTCACCTAGAAAACAAACAATTTCGCGACATTCAAGGAGGTGGTCACCTCCAAGTCGGTGTGATCAGTGCGCAAGGCGACTAAGGGAATTTACTGCGTCATCTGCAGTGTCCGACTCAACGCTGATACTCTGAAATAAGTATGCCAGGTAGGTAAGAGAGAGGTTGGGGTGGTCTAGTTACGTGCCTCGACAGATAGAACGAGAACGTTACGGTCTATGACGACTCAAATCCATGTTCTCAAACACCCCGCGCACCCGGTACGTATTACAATGCGTAAAGTTGACCCCACATATTTTTTTTAGAAAGAGCCGATGACTATTTATAAATTTTCATGTAAAATATACGGTGCGTGAAAGAAAACCGAGACGGTGCCACCATAGCGAGGAAGGCTCAGGATCACGTTCGCATGCGCATCTCGTCTGCATGGCATCTCGTCGTGTGCGCTTGCGCGCCTACTAAACGTAGGGACGTAGCGGCACCCTTGCAGTTAACGATTTCAATGCATGGTAGGTATGGGGAACTTCTCCTCCGAGTCTATTATATGAGAATTCTACTCTGAGAATTTGCCAACGAGAAGGGGTGGATCGTGCAAGCGTGTCCGAGTGCGCATGCGCGCTGGCACCCAGGAGAGGGCGCGGAGGTGAAAGGGGCGTGTCGACTTTAGTGAGGTCAGTGGCCGGCCTTGACGAAACGCGGCGTGGTATGACGGTTTATCAGAGTGTGTCAAAATTCGAGCTCTCCCCCATAGCAACGCGGAGGCCGGACACGACGGCAAAAAGTGGATGTTCACACAGTCTAGCTTCTCGCGCAGTCCGCGTGACTGGCTGCATTTGGCACGCTTTGGCGCAGGAATGGAGCGTGTTCTATTAAAAAAAATTCAATTATGGGGTTTTACACGCCAAAACCACTGATTATGAGGCACGCCGTAGTGGAGGACTCCGGAAATTTCGACCACCTGGGGTTCTTTAACGTGCACCTAAATCTAAGTACACGCGTGTTTTCGCATTTCGCCCCCATCGAAATGCGGCCGCCGTGGCCGGGGGAGCGTGTTCTATCGCACGCCGAAGGCGCTAGACCAGAGTGCACCATGTGCTAGCTTCGCTGGCCAGCAGCATGCATGCTGGTCTACAGTTCAGGTGCACTCGAGAGAGCGTGCAGTTTGCGCCCTCGCCAAACGAAAAAGCGCTTGTTAGTCGCGCATTTCTGCACATGAGCTCCGGCCCCAGCTGATCATCGCGGGCGATGTTCGACGCGGCGAACTTTAGAGACCAAATCTTCGGCGGTTCATGAGCCACAGGCGTGAAGTGTCCGGCTTCGCCGGTAATTGCTTGGCACCATTGACAAATAAATTAATCAAGAGCGGACACTCGGCTAAAAACGGGCAAGAGGAAACACGTCGCGCCTAGTGTTCACATAAGCCGTTAGCTCACGCGAGCATCGGAGACAAAGAATGAAGCAAAATCCAGAAAATTTTTTAGTTTTGTATTTCTTCCCCTGAAACTAAAGAGTTTTGCGTATATACCAAGTTGCATTTGAGACATTTTTCTTGCATCACCTACCGACAAACAAATGACACCCCTGACACGGCGCATGCATGCGCCACGCGCCTGACATGCCGCCGAAGCGAGCGAGGCCAACTACGCATGCTAGTTCGCCTACTCGGCGTACCGTTTCTTTTTATAATGTACCTCTGGTCTATTGTGCTCTCGACGTATTTTGCGTTCCTACCGCACTTTGACACAGTACTCGTGCGCAAATGGACCACGGCTAGTTGAGAAATTTTGTTTGACAGTCTGCGCTGCATTTCAAGCAATTCCGGCCGAGTTGGTCGCATCGGGCGTTGTGCAGCAGTTAGCGAAATACATCTCTGCTGCTGTGGCGCTATTTAGCGTGCACTCAACCTTACCCGGACATGTTTGTTACACTTTCTATGGGCGCCAACACTATTGCAACTTATTTCGTTACTTTTTTGGGTACTTTATGGGCACGCTGGCCGCGCCGGGCGTCATGACGCAGTTAGTGAAAGACAGGTCTTGTCGCTGTGGCGCAGTTCTTTAACTTTGTTTAGTATTGCATTGACTCTTACGCGGCCAAACTTGTGATGCTTCGCGTCAGCCGAGCCAGTGTCGAAAACGCTTTTATAGGGCAGAAAATAAGGCTTAGGAATGGGGAATGCATGGAAATGAGATAGTCATATTTTATGCATTGTATGCTTGGAATGAGTCTGGTATATTCTACGCCATGTTTGTAAAAGCGAATTGCCTTTGTTCGCTGTGTGGCCGATTCACCACTTTCGTACGTTTAGCATCACGCAGTTCTCCTATAAGATCTAAATACCAAAATGACACTTGCTTGTAATTTGCTTTAAGGTGATGTCATCCGGTGGAGCTTCGTAAGGGAACTACTGCTACTTACTTGGTGCCGCAACGTTGGATGAATGCAGAGCGAAGCCCGGAGCGAGCATTTTTATAGGTTTCCTCATTTGCAAGTCGTCTTGCGTCTACTGCATGAAATAGCACATTGCACAGAGGACAGCTACGACCAAGGCTTGTAAAGATCGCTCGCAATCGTATTTATTTTACTAAACGAAAAAAAGAAAAGATTCCGCAACGAAGACAGCGCGTGCTTGAGCAAAAGAAGCAAATGCCGCATCGATGAGCACAGCCGGCGTGACACATACTAGCCAGCGCTCAAACTGCGCGTGCTCAAAACAGCAGCTGGAAGTGTGGTTCATATCACATGAGCCGCTTGGTGCGTTATAGTCAATTCGGCTGCTGGGCACTATGGGAGTGTCCGCTCTTGTTGAATTTGTTGCTCTGTGCTGGCACACTGAAAACGCCAGATTGTAAATTACCCCTGATGAATTTGCAACGACAACGTGCGGCCCCGTCGTGAGACACTTGTCGACAGCGCGTTCCACGGGCCAATGAGATGGCGTGGTTGACGCATGCTTGCGCGTGTCGACTAAGAGGGCCGAATCTTGCGAGACCAGAATCGCTCAAATGCGCCATTCGTATCGGGCCGGCCAGGAGGACGTAGTGAAGCGCTGGGGGCCGTAGTGGAAGGCGGTTAAATAATACAGGTGCGTGGTTGCCGAGACTTCTGAATACAGCGAACGACTCCTGCGCTGCAGGACGGCCAAGGAGGCTCGATGGGCGTCAGCGCGATTGCGGATTAAATACAATGCGCTGGATTAAGTGAATCATTAATACGAAAAATACAGAATTGAGACAAATTGAGATTTATTCATCGGATAATTTCGACAACCCTCTACATAGACCTTTTCTTCTTTAGCGCCGGCACCAGGCTGACACTTTCTTTTCCTGCGGAAGTTCTCTTTCATGACCAGGATTCCCCGTTTTAAGTGTGCATAAAAGTAGTCCCGCAGAACTTAAAGACGTTCACTGACAATTCAGAAAGCTTGTTTCCTTGTCAGGCTATCAAACAGCTTAATATTTAGCATATTGTTCTTCAAGCATACCTTTACACTTGGTTGGTCAATGCTTTGAATAACTTCTTCCAATTTGTGCACGAGATCTCTTAGGGCATAGACTCCACGAACGCGATTTCCACATTGGAGCCACATAATCACTACGTTGAATAAAATTGGGAAGCGTCATTATATTGTTGTACCGTTCTATAGCACATTATCTGTTCAACTTTCTGCGGATATGACAATTTTTGTTCTCCATATACCAGCTATGGCTATAATGCTTTTTATTAACTTTGAATGGATTTTTTAAGATTACCTGCGTAAAATAGTAAATTCAATTTCTTGAGTCGGGATACAGAAACAGGCGGAGATTGCTTGCAAAATAGAAGTATTCAGCTGGTGAATCCAGAAATGTTTACTAGTTCACTTTTTATTTGCTAAATTCAAGGCGCATATCACAATAGTAGAATTGAAGCAGAGTAGTAACATCATATTTACTTCGCATAAAACCGAAGACTGCCACCACGTTTGAGATACTTTCCACCCAAATAGCTACGAATTACTCTTGCGTTCAAGTTAGGCTTACAGAATCCTAACTCCTTGCACTGCGGCAAGATACTAACTGAAAAGCTACTAAACATTTTTCCGCAGACTTTTGGGACGGGTTATCTCCAAAATTGGTGCCAGTTTTCGTATCTATGCTAAGTGTATGTGAATCAGTTACCCGGCTTCATCTCTGCCGAACCAGCCCAATTCGATACGCTTCTGCATTCATTTCCACCCGCCTCGGTTGCCTAGTGGCCATGTTGTTTGGCTGCTATGCACGAGGTCATGGGATCGAACCCGGCCACGGCAGCCGCATATATAGGTGGGGACGAAATGCGAAAACACCTGTGTGCTTAGATCTAGGTTAACGTTAAAAAACCCCGGGTGGTCCAAATCTCCGAAGTCCCCCACTACGGTGAGCCTCATAATCAGTGGTTTAGGCACGTAAAGCGTGATAACTTTTTTTTTCATTTCTGCAATAGCAACATGTTCCTAAAGTCTATAAATGTGTATAGGATGAAATTGTAGTTAGCCTAGTAAGCATTGTGATCTGTTCAGGTAATGTCAGTCAGGCTTCCAATAAGTAACTTCGCAGGACGGCCAAGTGCGCTAGTTTGATTTAACTCTATCTGAACAGTGAAATAGTCGGAAATGACGTAAGCTGGACGAAAACAGCGCTCGTGTTCGTCCCGTTTACGTCATTGTCCTCTTTGCGCAGTTAACTTACTGAGTTCCTATGAAATTCAACTTCTCCGAATAGTAAGAAGCGAGGTGCCAAAAGTCTGCCGCGGTGGTATTGCGATGAAAGGTCGATCTATAAGAAATCCCAACAGAAGCGCCTTGTGATAGATACTCCACGCTTGATAAGTCAGCGCCGAACGTTTAGATGTCACTGTAAACACAATGCTGTAAGTGGCATGCAGAGATCTCTCGATATATATTATTTTTTTTTGTCCTGGTGTCAGAGGAAGTGTTTTGGCCACGTGTACGCGCGCGTGTTCTCGCACATGCACAGTAAAAAGTTGCATCACGTGTAGTTAGCGGCGGCATCAGCCGTGCTAACGGTGTAGCAGATCATAAGTCAGAAACGACGTACTCCAGAGAAGGACACCGTCACATCGACGCATTAAATAAGTGCAGAGAGACCGTTGAGCATCAATGAACGACTTTACTTCACCACATTCGCTGGTGTCTACAGACGTAAACAGCAGCTTACTGCAGCTGAGCCCAAATGCGACGGTATAGCCTAATAGTAGGACCATATACGTCTTCGAAGTAAGGCAGCGCGCCTTTTACGCGCCCGTAGTACTCGAAGAGACCAGAAAACCTGGCTTTGTCGACGTAGCCAATCTGGAAAAAAGACGGAAGGACACACAGAAACTAAGTAGGAGCCGACACGAGGATCTTCTGTAACCGAGGACATCTGACAGCGCGGTTCTCACACCTGCACTGACGTAATGGGATGCGATCAAAACTGCGGGCAATCATTTTGTATTGCTTTCGTTTAACTAGACTTAATTCTTGAAGAGGAGATCGCTGCGCTCATGTGCTATTCCGTAGCGAAAAAATTCTGGGTTCGCAACACCTGACTTGTGAGAGCAGATAATGGGAACGTGTTTTGTTTTATCCCATGCGTGGCCACACGCAAACTTAACAAAATTGATTGACGTGCGATATAGTAAGTTGCATGCACACGTCACTACCCCCCTCTCCCCCCAATGCGACGAATTAAGGAAACCGGATGATGTCCAGCATAGGCGCAGATCGGAAAGTGCTAATAAAGGTCCAGGTATATAACAGGCTTGGCAGAACTGGAACAAAATCGAGGAATTCTCAATTAGAGGCGCGCACAGCTGTTGAAATCACACCTCGGTATCAGGCCTTTTGACTTTTATTGAGATGAGAGTCTGTACCACTAGCCACGGTTGATTTGCGCGTTTTCAGCGATATATTGGCATGTATGCAGACATATAATATATACAAGGCTGTGCTGGTTCCTGATGAGCAAGAAGCTGAATCGACGTTTTTCTAAATCATAGCTACCGTACTGTGTGAAGGCAGAATGAGAAAGTGCGAGACACTTAAGTGAGGACTAACAAATGAACTGGGGACAAACGTCTGTCGCCTAAACTGCACATGCATGTAGAATGAAGCGGACGCCGATTCAGAAAGGAGCAAAATTAAGAAGAATGCCGACTGTGGCATGAAATGAGATCGGAAAAGAGCATTGAAGACATTACAATCGCTAGTGTTGGTAGACAGGCGGGAACTGCAGATAGGTGGTTGCTTTTCATGAATAAATGGGAAAACACACGTGAATTCCACGTTGTCAGATAGGCATGTGTGAAGCGTTATCTTTCCTGTCTTGCCTATGGTCCACGTATCAATGATCAGAAGGCAAAAACAAAGAAAAAAATCAGGACGGACTCTTCAATAAGTGGTACTTACGTCAAGTGAGAGAACCAGGATGGCGAGGATGCTAAGATCAGCAACGGTGAGCGTGTCACCAGTGGCGAACGGACCTTCGCCGATGAGGCGCTGGATTGCCCCCAGGACCTTCTCATCGAAGTCAGCCTGTTCCTCTTTAGTTGGTTTGCTGTTCTCGCAAAAGCGTGGGCCCTGCAGCATGAAAGGCAGGTAGCGAGTCACGAGTGTTACACAGTAAACTATCTGCTGAAGGGAGTCGGGTGACTCGCAACTGCTTGTAATGGAAATCAAGGTTCAGTGACAGTCACATTCAAGTTGTTTTGCGAGGGCAACAAACATCACGGACGGACATTGAGCGACAGCCGAAAGGCGGAATCACGGATCTGCAGAAGAAAATGACTGCCGCTGCTTGTGCTTGTAATACCGGTTAGACGATCTCCAGGAGCAGGTTAGGCAAACCAGAAGATATTGATTTGTTTATTTTGTAAAGGTGTTTATTAATCACCAGCGTTTGGGCTGACCGTCCGAGCAGGGCACGGACTGAGAACGAGCGGCGTTCTCTGAGCAATGCGCTGGAGAGGTTGACCCACTAGAAAGCGCTGGAGAAAATGGTCCACTGTAGTGTTCCTCTTCTTCGCTACAATTACCCTCGGGAACAAAAAGGGAGCCGTCGCGCGACCTAACAGCTCCTCGCTATGAGTGGATCATAGTAGGGCTTGAGGGCCTCGAGGTTGGCAATGTCGAGTCCACGACGGCGCATGTCCGAAGACGGTTCAACGAGTTCGATCACGTACATGACGAGGGATGCGCGTTCGACGATAACGTAGGGCCCTCCATACTTCGGCAGTAGTTTTAAAGAGAAACCAAGTGTCGCGGAAGGAGCTGAGAGCCACACGAGCGCTCCAGGAAGGAAGGTGGGCGCATAAGTGGTGTCACCGCGAGTGCTTTTCTGGGGCTCGTGGTCATTAGAGGCAAAGGCCCATGTGATATCGCGGCACTCTTCAGCATTTTTCGCCGTGGCAGAAATGGCCGCATATTCAGTTGCATCCGGCTGGTAAGGTAGAATTGTGTGTCGATGGTGTGCGACGGGTGCCGACCGTACAGTAAGAAAAGGGTGTAAAGCTGGTGGTGCTATAAGTTCTGGTGTTGTACGCGTAGGTTGGAAGGGGCAGAATGACGTCGCAATTTGTGTGGTGGGAGGCAGCGTACATGGCAAGCATGACGAGCATGTCACCGAGCGTACGGTTGAAGCGTTCTGTAAGGTTATTTGTTTGAGGATGGTAACGCCGTAGTGTGCGATTAAGAACGTGGAAGTCTTTAAGAAAGGCTTCAACTACATCGGACAGGAAAGCACGTCCGCGATCAGTGAGCAGTTCCTGAGGTGGCCCATGACGCAGTATGAATCGACCAAGCAGGAAAGAGGCAACTTCGCGCGCTGTGCAACTGCCGGGAGGGCGGCAGTTTCCGTGCATCTCGTGAGCTGTTCAACTGCCACAATGGCCCAGCGTTTTTCAGCCGATGTCAGGGGAAGGGGCCTATACAAATCAATGGTGACGCGCCCAAACGGCCGGGTAGGGCAAAGTAAAGGTTGCAGAATGGCTGGAGAGACGCGGGGCGAAGATTTCCCGCACTGATAATTGGGGAAAAAGCAAACGAACTTCTGAACCTAGCTGTACATCGCTCGCAAGTAGTACCGCCGTCCAAGGCATTGATAAGCTTTGAAAACACCCGATTGTGCACACTGTGGATCGGCGTGGAAAGCTGCACACATTTCGGAAATGCAGACTGCGAGGTACTACAACCGCTGGCGCTCGTCGGAGTTATAACTGCGTTGGTGAAGCAGGTGAAATGGTCAGCTTGACGACGCAACGTGCGAGTGGCTGGTTGGGCTGATGAACCAGAAAGCAAGTCTATAATGGAAGCAATTCAATGGTCTTTGCGCTGCTCAGAAGCGATAGTGGTAAGGTCGAGCGAAGAAACGGCAAACTGGGCTAGTGAGCAGCAGGCATTGCCGTCGGGCAAAGGAGAGGGCGTCGGCGTCAGAATGCTGGCGTTCGCTGCGGTACAGCACGCGGATGTCGTAGTCTTGCAGGCAAGGTGTCCATCGGGCAAGACGGCCTGAAGGATCCTTCAAGGATGACAGCCAATATAGTTCATGGTGGTCCGTGACCATCAAATTTACGGCCATACAAATAAGGCCGGAACTTAGTAAGGGCCCAGATGACGGCCAGGCATTCTTTTTCTCTCAGTGTAATTTGTCTCGGCTCTCGTAAGCGTACGACTTGCATAAGCCACCACAGACAGGAAAACTGTGCTGGGCAAGAGGAGAGCGGACGACAACATCGCTGGCATCTATGCACGCCTCGGTAGGGGTTGTCGGGCGGTAATGGCGCAAAATTGGTGGAGTCGTTAGCAAACGACGGAGCTTTGTGAAGGCCTCGTTGCACTTGGACGACCACGAAGTGAAGAGTCCGTTGCTTCTAAGTACATTCGTCAGAGGCCATATGGTGGCGGCAAAATTTCAAATGAAGCTTTGAAGTAGGAGCAGAGACCTATGAAACAGCGCAATTCTTTGACGGACATTGGCTGAGGAAATTCGGCGACAGCCCGAAGTTTGGCTAGATCGGGGAGAATTCCATTCTCGAATACGATGTAATCTAGAATCGCCAGCTGCCGAGCTGCAAATTGGCACTTCGTTGTAGGCCAACGTTTTCTAAACATGTCAGAACACGCCGGCGCCGTTGACGGTGCGTGGTGAAGTCGGGAGAACAAACAACGTCGTGAAGATAGCAGAAGCACCTGTGCCACTTCAAGCCATGCAGAACTGTCCATCATGCGCTCAAAGGTTGCAGGCACTGCAAAAAGTCCAAAAGGCATTACGTTAAATTCGTATAAGTGGTCGGGTGTGGCAAAAACCATCTTCAGCCGGTCAGGGTTTGCAATGAGTACTTGCTAGTACCCTGAGCGCGAATCTAGAGATGAAAAAAATTCTGCGCCTTGTGGACTGTCAATCGCACCGTCTATGCGTGGGAGAGGGCAGACGTCCTTGCGAGTTCTCGTTGTGGCGCCGGTAGTACACACAGAGCCGCACAAAACCATATTTCTTCATAACACGGACGACAGGGGATGCCCATGGGCTGTTGGAAGGTCTTATCACCTCGCGGCGACGCATGCCGTCAACTTGCTGGTTGATATTACACGACAGTCTGCAGGAGATGCGCGATGCGGACGTTGCCGCATTGGCGGTTGCCAGCGAGTGTCGATACAATGTGTAACAGCTGACGACCGACCCAGGGAAGGCTCCATTGCATTGAAAGAAGAACGAATTAATTCTAAGAGGCGTAAAAGCGGAGACCGCTGTACTGATGTAAGCTCATCGGTAATAGAAGAACCGAACGCGTCACTTGGTGATGTGTCACGCGTAGAAACAGCACTCAGCGCACTGCAACTAGCACAGTAATTGTCACTGGGCACCTCAATAACTTGCGTTTTTTATGGCTTCTACAGTGCCACGACATTACCTTCGGAGCAGCATCACAGGGTATGGGAAAAAGTTCCAAACGAAAACGGTGCTGTAGCCCTGTCTGATATCCACTGTCGCAAAAGGTAGCAGCAGACCTTTCCGAGTGAAAAAGCAGTCAGACAGAGACAGTAGTGCAGCAGTGTCGGAGAGTCCGCTGCAGTACATGGGCACGATCGTTCACGCGCTCGGAGGAATGTGGATGTCCGCTTGGACAAGTAGTTTCTTTGAAAGCGAAGAACTGTCGGTGAGTGGCAAATGTAACAGCGGCGATAGTTCTATTTCGGTCAGTGCGCAATGGATAACGGCATTGTGGAGCGAGAGAAAATCTCAGCCGAGGATTAGGTCAAGACAGCATGAGGAAAGGATGAATTCTATGGCCTATAGAACGTCGTCAACGATAACGTGAAAAGTGCAAGCCGCTAAGTAGTGAATATGCTGAGCATTAGCTGTGCTGAGGGATGGACCAGAAAGGGGCGTCGTGACCTTCCGAAGCAAGCGGCAAAGCTTAGTGACCAGAACCCATACTGCAGCTCCTGTGTCCACTAGTGCAGATGCGTGAACACCGTCAACAAACACTTCGATTACGTTCGAGGGATAGCGTTAAGGACTTAAACATTTCAGCGTTGTCGCAGCCCATGCCAATGGACTGCGACGAT